>NC_060126.1:236868985-237493985 GCF_021461395.2 Schistocerca americana
ACCGACCCAGCGCATGTATCCAGTCCAGAGGTGGTGCAGCGCCATGCTGCTTAGTGGGCTCACTGTAACAAGTTCTTTGTAAATTTTGCTCGATTTTGTGAACACTACAATAACTCCACAGTCCCTCTCAACTCGTGAAGTTACATTTCGTTTCGGTCTCTCCTTCTGGGTGCTTCACTTTTTTGTCAGGCAATGTATCTGCAGTCACATCCCGTTCCCAGGAAAAGGCCTTAGCGCTATGTTATCTGCAGCTGGGGTACATGAGAAATGCTGTAGAGATTAGTGCCATTCATGATGATAAAAAATAGAGCAAAAAGATAAAAAATCATGTATTTGTGTTTTTACCCGAGAGGTTAGGGAATGACACCAAAAGGTTTCTGTTATTTTTAAGCTTTTACGTCAAGCTGTTTATTTCAGCTTGGTTGTATTTCTGGAAGAATATGACAAAAAGACTTCAGTTTTTCCTCTGAGTAAGAGAAGCAATTTTTTAGACGCCCTGGGGAGGAGCGAGAGTGTCACACCGCCGTTGTCGATAAACTGGAGAAGCAGCTGCTAGCAAAGTTGGACATAATCTTTAGAAAGCAACCTTTTCTCTTAAAATCGGCCGTGTCAGCTCAGCGAAAGTTGGTACATTTTCAAAGCAAAGTTACAAAAGATCCTCTTTGCTCATCGGAAACATTTCAAAGAAGACATTTTCCGTTTTATCTGAAAAAGTACTTTATAAAATAAACAAGGCTCTCCAACACGGTATTTTGTACACCGGTTGCGGACAAATAATTCAGTATCTAGCTGAGGGAGATACCTTTAAGAAGTTGAAAAAAAATTCAGTATCTAGCTGAGAGAGATACTTTTAAGAAGTTTTCCTCTCTCCTTCGTTACTGGTAGTGAGATACAACTAAATTTTGCAATGACATACAAGATCTAACAGCATTCAACGATAGTAAAAAAAAAACCTCCACCATTCCATACCGCCACTTAGTATCTTATCTCCATCCTAAGGAAATAGAGGGCGAGCCTTCACAGTCTAAAATTCAGAACTCACAATTCCAAGTTTTAACAAAAAAATGCTGCTATAAAAGTCAGCTAAAAGAGCTTTGAATTAGAACAAAGGGAGTTACCAAGCTACGGACACTGAGGCTCTGCACGCACCAGCTCATACACACGCGTTTGAACGTTCCCTCACATCCTCACACCCACACACACACACACACACACACACACACACACGGGCGCGCGCGCGTGCAAACAGAAACAAGCGCGAAAGTCTGGTCGAATGGCCTCTCTCTGTCAGGCTTTTTACCTTTCTGCTATTGCTGCCCCTGCTAAATGATGGCCGCTCTTGAAACAAGAGCATTTATAAAAGTATACAGGTCTAGTTTCAAAATGTTACAATGATGAAATATAACATATTTTTTACAATGAGTAGTCAGGAACGAAACGAATATACATGAACACATTAAAAAAGTTTGTCGTCTTTTGAAACAGAAAAATTGATGCGACTCTACTTAACAAAAACGAAACATTTCACGCAGTGCGGTAAATTGTCAGGCATGTACAGGCAAAGTCGAATCTGGAGCAGGCAGGTTAAGTGGTGATGTGAGAAGTGGGATGGTAATGGTGTTGGTATGCGGGGAAGTGTAGGCAAGGACAGAGGGTTGTAGGAGAGACTGGACATGAAATATGGCCATTGAAACGACAGCTAGGCCATGTTCATAGAGAGAGAAAAAAAGGAAGAGGCAGGAAAGGGGGAGGGAACGGTGGTATAACAATGAATAGAATGTGGTTTTTTCTCTGCCATACCCCACAGCTTTTACCTTCTACAGATTCCACTCGTACTATGAGGGAAGGGGGAGGGGGAGGGGAAGAAATGGTTATTGGACTGAAGTCTCGAGATGTATAGGATACACGGAGATATTCGATGTGGGTGATGACAGGAAATTCGACGAGGTGGTGAAAGATTTGAGTATGGAAGTATAAGTGGTTATGGTATGTGAGACGAGGTACGTGTTGTTCAAGAGTTTGGAGAGATTGTTAGCAGTTGGATGATGCTCATATCTAGACGACGGTGAATTGGAGGGGATGGTTCGTGTCAAGGCTTTGTAGGTGCGGTGAATGACAGACTGGCCCAATAGTCGTGTTCGGCCGGCTTATAATTGTAGTTTACTGTGTGTTTGTTTTTAGAGGATGAGTAGTGGTAGTTTCCTCGTTATTTTACCACTGCTCCACGAGGGCTAGCTACACCTTACTACGACAGCAACAGCCAACAGTCGAGGTTCCCGTGCAGGAACGCCGTGGTACGGCAGAGGAAGAGAAACCGTCTTGTCGCGTAGTGGCCGTCCAGGGCGCAGAGAACTAAGTGTGAGAGAGTCCAGGGGGAGGAGCCTGGGCGCTGGGTAGAGGACGGCTGATCAGCGCCCGGCCGCCGGCAGATCCTGGCTGTGGTGGCGCCAGCACGCTCGGGGCTTAGCGGCTGAGAGCGCCCTCTGCCTCCTTCCCTGACGTCAGCCAAGACTCCGTCCGTGGGAAGGCTTCCATACCCCGCTTCGCTCCTTGGCCCTCGCTTTGCTACCTTCTGCTGCAGTTCTGATCTCTTACCGTCGTGGACTTGGTACATCACCAGATGCTGACGTAATATTATTGAACGCAGTTTTCCGAAATTCCTTCACCAGGGAAGACGAATGGAATATTTCAGAATTTGAAACACGAACAGCTGCTAGCATGAGTTTCTTAGAAGTAGATACCTTAGGGGTTGCGAAGCAACTCAAATCGCTTGATACGGGCAAGTCTTCAGGTCCAGATTGTATACCGACAAGGTTCCTTTCAGATTACGCTGATACAATAGCTCCCTGCTTAGCAATCATATACAACCGCTCGCTCACCGATAGTTCTGTACCTGCAGATTGGAAAATTGCGCAGGTCGCACCAGTGTTTCAGAAGGGTAGTAGGAGTAATCCATCGAACTACAGACCTATATCATTGACCTCGGTTTGCAGTTGGGTTTTGGAGCATATACTGTATTCAAACATTATGAATCACCTCGAAGGGAACGATCTATTGATACGTAATCAGCATGGTTTCAGAAAACATCGTTCTTGTGCAACGCAGCTAGCTCTTTATTCGCACGAAGTAATGGCCGCTATCGACAGGGGATCTCAAGTTGATTCCGTATTTCTAGATTTCCGGAAAGCTTTTGACACACACAAGCGACTTCTAATCAAGCTGCGGGCCTACGGGGTATCGTCTCAGTTGTGCGACTGGATTCGTGATTTCTTGTCAAAAAGGTCGCAGTTCGTAGTAATAGACGGCAAATCATCGAGTAAAACTGAAGTGATATCAGGTGTTCCCCATGGAAGCGTCCTGGGACCTCTGCTGTTCCTGATCTATACAAATGACCTGGGTGACAATCTGAGCAGTTCTCTTAGGTTGTTCGCAGATGATGCTGTAATTTACCGTCTAGTAAGGTCATCCGAAGACCAGTATCAGTTGCAAAGCGATTTAGAAAAGATTGCTGTATGGTGTGGCAGGTGGCAGTTGACGCTAAATAACGAAAAGTGTGAGGTGATCCACATGAGTTCCAAAAGAAATTCGTTGGAATTCGATTACTCGATAAATAGTACAATTCTCAAGGCTTTCAATTCAACTAAGTACCTGGGTGTTAAAATTACGAACAACTTCATTTGGAAAGACCACATAGATAATATTGTGGGGAAGGCGAACCAAAGGTTGCGTTTCACTGGCAGGAGACTTAGAAGATGCAACAAGTCCACTAAAGAAACAGCTTGCACTACACTCGTTCGTCCTCTGTTAGAATATTGCTGCGCGGTGTGGGATCCTTACCAGGTGGGATTGACGGAGGACATCGAAAGCGTGCAAAAAAGGGCAGCTCGTTCTGTATTATCACGTAATAGGGGAGAGAGTGTGGCAGATATGATACGCGAGCTGGGATGGAAGTCATTAAAGCAAAGACGTTTTTCGTCGCGGCGAGATCTATTTACGAAATTTCAGTCACCAACTTTCTCTTCCGAATGCGAAAATATTTTGTTCAGCCCAACCTTCATGGGTAGGAATGACCATCAAAATAAAATAAGAGAAATCAGAGCTCGAACAGAAAGGTTTAGGTGTTCGTTTTTCGCACGCGCTGTTCGGGAGTGGAATGGTAGAGAGAGAGTATGACTGTGGTTCGATGAACCCTCTGCCAAGCACTTAAAGGTGAATTGCAGAGTAATCATGTAGATTTGGATGAATATCAGCTTGGTGATGTGACTGGCAGCTGTACTGTGTTCATCGCAAGTTTCACACGGAAGTAAATAGTGTTCCTATGCGTTTATTGTTACTTCGTTTGGGGCATCATTTCCGCAGAACGTATGGCACAGTCAGTCAGTACAGTAACGTACGATTATTACTGTACGTTTCTGCTGCTACCTCACAGCTCCCCATCACCTTACCAACTGACGCATGTAGCCTGTAGCTGCGCTGTCCTTCACGTATCTGGAAGCCACTCCAGGAGATCATTAAGCGGTCGCATACGCGACGAGGCAGCTAACAATAACGTGGAGGCAGACGGGACATCCAGTCTCACGAGACATACCACCGTCCGTCCGCAGGGCGGTCTGGTTAACGAGATTTTGTTCTCTCAGCGCTCTCCAGAGCCAGTTCTTGACTTTGTTTGGCTCGCAAACCACACAGTTTGTCTACGAAAATGGTCGTGCGTAAAATTCATTCATTAACTCTATTAAAGCACTCGTTTCCTCCCTTGCCCCCCAGGCTCAGGTGGTACGGACATGTGAGGAGGAGAGGAGGAAACACGGTGATGGATGGAGGAGCTGAAGGAACGAGGCCATTAGAACGGTCCAGATCGAGATGGAATGACAATACCTTGGAAGACATGCAGATATTGGGTCTGTGAGATGAAGATACAGCTGAGAGGAAGGTGTGGAAGGCTGCATTGTGTGTGGCTAGTGTGTAAGTAAGTATTGGTTCAAATGGCTCTGAGCACTATGGGACTTGACATCTGAGGTCATCAGTCCCCTACTTAAACCTAACTAACCTAAGGACAGCCCGCCCGGTTGGCCGTGCGGTCTAACGCACGGCTTTCCGGGCGGGAAAGAGCGCCTGGTCCCCGGCACGAATCCGCCGGGCGGATTTGTGTCGAGGTCCGGCGAACCGGCCAGTCTGTGAATGGTTTTTAGGTGGTTTTCCATCTGCCTCGGAGAATGCGGGCTGGTTCCCATTATTCCGCCTCAGTTACACTATGTCGGCGATTGCTGCGCAAACAAGTTCTCCACGTACGCGTACACCACCATCACTCTACCACGCAAACATAGGGGCTACACTCGTCTGGTGTGAGACGTTCCCTGGGGGGTCCACCGGGGGCCGAACCGCACAATAACCTTGGGTTCGGTGTGGGGCGGCGGAGGGGTGAAGTGGGCTGCGGTAGTCGACGTGGGGTTGTGGACCACTGCGGCTGCGGCAGGGACGGAGCCTCTCCGTCGTTTCTAGGTCCCTGGCTAACATACAATACATACAATACAACCTAAGGGAATCACACATATCCACACCCGAGGCAGGATTCGAACCTGCGAACGTAGCGGTCGCGTGGTTCCAGACTGAAGCGCCTAGAACCGCTCGGCCACCCCGGCCGGCTAAATACGTATTGTATTAGAATAATGAAAGTGAACGTGGACGCTGGTTCAAAAGCAACACAGTGGAAAGGTAAAATGAGCCATTATAATGACCCTCCATTTCTAAGCTGCCGTTCGGTAAAAGTTTCTAAGATAACTGTCTTGAACTTTGAAATTTAAATCGCTCCTCCATGTTGTTGCAGCGAGTAAAGAGTTGAATGCGTTCTACATCCTGTGCTGTATCTGACAAAACCTCTGATAGGACAGCGCACCTTAAAACGTAAGACGTTAAAGTACTGAAATTGGACGCTTAAAATGGCGCTCCGTCAGCGGTTCATTACGGCGAACAGATTAGGATCGCCGCTTAACAGATGTGGCTAACTGAAAAGACAGTGCCCAATACGCAGGCTAATTACAATTGTCTCATCGCTACGAGACGGACGAGAGCGTGTGGCCCAAGTCATAGGGAATGGTTTAATCTCTCTTAGCAAATTCCCACAGTGAGACGATAAGAGTCCCTGCACTCTCCCTCTAATAACCTGGCCATCGACGGGACATCAGGCAATGATCTGTCCTTCTCGGACAGCCGTTGTGGCCGAGCGTTTCTAGGCGCTTCAGTCTGGAGCCGCGCGACCTCTACGGTCGCAGGATCGAATCCTGCCTCGGGCATGGATGTGTGTGATGTCCTTAGGTTAGTTGGGTTTAAGTAGTTCTAAGTTATAGGGGATTGATGACCTCAGATGTTAAGTCCCATAGTGCTCAGAGCCATTTGAACCATCTTCTTCTTCTTCTTCTTCTTCTTTTCGTCAAGACACTTGCACACGCTGCAAATAGCTCTGACAGCAGTATTTTTGTTCCAAATCGAGGTATTAACTGCACAGGCTTCTCGTACTGCCACGAGGAAAACGACGGAGATATCAAACAAATCGTATTCGGATTTCGTAACTATACCTCATGCCAAAATAAACTATAGAACAACTTGGTAAGAATGCGAAATCCCTTGTCAGTAAAAATTAAAACATTAATGAACCATAAAAATCACTTAAAAACAGATTAACAGCACATTACCTTATTACCTTGAAGAAGGGAACGTCAGTACTTGACATAGTAACGGCTCAATTCTTTCTAGCAAAATTCCAGAAAAGTAATTAAAAAAATAAAAAATAAAATGGGCCCTACACCAGGGACAGTCGAATGGGCAGATATCGCACGGTTTTCCCTTCCTGCTTTCACCTCTCATGTGAGGACTTCAGAAAGTATTATTGCAATCAAAGTAACTTTTATTGAATGTTGCACTACACTTGAAACTGACACAGATAAATGACACCAGTCTTCAATGTAGACACCAGCTCACTGTAAACAACGGTCGGGGCTTTCCACCAACCGCTCATTTCAACGATAGTAATCCTCTCCTTCGTCACGGAGCCATCTGAGAACCGCTGGGTGAACTTCCTGATAGATAGAAAATTTGCAGTTGTTGTGTATGAGCTCCTCGACCGTCTGGAAATTGTCGTCTGTGGCTTATGTAGGTGGCTTCCCTCTACGTCAGCATCACCAACGTCTGTGCGCTCTTGGTCATACTGTATCACTCACACGAATCATACTGCCCCGCGTATTTTAACTTTGCAATACGTTTACAGTCGCCGCATCGTTTCACTTCTACCCTGTGATGCCCCTGTTAAGCGTACTGCAGCACAGCTCACAAATGTCTCTCCAGAGAGTAGTGAACATGTACTCCATTCTGGAAACACGCTACATTCGTTGCAGTACACTCTTAACGTGGGACGACATGTGTAACTTGGTTATGAAAGTCCCGTTGCACAAGATCTGGCTGATACTAGCGTAACGTGTAGAACTTATCCATTCACCATTGCGACAGAAGTGCTATCTTTCTAATCCAGCTGGAACTTCTAATTCAACTGCTCGAGAATGTAACAGTTACTGTATTCTGGGCTGTGATCACTGCTGTTATTTGTGTCAGTTATTTGACCAGTGACGATGGTAGGATGGCCATTATCGACTTTTTAACAGCACTTCATCGCGCTTGTCAATCCAGCGATACCGCAAAAGAAAGTACATTGGCGTTAATTCTTCAGCGCAACTCGTGTGTGTTTCTCCGAGCACAGGAAGTGACAATATACGTGAAATACCTAAGTTTTTTTTTTTTTTTTTAATACAGTTTGAGCACTATGGGACTCAACTGCTGAGGTCATTAGTCCCCTAGAACTTAGAAATAGTTAAACCTAACTAACCTAAGGACATCACAAACAGCCATGCCCGAGGCAGGATTCGAACCTGCGACCGTAGCGGTCTTGCGGTTCCAGACTGCAGCGCCTTTAACCGCACGGCCACTTCGGCCGGCTGAAATACCTAAGTGTGTGACACTTTCACAAGCAGCAGCTGCTGCTCTGTACTGATGGCAGGCCACACACGTGCACGTTGGACACTTTTCCAACCACGAGAGCGATTACGCAACGCCCTCGTAAATTGTTTCCCACAGCCCCTGGAAGAGAGCGATTATAAGTCAGATGCCAGGAACCACTTTCCCCTGACTGATGAATGGCGGTTACGCTTTCTGATTTGCAGAGAGCTGAACGGCCGTTCCGTTGTATTTCACTGCACACTGAATCAGGCATGCCTATCGCCAGAGGGTCTGACACATATCTCCCACTTCGGATTGCGCACTGACAGGCTTATGTTGGAAGCTCCTACGACATCCTTGTCAAGGAGTAAGAGCGCCCTGCTATTGCATCGGAAGAAAAACTAATTAAGACGCTACAATTAATGAAAGGTAATGAAACTATAAAAGTACTTTGAGAGTATTCGATTTTTCTAGAGTTTCACATTTCGAAAGATTTAGAATGTGTACTACAAATTTGATGCTGTGGTGGGTGACAGAGTTGACCAAGCAGCCAAATGAAGTGTTTGTAATGTGATCGTTTTATTTATGAATCAGTTATTTTCATGTTCTTCCGGCTTGTCGTCTGTGAACTAAAGAAAAGTAACAATTTGCTGGGTAAATATCTCTTTCCGCGAACATTAATACACAACTCTTCCATTTCTTTCAACATTGTCTGTACGTTTATTCTGTTTCCATACTAATTGGAAAGTCACCCTCTTTATATGGGGAAGCATTCTGACAATCGCATATTTTTATCTGCCAAGAATGTACTTCCTTTGTTGAATGACGTACCTGACCAACATTCGTTTGCCCAGCGAGTGTTTCCAATCATGCCTACTCTTTCATCTTGCGAATAAGCAGATAATGTTGCTCGCCAACCACTGCTGCTATGCAGCAATATCGCCGGTCGCTACGAAGCAGCAGTAATTGTGGCTCCCACGGTGCATACGTTTTCGTACCCCTATCAAGATCGGCCTTCAGTCTGGTATGGATGCAGCCGGCTTGGATATGGAGTTGTTTATTGAAGAGGTGTAGCAATACACTGAAATATGGGACACATCTCGCAAGCAGTACAAGGATACGGATAAGAAGAGATCTGCGTGGTATCAAGTGCGTGAAAAATTCTGAGAGAGTTTTGCTATGAGACATTAGTTTCATCTTCCCTTAAATGTAAGTATATCCCAGATACTTTAAACCCGTGTATAATTCAGCCTTAAACGTCTGATTACTTTACAAATGAGTTAACGTGTTATATTTGACTTAAAGCATGTGAGCGAGAAAAACTTTAGCAACGGTTTGAAATTATACTTAAAGTTTGATGGAATTCGCTAGGTGTTCTCATTATGAAACATTGGATTAATACTGTCCCGGTAATTTGAGCTACATTTTAAGCAAAATCAAGTCTTTCACTTTTCTCAATGTCTGTGTATATTTCCGGAACTAAGCGTCATAAATAATGATATAATTTTGGAAGATAAATTCTGTGATATGTGTAGATACTGTCTGAAAACTGTGTTGCGAACAGAGCTGATAGTGAAGAGTTGATAAATTAGAAAGTCTTATCTGATTCTGAAAGTTGACTCCATGAACGGTGAAAATGTTATAACGTGTAGGCTTCCACAGCCTGAGTCTTCATTAGTTAGAATTTCTGAGCTGAGAAGCAGTGGTCAATCTGTAAAACTACTTCTTCCTGACGTTTCGTTGCCAACTGCAGGCAACATCTTCCGAGGTGAGTCAACGACTGGCTGCCAGGCCGTGGAGGTCCCGTTTATATAGAGCGCATAGAGTGCACCACCATACGACACGTGGGGGCGACTGTAAGTCTATCTCTGACGTATTACGGTCGACTTTCCACCAACGATGTGGCAATCGATGCCTTTCAATCGAGAATAATGACGTTAGTCAGAGATAGAGTTACAGTTGGCCCCACGTGTCGCATGGTGGTGCCCACTATGCGCTCTATAGAAACGGAACCCCCACGGCCTGGAGCCGGCCGTTGTGGCTGAGCGGTTCTAGGCGTTTCAGTCTTGAACCGCGCGACCGCTACGGTCGCAGGTTCGAATCCTGCCTCGGTCATGGATGTGGGTGATGTCCTTAGGTTTGTTGGGCTTAAGTAGTTCTAAGTTCTAGGAGACTGATGACCTCAGATGTTAAGCCCCATAGTGCTCAGAGCCATTTTGAACCCACGGCCTGGCAGCCAGTCGTTGGCTCACCTCGGAAGATGTTGCCCGCAGTTGGCAACGAAACGTCAGGAAGAAGAAGTTTTACAGATCGACCACTGCCTTTCAGACCGAAAGTTTTAACTAATGAGTGAAAATGTAATATGCGATAAGATCATTTACATAGGTGTAAGCGGAAAAAAGTAACATAAAGGTTTGAAATTATGTGGAACATTTTTTGCAAGTCACTAAATATATACTGTATGAATAAAGCCTGGGAATTAGCTCACCATTAGCTACGTTGCCTCAAGGAAATCACACAGTTTGTTTTATTGTGCTAAACTTCCTACATAAGGTCACACCTCTTAATGAGTAGATTATAAAAGTGTTTTACATTTATAAATAGGTCACAATTACGCGAAATATTGAAAATCAAATTTTTGTTTCCCCTGCAAGCTTTTAGGGCTGAAACTGTAGACATCTTTCCAGGAGGAATTTTTTGATATTCGATCCTAAAGTAGGTGAAATGAAAAATTTTTCTTAAAAAATATGTCGCTATCATGGCAATTTTTGAGCTACAATTACGAAAATCGGTATTTGGTTTCCAAGTCAGAAATTTAAAAAAAATTGTGTTCCATCAATTTTGGAAATACAACCTCTAAGAAGGTGAAATATAGGGAGAAAGTTTTTTTAATGAATCATTGGTAAAGAACTACTAAAGTATTTTTAAAACTACATCTATGAAAACTGGTATTGGACTTCTCAATTAGAAAAAAAATACTTGTTCCACTGTTTTTGGATATTCATCCCCTAAGCCCTCAGACCAGGCTGCGTGGCTGTATATCGTAAGGTAGGCCTACGCTACGAAAATAAAGTATTACTTCCCCATGAACCAAATTACGACCTAGATGCAGGTTCACCTACGAATTTTGTATGCGGAAATACAACATAGGCTACAATCTAGCGTATTGCAAAGGGCTTAGGAATACCATTTCACATTTGTGCAACCTCCCAGAGTTACGTGAGTTGAAACAGAGAAATCAACTGTCTGTTCTTCAAAAATAAAGAGGTATTAACTCTGTAAAAAGCAGCTACTGTATTAAACATCTAAATGTTAGAAGGAAGATTTAACCTATCTTGTCCTGTAAGTGGCTGTGTGCGTCTTAGAGGTAAAATACGTGCTGTCGGACTACAGTCTCTGCCTACAATGCTCCAAATTATATCATATGGGACACATTAGTTGAACTAAATATTTTGTTAAAAATGCTTTGTTGACCACCTGTACACCGCAGAATAAATATTATTCTTAGTGAAACGTCGTATCAGGCTGAACGTATGAGCGTCATGACAGTGTAACCGTCTACGTACAGTACACTCTATCGACTCGTTTCACATGCAATGGAATTTCGTACACATGTAAATGGCATAAACAGATTACTGACAGCGGTTTGGTAACCAACCCAATCGCATCGCATAAATATTGTCTCACAAAAAAGTAACTTATCTTTTATTAAAGCTTGTTTTAAAACTGTTGACCATGGACTAAAAGCCATATTTGCAATCGTCGTTCGAAAGAACGATGAACAGATGCAATTAAAGTGGATGATATGGTAGAGCACGAACTGGCGATTCGACGAGGCATATCGTCTGGCGTAGTTGGGACTTCGTCATACCCTTCATCTTTGAGTCCTCTCCATAGAACGAAATCAAGAGGAGTCAAATCGGGATCCTTGCAGGCCATTTCACAACAGAATTTCATGCTATCCAATGTCCAGGAAAGTTCTCATTCAGTGTCTGCGCTGCAACACTGTACGAGTGAGCTGGACAACCGTCGTGTTGCAGCCATATGTGCTGACGAATACCTAGTGGTACCTCTTCTATAAGAACCAGCAGAATGTTCGTCACAAAGTGTGCGTACAAATCTGCATTCAGAACGCTTGAGATGAAATAAGACGCCACAATGCAATTTCCTATGATCCCGCACCATACATTTACTCTCCACGGCCTTTGATTTTGCACCTGACGAAATCAGTGTGGATTTTCGGCTGTCCAGTAGTGCATGTTACGCAAATTTAGCGCGGTTAGTAAATGTTGCCTCATCGGTAAAGAGCAGACGTTGGGAAAACGCAGAGTTGCCTCTCATTTGTTGAAGAGTAAACCGATAAGATTCGGTTCGCTGTTCGAAATCACGGTCGTCGATTGCCTGATGTAGTGACAGATGATAGGGATGGAAACACTGTCGATGCAAGATGCGAATGACACTCCTCTGGCTGATTCCACATTCTTTGGCAACTGGTCTCATACTAAACTGCGAATTCATTGGCGTCGTAGCCGGAACACATTCTTCATGTTCTCTGTCAGTTGCAGTATTCTTTCTTGTCCTCTTTTTGACGGTCTAGCGGCCTGTCCGCACTACCGTCTTTATAACTCGTGCAACTACCTGGCGCGTCAACATTGGCGATCCAGATAGATAGCCCTATACCGCTGTGCTGTTTCTACGCCATTTCTTTTCAATTCAGCATATAAAAGTTGTATATCCAACTTCTCGTCCTTGGAGTACATGTCTGCATGTTTGAGGTGCCTTGTATATGTCCGTGCGGCTCCCCACGTCGGAGGTTCGATTCCTCCCTCGGGGTTGGATTGGGTTGTTTGGGGGAGGAGACCAGACAGCGAGGTCATCGGTCTCATCGAATTAACGGAGAACGGGGAAGAAAGTCGGCCGTGCCCTTTCAAAGAAAGCATCCCGGCATTTGCCTGGAACGATTTAGGGAAACCACGGAAAACCTAAATCAGGATGGCCGGCCGCGGGATTAAACCGTCGTCTTTCCGAATGCGAGTCCAGTGTGCTAGTCAATGCGCCACCTCGCTCGTTATCCTCCCTCGGGCATGGGCGTGTCTGTTGTCAAAAAAATGTTCAAATGTGTGTGAAATCTTATGGGACTTAACTGCTAAGGTCATCAGTCCCTAAGCTTACACACTACTTAACCTAAATTATCCTACGGACAAACACACACACCCATGCTCGAGGGAGAACTCGAACCTCCGCCGGGACCAGTGTGTTGTCCATAGCTTAAGTTAGTTTAAGTTAGATTAAGCAGTGTGTAGGCTGAGGGACCGATGACTTCAGCAGTCTGGTCCCATAACACCTTGTGTTGTATTGTATTGCATTGTATTCTATGGAACTGGGTACCTATAAATGACGGAGAGGCTTCGTCCCCGCCGTAGGCCTCACTGTTTTGCAACCCCACAACAGGCTACAGCAGTCCACTCACCCCACCGCCGCCCCACACCGAACCCAGGGTTATTGTGCGGTTCTGCCCCCCCCCCCCCCCAGTGGAACCCCAGGGGAACGTCTCACACCAGACGAGTGTAAACCCAATGTTTGCGTGGTAGAGTAATTATGGTGCACGCGGACGCAGAGATAGTATTTGCGCAGCAACCGCTGACGTAGTGTAACTGAGGCAGAGTAAGGGTTCAAAATGGTTCAAATGGCTCTGAGCACTATGGGACTTAACAGCGGAGGTCATCAGTCTCCTAGAACTTAGAACTACTTAAACCTAACTAACCTATGGACATCACACACGTCCAACCCCGAGGCAGGATTCGAACCTGCGACCATAGCGGTCGCGCGGTTCCAGACTGAAGCGCCAAGAACCGCTCGGCCACTCCGGCCGTCCAGAGTAAGGGGAACCAACCCATATTCGCCGAGGCAGATGGAAAACCGCCTTAAAAACCATCCACGGACTGGCCCGCACACCGGACCTCGACACCAATACGCCGGGCGGATTCGTGCCGGAGACCGGCACGCCTTCCCGCCCAGAAAGCAGTGCGTTAGACCGAACGGCTAACCGGGATCGCCCCGTAAAATCTTACCAAAAATTTCCAAATTTTGGGTACAACGAATGTTGAAGCAGAAATGAGAACTTTGCAGTGCGGACAAGTAAACAGGCAAATGTGTTGACATTCTGACACAATATAGTACGAGAGCCCTGCTTGGCGGTGCTTGCACCGCTAATGCCGCTTTACTAAAGGTTTCAACGTCAGAATTAACAAACGCTGCATGACTGTAATTGTCTTCTGAGGAACTATCGAGTGCATTTATAAAATATATACGGTTCCAATTAAAAGAAAAAAACGTATTTGTTTCAATATATTCCTTGATAGCAGTGCTAAAAACATTAACCAAAGAAAAATGTTACGTGCTGCTCGACTTCACATTTGCCGAAAACAGCGTTTCGATATGTGTAACCGTTCACGAAATAAAAGGGGTGTTCCGTCTTACGTGACTCACCCTGTAGATATAAACAACAGTCAGGGACGCTCCATTCAGCAGTCGTGCACTGACGAGTGGGTCTATGTGAAACTTCTTGTTGCGTTTCGAAATGCGTTCATAAACAAAATTACTAACCACTACTTGCTCCACTTTGTCTATCTCCTTACTGGTTGCCTCGCAATCTAATAATGCTGCGCGATTGTCTCAGCGATGTTGTCGTGTGTGTACTACAGTGGTATCTAAGACTGATAACTCGATGCGAGCAAGAACGGCTATTACTCGATCTCGTGCATAGATCTTTAACCATTTATATTCTTGGTTGTCCGTAGAAATTGTAGTGTTTGATGAAAGAGGTTTTCCTCCACGACAGCACCTCGCGCGTGCAGAGCACACACCCTTGCGGAAGATACAGGCTGAGTGGCTAGGCCGATGCTACTGGTGGCAACCCCTTCTGTGTGAGACGTGAGTCACCTGTGCGTAACCACCACGCCTGCCGCAGACAATTCGCAAACACGGCGCCTGACTCACCGCCGGCTGCGGCTGAGTCATTAAAACCACCTGTCCGGGCGCTGGCGCGGGGGAGCAGGCGAAACGAAGCCGCCGCGAAACACAACACCCAGCGCGCTCCATTAGCCACATTAAGCGCCGGCCGCTGCCAGCAATTGCCTGTTACTGCGGCCGCGACACGGCGCCGCCGGCGATTACGGCCGCAGAAGCGATAAGCGCGCTCGCTGACGCGGAAAAGGTGCGGGGTACACCCCCGCCACATTAGCCCCCAGCTGAAATAACATGAATCACCGGAGTTTATCTCTGACTCTAGGAATATTCGCGCCCCGTTTGTGATCCGACCTTTGTAATTAAGTCCGTCGTACTAGTTACGTTCCCCGTAACAGCGCTCTTCAGTCCAGTGGACTTCGACAATAGCTGCGATTCGCTGTGGTGTTATTGACTGGACAACATTCAAGATCGACACCGGTTTACAGTGCGTAAGGTGTAGAAGTGCATATACTTCTATATGTAGTTCCTTAGTATGTACACATGTGTTGTATGTACACATGTGTTGGTTCTCTGTGTCGAACGATCTTCCCGCAAACATGTCACAAAATTTACAACTTGAAGGTTTCTGCACGGTTGCAACTGCACCACTAAGCGGACTACGCCTGAAGGATATACGGTAACCGTTTTGAAACCATATGTCCACACTTCAGCACTTGAGCTGCTGCCCAGGTGGAACCGAGCGACCGCTACGGTCGCAGGTTCGAATCCTGCCTCGGGCATGGATGTGTGTGATGTCCTTAGGTTAGTTAGGTTTAATTAGTTCTAAGTTCTAGGCGACTGATGACCTCCGAAGTTAAGTCGCATAGTGCTCAGAGCCATTTGAACCATTTTGCTGCCCAGGAGAAGATAAGTATTAATGGCTTGCTCTTGCCGCATGTACTTGGAAGCACAAGCCATCACAAAATTGGGTTAAGCCTAATACCTATAATTATTAGCCTGCAAATGAAGTAGACACTGATGTAATGATGTTCAGTACACTGTTCTCAGTCATCAACAATAATATCTCCACTTGTACTCCTAATACCCCGTAGTGAAATTGCGTGCTTATTGAACATCGTCTCAGTTATGTGACTGGATCTTTGATTTCCTGTCTGAGAGGTCACAGTTCGTAGTAACTGACGGAACGTCATCGAGTAAAACAGAAGTGATTTCTGGCGTTCCCCAAGGTGGTGTTATAGGACCTTTGCTGTTCCTTATCTATATAAACGATTTGGGAGACAATCTGAGCTGCCGTCTTCGGTTGTTTGCAGGTGACGCTGTCATTTATCGACTAATAAAGTCATCAGAAGATCAAAACAAACTGCAAAACGAAGAAGAAATATCGGAATGGTACGAAAAGTGGCAGCTGACCTTAAATAACGAAAAGTGTGAGATCATCCACATGAGTGCTGAAAGGAACTCGTTAAACTTCGGTTACACGATAAATCAGTCTAATCTAAAAGCCGTAAATTCAACTAAATACCCAGGTATTACAATTAAGAACAACTTAAATTGGAAGGAACACATAGAAAATGTTGTGGGGAAGGCTAGCCATCGACTGCGTTTTATTGGCAGGACACTTAGAAAATATAACAGACCTACTAAGGAGACTGCCTACACTACGCTTGTCCGTCCGCTTTTAGAATACTGCTGCGCCGTGTGGGATCCTTACCAGATAGGGCTGACGGAGTACATCAAAAAAGTTCAAAGAAAGGCAGCACGTTTTGTATTATCGAGAAATATGGGAGAGAGTGTCACAGAAATGATACAGGATTTGGGATGGACATCATTAAAAGAAAGGCGTTTTTCGTTACGACGGAATCTTCTCACGAAATTCCAATCACCAACTTTCTCCTCCGAATGCGAAAATATTTTGTTGACACCGACTTACATAGGGAGGAACGATCACCAAGATAAAATAAGGGAAATCATAGCTCGTACGGAAAGATTTAGGTGTTCATTCTTTCCGCGCGCTATACGAGATTGGAATAATAGAGAATTGTGAAGGTGGTTCGAATAACCCTCTGGCAGGCACTTAAATGTGATTTTCAGAGTATCCATGTAGAAGTAGATGTAGATTATGATCATCTGATTAATAGTGTTTTTTTTTTATTTTTGCCCTCCTAAGGAAAGCAATATAGTAGCGATTCTGCGTGTTATGGATTCGGCAAATCCTTGACAGCTTTCCGAAGCTACGTGGCACCAAAGGTCTACGTTCAGATCACACAATTACAATAAATTACACGCTGGAGGTTCTGGCACCCTATACCATCCCAGATGTGTTCCATCGGGCTCAGATCAGTCTACCATGGTGACAAAGACATCAACATGAGCTGACTATCATGCTCCTCGAACCCTTGTTCCATGATTCTAGTCTTGTGTCATGGATAGTTATCCTGTTGGAAGATCCATCGCCTTTAGAATGCAGGTGATCCGCAATAATGGTCGCGTAGTGTTGAACTACCATGGTGGCTTCGATTATCTTAAGTCCCCATAGCAATATACTGCCCTGAGTGACCTGCAGTACATGGCACAGTGTGGGTCTCGAGTAGCCATTTGCCTGAGTGACAGTGTTCAAAATGTTCAAATGTGTGTGAAATCTTATGGGACTTAACTGCTACGGTCATCAGTCCCTAAGCTTACACACTACTTAACCTAAATTATCCTAAGGACAAACACACACACCCATGCCCAGGGAGGACTCGAACCTCCACCGGGACCAGACGCACAGTCTATGACTGCAGTGACGGTGTATCTGGAGACTACTACGGTGGTGATGTGCCAAGAAATGCGATCCATCCTAGTAGGCGACCATTTCTATTAATCCACGGTCCAATTTGATGATTCTGTTCCCACTACAGTTGTAATTGACGATTTTGGTTGGTCAGTATTGGAACGCGTATGGGTCGTCTTCTGCTGAGCACATGTCCAACAAAGTGTGCTGGGAGACATAGTGCGAAACAGTTGTGCCATCACCAGCACTATCCTCTGCTGTCAGACATATTACAGATCACCACTTATACCGTTTCACAGGATGGACAAGCCTCCGTCATACACATTCTGTGATTAGAGATTTCCGTGCAATGTCTTGGCACCGACTAGTGGTTTCCCAGTCTTTCAGCCACTCTCCATAGACACTACAGAAGACATATGACCAACTTCACCGTTTCCGCGACATTCGCGGCACTGCACCAACTTTTGTCGCATAGAGCGAAAAAATAACAACAGAGGAAACTTATATATGCGTGTATGAAGGGGAGTGGAATGGAAGACAAATAACCCATAGGTGGCTGGACGAACAGTCTGCCAGGCACTTAACTGTCAATTGCAAAAAATGGTTCAAATGGCTCTGAGCACTATGGGACTCAACTGCTGTGGTCATCAGTCCTCTAGAACTTAGAACTACTTAAACCTAACTAACCTAAGGACATCACACACACCCATGCCCGAGGCAGGATTCGAACCTGCGACCGTAGCGGGAGCGCGGCTCCGGACTGGAGCGCCTAGAACCGCACGGCCACCGCGGCCGGCTGTCAATTGCAGAGTAGTCATGTACATGTAGATGCAGATCTATGATTGCTAGTGGGCAACGGTTACTAGGTAACTGTAAACCTGCAAACCTCCTTATTTTCTAGGCAACAGAACCTTAGTTCTGTTTTTTAAAAGTGCCTCGCATCTCGCATCACTCAGGTGCAGTGATGAAGTAGCAACTCTTTAAGCTGCAAGGGCTCTATTTTTTTCCAAGGCCGGATCGGTCACGAAATGGAAAAAAAAGTGAAAATGAAAAATATTTTATTTGCAACGTTTAGCTGCACCTTCCAGCTACTCATTTGCCACTCTTACTTTGATATTTGTCATAGCGTGGTACCAACTTTCCAACACGCTCTTTACAGAAGGCAGCCAAATCCGCTTTCAGCCAATTCTGTGCGCCGGTCTGCTGCTTGTTGTCTGCGCAAAAATGCTGTTCTCCTAGCCGGCATCTAATGCGAACAAAGAGATGAAAATCAGAGGGAACCAAGTCCGGGCTGTACGGTCGGCTGTATGGTGGGTGATCGAACGCTTTCCATCGAATACGCCGCAGGACCGACATCGTTCCAGCTGCAGTGTGCAGCCGAGTGCTGTCATGAAGAAGGACAATGCCTGCTGACAACATTTCTCTTCGCCTGTTCTGAATTTCAGTTCGTAGACGATTTTCTCGAATCATGTGACGCACTCGCCTGATCCATCGGTCGACATTCGCTTCCTTCCCTGACCACCTGCATCATGAACGTCAGTTTCTGCACTGTTGCCACACGTTAACGTCAAGCATGGAAGTTACATTTGTAGGCTGCATGAAAGCAAGCGGACACCCCCACAACGTGTAAGGTTTTGAGAACCAAACAACAACTGTGTAAGCTGTAAATATTTTTGGTTTAATGTTGCAAGCTTATCACAGAAATACACGCATTTACACAGTTTACAATGTGACAGTGTTACAACAGTTGTCAAACGCACGCACCTCGTCCTCAGAAAGTGAAATAATCTTAAACACAACAATGGTAAATTTTAACTAGAAGTTTCTTTACAAAATTATTCTTATGACTACGTCATGGTGTTGGCCAGTACTACAATAAACCATCTGATTCCGGTTCAAAGTTCGGTACTATTTAAGATGACAATCAATTCTATGGAGGATGGTTAGTTTTGTGACAAGTTGAGCAAAAGACTACCCAAGGTAGCTCGAGTTTACAGTGGATGCAAGCTGGTGAACCAACAAGTTTACAGCTCCGCTCGTGGTATGGCTGCTCTCGTCCTCTGAAATTCCTATAAAAACTAATTAAGCCTTTGCTGATTTTTCCAGCAGAAACTCTTCATATGTTTCTTGTTATGCGAGAAAACATGTATTCATCTTTAGTCTTGGAATATGGTGATATGCACGTGCATGGCTGGAGCAGAGTGCATATTAAAATGCCCTCTCAGTCCTTGCAAGGACAATTAACTAACTGGCTGGTTCGTTTCTCCACAGTTGGAGCTCAACGACGCTACAGCTAATATTTAGCTGAATGTCAGCCACAGTGAACGCAGTGTTCACACAAATGTCTCCTCTGCGTCACACAGAGCGTTATGTGCCCCATTCTGTGCTTGACGCCATTTCAGAGAACAGCCCACGAAAAAAAATTTTTTTTTTTAATTTGTGGTAACTTCCTACGGGACCAAACTGCTGAGGTTATCGGTCCCTAGGCTTACACACTACTTAATCTAACTTTAACTAACATACGCTAAGGACAACACACACACCCATGCGCTAGTGAGGACTCAAACTTCCGATGGGAGGAGCTGTGCAAACGGTGGCAAGGCGCCTCTGACTACACGGCTACCCCACATGGCTCGAAAATTTCGCTCTTGTCTTTCTCATAGCCGAACTGTCTCCCCACCTGGGTTCTTTCGTCCTCCACATTACGGCTTTTTTCGACCAATAGGAGTGTTCCTCTTATTTTTGTGGACTCTCTCTCTGCCAATCGCAAGGGCCCTACCATTAAATTGCGTCGAAATCTTGGCACTTTACTCCTTCCTAGTTCGTTTCCGCCAATCGGCCGTTTTGTGCCCTCTCCAGAGGCCTAAAATTAACATGTGTACATGACATATGTACTACTAGCTGTTCTCACGATCAATTGTGTCACTGGTTTTGTTCGTACCCATTTGCAATTCCGAAAGGCAGTTTCCTAAAGCTTCTTTCTGTCCTACTTAAGGTGGCCCGTTACTTTCTCTCCAATATGCGTCACCTGTCCAGTCACTGACTCCTGCTGTGGGACGCCCCCTAAGAGGTTTTCATGGTGCCTCCCATGGTGCAGCCTCTGTGTCTGCCCATGCCTGCTTCCACACAAAGTGCTTCCTCTCGCTGCTTGTTTCACCTTCTGCTTATTGACATGCATTATATAGGAGCGGTGGGTTAATACCGTCGATTGAGTGTCATCCTTTTTGCATATATACTTATAGGCAAATCTGCTCATTACTGCCGAAGTAAGTTAGGTGTCATATTCACCTTCCCTTAACGATGTATAAAATTCTTGTGTAAGGTGCGAAATTGACCTTCATTTAATCTGCCACCTTGCAAATGAACAAATCGGATGACAGCACGTAAATCAACTTGGCTGGAGACTCTACTGTTATACGCATCTTTACGAACTCAATGTGCGTTCAGAACTGAGGAGTGTAATGTGACCCAATCAACAAGCATACTAGAGAAAGTGCTCAAAATATATGCATAAACTTTCATCGGATTTCCACTCTGATTTTAATTTCGGAACCGACCGAACATTGTAAAAAGAAAGACCGTCATATATCTTGAAATCCGGTTGCTGTGATGAGTCTAGAGGTCACAGAAGTTACGCGTGTACATGCGAGCGCCTCCAGAGAGACTCCAGCTGGTAGGGTACGCAGTATAGCGCAGCTACAGGCAGGACAGGTCCAGCTAGGAGAGCCCTTCCAGCCGTAGCTCGCTGCAGCCTCGCCTCCAGCACGCATTAAATCACGCGACGCCCTTAAAAGGGTCCGGGCCCTTGCAGCAGGAACATCTGCCCCGGTCGGCTTGCCTACCACCTGGCCCGGCCCTAAATTTCACACGGAGTGAGCTAAAGCCAAACAGTTGTCCTTTTTTTGCGCCTGCCTCCTCCCGCGGAGCAAACACACGGCCCCGTTCGGTTAACATCTCTCCTCCTCACGGCCCCCGGGACGACGCCCCTATCTTCATCACGCCACCCTCCCGCATACCTGCCAATTACCGAGGGGCCTGTCTGGTTTTGCTTGTTCTGCTACGCTAGGTACACAGTGTGGAACACACTCCGTCCTTTACCTCGAGATCCCAGTAGGTGGTCTCGAACGTAACTTTAGGTCATACCCACGAGCATCACCTAGCGTTGATACTGACCAAAACCGTCTTTCGTAAAAATAAAAGTAACGGAATCAGTGACTGGGCTACGAAAGACGATAAACAGGAAAACACAAGGAAGCGAAAGAATAAACTGATCAAGTACGCGGCTCCTTTTATAAAATCTACGTTCGTTCTCCCCAGCAACAAACCCTGGACAGCGATATGAACCACAAACAGCAGTAAATTAGCCATAGTAATAACTTTAATTAAGAAAAGAAACAGAAAACTCCGTGACAATTATAGGATCAGCTCCTTACTCAATACATGACATAAAATACTTTCGAAGATAATAACATAAAGATACGCAATAATTTTAGAAACGATCTTGTTGAATAAGAAAACTGGGTTCGGGTATGGTAGGTTCTTGTAAGCGTTCCACTTTGAGTTTTACATCTATTACTCTTTATTCAAATGATATGTTCAATAGTCTGGTCTTCAGCCGGTTGTTCACGTCGTTCTCGCACTATATTTCGACGGCGTGACTCACTGTCTTCTTTCGGTGTTCTCTGAAACCCATGGAGCAGAAGACCCGTTTACTAAACACGTCAACGCAACGCCGGGATAGCCTGAATAATTGTATCAGTTTCTTTACTTGTTTAGTGATCGAACTTTTAAGGAGACGAATGACAACAAATTACATCCGACACAGAAATAAACCGTCTACCTAAAGCTAATATCGCAGTAATAAATTAAAATAATATTCCCAAAATAGTAATGAATTTTCGACCAGTGACGAAAACGATCATTAGGCAGACCAAGAAGGAGATGGCGAGATCAAGTAGAACATTGAGGTGCCGTATACGATTACTTAACGAGAAAAAAGAGTGACACTTCAAGATAGAAGAAGTGTTTCTGTGTAACCTGTTGACTAACAGCTAGCAGTTTTTGGGTTGCTTAAGAAAAGTAGTGAGCCTGCAACGTTGCAGAGATATTTGATATTAAACATAGTGTTGTGGTGTTCAGCTTGGTTATTAGCAATTAAAGGATACCAACTCTCTTTCTCTTGGAGTTCAAATGCTGGTGAGGAAATGCAACCACCACCACATTTCGAATATCGTCCTTCGTCAGGCAATCTGCTCTGTGGCAACAAATCGGAATTTGAGCTTTCCCATATCAGAATGGTGACTCTACTGTTGACGAAACGTAGGCCACGGCATTGTAATTCGAAGAAAGACAGGTGGATCTGTTGGACAGACCTGCTCAAAGCTCTCACCAGAATTTTACCAAGAATCGAGTCCGGTGACGCAATGGTTAAGACACACGACTTAAATTCTGGAGGAGACGAGTTCATATCCCAGTCTTAGTGAGTATCCACTCCACTAACACTTCACTAGAGGCGGAGCACTAGCTCAGATTTGAGAAGGCTGGAGTAGGAAACCGCTCATGCCTTTCCAAAGCAACAATTCTGGTATTTTCCTTAAGTGGTTTAAGGAAAATTGTGGACAACCTAATTTTGGAAGGCTGGACAGAGATTTGACCGTCGCCCCCTTGAATGCGAGTCTATTCTCTCACACTGCGCAACTCATTCGAGGTCCTAGTCTGGCTAACCTGATCTTCATTTTCTATAATTTCAGTAAATAATTATAGGCGAAGGCCTGAATTGTCCTCTAAAATAAGAAACTAAGAAATTGGTTCCTCATTACTGTACATTTCGAAACAATGTTCCACCCTTAACGACCTTGATATCTCGGTAGGCTGAAACCAGTCTTTAGTTTCCCTTTCAAGTTAACCGCCACAACGCTAGTACGGTTACCGGCTGGGGCACAAAATAACGCACCATAAATTTATCATAGTCCTATTGTTATGGCTTCATGGTGAGACGAATTACGCCCACTGCGTTTATGCTGTGCCAGTGGCGTATTAGATGTGGCATGGATAACAACAATAATTTCACATGGGTCTATGACCTGGTGCGATTCGTTCTACTGGACGCCTCTTCAGCTACTTGTTCGTCCCTAACACAAGCCACTTTTCCAACTTTTCCACTCAGGGCAAGGGAACCGACAGTTTAACGTGGAATAACGAAACACGCGTCGTTTGTGGTGACGCCTCAGATTGTTGAGAGAGGAAGGCTAGTTTAAAACGGAGACCGAAAAATCTGTTGTCCGAAGGAGATTCGAACCTGCGCCAACTCGATTCCAGGGCACGTGCTTTACTGCTAAATCGCCAGGCCAGACGTGTTGTCTGGAGAGACTTGGGGATACCACACTGCTCTCTCATCTACGCGAACACCCAGGGTCAGTTCAGGGGGTCACAAAATTTTTGCAATGTCTCTCCCCCCCCCCTTTCAAAGAAACTATTATCTGCTGCCACTCCCATATTAAACGTTCCACAGCCGTCGTCAGCTTACCTATTTTGGGGTCACTGTTTCTCATCAGAGTGCCTCCTCAACAGACCTTACCAGGTCGAGTTCACAAAGTTCCAGCTCTCCCATCACAAATTCTGGAAAAGCACTGTTCGTATTTCGCGCTTACCATCTTGATGAAAGTTGTAAACCAGAAAATGGTAAGCTGCTTAACTAATTCAAATGAAACCAAGATTATGAACTCTTCAGTTTATTTAGACATGAAGCTCTTCATCTTCCTTAAAGCTGAAAGTGACGTCGTTTCACCACTAACTTCAATCCACTGGCTAATCTTCATGGAAGACGCGCCTCACACGATGACTTGTCATGGCTACACCTGAAGAGCCTCGGATGGTTAAGCTGTCCTCAGAGCGGACGTGTTTTCTGTCGTGAATCACGCCACACGTGGTTACCATCGTGGTTGGCCAACGCGTAGAAACGAGACAGTGTCTCTCTCTTCAGCGGAACTGCTGGCTGTATCTGCCTTGGAAATTACACTGTTTGTTCACCAAAATTGGATGAGCGTAAAACTGCTACGTTAGCTGTACTAAAACGCACCTTTCCTCCCTTGTCCATGTGCTAACTATGTTGTTCTGTCATTGGCATAGACACAAAAAAAGTTAATAGCCTGAATATGACATAACGGAAAAAGGAAAGTTCCGTATCCAGTCACTAAGGACGTCATATTTTAATATTCTGTCTCAAATATTGCGTTGCAAATTTAAAACACTCTTCCATATCAGATAAAAATTATTTCACCATTCTCTTTTTTGATAAGAACTCCAGTTTCATTCTTATTAGATTTCTGCTTCTACTCAGAAGCAAAAGTTTCAGAGCTTGTGATACAGAACACTTTCAACTAGTAAGTCCAAAATCTCATAATGCAAGTATTACCATGTACACAATCATACGTAGTATTTATACAGGATGGTCGGAAACAGTCTGAAAAGCTTTTAAGGATGTTGCAGGGTAAGTTGTGTTGCAAAATAATTGTTAAGAAAAAATTCGATCAGTTGCACCTTCTCCGAAGTTAACCAATCAGGCGATTTGCATGCGCAGATTCAAGTGGACAGCCAGCGACGCCGTCACCAAACGTGTTCTTCATTTGGTTCCTTAAAACCGAACAAGATAGCGATACAAAATTTGGTCATGCGACGCTAGTGAAGACGGAACCCGAGCCAAAGTCTAAACAGTCTCGTGCGCTATCAAGTACGCTATGAGAACAAGAGATAGTAATTGTATCCGTCGCGTCGCTTGAACCTGAGCGCGCTTCAGTGCTAATTAGCAACGGCGCATCGTATCGAATTTTTTCTCAACAACTGGTACACAGCAGAACCTAACCTGCAACATCCTTACAAGTTTTTCTGACTGTTTCTGACCTACCTGTACAGGAATAATTTATCCCACAAAGTGGAAAGTTTTTTGAATAACTAGTAAGCAAATAAATAAATAAATATCGAATTACTATCGAATAAAGCGGTGACGTGGAAAGCAATCTTGTATTTCTTTGGCACGTGTTCCCTAGCGTATTCGAAAAATCGCAAAATCTGGAAAGTTTTCTGAGGAATAAGCAAGCAAATAAATAAATACTGAGCTACTATCGAATAAGGCGGTGAAGCAGAGAGCAATCTTATATTTCGTTGTTGGTAAAATCGAGCAGGCTCATGTCTAAGAGAGTTTACTTTTATATGTCCTTTGTAGCAAAGATTACGGAACATGGTGCTATTGAATTAATAAGAAAGTCCCTGAATCTTGTGGTAAACGCGAAAGTTAATACAAAATATTTGGTGACAGTGGGATACAAACCAACTGCACCTGCGCATTCGGGAGGACGACGGTTCAACCCCGCGTCCGGCCATCCTGATTTAGGTTTTCCGTGATTTCCCTAAATCGCTCCAGGCAAATGCCGGTATGGTTCCTTTGAAAGGGCACGGCCGACTTCCTTCCCCGTCCATCCCTAATCCGATGAGACCGACGACCTCGCTGTTTGGCCTCTCCCCCCCTCCCCCCCCCCCCAAACAACCCCAACCAACTGCATTTGACCACGCACCTTTAACTGCATTTGACCACGCACCTTTTACCCTTCCTTGCGCTCGCCAGTATTTTGCTATGCTTCTGTCTCCTGTTCTCCAACGTCTTACGTTAAGCGAAATGAAAATTTGAACTACCGATATGTTATTAGCTGACACTTCATGATAACGAAACGTACAAATAACGACGCGTTTTTGATAAATCTTCAATGCGCCGATGCCTTAAAATGACCTACTTTCGTAATACGCAAGCTATAATGCGAAAACAGCCAAATTTATCTGCAACTATCATTATTGCATTATTTTTATTATTATTACTATTCTCTTTATTACAGGCAGCAGCAGCAGCAGCAGCAGTAGCAGAAGTTCTGATTGTATTAACTTTAATAGTTTACAGTCAGTATTATCTCACATCGTCCCTACAGACACTAAAATCATTTTAATACAATTTGTCACATTAAAATTGTTATTTCTTAGGTATCTGTGACGTAAAAAAGGTACTGTATGTGGGAAATCCTGGTCCGATGTAAGAGAGGTTCTGATGTCCTTAACCAAATGAAGTTAAATAAAAAAATGAAAAAAATCGAGTACCAGAATTCTGTGACTCAAAATACTTTTGCTGTCGTTTTATTATACTTTTATTACCATTTTCGTACCACTAACGATCTGTTTTAGTCCTCAATACGCTGATGCTTTGAAACAGCATATTTATATACGTCTTAACCCTGTGGTGCATGAATTTCACTGCAGTGGACAACTTTTAATGTCAGTTCTCTGACGGTTTCAATCAGTCACGAGGCTGCAAATGCATATTCATACGTCTTAACCCTGTGGTGCATGAATTTCACTGTAGTGGATAACTTTTAAAGGCCAATTCTCTGACGGTTTCAATCAGTCACGAGGCTGCAAATGGATGCAGGACACAACACCAGTACGGAGTGCCAACTGCAGTGAAATGTGTGCGTTTGCAGTCTCAGGACTGATTGAAAATGCCGAAGAAGCGACAATTAACAGCTGTCCACTGTAGTGGACAATATGCGCCACAAGGTTAAGTTATAACGTAAAACCCACCAAATATGGTTTCAACTGCAACCGACATTGTCCAATAAGGCGTCTCCCAAGTTATGCTTGAGGGCAGAGCTCCATCTTGCATCTAACTAGCAACGTTCCTTTCCACGAGACAAAAATCTGCCTTGTAACATTCAGTCTTTCACGCTTCGGAACGCTGAAATTCCACATAGTGAGCGGCCGTTGTGGCCGAGCGGCTCTAGACGCCACAGTCTGGAACCGCGCGATCGCTTCGGTCGCAGGTTCGAATCCCGCCTAGGGCATGGCTGTGTGTGATGTCGTTAGATTAGGTAGGTTTAAGTAGTTCTAAGTCTAGCGGACTGATGACCTCAGAAGTTAAGTCCCATAGTGCTCAGAGCCATTTGAACCATCCACATAGTGACGTCACAAAACTCGACCAATTCCTGCAGCCACGGACGCTTTCTCGTCGCACACAAAGGATAGGGGCCCCTCCACGCCCACACCAACGTGGTGACCAAACCAAAAGTTCTACTGTCACCTCCGTATAACATGTTAGTTTTTGAATCAGGAATCACAGGATGCGGGCTGTGATGTTATCCATGCGTCTGGGTAAGATTACTCATTAACATGGTCACCCAGGAGATAGAAAGTGGACGAAAGCGATCGAAGGGTAGCGGTTGTAAGGGCAGAGGAAAAAAAGTGCCAAGGCAAGCGCCAAGGGAAAAAAAACCTCTGCGACAGTAGGACGGGTAGTAAGGGCAGTAGCGGCTTGCTAGCTGCGGCAGTGCATGCAAGGTGTGGTTATGTTAGTGCGAGGTATCGTGCATCGTTACCTTTGTCGTTGCTGGAGCTCGTTGCTGGGCTTGCTGCAGTTGCTGCGTCCCTGCAACAGTTCAAGGTCGTTGTACATTAGTGGGCGATCGGTCATAGATCGGCTCACAGACAGTGTAGGGGGTGTGTGTTTGGTATGCGTGCTGTGTACAGTACGGTTTCCCTGCGGTTGCCTGTTTTTCGGCTGGTCGAACATCTGGAGTCACCAGTAGTAGCTGTGTTGCAGGGGCTCGCCAGTACTGTCGTGTTAGCGTGCTATGGACCATAGATGTTTAGTTCCTAGCCAGTAGTGTCTTTGGTCTGTTATGCTTCCATCTATGGTTGTGCACTTTCTCGTCGCGTGCAAGAACGGCTTTAGGTTGACGTCACGCAGAGTGCGCTGAGTTGCGTGTCCCGCAGAGGGGCAGCGCGCCCTGCTCGCGTCGCGCGTCACGCCGCGAGAGCTGCTGCCGGTTGTTCCTCCGCTGCTGATCCCCCGCTGGTGGCGGCTTAGGGGCGACACCTCTGGTAATCCGGGCTCTCTGCACCCTGCAGCAGTCAGCGGGCAGACCCCCCCCCCCCCCCCCGGACCCTCCTCCCAGCGATTCATTCATCAGCAGGTAGCAACAGGGCGGCGCTCGTTTTTTAGACGCCTGGCCTCGCCACTGCGACCTTTATCTGTGTAATCCCCATTATGGGAGCTCCGGGCCGTCCCTCGGCTTGCGTGCGCAGCGCATTCATCACTCGGCGCCGCCGGTTCGCGTGTCGGAGATTGCGGGTATCGCAGCCGGCGGATCCTCCGATCCGTCATGCCCGCGTCGCCGCGCAGTTACACTTTACGCCACCGCCGCAAGAGTATTTTTAACTCCGCAGCTGTGTGTACCCGTTTATTTCTCCAGACAGGAAGGACCATCCAGCACTCCAAAGACATACTTCTTTAAAAATGACAGGAAACATTCTTCCCCAGTATTCTTTTCGTCATTCGTTCAAGGAGGACTTGTTTCGAAGAACACTGTAAACGAGTAACTAATTGCTAATTGCTGACATGAACCTCAGTAGCACAGGGGGTCGACGGATCAGTGGAGGCTTTTATTTGAAACTAGCTACACTATGTGATCAAAAGTATCCTGGCTGAAAATGACTTACAAGTTCGTGGCGCCTTCCATTAGTAAAGCTGGAATTCATTGTGGTGTTGGCCCACCCTTAGCCTTGATGACAGCTTCCACTCTCACAGCTTTACGTTCAATCAGGTGCTGGAAGGTTTCTTGGGGAATAGCTGCCCATTTTTCAGAAGGAGAGGTGTCGATGTCGGTCGGTGAGGCCTGGCACGAAGTCGGTGTTCCAAACCATCCCTAAGGTGCAGGCCAGTTCATTACAGGCATGTTATTGTCGTGTAATCACACCGACACAGGCCGTGCATTATGAACAGGTACTCGATCGGGTTGAAAGATGCAATCGCCATTCCCGAGTTGCTCTTCAACAGTGGGAACAAGAAGGTGCTTAAAACATCAATGTAGGCCTGTGCTGTGATAGTGCCACGCAAAACAACAAGGGGTGCAGGCCCCCTCCATAGAAAACACGACTACACCATAACACTAGCGCCTCCGAATTTTACTGTTGGCACTACACACGCCGACAGATGTTCGCCGGGCATTCGCCGTACCTACACCCTGCTGTTGGATCGCCACATTGTGTACCGTGATTCGTCACTCCACACAACGTTTTGTCCGCTGTTCAGTCGTCCAATGTTTACGCTCTTTACACCAAGAGAGCTTCGTTTGGCGTTTACCGTCGTGTGTGTGTCTTATGAGCAGCCGCTCGAACATGAAATCCAAGTTTTCTCACCTTCCGCCTAGCTGTCATAGTACTTGCAATGGATCCTGATGCAGTTTGTAATTCCTGTGTGATGGTCTGGATAAATGTCTGTTACACAATGCGACCCTCTTCAACTGTCGGCGGTCTCTGTCAGTCAACAGACGAGGTCGGCCTGTACGCTTTTGTGCTGTACGTGTCTCTTCACGTTTCCACTTCACTATCACATCGGAAACAGCGGATCTAGGGATGTTTGGGAGTGTGGAAATCTCACGTACAGACGTATGACACAAGTGACACCCGATCAGCAGACCGCGTCCGAAGTTCGTGAGTTCCGCGGAGCCCCCCATTCTGCTCTCTCACGATATCTCATAACTACTGAGGTCGCTGATATGGAGTACCTGGAAGTAGGTGGCAGCACAATGCACCCAATATGAAAAACGTATGTTTTTGTGGGTGTCCGGATACTTTTTATCACATAGTGTGTATTGCTCCTATGTGCTCCTGCTGCCTCGCTCTTTCCATCTCCTCCTTCCCACATCTCTCGGCTTATCTCCTCGTTCACCTCTTTCCAATTAGATTTACCTCTACATCTACGTAGATAATCTGCATTCCATCGTATGGCGGATTATAGCCTGTAACACTACTATCCACTTCCATTTCTGTTCCACTCGCAAAGAGAACGAGGAGGTAACGATTATCTATATGCCTTCGTACGAGATCTAATTTCCCGTATCCTATCTTCGGGGACCTCTTGCGCGATGTATGCTGAAGACAGTAGAATCATTCTGCAGTCATCTCCAAACGCCGATTATCTAAGTTTTCTCAATTGTGTTCCTCGAGAGAATGTCGCCTGGCCTCCAGCGATCCCTTTTTGGGTTCCCGAAGCATCTCGGTAACACTTGCTTGTTGTTCAAACCCAACAGTAACAAATCTAGCAGCCCGCCTCTGAATTGCTTCGATGTCCGCCTTTAATCCGACCTGGTACGGATCCCAAACACAAGAACAGGACTCAAGAATAGGTCGCACTAGCGTCCTAGATGTGGTCTCCTTTATAGATGAAGCTATCTTTCCTAGAATTCTCCCAATAAACCGAAACGCTGCCCCAGTCCTCAAACGTTTGTTTCCTTTCATATGCCGTTGCAACTTTACGCCCAGATATTTAAACTCCGTGACTACTAATGCTGCAACCGAATATTATGGGTTTGGTTTTCCTACTCATCCGCATTAACATACATTTTCTGCATTTAGAGCTAATTGCCATTCATCACACAAACTATAAATTTTTTGTAGGTCGTCTTACATCCTCCTACGCTCTCTCTGTTCATCTTCTTATCCATCCTCTATCTGCCTGTCTCCTCTCCCCTCTCTCCATCTATCTCTTTCTTCCTCTCTTTCTGTTCATCTCCTACTTCCCACTCTATCTCCCCATCTCCTCTTCCACCTGTCTATGTCCCTCTCATCCTCCCCTTATTTCTGTCCACCACATTCTCCTCCCTATTTCTGTCCATCTTCCCCTCCTCTTTTTCCTCTGTATATCTGTCCATCTCCTTCCCTTCCTACCTCTAACCCTCTTCCGATATGTCTGACGATGAGTCCCATCTTCCTTAAAATGTTCGAGATTTGTGACCTTCTTCTCGAGGCGCCTCTCCTTTCCAGTTTCCTCCGATTTAAATGACTCGCCTGATTCTTCTTTCGCGAATTTTTCCGTGCAGTTTCTTATCACTGACAGTTCGCTGATTTTTAGAACGGCAGCAGTTCGCTCCACCACTATATCGAATGAAAGTAGAGACTCTCCTGCATTCCTCTCTCTCTCTCAAAATACTCTCTCGTGGAACACACGAATTCACGCATATAATCTCCCTATGTCCGACACTTTTTGTAAGTTTCTTGGGAGTGTGCTATCCCCATCTGCCCCGCTCTCAGCTACTTTTACCATACATCGTACGGCACATGAAGCTGGAAGTCGCCCAAAGCTGTCACTACAACGACTAGCTGAAGACTCGCCGAGACAAAGCTTTAGGCAGAGCAGCTCAGCGCAGTGGAAGTGGAAATGCAGTCGAAGCCGACAGTGGCAGGCTACCATTGGTGTATTGTTCTCGGAAGCCGTGCAGCCCGCTACCTGCCAAGTGACAACTTGTTTAAATCAGACTATAATTCGTGTGGATGTGCTGAAATGCTGATTATTTACATGTCTAAGCTTGTAGTACATCTCATGCCAACCCGAAAATTGTTGCATGTCACCTTCATGATGTTGAAATTTTACTGGCCAGCATTGTACTTGCAGAGTGCAGTCACTGACTGACTGCAGTCTGCTTCTTGCCGTCGCTTACGTCAACAGTTTTCTCGACGTCGGATCTGTCTCTCAGGGTAGCAGTTTTGACAGCCGCGGCACTGCGTATCCTCCTGCCTTCCTGCGCCGCGTCTGCATGAATCTGAATCACTTCATCGAGTATTCCGGCTGTGGAGAAAACGCCAAAGCAGAATTTACATCGCCGTCTGCGGCGTCGGTCAAGCGTGTTCCTTATTTGAGCATGCGGGCGAGGGCGGGGATCGCGGAGCAGGTGCTATTATTCATGCTGGATGACAAAGGGAATGCTGACAATATGCAGCCTGCCGTCACGCACCCAGTTCGGTTTCCATAAACGGGATCCCGGCGTACCGAGAGGGCTCGACCAGCAGCAGCAACACGTGGCCAGTCTCAGCGGAGGATGCGCCGTGCGCTTCGACTTCACAGAAAGTCAACGTGAAGTCCAAGGTGCAGAATTCTTCACCGGCACTTTGGAGGTATTTTCTTGCATTGAACAACATTTCAGCAGCCAATAAGATATTATGATTAGCGCTACTGTCCCGTCGCCTTTAGGCGATGTAGAGTGCAGACTTTTCGTGGACTGGGCACAAGCCCTGCCACCAATCTCAGCTACTGCGTGGTCCAGCTCAGTGACAAAGCAAGAGCGCACAAATAAATTAAATCAATGTTTATGACATCAGGTTCGGCCTACTCATAAAATTAACTTTCGTCTGATTTACATCTCGAGTTGATTAAAATGTTATTTCAAAAGTCGCCGTAACACTACAATGAGATTTTCACTCTGCAGCGGAGTGTGCGGTGGTATGAAACTTCCTGGCAGATTAAAACTGTATGACGGACCGAGAATCGAACTCGGAAGTTTTGCCTTTCGCAGGTAAGTGATCTACCGACTGAGCTACCCAAGCACGACTCAAGACCCCTCCTCACATCTTCAATTCTGCCAGTACCTCCTACCTTCCAAACTTCAGAGAAGCTCTTCTGCGAAGGCAAAGGTCCCGAGTTCGAGTCTCGGTCCGGCACACAGTTTTAATCTGCCAAGAAGTTTTGCCATAACACTGTTTAACAATGAAATTTTTACAAAAACAAAAAGAACCCAATCTTTGTAGATTTTCATACGCTGAGTTTGAGCGAGCGAGGTGGCGCAGTGGCTTAGCACACCGGACTCGCGATCGGGAGGACGACGGTTCAATCCCGCGTCCGGCCATCCTGATTTAGGTTTACCGTGATTTCCCTAAATCACTCAAGGCAAATTCCGGGATGGTTCCTTCGACAGGGCACGGCCGACTTCCTTCCTCGTCCTTCCCTAATCCGATGAGACCGATGACCTCGCTGTCTGGTCTTCTCCCCGAAACAACACAACCCCAACCCCATACGCTGAGTTCGAAAATGACAATCGTTCTTTTGTTTTCAAATCGCGGTTTCGTGCTATATGAAGTTTTTTACGCCCTTATTTATGTCGTGGGAGCTAGTAGTAAATCCCAGGAAAGTCCTGTTGGCACCACTACATGCGAAACTAAGACTGATGAAGTCATTTGCGAAAGCAGTGAATAATAGCAACGAACCAGCATTTGAATACTTGTGTGGAAAAATTCTTGGACTGAGTGCTGAGAAAATCAAGCAGGGAGAACTTATTGGTTCAGAGATTCGTAAGGTCTTTGGAGACCTGCAGTTCGAGTGAGTTCTCAGTCCTGCTGAGCTAAACGCGTGGTAGGGTTTTCAGAAAGTGAAGTCATCGTTCTTGGGCAACAGGACGGCTGAAATGTAACTTCTGAATGGCCTTGTATGTGCCTATCAGAAACTGAAATGCAAAATGTCGCTTAAAGTGCGCTTCATTCGCTCACATGTCGACGCTCTCCCTGAAAGTAGTGAAGCGTTTAGTGATGAACATAGTGAGAGACTTCACCAACAAATCACTTTAATGGACCATCAATACCGAGGAAGATTCGTTCCCTTAGTGTTGGCCGTTTTCTACTGGACTTTGCACAAAGTCTCGTATCTTCCCCACAACCGACAGGAGAAGAAAAAACGCGTGTTTTTGTCTTCTGACCCATACGCAAGGAGTTATTCGGCTTGGGATTGATTGATACAGTTGATGGATGTTCTCCTGACGGTTATCGTGCCAAAATCTGTATAATTTGTGCGTTAGATTGTCAAAATTCTGAGCTAGTTGGAGGGCCTTACTCATAATGCTCCAAACATACTCAATTTAAGAGAGATCTGGCCACCTTACTGGCTAAGGTAGGGTTTGATGAGCACAAAGACAAACAGTGGAAATTCTCGCCATGTGCGGGAGGGCATTATTGCGCTCAGATATAAGACCAGGATGGCTTGCCATGAAGGGCATAAAACGGGGTGCTGAATATCGTCGGCGTACGGCATTGCTGTAAGGGTGCAGCGGATGACAACCAAAGGGGTCCCGCTGCGATAAGAATTGGTACCCCAGGCCGTCACTGCCTGACTGACGGGCCGTACGACGAGCGATAGTCAGTTTAATATCCCACCGCTCTCTGGGGCGTCTCCAGACATGTCTTCGCTGGCCATCGATTAGCAATTCGAAGCGGTATTCAGCACTGAAGACAATTCTACTCCGGTCAATGATACTCTAGGCCGAAGACATTCTCATACGTTCCATGATCTACTTGATATATTTTTCGGTATGACCGGCGTTATAGGGCGAAATGCATCCTCTACAGCATTGCGCAGTTCTTCCTTTGTAGCATAACGACGTGGAGACACAGGCGCCTTAATGAGTCCTCATAACGAGTTGTCAGATATGGCGAGGGCAGGACTTCTTCGTGGCCATTTCAAAGGAGTTGGTTTTGCTGATGAAACACCACTTATCCACCGTCCTAGAAAGCGTTCATTTAGAGCTCGCACACTGCAAGAGTGCAGTGAGGAGACGCTCCGATTTGCTGCAATCTTAAGCGTTCTCTGAGACCCCTTTCCTCAATCTGAGGTATTAACCATGTTTGCAATATATGTAAATAACATGCGCCGTTCACAGTCCCTTCAAAAAAGTACGATGCATATAAATGTTACGATGTCGTCGCCGCCCATATCATTACGTGAGGAGGGTTCCATTCTAACTCGACTGTAGAATGAGAATTCTCTTTGGCCCCAACGAAAATATTTCTACCACGTTAGCTGCGATAAACGGCTCATTCATCTGAAAGTATAACCTTGACACCGTTCACTGCATTTCGAAATTGAGTTAAGAAAGCACGACCTGAAAAACGCTCTCATTCCGGTCAGTATCTGATAACTCCTTTACGAACGTTGATCGAAAACGTCTGACCTTCTTGCCATGTGTTCTCGCGTTGGTGTTGTCGTTATACCGACTTCCGAAGCACTCTTCCGTGTCGGATTCATAGGAGGTTGTTCAACAGAAGCAGAGACTCAGGTGCCTGTTTCTTCTCGTGTTTTCTTCCTTCCATTCCGCAACCTGTCTTTAACGCTCCCAAAAGCAAAAGCACGTCTTTTCCAAACCAGAAGCGTTGCCTTTCGCAGTGGAGCCTTATTAAATCTTTCCTGGAATGCTCCCAGAACCTGTCTCATTGTCTGCCCTGTATGTTGTCCTTCGTGAAGCTACATACTCGGCCCCAAGCGCTCTTCAGTGGTGTAAATATGACTGCTCACATCTGCCATCGCTACAAATTAAAACTCGACTGCGACTACGAAAACATGGAAACATGAGTTCCAACAATTGATTTCAACAACTGATAAGAAGTAACCTGCATAATAACATCTGATACTAAACCGGGGTTACAGGGGTACGGGTAATTCTCACCCATCCTGTGCGTAACAAATGAAGCTACATGGAAGTCAATCATATTGGTTAATATCAACCTGGTGGGTAAACAACACTTTCCTGATACATTTTAGGGTTTCGGATGTCAATCGATAAAAATAGAAGCTTGTTTGATCACTTTGTTGGCCGTCTGTTAACGTCCCTTTTTCTCACGACTGGGTATGTGTTTCGTGTTGAAATGTACATCAAATACTGATGTCTGCGGTCCCTTAACGAGATAAAAAATTTAAGCTTCAAAGCCAATGCAATCAAAAGACATGGTATTTACTGTCACTTGTTTTGACACTCGCAAACTCAATCATCAAAACCCGTAGGGTAGTTTCCTTTGACGTAGAATCGTGGCATTTGGCAAGAAGCTAGGTTACAAAGTACAAGTAAAGAAAAACATCCTAAGATTATTAATTTGCCATTATATTATATAAAACAGTATTTTTTCCTTTTGTTTTCCGTCTGTCTGTCCGTCAGCTAAGACCCGTCATTCTCAGTAACGGGTAGATGTATCGATTCGAAATTTATGTGGAATACTAAGGTCTATGATCCCTTGGAAGTGTAAAAATAATTAAGCTCCTAACTCAGAGCCATCACACATATGTCACATGTGTTGATACTCGCAAACTCACTCATCGAAACCTATATCTGAACTATCTTTAATACACTATGTGATCAAAAGTATCTGGACACCTGACTAAAAATGACTTACAAGTTCGTGGCGCCCTCCATCAGTAATTCTGGAATTCAGTATGGTGCTGGCCCACGCCTTAAAGCCTTGATGAGAGCTTCCACTCTCGCAGGCATACGTTCAATTAGATGCTGGAAGGTTTCTTGGGGAATGGCAGCTCATTCTTCACGGATTGCTGCACTCGGGAGAGGTATAGGCGTCGGTCGATGAGGCCTGGCGTGAAGTCGGTGCTCCAAAACTTACCAAAGGTATTATATACAATTCATTTCAGGACTCTGTGCAGGCCAGTCCATTACAGGGATGTTACTCTCGTGTAACCACACCGACACAGGCCGTGCGTTATGAACAGGTACTCGATCGTGTTGAAAGATTCAATAGCCATCCCCGAATTGCTCTTCAACTGTGGGAAGCAAGAAGGTGCTTAAAACATCAATGTAGGCTTGTTCTGGGGTAGTGCCACGCTAAACAACAAGGGGTGCAAGCACCTTCCATGAAAAACAGGACCACACTATAACACCACCACCTCCGAATTTTATTGTTGGCACTACAATCGCTGACAGATGACTTTCGCCGGGCGTTCGCCATACCCACACTCAGCTATCGTATCGCCACATTGTGTACCGTGATTCGTCACTCCCCACAACGTTTTTCCACCGTTAAATCTTCCAATGTTTACTCTCCTTACACCAAGCGAGGCGCCGTTTGGCATTTACCGGCATGATGTTCAACTTATGAGCAGCCGCTCGAACATGAAATCCAAGTTTTCTCACCTCCTTCCTAACTGTCACAGTACTTGGAGTGGATCCTCATGAACTTTGTAATTCCTGCGTAATGGTCTGAATAGATATCTGCCTATTACACATTACGATCCTCTTCAATTGTCGGCGGTCTCTGTCAGTCAACGCACGTGGTCGACTTATACGCTTTTGCGCTGTACGTATCCCTGCACGTTTCCACTTCACTATCACATGGGAAACCGTAGACCTGGGGATGTTTAGGAGTGGAAACTCGCGTACAGTCGTATGACACAAGTGTCACCGAATCACCAGATCACATTCGAAGTTCGTGAGTTCCGCGGAGCGCCCCATCCTGCCCTCTCACGATGTCTAATGACTATTGAGGACGCTGATATTGAGTACCTAGCAGTAGTTGGCAGCACAATGCACCTAATATGAGAAACTTATATTTTTGGGGTTGTCCTGATTCTTTTGATCACATACTATATAATTAAGTTAGCGCAGAATCCTTAGAGTGCTAGTGCCACTCGCACTTGGCCGGTGTTTTTATTTTGTTTCTAGACAAGAAGTTTCTTGAGGGGCGAAAAAGATAAATGGCTCACCCTGCATAAAAACAAGAATGCAAAGAAATTCAGTCACAGAATGGGTTGGCTGAATGTGGAGAGATTGCAATCGGTGCGACAGCATTGTCGATTGATGCAGTCAGAGCTGGTGGCTTCGCTTTTCTCTGGGTTCCCATTTGTTACACAACTCAGTCAGAGGAAGCAAGTAACGCTTGAACATCGCGCACCTGGGAACGTCACCTGCTTGCCAATCACTGCCACGGCGGCGGCTGCGACGTCACAGCGGGTTGCGACCATTCGGCGCGCTCGCAGTCCTCAGGCCGTGTTACCTTTAATCGGGAGGCCGCAGGCACACCGCCAGCTGCCGCGCCTCGACTGAGGTTTTAATTAATTTAGGCCCTGGCGCGCCGCCAGCTGAGAGGAAATTGCCTCCGTGGGCCTCGCCTCACCCCTCCGCGAACCATTCACCACCGGCGCGCAGCATTTCGCAAGCCCGTCTCCCTTCACCGGGACCAACATACGCAGGTTTTGACGTCAGCAAGGTAGACTTGGCGACAATTTTCGTCCTCACGCTACACACATGACAAATTATCCACTTGAGGTTGACTCCTGTAACCGCTGTGACTGACGTATGTCTCTGCTGCCTTACTACTGTGTCAGCTTACCTATTAGTAGGGGGCAGCTTCAGTCATTTGAACTGAAGATGGCTGTCTCACTGGGAAGAAGTGTTCCTTATGAATCCAGTTCGTGCTCCCACGAGCTCTCGTACGCTTTTCTAGAAATCCTGGCAGGCTCATAGTTTTCAATCTGTGTTACCGTTAGTTGGTATGAAGGAACCACTTAAAAATCGTTGGTCATGATTACAAAGTAAGTGTACTTTTACCTGCTTATGAATTTAGTAACAGAAGACGTGTTACTCAGATTTTACAGTGAGTTAACAGTAATTTGGAGAAGAAACCGAAGTTCAGGGAGAAAACATTGAAACTTTGAAGTTTGCTGATAATATTATAATTCTGTCGGAGGCAAAAAATGGTTCAAATGGCTCTGAGCACTATGTGACTTAACATCTATGGTCATCAGTCCCCTAGAACTTAGAACTACTTAAACCTAACTAACCTAAGGACAGCACACAACACCCAGTCATCACGAGGCAGAGAAAATCCCTGACCCCGCCGGGAATCGAGCTCGGGCGCGGGAAGCGAGAACGCTACCGCACGACCACGAGCTGCGGACAATGTCGGAGGCAGCAAAGGTCTTGGAGGAGCAATTTAATGGAACGGACAGTGCCTTGAAAGGAGGATATACGTGGTCGTCTCACATTCATGTGACCACCGCCTATTTGGACATCAACCTGCAATAGCCACTCGCAGACGGCAGGTGGCAGCAATAGCAGTGGGGCGGAGGGGGGGGGGGGGTTCAAATGGTTCTGAGCACTATGGGACTTAACATCTGAGGTCATCAGTCCCCTAGAACTTAGAACTACTTAAACCTAACTAACCTAAGAACATCACACACATCCATGCCCGAGGCAGGATTCGAACAACTCCGGCCGGGGGGGGGGGGGGGGGGGGGGGGGATATATAAACAGTGTCGTGGGGACGCGGAGAATAGTCGCCTCGTTACCACTCCACTCTCTTCCTGGGATCTCCCTCCCTCTCTCCCCCTCAATCTCCTAGCGTTTACCTCGCCGTCCCATGATCGACGGCCGGCCACTTCCACCTTCGTTTTTCTTCGTTTTCTTCTCCTCTCACTCTCTCTTCTACTTCCTGTCGTTTCATTTCTCATTCAGTAGCCGGCTTGTCAATTGAGCCTTTCGTTTTCCCGCTTCCGTTACTGTCCCTTCTACTATCCTCTCCACTAAAAAAAAAAAAACTCAGCCAGTCAAGTAAGGACTTTCGTTTTCCTTTTCTTCCACTCTCACTCTCTCTCTCTCTCTCACTCTCTCTCTCTCTCTCTCTCTCTCTCTCTCTCACTCACTCCTGTCATCTTTGGGTTTAAAAAATGTAGCTGCACACCATCCAGATCTCCACGTCGCCACTCACCACACCGCCACGAGGACGGTGAAGCGCTCCTGCGCTAGAACTTCCGTATCAAGTCGAGGGTTCTCCCTCCCCAGTGCAGCGTCAGCGTCGACGCGGAGAACAGTACAGTCGATGTCGTAACTGTGGCAACTGTGGTGCACCGTGGGCCGTATGTTAAGGGGGTGCAACTGTTGAGAAATTGACAACCCAAATGAACCAAAGGGCTACTAACTGTGTGTCGTCAACGATGTTCAGCGAACATTGCTGTGTAGGGCCCTCCTCAGCATGTGCCTACTTCATACACCCAAGCTAACTGCCGTTCATCGGCTAAGAAGGCAGGAATTTGCACGCAAGCGGAGTCCACTGAGTGGCGACAGCAGCCTTTCCAGATGAATCACGTTTCATGATCCATCGGACAAATGGCCGTAGGAGTCCACTGACCAACAACAATCGTTGGAACGCTCCAGGCCGCAGGAGGGCGCGTTATGCTCCAGGGAATGTTTTCATGGCGTTCCCTGGGTGATCTCACTCTGGAAAGCACAATGGTTCAACACAAGCTTACATCTATTCTTAGGGACCATGTCGTCCCCTACATGCAGTTTGTTTTTCTTCAGCACGACAGCATCTACCAGTAGGCCAAAGAAACGCGTCACACAGCTCACTGTGTACGTGCGTGGTTCGAAGAGCACCGTGATGAGCTTACCACACTCCATTGGCCATCCAACTCCCATTATTTAAGCCTAATGCCGAATATGTGAGATCACATTCATCGGGCTGTTCGCATCACAGGTCGTCCATCGAGATACCTAGCGCAGCTGGCTGGCTACGGCACTGGAGCCGCCGTGGCTCCCACATCCCTGTCGGTACCTTCCAGAACCTCCCTGACTCTCTCCCTCCACGTCTGGCTCTGCAAAAGGTTGTTATTCAGGCTTTCCGCTGGCGGGCACAGTCATGTGACTGAACACAAAGGTGAACATCAGCAAAAGCAAAACATGAATAATGGAATGTAGTCTAATTATATGAGACTAACGAAACTTCCTGGCAGATTAAAACTGTGTGCCCGACCGAGACTCGAACTCGGGACCTTTGCCTTTCGCGGACAAGTGCTCTACCATCATTTTTTTTTTTTAATTTCATTTTGTTCGTTTTTCTTTCGTTGTATATGATCGGGGCGGACGTCGTAAGACACCCTTTTAAGTTCGTTGTTGATCTATTAACTCAGTTTTTTTTATTACAGAGGGCGGCTAACCCTCTGACCGAGCACGCTGAGCTACCGTGCCGGCTTAGACTCACGCCCGGTCCTCACAGCTTTACTTCTGCCAGTATCTCGTCTCCTACCTTCCAAAACTTTACAGAAGCTCTCCTGCGAACCTTGCAGAACTAGCACTCCTGAAAGAAAGGATACTGCGGAGTCATGGCTTAGCCACAGCCTGGGGGATATTTTCAGAATGAGATTGTCACTCTGCAGCGGAGTGTGCACTGATATGAAACTTCCTGGCAGATTAAAACTGTGTGCCCGACCGAGACTCGAACTCGGGACCTTTGCCTTTCGCGGGCAAGTGCTCTACCATCAGTATCCTTTCTTTCAGGAGTGCTAGTTCTGCAAGGTTCGCAGGAGAGCTTCTGTAAAGTTTGGAAGGTTGGAGGCGAGATACTTGCAGAAGTAAAGCTGTGAGGACCGGGCGTGAGTCGTGCTTCGGTAGCTCAGATGGTAGAGCACTCGCCCGCGAAAGGCAAAGGTCCCGAGTTCGAGTCTCGGTCGGGCACACAGTTTTAATCTGCCAGGAAGTTTCATATCAGCGCACACTCCGCTGCAGAGTGACAATCTCATTCTGGATATATGAGACTATGCTGGTAGAATCAGATTAGTAAATGAGACGCTAAGAGTAGTGGACGATTTTATTTTCTATATTAGCATTAAAATAACTTATGATGGCCGGAGTACAAAGGATACGAAATGTAGAGTGACAATGGCAAGAAAAGCGTTTCTGAAGAAGAGGGATTTGTTAATATGGAATATAAATTTACGTATCAGCACGCCTTTCCTGAGTGTATTCGTCTGGACTGTAGCCATGTCGGAACTGAAACGTGGACAATAACAAGTTCAGGCAACAAGAGAATAGACGCTTTGAAATGAGGTACTGCATAACCGTGGGGAAGATAACATGGATGGATCGCGTAGCTAATGAGGAAGTATTTAACATAATTGGAGAGAAAAGAAATGTATACCATAACTTGACTAAAATAGAGAATTGGTTGGTAGAACACATTGTGAGGCACCAAGGAATTGTCATTTTAGCAAAAACTGTAGAGGGAAACCAAGAGACAAATACTATAAGCAGTTTCAAATACATGTAGGTTGCAGTATTTATTTTAAGATAAAGAGTTTTTCCCAGGGTAGAGTAGGGTGGAGAGTTTCATTAAACTAGTCTGAAGACGTAAGACCATATCAAAAACAACGCTTGACGATGGGAGAAACGAGCATGAGGGTTTAGCGCACATCAGAGAACTGTCAATAGATACAAACCACAAAGTCGGTTTGCAGAAGGAAACCGGTCGTGTCTCTTCAACGAAACCATTTTGACATATTTGCCTTATGCAGCGAAAGAACGCAAAAAAATTCAGAATGGTTAAATGGAAATTTAAACAGGCGCCAATCTGAAGTAACAAGGATGATGGAAAACTGTATGGATAAAACACAACAAGTAGGAGGAAGAGGAGAAGGAGGAGGAGGACATTAATGTTTAACGCCCCATCGACGACGAGGTCTTTAGAGGAGGCAAGCTCAAGTTAGGGAAGAATGGACAAGTAAAGTGGCCGTGCTCTTTTGGAAGAACCATCCCGACATTTGTCTTAAGAGATTTAGGAAAATCACAGAAAACCTAAATCTGGATGGCCCGACGCGAGTTTGAACCGTCGTCATCCCGAATACGAGTCCAGTGTGTTAACCACTGTGATATCCCACTAGGTCAAAAATGACAAGATATTCTCCTCTTTACAGATCGCAAATCAGATTATAAACCAAGCAATAAAAATTGTGCGTCCAAGTAAGCAATTAGTGAGCTGACCAGAATTTGGATCACACGCTGTCGCAACTGCGACACATTTCCCCAGAGTCAGCAAACCGTATGCCCATCAGCACCAAAGGGCAGTTGGGAGGTCAGTGACCCTCACCGTGAGCCGTGACCGAATGACCACGAGACCACGAAACAGAACTCTCCGTCCACAAATCTCCGCTCTGGAGAAAGCACTATATGTAAGGAACGAATCAAACCTATATAAAATGTGATGGACGAAAAAATGGCCGAACTCTGCAGAAATTCCGATTCTTTGCGTAGGCCCACAAAACACAGCTTAACAAATAGGAGCTTGTTACTAGGATGGAGCAGTGTTCGATCGATTGATCGGATTCTTTGCGCCAAACACGATGGTGAAGCGACTCAGTTCGACTGCGTACACCAAATTATGGAACGAAAGCAACAGAACTTTCCACACTGGTCGTGTGGCATCTCACCGTCTCTACTTTCGTTTGATGTCCGAACATAATAGGCGAAAATATGATGCTCCATTATTCGCCGTCCGCTGTGACCTAGCGATTATAGGCGCTTCAGTCCGGAACAGCGCTGGTGCTACGGTTGCAGGTTCGAATCCCGCCTCGGGCATGGATCTGTGTGATGTCCTTAGGTTAGTTAGGTTTAAGTAGTAAGTCTAGGGGACTGATGGACTCAGATGTTAAGTCCCATAGTCCTTGGAGCGATTTGATTTGAACCTCCGTTATTCTCTGGGAATGGCAGTGATGGCACAGTGTCTTCCGCTCAGGGCTAGGAGAGGCGCCGGCTCTACCGACAAAAGCACGAAGCAGGCCGCAACCTTACTTCTGTGAAAATAGCGCAGCTACCAGTGGTCCTTCGCCCTTCCTAATGAGATTCAGGATCGCCTCCTGCCGACAAAGAGGATCCAGAGACCCACCTTTCGAATGAGAAAAACGCAAAGCTTCAAATTGTAAAAATGGCTCTGAGCACTATGGGACTTAACATCTGAGGTCATCAGTCCCCTAGAACTTAGACCTACTTAAACCTAACCAACCTAAGGTTCAAAAATGGCTCAAATGGCTCTGAGCACTATGGGACTTAACTTCTGAGGTCATCAGTCCCCTAGAACTTAGAACTACTTAAACCTAACTAACCTAAGGACAACACACACATCCATGCCCGAGGCAGGATTCCAACCTGCAACCGTAGCGGTCGCGCGGTTCCAGGCTGTAGCGCCTAGAACCGCTCAGCCACCCCGGCCGGCAACTAACCTAAGGACATCACACACATCCATGCCCGAGGCAGGATTCCAACCTGCGACAGTAGCGGTCACGCGGTTCCAGACTGAAGCGCCTAGAACCGCACGGCCACACCGCCCGGCTCGCAGAGCTTCCTTCCTAGCAAAGGTGTCGATACACTCTCCATAAAATTAGCCAAGAAATGGCAAAGAAGGATCAGTATAACGTGACAATATGCAACAGCAGTGTCACAGTTTGGACAGTACCAATACTGATCTCGAATAATTTATGAAAACTGCGAAAAATTTGTATTACGATGGCTGAAAGGAGGATTGAACCCTGTGCCTCACAAAACTGAGTACAGTTCAGGAAATGCTGCGAGATATTGTTCACTGTGCACTCATTCGAGTGTCTCCACCAAATGAGCAGCGATGATTGGTACAGATGAGCCGACTGTACCTGCAACAGGAAGGCTAGAACTCGTATCACTGTCTGCACAACGCTAGCGAGTCATATCATCTGCGCCACCAGTGGTCCCAACATTCCGCCGACTCCACGCTACAGTCGCCCGGTATTCATTTGCTGCCAGATTTCCACAGGGCGCATGCGTCGTTAATCACGGCGGAGATCCTGTGGGAATGCCAGCCGCGGCCACCAGTAGAGAGGATCGCCGGACCGCAGTTTCCCCCCCACACCACTGCGCCGTCGGGGGATACCGGCTGTCACTCCGCTGCCAACTTAACAGCATCCAATATCCCCCGGCCGCCACCAGACGGACGGACGTACGCCCCGGCGGCCAGACAGACCAGCTGTAATTAATTCGCCTAATTGGCAACGCCACTTGGCGCAAACAAAGCTGCCCCTCCCTTCTCGTTGTCCCGTGTCGCACGAAGTAGTGCGGTGCGCCCCAGCGGCAAAGCAGCGAAAGGCCGACCCGGCGCGTAGGTCGCTTCCGGTTAGCAGCGGTGTCCCCGACGCCACGCCAGGCTGGGCCGCCGTAGATAAATATTTACCGCCCGCCTGCCATTAGCTTCCGAAAGCCCTGTTGTCCCGGCAGCGCTCGGCCCGTGTCTGCTGTCCCGCGTCCGAATTGTAGCCCCCGAATGCTCTTCCTCCCTCCGCCCCAACCGTCATTGACTCTTTTTTGCAATTCATGAAACAAGGGCTGGAGTGACTCTGGGTGCGGACCCATTATGCAGCGCAACCGGGGGCCAGCCAGCGACACAACCGCCCGCCCGATACGACACACACACACACACACACACACACACACACACACACACAGACTGAAGCAACGTTTTGTAGTCGGGCGGCAGTTTTTTGCTCTCCTGCGAACTGAAATGAGTGCTCTGTTTACGGGAAACAAAAAGCCTCGCTCTCATAATGGAGGTTGCTGGCCGCAGTGCGTACTCTCCGTTGTTACAACAGTGACGTCATCTTTACTTTCAGGCATAAGGCGCGACGGCTGTTCCGCTCCTTGGAATGTTACCATTGAACTCCTCCCAATATTTAACTCTTTGAATACCACCGGTTTCTGCCTAAAATCAACATTGTTCCTTTTGTATGAAACCACCGATGTTATTGCAAAAATATATACTTTTAGTGGTATACTGACGTACTCCTAAGAATGTGTCCGCCCCATCAGCTGACTGGTTAGCCGGCACGGTAGCTCAGCGAGTTCGGTCAGAGGGCTACGTGCCCTCTGTAATAAAAAAAAACTGAGTTAATCGATCATCAACGAACTTAAACGGATGTCTTACGACGTCCACCCCCCGAGCAGATGCAACGAACAAGAGCGAACAAAATGAGATTTTTTTAAAAAAAATTGGAAGTGTCGCGCACTGTAGATAAGATGTCGCGAGTTCGAGTACATTCACTGCTACATTTTTAATGCCGGCACGGTAGCTCAGCGTGTTTGTTCAGAGAGCCGGTTGACCTCTGTAATAAAAAACTGAGTGGCAGGATCAACCACCGAACTTGAACAGGATGTCTTGCGACGTCCGCAACGACCAAACACAACAATCAGTATTAAAAAATAAAAATAAATGGTCAGCGCATTGGAATGCCACGCACGGGGGCCCGGGTTCAATTCCCGGCTGGGGTGGGAGATTTTCTCCCCTCAGGGACTGGGTGTTGCGCTGTCCTCTTCATCATTATATCCCCATTGTCGACGTGCAAGTCGCCCAATGCGGCGTCGCACTCAATGAGACTTCCCGCTTGGGAACTCTCAGTCACTGACGCAATACGATCATTTCCATTCCTACGAATATAGCTGCATTTATAGCGTTAAAAGCAACAGTCGGCGCAGAGGTCGTGCTACGTGACTGTAGGAGATTGTGACATGCTTTGTTCTGCATAGTGGCCATACTGAGGAGCTCATTGACAGTGAAAATAAGTATATTTAAGTTACTGTGACGTAAATTTGAGTTTGTACTACTTCTGAATATTACTGAAATGAAACCACTGCGACAACATGTAGTTTTTATACAATATTTATTAAATAAATGAAATGTATCCACGAACCTACTACGCTGGCATTATAATTTGTGCACGTACACCCTTGCACGTCTTTGACAGAGGAACGGTAACAGGTCACCTGTATCGGGACGTCATTTTGCACCAGTATGTCCGCCATTTCAGGGGTGCAGTGGGTCCCACCTTCCTCCTGATGGATGACAACGCACGGCCCCACCGAGCTGCCATCGTGGAGGAGTACCTTGAAACAGAATATATCAGGCGAATGGAGTGGCCTGCCTGTTCTCCTGACCTAAACCCCATCGATCATGTCTGAGATACTCTCGGTCGACGTATCGCTGCACGTCTTTAAACCGCTAGGACACTTCAGGAGCTCCGACAGGCACTGGTGCAAGAATGGGAGGCTATACCCCAACAGCTGCTCGACCACCTGATCCAGAGTATGCCAACCCGTTGTGCGGCCTGTGTACGTGTGCATGGTGATCATATCCCATTTTGATGTCGGGGTACATGCAGAGGAAACAGTGGCGTTTTGTAGCACCTGCGTTTCGGGACGGTTTTCTCAACTTATCACTAATACCGTGGACTTACAGATCTGTGTCGTGTGTGTGTTCCCTATGTGCCTATGCTATTAGCGCCAGTTTGTGTAGTGTCACGTTGTGTGGCACCGCATTCTGCAATTATCCTTAATTTATGAGCATGAGTGTAGATTGTCTATCATGCCCTCCAACTGGCGCGGAATAAGATCTTGTGCTTGAGCCAACAGGTGCAACTGCATTTGCAAGGCTTTGATCAAGAGCAGTGTAACACGATAATTCTTTCTTTCGTTTGTTTGTAGTGGTTCAAAATGGTTCACATGGCTCTGAGCACTATGGGAGTTAACTGCTGTGGTTATCAGTCCCCTAGAACTTAGAACTACTTAAACCTAACTAACCTAAGGAAATCACACACATCCATGCCCGGGGCAGGATTCGAACCTGCGACGGTAGCGGTAGCGCGGTTCCAGGCTGTAGCGCCTAGAACCGCTCGGCCACCACGTTGTAGTGGTAATTTCCGTAGAGTCCATTTATATGACTCGCCACCATCTCTGACGCTCCAAATCGACCAATGGGCTGATCTCACACTGCAGTAATTTGCTGCGCATGGCATCTGCGCTAGATGTCCTCTCAGCTCCGGCTTGTCGGCCAGCCACGTGTGATCTGCCGCCGGCTCGCTGTCGTGCCGCACGGCCCCCGCGGTCCGCCACTGGCAGCTCGCCACACGGCAGGACACGCCACGCGTGTGAGCGTATTTTTACACGCTTTCTCCTTTATTTTCTTCGCGCGTAAACCGCCGCTGCTGCTTTCACAGTCTCGCGGCAGTGCGGCGGCGACGGGTGGTCGACTGTGAAGCAACTGTTTTGCATTTCCGAGAGAATGTGTAGTCAGGCGCCGCGTTGATTTAGCGTCTCCCGCCGCGGCGCCCGCTTCCCGAAAATGTGTGAACTCGGCTCGAATCTTGATGACGCGGCGCGCGTAGCAACCGTTTCACGCTTGCTGCGTAAAATTTTTATGCACGAAACACCTGTGCGTGCAAGTAATACCAATTTCTTAGCAGTCAGCCGCAAGTTCCAGTTAAAACTATTGAAACATGGTCCACGACATACCAGTAAACTTTGTCAAATAAACAACCTGTTTCTAAATTGCTTCACACAAGTGACTGGTACCTAGTATAAGTAATTACTTTATCAAAACTGAAATCAGTCACCACGTACGTTGATAGAATGTAGTAAAAGTAAATCAATGTTGAAGCAATTAAATTAGCAAGTGAGACACTAAAACTAGTAGATGCGTTTTGTTCAAAAAAATGGTTCGAATGGTTCTGAGCACTATGGGACTCAACATCTGAGGTCATCATTTCCATAGAACTTAGAACTACTTAAACCTAACTTAACCGAAGGACATCACACACATCCATGCCCGAGGCAGGATTCGAACATACGACCGTAGCAGTCGAGCGGTTCCGGAATGAAGCGCCTAGAACCGCTCGGCCACCGCGGCCGGCTGCGTTTTGTTATTTGGACGAAAAATAACCGAGGTTGACCGATGAGCCGAAGATTTAAAATGCAGACTAGCAGTAACAAGGAAGGCATTCCTGAAAAAGATGAATTTGTTAACATCTAATATAAATTTAAGTGCTAAGAATCCTTACTGAAGTTCTTTGTTTAGAGTGTAGCCTAACAGTCACCAATTATACATAAAATTCTACTTTAAGTGTTTGAAAATACGTTTTAGATAATAAGCTGCTGTAGTTCCGTGGACGATTAGTATAAAATCATATTACACATAAAATTTCAACACAACAATTTTTTCATTTGATTTATATCCTCGTCTCCGACACTTTTAAACAGATTTTCTCGATCTTTGGGTCCAACTAAAGAACGTCTTTGTATTTATTTAGCACTTTTTCTTCTCTTCCTTCCGTTACGTCTTCATTCCATCACTGTATTTCTTTCTATGTTATTCTGATAATTTTGAAATATGTCGGGTACCTTTCTCAGCAAATCTGTGTTTGTGAATTGGGGTTCTAAATTTCATTCTGTTTCGCATGATTTCATCTGGGAAAGATACAACAGTTTTACACATAAATTTTTTGTCTATTATGATGAAGTACTGCGTGTCGGATAACAAATTTATTATGATAATTGACTCGTGACATGGTCAAACGAATCCACAGTTATACTAGGAGGTTTCTGAAGGTCAAGAAGAATTGCCATCGGCGGTATTAAAGTGATTCCGCCCAAAACGCATTCCGTTAACGCAACTCTGTGTTGTCTAGGTTTATCATCACGCAAAGAAGTTAATCAAGAAGCTTCAAAACTGCTCTTATCTCATAGAGGGAGGGAGAAGATTGCATCAAAATACATTCCAACGTAGATCAACAGCTATTCTCCCCAGTATGTGGCGAAATGATGCGTTACACGTGGTTTGCTGCAAAACTGTGCGATGAGAAAAAACTGCTTTTCCATAGAAAATTTAAAGCATCTATGTATTTGTAAAAATGCATTTCTAACGTGTGCACGACGCCGAGAAACTGTTTCCCCTGTTTTTACTATGAATATCACCCCAGCACGTGTAAATCATCAACTACAAAATTATAAAAGTGTCTAATTTTATATACGAAGTTCTCGCGTACGCCTTACAGTCCCTTCCCGGAATTTATTAGCAATCGTAATTTTTTTATCTTTCCTTTTCATGCCCTTTCTGAAAATACTGGTACATACGATATATTGAGAATTATTTCGGTTTATCTGCCGTCTAACGTAAAAACTGCAGACAAATAAAGTTTCTTCATAGGGACTCGACGCAAAGACTCTCGGATTACAGTCCTGTACTCTTTCTGCTGCGCCAATCGCTGCCTCCGAACTACGGTAGCATAAATGGCTCATGCCCCGTCCGACACGCGCCAAAAGTGCTTTTTGTTCTCACATGCTTGGGCGTCTAGCGTTCCCATTTCTGTCACTTAAATTTTGGCTCAAGCCTGCGTATGTCACAAATCTGGACAAAATCAGTGATGAACAGTAGACGCGGTCCCCTTATTAGTACTGTATCTATTTGGTGTCACATGTCACCTTAGCTGTTGGAATGGAGACACATAGAGTCGGAGTCTTTCACAAACCCTCACAAAAAAAGTACTTATCATTAGATCAGGTCCAACGTACGATCAGTACGCCACTTACGTTGTAAGAGATGGTGTTCCGTGATTCGAAGAAAATGTCACCGCTAAGCTGTAAATACGTTGCACATGTTATAAGGAGAACGCATAACTCCTTTTTTTATTGTGTTGCAGCATCGCTACTCGACGCACATTATGTAATAAAGCAACAAGCTAACGGTGCCACGGAGACCCCTACTGGCGATCACATGAACTGGGATCTTACCAATAGTGCCAACGTAAACCTTTACATCTGATACGAAAGTTCATCTCACGTTTCTGTCTTCGCTCATGTACACAGCCGGAAAAAACGTACACCTGGAAAGACGACGTCGGTTTTGATTCGATGACAGCATATGCCACCCGGGGGTAGTACACTACTGGCCATTAAAATTGCTACACCACGAAGATGACGTGCTACAGACGCGAAATTTAACCAACAGGAACAAGATGTTGTGATATACAAATGATTAGCTTTTCAGAGCATTCACACAAGGTTGGTGCCGGTGGCGACACCTACAACGTGCTGAAATGAGGAAAATTTCCAACCGATTACTGATACACATACAGCAGTTGACCGGCGTTGCCTGGTGAAACGTTTTTGTGATGCCTCGTGTAAGGAGGAGAAATGCGTATCATCATGTTCCCGACTTTGATAAAGGTCGGATTGTAGCCTATCGCGATTGCGGTTTATCGTATCGCGACATTGCTGCTCGCGTTGGTCGAGATCCAATGAATGTTAGCAGAATATGGAATCGGTGGGTTCAGGAGGGTAATACGGGACGCCGTGCTGGATCCCAACGGCCTCGTATCACTAGCAGTCGAGATGACAGGTATCTTATCTGCATGGCTGTAACGGATCGTGCAGCCACGTCTCGATCCCTGAGTCAACAGATGGGGACGTTTGCAAGACAACAACCATCAGCACGAACAGTTCGACGACGTTTGCAGCAGCATGGACTATCAGCTCGGAGACCATGGCTGCGGTTACCCTTGACGCTGCATCACAGACAGGAGTGCCTGCGATGGAGTACTCAACGACGAACCTGGGTGCACTATGGCAAAACGTGCGACATCGCGGTGAACGGACATTGGAAGCGTGTATTCGTCATCGCCATACTGGCGTATCACCCGGCGTGATGGTATGGGGTGCCATTGGTTACACGTCTCGGTCACCTCTTGTTCGCACTGACGGCACTTTGAACAGTGGACGTTACATTTCAGATGTGTTACGACTCGTGACTCTACCCTTCATTGGATCCCAGTCAAACCATACATTTCAGCAGGATTACGCACGACAGAATGTTGCAGGTGCTGTACGGGTCTTCCTGGATACCGAAAATGTTCGACTGCTGCCCTGGTCAGCACATTCTCCAGATGTCTCACTGATTGAAAACGTCTGGTCAATGGTGGCCGAGGAACTGGCTCGTCAGAATACGCTAGTCACTTCTCTTGATGAACTGTGGTATCGGGTTGAAGCTGCATGGGCAGCTGTACCTGTATACGCCATCCAATCTGACTTAATGCCCAGGCGTATCAAGCCCGTTATTGCGGCCAGAGGTTGTTGTTCCGGTACTGATTTCTCAGGATCTATGCACCCAAATTGGGTGAAAGTGTAATCACATGTCAGTTCTAGTATAATATATTTGTCCAATGAATACCCGTTTGTCGTCTGCATTTGTTCTTGGTGTAGCAATTTTGATGGCCAGTAGTGTAGATCACTGAATGTCGCCCACCAACACACAGGGTAGTGGCATAGCTACCTGAGTGGCATCTGTGCCTACTATTTAATAGGGAATGCTCTCAACCATGCCATGAAGACTCACTCGTGCTTTCTACAGCCAACTGAGTGTCTGGAAGGAGTCAAATTCTGGCCTTCCGAGTGTGTGTGTGTGTGTGTGTGTGTGTGTGTGTGTGGTGGGGGGGGGGGGGGGGGGGGTCCTATCTGAGAATTGCTGCGCAAGTTGGCCGTGCCGCGTCAGTTGTTCAACGATGCTACTATCAGTGGTGTAGTGAACATACACCCGTGGACGTCCAAGCGGGCCAGACGCCGGCCAAGATCAAATGGTTCAAATGGCTCTGAGCACTATGCGACTTACTTCTGAGGTCATCAGTCGCCTAGAACTTAGAACTACTTAAACCTAACTAACCTAAGGACACCACACACATCCATGCCCGAGATAGGATTCGAACCAGCGACCGTAGCGGTCATTCGGTTCCAGACTGTAGCGCCTAGAACCTCACGGCCATTCCGGCCGGCCGGCCAAGATCATCGTACTGTAAGGGCAATAATTAGTAATGGAACTACCGACACGCTCACCTCTAGCCTGTCATCTACTCCACAGCATCGACGTGCACGGCTCGATTGGTGCTATCAGGGGATCACTTGGAAGTTGGAACGGCAAGCCGTGGTCTTCAGCGATGAAAGCAGATTCCGCCTGCACGCAAGTGATGGTCGTTTGCGCTTAGCCATAGATATGGTAAACGCTGTGTTTTAGAGTGCATTCGTCCAAGATACACTGGCCAGACTGCGGGCTTCATGGTCTGTGGTGCGATAAGCTACAACTCACGTTCTGCTTAGTTCGTATAGAATGTTGTTAGGCCTGTACATTTGGCGTTCTTGCAACAGGAAGGTGATGTGTTGTCCCAACAAGACAATGCTCGCCCACAGACTGCCCATGAAACACGACATTCTCTGCAAGACGTGCAGCAACTTCTCCTGATTTGTGTCCTATCGAGCAAGTATAGGATATGATGGGCAAGGGACTTGTGTCATTCGTGAAACAACTCCTACAGCACTACGTTCGACCTATACTTGAGTATTGCTCATCATTGTGCGATCCGTACCAGGTCGGGTTGACAGAGGAGATAGAGAAGATCCAAAGAAGAGCGGCGCGTTTCGTCACAGGGTTATATGGCAAGTGTGACAGCGTTACGGAGATGTTTAGCAAACTCAAGTGGCAGACTCTGCAAGAGAGGCGCTCTGCATCGCGGTGTAGCTTGCTGTCCAGGTTTCGAGAGGGTACATTTCTGGATGAGGTATCGAATATATTGCTTCCCCCCACTTATACCTCCCGAGGAGATCACGAATGTAAAATTAGAGAGATTCGAGCGCGCGGAGGCTTTCCGGCAGTCGTTCTTCCCGCGAACCATACGCGACTGGAACAGGAAAGGGAGGTAATGTCAGTGGCACGTAAAGTGCCCTCCGCCACACACCGTTGGATGGCTTGCGGAGTATAAATGTAGATGTAGACGAGCAGGTGTGGCATAACGTATCCTAGGACAGTATTCGCCATTTGTACAATTGACCGATGCCAGAGTCAGCGTTCGCATTGGCGCCCATGCAGATTACACCACGTACAATATGGGTGTTTCAGCATGAGGCGACACCTGGTATTTCAAAACCGCTAATTTTGTTGATATGTAAATGTAATCACTTCATGTACTCCATATGCACTGTTGCAACAATAATTCTTGACTCAATTGGAAACCTGTAAAACGGTGTACAAATTTTTTCGGCGGTTTAGAAGATATGCTCTTGTGAAATCGGGTGCATCTTTTCGAAATTTCGTTTACTGTCAGACCATCACGAGGTACTGACGTGATCTTAGCGGCACTGGGAGGCAAATAATCACGCATGCATGTGAGTACCCCTTAGACATGTACCCTTTGTTGCCACATCTACTTGATCACTATGCGCCGCCGAAAAAAGAAGACTGATAATTTTTGACCAGACCTCGTATTTCCGTTCCGAAATTATACCCCGAACTTCCGGCAATCTCCCACCGCGTACTGTGCAATTCCGAACGAGGTTGTTAGCTTATACAGCCCGAGACGACGTCGGCAGCGAACATGGCAACCGATAATGGCGGCGTTAGCGCCCACCGTACAATCCGCGTGCCACGCGTAAAATAGCCGTTAATCCGAAAGTTGATCTAACGGCTGCGCGCCTGCGGAGGAGGGCTTTATTTTCCCTATGGAAGCGCGCAGGCACAACCGCCGGCTAGTTAATAAGCACCCCTAACGAAGCGGCGCGGCTTTCAGCGGCTGCTGCCGGAGGGCCATTAGGAGGCGCGCGCTGATCAAAGAGCGGCTGCAATTCCGGGCGCAGATTGTGTTTTAGCGGCGCCTCTGCAGGAGCACAGCGGCGGCGCCGTCTGCCGGCGGATGAATGCGTGCTCGCTGCCTCACCGCTCTATCCTCCTGCGCAGATAACTGGGTCACCGCCGCGTTCGTCACCAGACGGAGTCTCATAACAAAGGCAAATACGTACGGCAGCAACTCGTGTATCCCCTAATTCGCAGTGAAATAGTAACAGCAACAAACAGAGGTTATTTGTTTTTATTCGCTTACTAGCTGAGTACCCGGTATTAGTTGGGTATGTACTTATTCCAGTTCTATTAGTCCATCTCCTCCTTCCCGCTCTCTCGACCCACCACCTCTTCCCCCTTGTCCGTCCAACTCTTCCACCCCCACTCTGTCTACCACGTCCAGCCCCTATCTCCGTCCATCTGCTCCTCCCCCTCTGACCATGTGCTCCTTCCCACTCTGACCATCCATTCCTTCACCCTCTTACCATCTGATCCTCCCCTCTCAATCCATCTCCTTACCCCTGCACTCTCTGTCCATCTTCTCCTCACTGTTCTGTCATTCCAACTCCTCAACACCATACCTCTACCCATCTCCTCCGCCTTCCTCTCTCTGTCAATCTCCCCCATAACTTTGTGCTGCATCTCCGCCTCTTCCCTTTCTCTGTTCGTTTCCCTCTCGCCCTCTCAGTGCCCACCTGGTCTCCTCATATCTGTGTCCATCTCATTCTTACCAAGCGAGGTGGCGCAGTGGTTAGCACACTGGACTCGCATTCGGGAGGACGAATCCCGCGTCCGGCCATCCTGATTTAGGTTTACCGTGATTTCCCTAAATCGCTCCAGGCAAATGCCGGGATGGTTCCTTTGAAAGGGCACGGCCGACTTCCTTCCCTAATCCGCTCAGACCGATGACCTCGTAGTTTGGTATTCATCTCCTTATCTCCAGTTCTCTCTCCACGTTATCGTGCCCATCCGAATAGGGGGCTCCTGGTTCTGAACTGTAAAGTATTTCCTTCCAGGTAGTAAGTAATACGGGTGCCAAGTGTGGTTGAAACTGATCCAGTGGTTTAGAAGGAGCTTTTTACCAGAAACTGGCCTGATAAGCACATGCCACATAGACTGGCGGAAAAAAATCGCAGCACAAAAATATTATCGATGTAGAGTAATGAACTTTTGGGAATACATTTGTCTAGGTAACATATTTAAGTGATTAATACTACAAATTCAAATGGCTCTGAGCACTATGGGACTTCACTTCTGAGGTCATCAGTCCCCTAGAACTTAGAACTACTTAAACCTAACTAACCTAAGGACATCACACACATCCATGCCCTAGGCAGGATTCGAACCTGCGACCGCTACGGTCGCGCGGTTCCAGACTGTAGCGCCTAGAACCGCTCGACCATCCCAGCCGGCATTAATACTACAAGTTCAAGGGTTAATATAAGCGCGAGATAAGCAACTGCAAATGTGAAATACTGGTACATTAATAACAAGTGTAACCGCCAAATATTGCATTCAAGCACGCAAACGCTCATGCATTGGGCTGCACAGATGCCGGATGTCAGGTCGTGGGGTGGTGGTCATGCATGTTTCCCTTGATTGGTCAATATATGGTCGGTTTACGCTGCTTGTGGAAGACACGAGTTGTCGTTCGATGACATCCCATACGTGCTCGACTAGAAACAGATTTGGTGATCGAGCAGGCGAAGGCAACATGTTAACACTCTATAGAGCATGTCTGGTTATAACAGCGGTATGTGGTCGAGCGTTATCCTGTTGGAAAATTCCATCTGGAATGCTATTCATGAGTGGCAGCATAACAGGCCGAATCACAAGATCGACGTACAGCTTTGCTGTCAGGGTGCATGGGATAATCAAGGAACTGCTCTTGCTGTCATACAAAATCGCACTGTGGTACAAACAGCTGTTATCAGAAAACAACAGACCTCCACCATGCCTTCAAATAAGCTCCCGTTTGATACATATGAAGTCGCAAATGGTGGTTTGGGGTCAGTGGAATGCACGATGCAGGACGTCGGGCTCTGAGCCGTCCTTGAAGTAGCCGACTTCTAACAGTTCGTTGTGTCACTGTGGTGTCAACAGCTGCTCACATTTCTTCTGCAGATGCAGAGCGATACGCCGAACATGGTCTTGTCTCTCGGTAGTGCAACGTGGCCGTTCGGAGCGCAGTGTTCTTGCGACGTACATTCCCGTGAACACCGCTGCACGCAGTCACGCACAGTAGCTACATTCCTGCCAAGTCTTTCTGCAGTATCGCGGAAGGAGCTTGCAGCTTCTCGTAGCTCTATTACAGTCTCGTCTTCGTCGCTTTAAAGCCATTCTTGACTAATTTCAACTCATCACGTCCAATATCAAAGGCAACTAACGCTCACGACCGTTACAGCGTGTATTTGAAGCAAACCTGATTTGCATCTTCATAGTGGCCCTACTTGCACCGCTCTTACGCGACTGGCTTGAAATTTGAGTAGACATCATTTTTCAGATGTAGAAACACGCTTACCGACTCTTTCATATGTCACACAACTCCTTTTTGGCGTCGCGATTTTTTTCTGTCATTGTATATTTAATATATTTCACCCATATTTGTACAAGTATTTCACCTGTATCTAGCGAATTTTGCCCAGCGCTTTCGTTTTCACGTATCTCAATGTTTATGACGTCGTATCTCCTGAAATGTACAGTAATATAATTCTGCAGGAACATCCAGTGGCAAATGTGGACATTGTCTGCGAAATGTGTTGTGCATATAGTAGTAAAAGTTCATGACCGAACCAGCAATTTTACTACATGAACAGTGCAAATGTAGTAAGTGATAAACTTTTTTCTCCTTTCATTATTTTGTGGGTGGTATGAGCGAGAAAAAGTCTCATAAGTATTTGAAATAAATTGTAACGTTTGTTGCAAGTCACTAAAAGCTCTTAATCTCAAATACTGGATGAATATAGACTGACTATTTACCAGTCGCTAGGCTGCTTTGAGAGATAGGTGGTTCTTACCGTCATAGTTGTTCTTTTCAGACAGTAAGTCATATGTGTAACAAGTCTGAAATCGATCTAGTGGGTCAGAAGGGTGTGTGGAAAATACATACATACACTAATGAATTATTTGTGGGGCTGCGCTCGCATATCAGCAGTTCTGTTACGATAAATGATGGCGATTTAGTAAGCCATAATTTATAAACATCTGGTTATGTAGCAGTGTATACACTATGTGATCAAAAGTATCCAGACACCCCCAAAAACATACGTTTCTTATATTAGGTGCATTGTGCTGCCACATACTGCCAGATACACCATAGCAGCGACCTCAGTAGTCATTAGACATCGTGAGGGAGCAGAATGGGGCGCTCCGCGGAACTCACGGAATTCGAACGTGATCTAATGATTGGGTGTCACTTGTGTCATACATCTGTACGCGAGATTTCCACAATCCTAAATATCCCTAGGTCCACTGTTTCCGATGTGATAGTGAAGTGGAAACGTGCAATAACACGTACAGCACGAAAGTGTACAGGCCGACCTCGTCTGTTGACTGACAGAGACCGCCGCCAGTTGAAGAGGATCGTGGTGTGCAATAGGCAGATATCTATCCAGACCATCACACAGGAATTACAAATTGCATCAGGATCCACCGCAAATACTATGACAGTTAAGCGGGAGTTGAGGATACTTGGATTTCATGGTCAAGCGGCTGCTCATAAGCCACACATCACGCCGGCAAATACCAATCGACTCCTCGCTTGGTGTAAGGAGCGTAAACATTGGCCGATTGAACGGTAAAAAAGTGTTGTGTGGAGTGACGAATCACGGTACACAATGTGGCAATCCGACGGCATGGTGTAGGTGTGGCGAATGCCCGGTGAACGTCATTTGCCAGCGTGTGTAGTGCCAACAGTAAAGTTCAGAGGCCTTGGTGTTATGGTGTGGTCGTGTTTTTCATGGAGGGGGCTTGTTACAATTGTTGTTTTGCGTGGCACTATCTCAGAATAGGCCTACATTGATGTTTTATGCACCTTCTTGCTTCCCATTGTTGAAGAGAAATTCGGGGATAGCGATTTCATCTTTGATCATGATCGAGCACCTGTTCATAATGCACGGCCTGTGGTGGAGTGATTACACGACAATAACACCCCTGTAATGAACTGACCTGCACAGAGTCCTGGTCTGAATCCCATAGAACACCTCTGGGATGTTTTGGAACGCCGACTTCGTGCCAGGCCTCACCGACCGACATCGATACCTCTCCTCAGTACAGCACTCCGTGAAGAATGGGCTGCCATTCCCCAAGAAACCGTGCAACACCTGATAGAACGTATGCATGCGAGAGTGGAAGCTGTCATCAAGGCTAAGGGTGGGCCAACAGCATATTGAATTCCAGCGTTACCGACGGAGGACGCCATGAACTTTTCAGTCAGGTGTCCGGATACTTTTGATCACATAGTGTATTACAAAAATGGAGTTGTCTATGTGTGTAAGTGCCACATCTCCCCCTAAACCACTGGATCGATTTCAACCAACCTTGGTACACACACCACTTACTGTGAGGCGACAATTGCTTTGCGAGTAAGAGCCACTTATGTATCATAGTTCAGAAGATATGACGTCATAAATAATAAGATACGTAAAAACTGGGAATTAGTAGACTCTTCGTCAACTTTTCCTGAGTAGAATTCATGTGCGCCCTGGGCGATATTATTTGTGTGACTGATACTTCTGTTTGAGGTACGTTCAGTATCAATGTTGGAAGACCGGAGACTAGAGAAGTGCAAAAGTGCTGACGTCATAAGCCAAATAATAAAAGAGACTCTGCTAAATTTTCACAATGAGAAAGCTTTGTACATGTTGGGTGGCGTATATTTTTAAATGAGAGCCAAAACTAAGACTACATTTCTTTTTTGATTTTTACTTCTGCATATACCAATCGGTAAACTCCAGGACCTTTGTCACTGTTCTACGTCTTTTTCTATATGAAATAATGGAGGGTATAGTTTCTTTGACTTTCTTTTCTGTAACGCTTTTCTGTAAATTGATGCAGACTCTGATGGAACTTCTTCGAGGTTAACATTCAGATCACACTTCGTTCAGCCACCATGGATACTGATTGTTCCAGACACAGAAACCTTGTACCGTAATGAAGACTTACTGTGAATTTTTTCGTGCGAAGAGCCTAGTGTACAATTGTTAGGTTCCCCTTTTTTGCTGGATGGAGGTTCTATAAGTAAATTTCTACTGCCGAAAACATTCTAACTATGACGGACCCACTTGAAAGTACCCACTGCCCGCAGTTGCCAGGTCCACTGGAGCACTCATTTGATTCCCACAGGATTCCAGTCTTTTAGAATAGCTCTGCCATTACGTCGATGCTCCTCTTTCCTTCGCGTCGTTCATTACACCGTGTTTTTGCCTTTCTCATTTCCTGCCTCATTTTTCCCAGCGTAAATAACAGCAGACGAAGATTTCATTGTAGCAATCAGAAATATATGGTAAGCATATGGAGCAAACCTAAATGACAATCTAGAACAAGCCCAAAATAACAAATAAATCTCCATTCTAATTAACTCTCTTTCATCTTTCTCTATAAGGCAAATGAAAGCCAGAAATTGAACCTCCGCCTGCGTGCGCTTCTGTAGGACTTGGAAATTTGCTGACTCGTTCCGGTACTTCTGAATTTACGTAATGGGATTTTTTGACTATCTGAGCTCGAAATAAATGGTGCATACACATTTGTAGCAGCACTGTTATTTAAAATTCGTCTCACAGGGGGACCACAGACCTCTTGATCACGGATTCTGATGAGTCTCAAGTATGCTGTAGAGCAGTGGTAGTCAACCTGGCGCCTACCGTCCACCAGTGTGCGTTGCAGTTTTCATGATGGGCGGAAGGCAGTAGGGATTTAAAAACATTCTCATTAAGTTTTCATAAAACTTAAACATAAAGTATTTGGTAAGTGATTATTATTGTTTCCTTTCACTTACTGGAACTCTGCCTTAGAAATTTCATAAGGCAAAGTTAACTTCATGGTTTATAAAAATCACTTTTACTGTGGGACCAATGAGTGGGTGGAAAATTTTAATACTAACAGAGTACAAAAGTGGCCGGTAAGTAAAAAGGGTTCAGTAGCCCTGTTGCAGAGGGACCTGCCTTGCGTATCTGGCCAGCGGCATTTCATGTGACGGCCGTAGTTCCAGAGAAAATCGATGTTGAGGTTTTCTGAGTACGTTCTATATCTATAACGATAGTCATCTTTCGAGTGAGCGAGTGTGGTGCACGTGGTAGTACGGGATCAAACACTGTACGTGAACCTTCTTTTAAAAAAAATATATTAAAAATCAGTTTCTTCGAACGGAATTACATTAAACAGTATATATCACGCAAAACTGTTCAAAAATAGTGATTTTCACAGTACTAATTTCAATAATAAATCAGTCATTACAGACAACTTTCTTCAAATGTGTATTCTATTTGTTACAGAATAGATTACAGATTCGTCTTATTCGCTGTCGCTTGCTGTATTCGAACAGAAATTCTGGTGGGATTATTCGAAGTATCAACCGAAACACAAATTCGTAGATCTCCACGCACACTTACTTAAAGCTTCTGCCTTGCAGGCACACGGACTTTTTAGAAGCGATACCGGGGAACATAGGTCGTTTAAATGAACTTCGATCTGAACTACGCGTATTTAATCATTCCTGTAAGAGCAGCTGCACTAAACTATTGCAGAATTAAAGATGTATTTTTGCGAACTCTCCCTCAGAGGGATTTTTCTATTAGTCTGTAGCAAGTCGGGTGCATTTTGAATTTTTTTCGTGAAAATTTTGACATGGTTACAAAAATTAACGTCGTGGTATTATCAAAGTGGAATTCATTTGGCTGAAAAAATTTTCCTGTTGCGGGTCCATGCTTGTCTTTCGTCTACAAAGACTTGATCGTAAAGTGTCTGATTCGTGCGCCTTCCCTACGATCTTTAACGTAAAGGAATTTTTGTTGTCTACACACGAAAGAACATTTTAAAAACTCAAAGTGGATCACTTTCGTGAACATTCCCGATTTCATGCACGTCACAATTATATTTTTTAATTTATGAGTCAACTCTTCAACTGTTTTTTGAACATTCCGACTAAATTTCCGGATGGTACTTGTAGACATAAGAAAACGTAAGGGAATATCTTTCCTGATGCTGTTGTGGTATTCTGTGCTGTGAATAAATCAATAGAGTCGTACAAATCGGTTTTCGTTCCAAGTCCCGCAAGCTACTTACTGTTCATCAATTGGTACTGGCAGCCGGTTTGATCGGTACTAATTACATAACATTGTTCAAAATTAGGTATGAATAATTTCGTCTGTGTCTGGAATACTGCCGCAACTGCCAATACTTCGCCCATCGTTAGATACTCACTGGAGCTGTCCAAATATTTGGAATTTTAATTACGCACCGCAAACACATTTGAAGAAAGTATTCTGTAATGATTAATTTATTAATGAAATTACTATGACAAAAACGACTATTTTCGAATAATTTTGCATGGCATATACTACTTAACGATATTGAAGGAAAGGCAAACGGGTGGGTTTGAAGGCACAACACCAGTGTGCAGGCCGCGATCCTTACCTCCTGTACAACATTCGCTCGTTATGGATATAGAAAGTACGCACAATACTTCAGTATCGATTTTCTCGGAAAGTGGGGCCGTCACATGAAAACCCGCTAGTCAGGTACTCAGGTCTGCTCCCTCTGGAACACACCCGAGACTCAACAGAACTGTCATTTAACAAGTTTGATGGCGCCTTGTCAGTGACGAATATAGTTTTCGTGTATGTGTGGCACAAAAAACCAATTAAAATGAAAAATTATTACTTTCAATTACGGGCAACGTCTAATTACAGAAAATATGTTCAATTTATTTCTTTAATTATTTATTTTATTTTATTTTCCAAGCAGACGTATTACTAGTCACTAGGTTGTGTGACGCAAATGTTTATTTTTGTTTCAGGTGAAAGTGTAGTGAAAGCAGCATCGTGAATCTCTGAAAATCCAAGACAATTAAAAACTGTCCGGAGGGCAACGCCATAGGGCAACAACACCGTTCATTTTCAGTTCGTTACGTTTCTTCTGCTCACAGGTAAGTCGCTTACAATACGACTCCAACACCAGCACTCTGGCTTTGTTACAGCTGCTTAAAGGAAAACTGCTGAAGCCGTGTACTATGAGTTAGATTGTCAGAGTGTTGACTGTCTCTGTGAGTGAGCGGTTCCTGTATATTGATCGTGAAGCATATGTGAGGACCACTGCTATCTTGTCACTTCATTCGGGCTGCAGTTTTCCGGTGTCTACCAGGTACAACTACAAACACTGTACCAAAGAGGTAAAATTTTCTTGCCAGTAGTTTCTATTATATTTGCCAGGGAAATGCTTGAGAGCTGTCTACAAATGGCGACATTTGTTGCATTACTCATGTTGGAAAGTCACTGTCTCTGTTCTCTCGTTACAGTAACTAAATTCCATTAGCCTAAATCTGAGGAAGTATCGACATTTTGTGAAAAACTCTTCGGTGTGTGTTCGCAACTACCTAAGTCCTTCTTTTTATTTTATTTTTACGTACCCTACAGAGAGATTTTTAATTAACTGTGCTCTCTCACCACCGAATTTTACTCACAGTTCCATAAGAGTACTTTTCAATGTGGGACTGCGAGTGGCAACAGCTAATTGTCTTCTACGTGGACTACGCGTATTTGCTCATTCCTGTAAGAGCAGATGCGTTCAACTGTTGCAGATTTAAAGATCTCCTGCGAAGCGATTTCTGTGTTAGTCTTTAGCAAATCTCATGCATTTTGAATTTTTGTCTTGAAAATTTTAACTTGCCTGCCAAACTAAACGTCACGATGTTGTCGAGGCGGAGTTCATTTGGTTGAGATAATTTTTACACTGGTTGCCTTTCATCTACAAAGACCTGATCGTAAATTGTCTGATACGAATCATTGATGTAAAAGAATTTTTCTTTTCCCACATACGGAGGAAAGACAGATTTTAAAAACTCATCTTGCAGCGCTTTCGTATTTGTAATCTTCTCAACAAATTTTGGAATAGCCTTACGACGGGAATTATAGACTTTGAACGTGAAATAGTAGTTGCCCAAACTAGACCCATGGGATGTTCGATTTCGGAAATCGTTAGGGAATTCAATATTCCGCGATACACATGTCAAAAGGGGTCGAGAATATAAAATTCCAGGTGTTAGCTCTCACCACAGATAACGCAGTGGCCGTCGGCCTTCACTAAACGACCGAGAGCAGTGCCAACAGACAAATGACTTTGCGTGAAATAAGCGCAGGAATCAATGTAGGACGTACGACCAACGTATCCGTTAGGACAGGTTGGCAAAATTTGTCGTTAATGGGCTGCGGCAGCAGACGACCGACGTGTGTGCCTTTGCTAACAGCAAGACATCGCCTGCAGCGCCTCTCCTGGGCGCGTGACCATATCTGTTGGAACGCAAGCGACTGGAAAACCGTGACCTGGTCAGACGAGTCCCTATTTCAGTTGGTAAGAGTTGATGGTAGGGTTCAAGTGTAGCGCAGACTCCCCGAACTCACGTAGCCAAGTTGTCAACAAGGCACACCTCAGTGTTTATTGTAATGAAAAGGACTGAGAACGCGACGAAAACTGAGAATCACCACCGTAATAGAAAATAAGATAACTTCTTCTAACAAACAGCAGACTTTTAAAATAAGTTTGGAAACGAGCGAAAATACAAAAACGAACAACGCCGTAGTAAACATATTTCGAAACATTCAACAGGAAGAGATAACATGGGTCGCAGCCGGTAGCTAGCTTCACTAATTCCTGTTGACCCAGACCACCAAGCGAGGTGCTTGGCCCATTGGACCCGCATTCGGGAGGACGACGGTTCAAATCCTCTGCGAATATCCAGACTTAGGTTTCCTCGATTTTCCTAAATCGCTCCAAGCAGATGTTTGGTTTGAAGAGGGCGCGGCAGATTTCCTTCCCCATCGTTTCACAATCCGAAATTGCTCTCTGCATCTAATGACCGCGCTGTAAACAGGACGTTCCTGCTTGACCCAACGGCAATATTTTATTATTGCTGGAGGCAGTGGAGAAGAAGCGCTACTTCTGTAATGGGTACCACGACACATTGTACGAAACAAAAAATTAATTAACTGATAAAAATAAAAATATAATGTGTTGATTGAAAGGAAGTCGGAGAAAAGAATAGCAAAATATGATTTAGCTTAATAGGGACACTGAGTCACAAATATAGTGTATTTATGTGTCAGCAGTAGACCGAAACAAATGTTCAAATGTGTATGAATTCCTAAGGGACCAAACTGCCGAGGTCATCGGTCCCTAGACTTACACATTACTGAAACTAAGTAACTTATGTTAAGAATAATGCAAACATGCATGCCCGAGGGAGAACTCGAACCTCCGGTGGGAGGTTGACCGAAACGGTTGTCAGAAGAAGGAAAGGAAGCGTAAAAGAACCGCTGCAGCTATAGTGGAATAAATAGTCCTAATTAAAAATATATGTATATTTATCGTAAAGGAAAATGCTGCTAAATCGACGAAGGGTTAGAAATTTCCCAGAAATAGCATAGAGGGAATGTTGTTTCTCATACACAGCAGAGAGTAAAAAGTAATTACTCTTGAAACCAGTGAAAACTTTATCCCTAATGATGTAGTTTAATGCGCAATCAAGAAATTAACTGCAACATACGCTCTAAGAAATTACATCCGAGTCGCTGTTACCATAACGTCTCAGGTCAAATCTGACGACTAGTATCACTAATTCTTCTTACCGTATTTGCGTGTTTCCGTATTCCACACGGGGAACGACGCCTTCTGCTGGTCTACAGGTGGTCACCGTTGCTGAACGTCCAATGTATGAGGCCGCACGACGAACTGGACCATCGCTAGGCAACGACCCGAATTGGGACGATTGTTTGGGTGAGCTTCATCGGATCAAGTCCATGTCGCTAGCATCATTTGTTTCCGTTGTACCAGTGCTACCACTCTTCTTTTTATTGACGATAGGTGCATGACATTATTATTCCTGCTTGACCACGCTATAAAAAACAAGAGGAATTTTAATAGCTTGGTTTTAGCTTTCCTTTGTGCCTATATTACTTGCGTTCTCGCAGAACGGACTGCATTCCGCTTCTGAGACCAAGTTGTTCTGGTTATTCTTGGTTCTTTTCTGCCAGACCAGCTCCCAGTTTTGAGTTTTCTATTAAAGGCTTTTTATCAGGTACACCAAGTTGAGTTCTTTCTGCTTCCTTCAGGCTTCTTTCACTCGAGCGCCCCATTTAACTGTTTCAGTTTTGGCCCCACCGCAATTTTCGTAGAAAACCACAATCTATCTTGCAAGTATGGTTGGTTCGACTCTTTTAATATGCCCACAGAATTTTAACCAGCGTATTTTTATATCCGAATAAACGTTGATGTACTTGCCAGTTCCTTTATTTGCTCTTACTTCGTATATTCCTTCTACAGTATAATTTTCCTGGATGCTTTTCTTTCTCCCTTAAGAATTTCTTGAATATTTCTCGTTCTCTTCAACATGAGTGTTTCAGCTCCAAGTAAGACACGCTGGATTAATGACTATGTTTTATACTCTCAGTTTTGAGTATTTTGAACCTTTTTTGTTCTAGATGTCTTTTGCCAGTCTGAAACCTGTTTCCATTTTATTTCAATGAGTTTTGTAATCAATATTTTCCAAGTTAGTTTCCTAAACGATTGCACTGAAATTCCTAAACTGAGAAGCTCTCTCGATTTTCTGGTACTTACTTTTAAGAATTTTGAGTACCACGTTGTCAGAGTGCGTACAGTACTACTTGGCCCCTAGCTGCACAGACGGGGCAGTACAGGAGGAACTAACTGTGGTAGTGGTGCGGACTCATTTGCCGGCGCGACAGCGCAGTAGGGGAGATGTAGATCTGCTGCTTAACCCTTCACGCAAACGCCTTTCTCTCAGCTAGCATGTCTGCAAGCGACGATATTAAAGGATTATGTCAGTACCGCTAACAACTGGACAATTCAACTGTTTATTATTCGTAAAACACTGGATTACAATGAGATTGCAACGGAGGGAACGATATATTTTCACCTGACTTGCAAATATTTCTTTGTTTCCTTCTCTTGCTGCCATGTTAAAATTAACTTCTTTGGCCAAAACACCGGGGTTTATTAGTAGGACACAGTAGATAAGACAGTTTCACACGTTAACGATCTCCGTTTGTCAAAGGTTCTTTTCGGTATCTCCAATCTGGCATGGCAAATGAGGAATATTACCAATATTTGACTTTCACTCTATTGTTTTCCCCTGCCATCGGTAGTGAGTGTATTAGTGTAAGGTGGCTATAATTTCGCACGTTACAAGAACTCAGCCACATAATTTGCCGTGATCTACAAACACAATTACGTATCATGTGTTAGGTTGTACATCGTATATATGAATATATAAAGGAGACTGACATTGTCACGTACGCCTTGTAAATAATTGTCAACGCTAATTGTATGAAAGTTGACGGAGTGTCTTTATTATCAGAACGGCGTAATGAATGAATGCCTATATTACTAGAGGTTGGAACGCCAGTGGAGATGAAACGGCAGGCAGATCTAAAGCTCTGAGTGGAAGGCCCGCATAGGTGTTGTTCCTGCTTAAACACAGGAAGTAGCTAGACGGACGTCGGGGCATCTGACCACTGGAGCACTATAGGGTGACGGCCGACCGCTATTGTAGTAGGGGTGGAAGGATAAGCGGATAATACTTCCTAACTTAGCAAATCTTGGACACAGGTGAGAGGAACGAAGAAGCGACACCTTGGAAACCACGCAGGCTGGGTTACTTCCAAGGATTTTTACTCACAAGCGTACCACTGCAGGACTATAGGTATTTTCTCGCAAACTTTCCGCGTTGGACGACATAAGACTAAAATATGGTTGGTCGGCGTTCGGAAGAATGTATAGAGAGGGAGAATAGCCCATGGTTTCGGGAATATGATTCGTTTTCGGAATTACGAGGGTGGGGAGCTTAGTCTTGGTGGGAGGCCGGCGGTGGAGAGATGAAGTCTTCCGTTGTGAGCACCCGTGGGTGACGGCCGCTTGATATCAGATTTTGTTGGTACAGACGGACTTGCTGTCATTGCTCTCAGTAGAGTTTATAGTTAGAATAGTTAAGAACTGTACTGTTGCGAACCTGTGCGATTCTGGACTTCTCCTCCGGGTTGGAAGCCTTTATTGAGTACGCAGCGTTCAGTAACTGAGAGCACTTCCTCTGCCTGTACTTAGGTTGAGACGTTATCTGAACTCCGCCCTTGTGGCTGGGAGTTCGCGTTTCTCGTCTGTAGAACACAGAGAGGAGAAGACAGTATTAGAGTATATTATTCAGAGGATCGCCTTCTGCCGTCCTAGTGTTTGAAAGAGTGTATTTGAGGCTGGAGTTCTTCGCAAGTACGAGAACCGTCACTTCGACGCACCGACGCAGCACATATGGTGATATCAGAAATTACTTCGGCTTATTAGGGCTATAAACGCTAAACAGCTGTGATCACGTTAGTTTATTTCCACTAAGGTTCCACATCACCGTAGATCATCTTTGAAAGTAGTGTCTTCTAGTGTTTGGTATGTAGATGATGTCAGTCATTTCGCGTCATTGTTATTAGACCGCGCAGTCATAATAAGGGGCAGAGTTGGGCAACCCATTAGTAATTTTACTTAGGAAATGTAAAGTTCGTAATCTAAAGGTTTTTTAAAATCTACAATAAATATATAAGCAGGAACAACGTTTATTATTTAGTAGGATTAGTTGCCATCATTATTCATTTATGTTTAGATTGTAATTTGTAGAATAAAAGCCGGCCGGAGTGGCCGATCGGTTCTAGGCGCTGCAGTCTGGAACCGCGAGACCGCTATGGTCGCAGGTTCGAATCCTGCCTCGGGCATGGATGTGTGTGATGTCCTTAGGTTAGTTAGGTTTAAGTAGTTCTAAGTTCTAGGGGACTGATGACCTCAGAAGTTGAGTCCCATAGTGCTCAGAGCCATTTGAACCATTTTTTATAGAATAAAGAGACCCTAAGATCTGGTACAGGGGGTAGTCAGACAGGGCCAAATCTTCATTTAGCGTTTATTATTTACCGTTGCGCACATTCATTTTACACCCGCCTGGAGTAGCGTCTTGTACAGTAGCTGGTAAAAGAACCACTGCGACGTCGCCAAGTTTTACTGGTAGCCCGCCTGTATTCGCAGAAGCGACGCGTTGCTCATTCCTCACGGGTGTGGGAACGGAGTAAATCCTCGACGGTGCCTCTCCCCAGTGGAGTCACGGCTGCGTTATTCGTGCATACAGCAGCAGCAGCAGCAGCACAAGGCAGCTTAACGTAGAACGTGAAACGGCGCGAAACTCGCGTGGCTGTCTACCTTGTCGGGCGGCGCGCGCATAGCTGATGCGCCGGCCTCCGGGAATAGCAGAGTGGGTCCTCAGGACTAGCCGGCGGGACTACGCGTGGACGCTCACACATTCCCTCCGTTCTACACTGCTCTGCTCTTTTTTACACCCAGCACGGCGCTGGGCGCATCAATATTTGATACCACGAGTAAATATTGCATTCTCCTTTCTGGAGCGGCGCTCTCTGCATCTCTCTCTCTCTCTCTCTCTCTCTCTCTCTCTCTCTCTCTCTGTCTATCCCTCTTTGTCGAAACAGACCCGGAGAAGCAGCTGCGAACAGCGCGGAATATATTAATGGCATACGACTCACGGATTACTCGAAGGTATCAGATGACAGAAACTGCCGCTGCCGCTACGAAACTGCCTCTCGAACCATTGTCGTAACAACCTTTCAGCATGGACGTAACTATGCGTCTACCCTACCGGGCTGTTTCCCACAGTTCTTGCAGTTGAATACAAAAAATGGAAAAGGATGTAACTGCCAAAAATTTAAAAAAATGACTTTTATAGCGTAAAGGGTTGTGTAAGCCAAGCGCAATGAAACGAGAAAGGTTGCAAGTGCCAGAAAAGTTTCTACTAGTTTCAAGAGCAGTTCGAAGATAGCAGCACTGTGCAAGCACCAGCGGCGAGAGATGGGAAGGAATGCAAGTGCCACCGCCATGATGTATGTGCCTCAGCTACAAAGTCGCTTTATTTTGTGACAGTACGCTGACATGGCAATGATTTCGGTCGTTTCACGTGTGTGTTTTAGTGTGTTCTTCACAAGACTACCTAAGTACAAAAGATCTGGCCGTAATTAAAATTTCCCACAAGAATCCTAGCACAGTGAAGGCGGAAGCAGTTTTGGGTCTTGAAAGTGATGTTATGGTAACTTGGAAAAACATGTTTTAAAGAAAGATGCTAATCTTGACAATGTACCGGATATTCATGACCCTACGACATATCTTAGAAGAAAGATTAAGGAAAGGAAAACTTACGTTTCTAGCATTTGTAGACTTAGAGAAAGCTTTTGACAATGTTACTGGAATACTCTGTTTCAAATTCTGAAGGTGGCAGGGGTAAAATTCAGGGAGCGAAAGGCTATTTACAATTTGTACAGAAAGCAGATGGCAGTTATAAGAGTCGAGGGACGTGAAAGGGAAGCAGTGGTTGAGAAGGGAGTGAGACAGGGTTGTAGCCTCTCCCCAATGCTATTCAATCTGTATATTGAGCAAGCAGTAAAGGAAACAAAAGAAAAGTTCGGAGTAGGTATTAAAACCCATTGAGAAAAAATAAAAACTGTGAGGTTCGCCGATGACATTGTAATTCTGTCAGAGACAGCAAAGGACTTGCAAGAGCAGTTGAACGGAATGGGCAGTGTCTTGAAAGGAGGGTATAAGATGAACATCAACAAAAGCAAAACGAGGATAACGGAATGTAGTCGAATTAAGTCGGATGATGCTGAGGGAACTGGATTAGGAAATGAGACACTTAAAGTAGTAAAGAAGTTCTGCTATTTGGGGAGCAAAATAACTGATGATGGTCGAAGTAGAGAGGATATAAAATGTAGACTGGCAATGGCAAGGAAAGCGTTTCTGAAGAAGAGAAATTTGTTAACATAGAGTATTGATTTAAGTGTCAGGAAGTCGTTTCTGAAAGTATTTGTATAGAGTGTAGCCATGTATGGAAGTGAAACATGGACGATAAATAGTTTGGACAAGAAGAGAATAGAAGCTTTCGAAATGTGGTGCTACAGAAAAATGCAGAAGATTAGATGGGTAGATCACATAACTAATGAGGAGGTACTGAATAGAATTGGGGAGAAAAGGAGTTTGTGGCACAACTTTACTAGAAGAAGTGATCGTTGGTAGGACATGTTCTGAGGCAGCAAGGGATCGCCAATTTAGTACTGGAGGGCAGCGCGGAGGGTAAAAATCGTAGAGGGAGATCAAGAGATGAATACACTAAGCAGATTCAGAAGGGTGTAGGCTGCAGTAGGTGCTGGGAGATGAAGAATCTTGCACAGGATAGAGTAGCATGGAGAGCTGCATCAAACCAGTCTCAGTACTGAGGACCACAACAACAACAACATTCATGACTTGCCAAAAATACACTTCAAATCCAAAATCTCACAAGAAAATAAGAAGGATCTTTTGGGAATGATAGATTATATAGAGAAAGAAGAAGACAGGGACTTCTACAGAGACCTGTTGGAGAACAAAGATGAAGAGGCCTGCAACATGGAGGTGTAGGAAGAAGATGAGGACTAGGACTGCTTGGAGGAAAGAAGTACAGTACTGTAAGTTTATTTAGAATATTAAATGCAGATAACTTTGCATTTCATTTCTCGTATATATACGTGTTTTTTAAAATGAAACTGATTTAGTCAAAAACGATCAACTGTATCAGAACGAGTTTCGAAAGTGAATAAAAAGTCAAAATATTATGTATATAGCTAAGACACCCAAAATAAATTTAGACATCAGATCCAGTTTTTGGTTTTCAGGTGGCTTATACTTACCGGTCAAAGAAGAAGCGGAATAAACTGAAGAAAAATAACTTTACTTCAAAAAACAATCCAAAATTTTATTTTATACCTTTTTTATTGTAGCCTAGCATTGAAAGAGTAAAATTATATGTAAAGTTATTAAACGTTCTCAAAACTATAATGGACTTACCATCTTTTTTTAACATAAACCCTTGACTTCGAACGTTTTCACAAACTTAGTAAGGCACTTACAGCGTTTTCCAGAAAATGAAAGGATGGCACTTACTTCTTTTTCCATATAAGTTTTGTTCCCTTTATAAATATTCATAAAAAACTGTTTTAATGTTTTGTAGAGGTATTTTGATATACACATAATTTTTTCATAAAATTAATATAATCATCCAATATTTAAGACACATTTATTTGAATATTGAAAATTTTAGTTTGTGGTACTTGCATCCTATTCCATTTTTTGTACACAGTTCCTGGTGACGAAAATAAAAGGAGGTCACTCCAGTTTGAAGGCGCTGTAAAAGTTAATAAGCCCCCAGGATTTCAAACTAATAAGCTTTCCAGTATCCAGCCGTCTAAGTCGTCGAAAACGTTCCCCCGTGCAGGGGGTTACTGGGTCGTTTGTCTACTGGGAATGATGGGACGATATCACAATACTATAAGGGAATAAGTAAGCAGAAACAAAAATATTGGTGTATTAGCTGTTACCCGCGGCTGCCCTCGCATATCAATAGTTTTGTTATGATCAGTGTTGATAAATAAGTAAGCTACTGTACGTGCAATAACGTCAGTTGCCCTTACTGAAGTAGCTATACATCTGCCACGTGTACAGTATGCAGAAAAATTAATAGCATTTTAAATTTGGTTTATTTCAGTGATGTAAGAAAAGGATGATCCATTCCCTGCTTCACCCTCTTAAGGATTTATTTTTATTTATTTCTTAGTTTCTAAAGTATCGTAAGTTCTACCTCATAGCTCAACCTATTTGCATATTAAGTTTCATCGAAATGGTATCAGTGGTTTAGTCACGAAAACGCAAAAGAGTTACTTGCTTATTTAATAATACTAGTAGGGTAGTATGGATTAGACACGTTGAACATGGCATAAGCACTGGATTCATTACGTTGAATCGTTTTATGCAGAACATACAACCAAAAAATCATTATCACAAATGACGAAGCTCAGAAGTCAAAGAGTAAACAGCTTCTCCAAAGAGTAAATATTTTCCCTAATTCACGATATATTCTTCAAATCAGTAAACTACATACTTTTTAAAATAACCTGGTTCTTCCTCAGGATTAAAGCTATCTCCATATTTTGAATCGATTATAACAGCTTTTCACTTTTCCATGACGTGTTAGTATGGTTGTAAAATTCAGTGATAGGCGTTGCTTAGAAGTTAAACTTTGATTAATTGTTGGACAATTCGGTTTTTTGTTTCATCCATTTTTAATTCGTTGTCACTCGATCTCGTACTTGTTTCTGAATGCTCTTGGTTTTCTCTTTATTGCACTTACAGGTATTTTGCTGTAGCTTACTGTTTTCCGCGGTCGGGCTGATCTCTCAGCAATATTATCAACTAGTTCACTGCCGTGTGCCCTTGTAAAGGCTTTAACCCATCTTAAATCTACCTGCCAATTGTGGATCTGTAATCTTCTGATTTTAGATCGTACTTCTTCAATGAAGAAGTTATGATTCTTAGGATTTACTACGTATCCAATGCCATCCTGCTGTAGGTGTGGACTGTTAAAACCACCTCAATACTCGTTAGATTGGTCATTCAATTACAAGTGCATTTGGAGTGGCAAATTGGTCTGCTTGCTTGTTCGAGCAATAATTCTGGAAATAATTATCCAGTTTGAGATGCAATTGATGAATAAGTTTCTTGTTAATAAATACTTGTGGTGTCTGGCGGTGACACCACAATACTGATATTTGATAACCCTCTCCATCGTCTGATTTACTTCCATCTGAGTACACTTCAACAGAGCAGTACTTATTTCGTGCCTTCTCTCTTATTCTGGAAACTGGGTGTGGCCAGCTTCCGTTCTCTAGAGTAATTTCTGTAGTTTGTATGACGTCATTATATTTTACTATATTGTAAGATTAAGCTATTCGAGGATGATAAAAGCTATGAGCGTAAAGCCTGCCAAAACAGATAGCGTTTCATTGGATGTCGGCCTGTATGCTTTCACTATGTTTAAATTGGATAATGGCTGTGCCTTATTAATTATGGTACGGTTGTACGGTTGCTCCTGTGCTTCTAACCATACCAGCGATGCATGCAATAATACTGGAAACATATCTCTTTTATAAATAGTTCACAGTGTCTCAGTTCCCATACCCCAGTATTATCTGCCATAATGTTCAGACTGTGTGTTGATGACCTGGTGAACAATACTGATAGCAACCTCAGAGCATTTGCTGATCATGCAGATATATGTAATCAAGCAGGTGGCACACTTCGATTCATTGGTAGCATCTGGAAAAATACATTCAGTCTTCAGAGGGGTTTGTTTACGGAACATAGCGATAGCTGAGCGCTCGTTGTATACGTGTCAGCTGTATTTGAACTGTTGGCGCGGTCTGAAAGGGCTGAAATTTACGTACCCTGCATCCAGCGGAGCCCTCTCAGAAACCTGCTCATTGATATGCTATGGACATTCATGACCATGTAGAATGCATGTAGTACTTCCTAGTTTTTCATATTTTCATTTAATTTTTCAATTTCTTTCTTTCTTTCTTTCTTTCTTCTGCTCGCCTGATTGCCGCTTGTTTACGGTACTAGGGCATTGCCCGGCTCTTGTTACGACCCTGCCTTACAGTCATAAATTCATTTGTACAGTAATGCTGATCTACGCAACAACGAGAAAAACTGTTACAATTTGGATGAACAATTTATTTTTTGTGGGTCGTTGCGTCCTACTAAGTACGGCTTCAGACAGCGTCTAATGCTGTTACATGTTTCTCAAGCAGATGCAGAGCCCTTTCTACTTTTTTTCGCTTACCTCACTGAGAAGCGCGTTAGTCATTACACATAGACCGCGGTATGCGCGGATCCGTTATCCGTGTTTTCGTATATACGCTATCTGAGTGTTAAATCCTATGCTACTACCTGTTCACAGTACGCTGAATCAGTAGCGCGTCACGCATCTCAACACGCACCTTAATTTGTGTTTTTCGAAATGTGAATCGCCAGTTCAGGTCAGACGATGTGCCTGTCGAGAAAAAGAAGCGTGCACGAAGGTCATATTTATTGGGAAAAAAGATAAAATTCTTGGATCGCTATGAGAAAAGTGAACATATTGTTGACATTTAGCGTTCTTTGGGACTTCGTGAATCCACTGTGAGAACTGTTCGTGACAAAGGGGAATGAGTTCTACAAACTGAAAAACTGCTCTGTGTTCAGATAACTTACGTGTGACAAAAATGACCAAATCTCGATCTAAGGCTATGGAAAGAATGCTAAACCACTGGACTGAGCACCAAAATCAACAGCACATGCCCCTCTCAAGCTATTCACATTTAATTAAAGAAGAGGAGGATCCGGCACCTTTCTTGGCAACCTCAGGTTGTTTTGATTGCTTCAAGCATCGTTTTGTCTTTCACCACATTAAAATGACAGGAGAGGACGCTGTGGCAGACTAAGCTTAAGCCGACGAATTCGAAAAGAGCTTTAAAGAAACTATGACAGAAAAGGCTATACAGCTAATCAGGTTTTCAGCCTTGATAAAACTGGCTTATTTTGAAACGAATGCCTAGTCGCGCGATAATTCCTTTTGAAGAAAAAACAGCTCCTGGGTTTGACTTGCTCAGGACCGATAAACCCGTGCAAATTGTATTGTGACAACAGTACAGACTGGAATTTCATTTTAGATGGATTAACGATTTTAGTGTATTATTGTGTGTTTCAGTGTTAAATGTTCAGTCGTTAAATTTTGCATGAAAATGGTTTTCAAAAATCTGATAACAATTAGTTTTGGTAAAATACGAAGAAACTCCACTTTTTTAAACTTAATGTACGAGTAACGAGAACCTAACACACAATTTACATATAAAACGACAGTCGATATACGCGAATTCGGTTTATACGGCGATTTTGTGGGTCGTCACTATCGCATACAATGAGATTTACTTATGTGTAAAAGTCTGAATGAAGTCGTTTCAGATGTTAAGCTCCTTCTTCTGTAACACTTGACAGTCTTTGCGGTGGTAGTCTTCAGGATGACAGGTTCTCATGGCGGTATTCCCTGTACAGGTTAAACCGACAGAACGTCGGATGTTGTTCAGGGATATTTCCTGAGTATTTCGTACAAGGGACCCGTCATCTCCGGTGTCTCGTCACAGAGCAAATTCAACAAAATTCTTCATTTGTGTGGCCATAGTGTCCTTAATTGCTTTATAATTCATGAGGGCGTTTTTGATCCGTCGTTGCAACTACAAAAAGGCGTGATTTTTTTACCAGACGAGTTTCGCTTTTTGAGGTAAAGCATCATCAGTAGTCTGTAATTAAGTTTATTTACATTTTGATTATCTTTTTAGATGGAAAAATAGTTCGTTAAGAATAGGTTGTACTTACCGGTGATTTTTTCGCTGCTTTCTCGCTTACATAGGGGAAACGCCGTCTGCTAGCAAATCGTTATTTTTCTGTGTTAGATACTGATAATTTACGTCTACCTTTTACACGTTCTGTAGCATTATGAATTTCTCACAACACGCTTTTATGCACACCACTGTATTCTGTTTGTTTTCGTACTTCAAGTATGTGGTGATGTTTGTGTTTTGTAGTGTTGCCAACATAAGCCTCCCATTCCTTTGTCTTTACCCACAACTCCATCGCTATTCCTTCTCTACTCTTACACAATACATAAATACACAGAAACATACTTGAATAGAATTACACACCTACAATAATCTAAATTAAAAAAGATTACTTGTAGGTCAAAGAAAAAGTAGTGGAAAGGTTATGTTGGCAACACTACAAAACACAAACATCAACACATACTTGAAGTACGAAAACAAACAGAATACAGTGGTGTGCATAAAAGTGTATTGTGAGTAAAAAAGTAGACGAAAATCATCAGTAGCCAACACAGAAAAACAACGATGTGCTAACAGACGGCATTTCCCGATGTAAGCGAGAAAGCAGCGGAAAAATCACGCATTTTTGTAGTTGCAACTACGGATCAAAAATACCCTTGTAAGTTCAATTATCTGTGTATTATTATCGCACTGAAAATATCTGCACAACAGTGCATATGTTGACTGTAAGCGCAGTGTACCTAGGAAACAAACCTGTTCCACGTTTCCACGGTCATTACAGTTGACAACGGTAATTCCTACTTTACTCTTTGCTGTCTGGATTGAATTTAGTACTGCTCTGTTACACGTCGGGTTTCCCTTTGCGGCAGTGTTAGCTGTATTATGTCATCAGTGAGACACAGCAGCATGTACAGGTTTACTGACGAAGAATTTACCGAAATGCACCTCATGTGTGCGTTCACTGAAAGCAATGGAAGAGCGGCAAAACGACCCTTTACTGAGCTGTTCCCGCGGCGACAGCAAACACAACTCTCGACCTTTTATCTGTCTGTGTGTTGTTGCAGCACTCACTGTTATGTACTGTACGTTTTGGTGATTCCACATTACACGTTTTTATCTGCTGCGAAGGTATTTTCACCGAAACAAGTCACTCTAGATCGCTGACCCCTCACAGCAAAATACTCACAAAATGTCCCTGAACAACTTTAAAAATGTTCAAAGAAATTTCGGGCGTGTCGTCGTTTGATTCATCCCACGATATTTCGACTGGGTATCTGCCAATCCTCTTCACATGAGTCATCGAAAACTAACGAACACTTTCTCCGTTCCTTAATACGCAGCGCGCTGCGAGTATTCCGAGCATGCGGCAAAATCGACTTGACAGACAGACCATACCTTCCGGCGGCAGCGCCCTCATTGGTGAAACCGCAGAACTCAGCTTTCCTTTGCATTACTGCTTCCCACGGCCGTTGACGCTCTCTGTCACCTTCGATTTTAACAAACTGTGGAGATGATGCGGTTCTTTAATAATGAATTAAAGGCTCCTTGGAAATATGCCAGCCGGAAAATCTGATACACTGTGACAGTGGCTGCAAGTGGACCGTTTATGGAACCCCGACATCTCTACGATTTGCTGTAATCGAAGACGACAGAGTCTGTCAGGGGCCGTAGCAGTCGGTGGTGATACAGAGGACAGCTGAGCTCCTCAGTTCGACCAATGAGGGCGCTGCCGCCGCGAAGTATGGAACATCTGTTAGCTTGATTTTGACGCATGCGCGGAATACTCGCTATATATTGGAAGCAAAGGAGCAAGTGGTCGTTAGTTTTCGATGACTCACCTGAAGATGACTGGCAGGCGCCCAGTCGAAATAGCGTGCGATGACCGGCTGCAAGCTCGAAATCTGTTTGAACAACTTTTGAAATGTTGTCGCTGGAGTTCGGATTCTTCTTGTTCAAATGGTTCAAATGGCTCTGAGCACAATGGGACTTAACATATGAGGTCATCAGTTCCCTAGAACTTGAAACTACTTAAACCTAACTAAGCTAAGGACATCACTCACATCCATGTCCGAGGCAGGATTCGAACCTGCGATCGTAGATGTCGCGCGGTTCCAGATTCTTCTTCTGCACCGTCATATACTTTATTTGACAATAAATATCAAATTTAATTTTGGCGGTTCAGCAATACCCTTTTCAGTGCTTTCTTCGCATATAAGCGGCGCAAAAAACCGCCGTCACATACATAGACTTTTCATTCGACGTTACTGTTCGTGGTTGGAGTGTCGGTTCCATTGCTGTAGTGCTGTACAATCGCTGTGTCCGGCTGTCATCACGACCAATAGCATGCATTTCTACCGTAGATCATCACGCCTACGGACAGTATGCCTTTGCAGCGGAACAAAGCAGGAATTGCCGTGGTCAGAAATAGGTGCTGATTTGTAGAAAGTCGTTGAAGTTGACAGACATGATAAAGAATAGGCGTCTGGATAAATAAAATGTACAAATTTTGATCTAGGGGGAGGTTCTTCATTGAACGACATACATAGCACACATTGCAGAAAACCATTTATATTGGAGCGGAAAGAGTTTGCAGCGAAGAAATTAGCTAATGGCACAACAATGTATACGTCACGAGCGAGGATATACTCCGAACGTATGAATGTCAATAGTGTTGAAAACCCTGACGGTCGATCCTATACTGAACTGAACTCCAGATCTGTGGACGAAATCATACCCATCGCCGCGTATTCGCAGTGCTGGTTCTAACTTTATTGGTCGGCAGTCGCCATCGGTTTATTTATTTGGCCCCGAAAGGCAATAATTAACTTCATTTCTTTCCTAATGTTTCCACACCACTCTGACACCGCTGACAGTGAATCCCGCCGCATATGAAACCTGTCCCAGGGAAGGCCCGAACTTGTCGGCTGCTACATTGATGCGGCGGTCGAACTCAATCAGTTCGCCTGTTGATTTATTCTGACAAATGACACATATGCCTTATATATACTCATATGCATAGTCTGACGCCTCGCGTAACACATTAATTGGATGTCTGAAAACCTTTGACCACACAGAGTATTCGAAAAACACTGATCAATGGGATGAATATTACGATAATCAACGCTTGTGTCATACACTGGCTGAAATGTACTTTTGAAGCCACAGAATTAATCGATGTTATTCAGTCTTCTGTCGACAAACAAAATGGGCAGGCTGTTATCTGTCAGGTATATCAACACATGCTGCTCTGTATCAAATCTCAAGAGCAGTGTCACCAAGATGTGTGATTTCCAAATGTATCGTCCATCGTTTTGTTTCTTTAAGCAATATAAAAGTTTGTATTCTTTAGATGGAGAGTAATCGAGTGGAGAAAGATTGTAACAGTGACGATACGTTCCCGAAGGTTACAGTTGACAGTCTGCGACCGCTTTTATTTGTTTTGTGGTTTATTAGCAAGGTCAATGAGACACTTGTTTTTCGTAAGCTGTCAAGACCAGTTTACTAGTTACAATATCAGCAGCTAGCGGGACTTTCTAATATCTTTCATAACTTAGCGTATAACTTCCCGTAAAACATTTTTAACCATCATGCTGAGAATAAAAGTCCCTCTTCCCTTGTTTCTTTAGGTTCTGAATTAATTATGGTTTTTAAAAGCCACATAGTTAAGGCAATAAGAGAAAAACATTGAGTTTTTATGAAGATGGAATTTTATTAAAACCCAAAGCAGCTTTATTTTTCAGGTGGAAAACTTCACATCATTCAAAACTATAATTGAAAAGTTCAATTAAATAATTTATTTTTCGTGAATTTGTTGGGCTGCTAGCACTTTCGCCGAACTATTGGAAGTCTCTTGTTCTTGCCACTTACCAGGAGGAATATCAGCGTTATTGGAGTTACATCAAATAAGGTTAAGTCATGACGTTTCGAAATGATCCATTTCTCCAGTCCTTCATATAGCTGTAATTAGCGGAAAATTTTTGGAAATTTGTCGTAAGTTCCTATTGGACCAAATTGCTGAGGTCATCGGTCCCTGCGCTTACACACTATATAATGGAACTTAAACTAACTTACGCTAAGGACAACACGCACACCACCATGTCCGAGGGAGCACTCGAATCTTCGACTTGGGGTGCTGCGCGAACCGTGGCAAGGTGCTCCCGACCATGGGGCTGCCCCTGGAGGCACTATTAGCGGTAAAAGGATCTCGGACAGTTACAGTCACAGAAACAGTCAACAACACCTGTTGTTTATAATGGTGCAAATCGGTCTCTCGTGTGGAATGAACGCAATTAAAGAAAGAGATGGAGACGCCAGCGACAAATTGCAGTTTACTGCTTCATTTAAAATTTTGGAATTCGCAATATGACCCGTTTATGAACTCGTGTTTCCCTCCGCGGTCAAGATCGCTAGCTCACGTCTGTGCGGTGGCACTCCATTCGGAGGTAATGTGATTCGAATCCTTGTGGTCGAAAATTTTCACTGCCAGTTTTTGGCCGGCATGGGGAGGAAAGATGGTGGCTTAAAGTTCCTGATAACGGGCCTTTTCGCTAATGTCCTGGATTAAATTACATTTCTATCCCCAGTTTTCCATGAAGAGAGGTCATATATCAGTGTTGGTAGCTATTCTTCCTTTGTATAGGAAGGTTAAATTCGACAGTCCCTTCGTGCTATTGGAGAGGATTAGGCCACCTGCGAGGGCCGGGTTTAACTCTCCTTCACCTGTAACACCCAATACCCAACAGTAAACCGTATGAGCATTCATCATGCTCATCTACACGACACAAACACACACTTGACACTTCATGACAGGTGGTAGGGAGGCAACGGACTTTGCCTAGAACGGCGATGCAGGTTTCCTGAATCTGCCTCGCTATGATCATCCCCTGAGTATGTGACTGCTATTATCGTATACACAGAGGTCTAAATTATTGAAGACGGGGTAGCTAAGACGAAGCGAATGTCACTTCGCAATTTACTTGCTTTTCACATAAAGGTTCTTACTAGAAATACTTTTACCATTACCAGCGGACTGGATTACCGTAATCGTAATTATTACTATATCGTGTGATCCGTAATGTTTAAAAAAAATAACGGGTCAAGGTACGGGAACGTTTCTTCCTGCAAAAGGGTGAGTATATTCCTTGTAGTTAGTAAGCATAATCTTTTGTCTGATATAATATTGTAACAACTACGGTTTTTACATCAAAATGTGTCCTTTGCAAACAAAATTCGGTACTTTGAGAAAAGGAGGAGTGTCGTGATATTAAATGTGTCAGTATTTGCAATGGAGTGTTTTGCAGAAATAGTCGACAAATGTTTCAAATGTTAGGCCGCTGTCAGCCAGAGTAGTATGAGTTCACTCCTGTTAGTTTACGTTCACAAACAAATGTAGATGAAAACACGCAATGTGGATCGTACACTAAAAAAAAAAGAAAAAGAAAAAACTCCCAATTTATGCACGTACCACGTTTCCTTATTGGCGCAGATCTCTTTTCTCGAGTTATCGAATTCCGTTAATTGCTGTAACTTGTGTCACTCAAGTAAAAAATAATTGTTTCGAATGTGACAGCAGCAGATAAAGTTACATATATTTACATGGCAGCATGGTACTCTCCACTATGAGATCTACGAATTTCACAGCCTGACTTGACTGTCTGGTACTCTGTGGAGGAGTATGCATATGTAATATGGCACAGATAATACCGTGACAAACAAATGGATGTATTCGTCAAGAAGACCCGTGTATCATCACTGTCTGTCAAAAACCGACGCCATTAGAATAAACATTAAGTCAGGCTTCGGATCACTTGACACATGTATGAAGTAGCCATCCAAAAAGAAAAAAAAATTGAAGTTTCGACCCCTGAACATCCGCTGTAAGGCCATCAACCCGCCCGTCAGTGCTGCAAGTCGAAAACATCGTTAAGTGTCGTTTATTTTTGACACATTGTGAGAGATCAAGGTTTCATGAGTTAAGTGTAGGAAGGAAGCATGGGGAGTAAAGACTGTAGAGGAGAGGGAAGAAGGCAGCACAGTAAGAAAGTGTAAATGGATGCTGCAGTAGCTGTTCGGAGATGAAGTGGCTCGCACAAGAGAGAGTAGCATGGAGAGCTGCATGAGACCAGTCTTCGTGCTGAAGACAGCGACACATAGTAGTACAGTCACTCAATTCTCTATCAAGCTCCACATTCTGCCGAGCTCAGAACGAATACAATTTCCCGCCTACAGGTTTCCGAAAGTTTTCCCCTGACATCATTTCCGTGTGCTGTGTCGTCTGAACAAGACACAACCAGGGCAAAAGCACCACAGGCGCAAAGATGCGAGCTGGTCCCACTGCCTTAGAGGCTCGCCACTTGCGCGAGTTCCACCAGTGCCACGACAGGCGCTGAGGATGAAGATATCGACTTCACCTTCGCCTCGGCCAATTGCCGGCCGAGTACAATCCGCCAATGACTGGACGACAACGGAAAGAAACCTACTCGGAAGATAGAAGAGCAGCTCTCGCATACCCACTTGGCTATGGATCATCGTCCGTGGCTGGCTTAGACTGGGAACGTCGTTGAGTGAACACATAGAAGTGAACTGACAGATGTCGTAAATTGCATTTGTTATGTACTGTGAGGTTTACCTACGATTATTTGCACGTAGCCACTGAGGGCATTTTTGTGTTAATTACATGCAGTGTTGCAGACTTCAATATTCCACAAGTCAAAAAAGATAAGTAAACCTTTTGAACTCATTTATGTGACTTTGTTACTAATTTGTTGGAGTGTTGTAGAACCTTCGTTCTCCTATCCCGTCACCTCACCCTGGGGCATAGCTGTGTAAAAGTGGCAGGGAGACATTGTCTTAGCGATGTACTGCAGCAGAAATCGTTTCACGAACTCAGCGTAACATTGGCAACTCGGCCCTCACAGCAGTAGCAACGAGGCCTTTACAAAACAGGCGACGAGGGTTTACAAAATACTGTGTTACCTGCCTTCTGCCGCAGCCGTATGCCATCCTACTGGGCTCTCATGTCAGTTTCCGCTCTAAAACAATACTTCATCTCTGTATGAAAATGGCCCACGTCAAAACCCGTCAAATTGCAACAAGTTCCGTTTGTCTATTGCTTTCACGATGCGTCTGACACAAATAAACCAAAAACGATTCGTTATCCTGCATTACTGATTGTGTATTAAGAGTCTCCACTTCACAGCTGGTACTCTGCGCACCGCGGCAGAGGGATCCCTCTCTGCCGACGCTGCTGTTCCAGCGACGCGTCTTACGCCGCTGCGACGGGCGCGTATTGTATGGCGTAGCGCGGCCAGCAACCTCGCATTGCTTACATCGAGGAGGGTTGCGGCAGACCTCTCGCTTTGAAGCCTGTGGTCCAACATCTCCGTCATCGGCGTCGCTGCATTCTGTCAATTAGCGACAGCACAAAGGGCGCAGCCGCAGCCGCGGCAGCAGCCGGCCCCGGCAGGCTTCTGTTTTTTGTTTACCGCCCTCGCCAGCCAGCAGGTACCTGCCGTGCCGCAGCATCCCTTCCCCGGAGTTTACCCCGCGGTCGCACGGGGCTCGGAATACACGGGACGAGTCCCCCAACAATGGGCACGCCGCTGCCCAGTATTAATAATATGCCGCCTCTCCGCCTTGTGCTGCCCCTCACTCCCCATCCCACCTTACCCCGCCACTTTCTAGTTTTCAACACGCTCTCTTGCGTCATGGCCGCAGCTCAATACAACTTCGAAGTGTCTTCTCGTTTTCGGTTGCACGTAAGCGACCTTACGTGTATATACTAAAACTAAGTGAGACCGCCATTCTTGTGACTGTCTCAAAGGTCACCCAGCTACTGTAGTTGGTTTCTAGATATTCTAACGCCGGTATTACAGTATCAAATTTCTTTGACAAAGTTGGTTCGCCAATTGTACACTACTCGACATTAAAATTGCTACACCAAGAAGAAATGCAGATGATAAACGGGTATTCATTGGAAAAATATATTATACTAGAATTGACACGTGATTACATTTTCACGCAGTTTGGGTGCATAGGTCCTGAGAAATCAGTACCCATAACAACCACCTCTGGCCGTAATAACGGCCTTGATACGCCTGGGCATTGAGTCAAACAGAGATTGGATGGTGTGTACAAGTACAGCTGCCCATGCAGCTTCAACACGATACAACAGTTCATCAGGAGTAGTGACTGGCGTATTGTGACGAGCCAGTTGCTCGGCCACCTTTGACCAGACGTTTTCAATTGGTGAGAGATCTGGAGAATGTGCTGGCCAGTGCAGCAGTCGAACATTTTCTATATCCGGAAAGGCCCGTACAGGACCTGCAACATGCGGTCGTGCATTATCCTGCTCAAATGCAGGGTTTCGCAGAGATCGAATGAAGGGTAGAGCCACGGGTCGTAACACATCTGAAATGTAACGTCCACTGTTCAAAGTGCCGTGAGTGCGAACAAGAGGTGACCGAGACCTGTAACCAATGGCACCACATACCATCACGCCGGGTGATACGACAGTATGGCGATGACGAATACACGCTTCCAATGTGCATTCACCGTAATGTCGCCAAACACGGATGCGACCATTATGATGCCTTAAACAGAACCTGGATACATCCGAAAAAAATACGTTTTTCCATTCGTGAACCCGGGTTCGTCGTTGAGTACACCATCGCAGGCGCTCCTGTCTGTGATGCAGCGTCAAGGGTAACCGCAGCCATGGTCTCCGAGCTGATAGTCCATGCTGGTGCAAACGTCGTCGAACTGTTCGTGCAGATGGTTGTTGTCTTGCAAACGTCCCCATGTTTTGACTCAGGGATCGAGACGTGGCTGCACGATCCGTTACAGCCATGCGGATAAGATGGCTGTCATCTCGACTGCTAGTGATACGAAGCCGTTAGGATCCAGCACGGCGTTCCGTATTACCCTCCTGAACCCACCGATTCCATATTCTGCTAACAGTCATTGGATCTCGACCAACGCGAACAGAAATGTCGCGATACGATAAACCGCAATCGCGATAGGCTACAATCCGACCTTTATCAAAGTCGCATTTGTCCTCCTTACACGAGGCATCACAACAACGTTTCACCAGGCAATGGCTGTCAACTGCTGTTTGTGTATGAGAAATCGGTTGGAAACTTTCCTCATGTCAACACGTTGTAAGTGTTGCCACCGGCGCTAACCTTGTGTGAATGCTCTGAAAAGCTAATCATTTGCATATCGCAGCATCTTCTTCCTGTCGGTTAAATTTCGTGTCTGTAGCACGTCATATTCGTGGTGTAGCAATTTTAATGGCCAGTCGTGTGTTTGACATTGTGTAAAAGGGAACTTTTGTCAAATGTTGCGTTTCGTCAAATTTATCTCATCGCCTTAGATTTGATCACAGAAGGCGCTCGTCTTCTGTGAACTGCAAGAGGCTGGCATATACTAGGAGGTTATAATGAAAATGCAGCTACTCACAGAGGTCGAGTGTGGGCTGTAATAATCGCATGGCAGCGAAACTTGGTGGATATTCTAATGAAATAATTTTACTCACTTTACTTTACTTTACATGTGGCTAAGGCCTTATCGACCATACACCTGCTCTACGAGCCTCTTCCAATTATTTCTATCCAGGGAAATTGTTGTCCAATCAGAGTTGATGCCCATCCTAGCTGCATCTTCCCGGATATTCTCCATCCACCTAATTCGAGGTCTTCCTCTTCTTCTCTTTCCTTCTAATTTCTTAGTGGATGCTATTTTGGGTAGTCTGTTCTCCGGCATCCTTGCTACATGACCAGCCCAGTTCAGTCTTCTCTTCTTTAACATTTCCACAATGGTACTATGTTTGTACAGCTCCCGCAGTTCTTCATTTTTCCTTATCCTCCACTCCATGACATTTTCATCGAAGATTGGTCCAAATATTTTTCTTAGTATTTTTCTTTCAAATATCAACAGTTTTTCTTCATCTTTTTTCCTGAATGTAATAGCTTCACATCCATATAATGCTACTGGTACAATAGTTGACTGATAAAAACGGATTTTGAATTCAGTACTAAGTGATCTCATCCTTAAAATTTTGATACAGCTGTAAAAAGTTCTATTAGCTGCTGCTAGACGGGCGTCTATTTCTATTTCTGCTCTATTGTCTCTGCTAAAAAGACTTCCTAAGTACTTGAAGTGGTCAACTGCCTTGAAAGTGAGATCATTTACGGTCAGTGGTGTATTCTTTTGGAGTTTTTTACTTATGACTAGATATTCTGTCTTTTCTTCATTCACATGAAGTCCAGCTTTCTCAGCTATTTTGTAATAATTTTGCATCATCCTGATTAATTCAGCTTTTGAAGTGCTTATTAAGGCTACATCATCTGCATAGGCAAGTCTAGTAATGTTCTGTCCCTGCAGTTGGATCCCTTGTGGATTAGTTTTGGTGAATTCTCTATCAATCTTCTCTAAGATAATATTAAATAGAATAGGTGAGATGGCATCCCCTTGTCTCAGTCCAGTGTACACCTTAAAATTTTCAGTCTCTCCTGCAGGTGTCTTAACTTTGCATATGGTTTCTTCCAAACACATTTTAACTAATTTGATTAATTTTAATGGTATTTCAAATTCTTTCATGGTGTTTAAGACTGTCTGTCGGTGTATGCTATCATAGGCCTTCTTGAAGTCTATAAATAGAGTATGGATATCTACATTAAATTCCCATGCCTTCTCATTTATTTGTCTCAATGTGAATAAGTGATCCAAAGTGGATTTGTTAGTGCGGAAACCACATTGGTAGTCCCCAATCAGTTCTTCGGTTATGGGAATCAGTCTGTGTAGTATACACATCGACAAAATTTTATACGTGACATCGAGTAGGGCAATACCTCTGTAGTTATCACAGACAAGGGGATCATTCTTCTTAAAGATGGGGCATATAATTGCAGTTTTCCAATCGGCCGGTATGTTTTCTGTCTCCCAAATTGTTTCAATTAAGGAATGTAGTTCTATTTCCAATTGTGGTCCTCCATTTTTTAAAAGCTCAGCATATACCTGGTCTTCCCCACAGGCCTTGTTGTTCTTTAATTTCTTTATTGTTTGTCTTATTTCATTTACTGATGGTGTGGTGACTTGTATATCAACTGTATCTGGTTCTTCAAATGTAAAATAATATTGTGGATCATTGCAGTTGAGCAGCTGTGTAAAGTATGTCTTCCATGTTTCTTGTATGTCATTCTTGTTTGTAAGTATTTTCCCATTATGGTCCTTTATAAACTGTTCCCTTTTAGTGAATTTTCCCAAGGACTTTTTTATATTCTGGTACATCTGCCTTGCTCTGTGATGCTTGAAATCATCCTCCGCTTCTCTTACCATGTTGTTGTAGTGTTTTCTCTTCTCTTGTCTTAGAGTTCGTTGTGTTTCCTTGCGGATTTTATAGTATCTCTCCTTTAGTGTAATATTGTCCATGTCTTGTAACCATGCCTTCCTCGCATTTTGCCTCTCCAGTACTCTTTCTTGGCACTTTATATTAAACCAGATTTTGTTAGTTCGTTTTCTTTTACCTATAGTTTTGGAAGCTACATCTTGAATACTGTTTTTGAGGTGTCTCCATCTACTTTCCACGTCTTGCTGGTCACTATGTGTCAGTCTAGATTCCGATAGGTTAATTTCCATTTCTTTCCTAAAGTTTTCTTTTATTTTTTCTTCTGCCAGATTTTCTACATCGTACCTTTTAATTTCAACCCTATTTGTACTTTGTTTCTTTTTTAGGTTTATTTTCATTTGAGCTATGTTTAACATATGATCTGTCTCACAATCTGCTCCCCTAAAAGTTCTAACGTCTTTAATACTGTTTTGAAATCGTCTTTGGATGGCGACATGGTCAATCTGGTTCACTACTTTTCCATCTGGTGATATCCATGTCCCTAAATGAATGCGTTTGTGTTGGAATTTTGTGCTGCTTAATGTGAGACCATTTGCCATTGCAAAGTTTATGAGTCGCACACCATTCTCTGAACTTTCATCATGTAAGCTGTAATTCCCAATGGTTGGCTTGTAGATTTCTTCTTTTCCTACTTTGGCATTAAAGTCTCCTAACACTTTTGTTACGTTATGTCTACTTATTGAATTATATGTCTGTTCCAGTTGACTATAAAATTCTTCTTTCACATCATCTTCCTTATCTTCTGTGGGTGCATGAACATTTATAAATGTAATATCAAACCACCGAGCCTGAACTGTAATGTGTGATATTCGGTTATTAATTGATTTGAATTCCTTTATTGTGTCAATTGCTGTTTTATGAATGTAAAAGCCCGTTCCAAATTCATAGCGCTGACCGCAGTCTCCATACATTATTGTCCCGTCTCCTATTTTCATTGATCCCGTTCCCTGCCATCTTATTTCTTGGAGCGCTAGCAGTTGTACCTTGTATTTTCCTAGTTCGTTTATTAGTATCTGTGCGCTTCCTGGGCGGTATAGACTTCTGACATTCCACGAGCCAAAAGAGAAATCCTTGTAACTTTGCCAATTTCTGTTCAAGTAAATTCTGTCCTGTTTCCGAGGCATACCTTGAGTGTCCTGACCGGCCATTGTTTTACATGAGTGGGTTGGTAGCCCTCTGCACAACCCCCAACCTGGAGGACCAGGAGTCTTGATTTTGGGGTACTCTACCCCTAGGGATTTGCCTTCACCATGGCTTAACGAGTCTTCCCTACCCGTGCTAGTTTTGGTCCACCCCGGGTATTTTATTTCCCCGGTACCCCCCATATCTGGAGAGCATTCCCCAATCCGCCACCCGGGGAGGCGCCCGATGGGGGACTAGCAACCCCACACGGGCTAATGAAATAATGCGAAACCCATTTTAAAAAAAATAGTAATAATAATAATAATAGCGCTAGTTCTGACCACCAGGTACAAATCTGGCGCCATGAATGCCAGAAAGACATATATAAATGTTTCCGTTTGTAATGGATTAGGAATGGGATGTCAGCAGAAAAGGACAAACAAGTGAGAAAGGCTTAATGTTGACATTATTATTAACCATTACTTTCATAATTTGCTCAATAGGAGCACCGGAGACGTCAACGAGATGCCGTACAGCGCCGGCTTTCACCTTGTGGTTGAAGTTTCAACCATTTTTCCCAGTGTAAATCGCTTCTGCATTAACGCATTAGCGTATCTTCCAAGTTTCGCTGCCATGCGATAGCAGCCCAGATTGGACATCCGTGGGCAGCTCCACTTCAGTTACAACCAGCCGGTATAAACACACTGCGAAACGACTGCGTGTTGTGTGTACGGAGTGAAACGCACATTCAGAATCCAAAGGAAGTCGAATTTCGGGATTTACTGTGGCACTGTAAATACAGAAAGGCGTTATACAAACTGGGATGAAAGAAAACGATTTCCCTTTTTAGGCAGAGAGATGGAAACCCAGTCTTTCAAAGGAAATTAGGATAATGAGTTTTTCGCTCTGCAGCGGAGTGTGCTCTGATGTGAAACTTTTTGGCAGATTAAAACTGTGTGCCGGACCGAGACTAGAACTCGGGACCTTTGCCTTTCGCGGGCAAGTGCTCTACCATCTCAGCTACCCAAGCACGACTCAAGAAGGTTGGATCCATTGCGGAAAATGTCTTTGCTGGACCCATCAAAGCTGCAGTGGAGCAGATGAGGAGTGTTACATTTTTACAAAAGCATTTTGTGAATAATATTGTAAGTTAAATTATATTTCTGCTGATTTTCCAAGGAAAATCTTGTTTTTCTGTGTTCCCATAAAGTTGGTATGCGTACTGGCTCTTACACCACTAGTGGAATAAGAACGAGTGATTTGGCGTGTTCTATAAAAGAAACTCTCATTAAAAAGCTGAAAAAGCACTGAGGCTATGAGTTTTCAGGATCAGTATATTGGACACAGTTAAACAATGATTACTTTTACTAAATCTGACAGTTTCTAGGTTAAATAGTTCATCTGCCAAGGGCCTTGGAGTATTAGCTGCCTGTCTTATCCCACTTCCCCAAATTTTCTGTGATGTAAATGTTTTACGGTGGTGGGAAGGCACACTGGTCAAATGTACTTCTGAATCAGGTTTAATTTCGATTTCCGCTATCAGCTTACAGACATAAACCTGTTCCTCTTCCTCATTAACGGCAGGACATGAGAGAAGCGCGTTTTTGTTGCAGCTGACTCCCATCCTAAATGACTGGGGCAGTTTAATGTGTTTAAAACCAATTCACTTGCTCTTTTTTGTGATCAGGCAACTGAATACGTTTGTAGTCGTCTAACGCTGCTAAGACGTCTCTTTTTGTCACACGTTCTACACAAAGGTTCATTACTTGACTCTTACGTCTGCCCCTCTGTCAAACTCGCGCACTCCTGAGCATATTTAATTAATTTCTTACTACAGTATGTCACTTTAATTATCACATACACTTTTTTTTCGTTTCGTGAAACTTACGAGTCCGAAACGTCTCTTTTTCATGCGCTTAGCGTCACATCACCATTTACTTCTGCTCAGAAGCATTTTGTTCGTAATTTTCGTTTACACGATCATTTTACTAAATTCATATCCCTTACACTGTTTGCTGCGTATGCGGTGAGAACCAGAAGGTCTGAACCTGCCCTCACACAGCAACGGCCGGCAAATTTACGAATCCGCTGCAGGAACTGGGCGGCTAATTAATGGCACCGGGTTGATTTCCATTTCGGCGAATAACAGAGAGAGCTCCGCTTCTCGGAATCCGACGGCAGCACGGCCTCTAATTAGGGGAAATGTATGCATTATTTTTATCGTAAACAGTTGGGAAACTTGCTCTCCTTTTTATACACTGTTCCGTTCCGACTGTGTCGTGCTACGCAGACCTGCGACAACGGGCTCGGACACGCTTGCGTGGTTTTCCCGAGAGCAGTTTACACTGAGGTGACAAGGTCATAGGATAGCGATATGCACATGTACAAACGGCGGTAGTGTCGCATTCACAAGATATAAAAGCGACATACACTCACAGAACTGTCATTTGTACTCATGTGATTCACGTAAAAAGATTTCCGATGTTGTTATGGCCACACAACAGGAATGAAAAAACTTTTAACACGGAATGGTAGTTGGTGCTGGACGCATGGTGTTATGATCTTCGTCGTCAGTTGTTCTGATGACAGGTGGCCAATGCCAAATATGAAGATATATTGCAGGTTTGGCAGTGAAGTCGGTGACGAGCTGGCTGCATAGTCTGTATCTGCAAGGACTGAAATAATTAGTAGTCAAAAATGGTTCAAATGGCTCTGAGCACTATGGGACTCAACTGCTGAGGTCATTAGCCCCTAGAACTTAGAACTAGTTAAACCTAACTAACCTAAGGACATCACAAACATCCATGCCCGAGGCAGGATTCGAACCTGCGACCGTAGTGGTCTTGCGGTTCCAGACTGCAGCGCCTTTAACCGCACGGCCTCTTCGGCCGGCTAATTAGTAGTCGTTGGTAAAAAATAATATATATTGTACTTAACTTGTATTACAGGCTTCTTCATATGCTGCATACATATAATTACAAACATATCTAGAGGGGCAGTAATTATGTCATACTTGACTAAGCACCATATTAGAGGTTACTTCCAATCAGCTGAAGGCTATGCTACATTCCTAGTTGACGTCCCGAGGAAGAGTGGACGAGAGCTCGCTAGATACTTGTCACAAGCCGTGGAGCGGCGCTAGTCGCGAATGGCGGGTGCAGCGATATCGATATATGCAACCCCATTTCGGGGATCATAGAGTAATTCAATGTGCTGAGATGCACAGTGTCAAGAGAATACCAAATCCTGGCATTGCCTCTCACCACGGACAATGCAGCGGCCGACGGCCATCAGTTAAAGACCGATAGCAACAACGTTTGCGTAGAGTTGTCAGTGATAACAGTGCTAACAAACAAGTAACACAGCGTGAAATAACCACAAAAGTCAATGTGGGACGTACGTCGAACGTATCCGTTACGACAGTGCGGCGAAATGTGGCATTAAAGGGCTGTGGCAGCAGACGACCGGTGCGCCTGCCTTTGTTAAGAGCACGGCATCGACTGCAGTGTCTCTCCTGTGCTGGTGACCATATCGATTGGACCCTAGACGACTCAAACACCTTGGCCTGATCAGATGAGTCCTGTATTCAGTTGGTAAGAGTTGATGGCAGGGTTCAGATCACACGAAACCAAGGATCCAAGTTGGCCGGCCGTGTTGGCTGAGCGGTTCTAGGCGCTGCAGTCTGGAACAGCGAGACCGCTACGGTCGCAGGTTCGAATCCTGCCTCGGGCATGGATGTGTGTGATATCCTTAGGTTAGTTAGGTTTAAGTAGTTCTAAGTTACAGGGGACTGATGACCTCAGCAGTTGAGTCCCATAGTGCTCAGAGCCATATGAACCATTTGGATCCAAGTTGTCAACAAGGCCCTGTGCAAATCGATGGTGGTTCCATAATAGTGTGGGATTTGTTTACATGGAGTGGACTGGGTCCTCTGGTCCAACTGGACCATCACTGACTGGAAATGGCTATGTTCGGTAAGTTGGAGACCATTTACAGCTATTCATGGACTTCATGTTCCCAAACAACGATGGAGTATTTGTGGATGACATAGTGCCCTCTCACCCGGCCACAGTCCGCCGGCGGTAGCTGAGTGGTTAGCGCGATAGACTGTCAATCTTAAGAGCCCGGGTTCGATTCCCGGCTGGGTCGGAGATTTTCTCCACTCAGGGACTGGGTGTTGTGTTGGCCTAATCATCATTATTTCATCCCCATCGACGCGCAAGTCGCCGAAGTGGCGTCAAATCGAAAGACTTGCACCAGGCGAGCGGTCTACCCGGCGGGAGGCCCTCGTCACACGCCGTTATTATACCCGGCCACAGCTGTTTGCGATTGGTTTGAAGAACATTCTGGACAATTCGAGTGAGTGATCTGGTCGCTCATATACCAGGCATAAATCGTATCGAACATTTATGGGACATAATCGAAAGGTCAGTTTGTGCATAACATCTTGCAGCGGCAACAGTTTCGCAGTTATGGATGGCAATAGTGGCAGCATGGCTCAGTACTTCTGCGTGGGACTTCCACCGACTTGTTGAGTCCATGCCACGTCGAGCTGCTGCAATATGCCGCACCAAAAGAGGTCCGACGTGATGTTACGAGGTACCCCATGACTTTTCTCACCTCGGTAACTGTTAAAATAATCTGCCTTTCTGATGAAATGTGTCATTCTATGTTTGCCCGCAGCCACGGTGCGCTACAGAGGAAAACGTGCCCATGTACATATGAAGAGCCGAAATGTCAAACGTTTTAGGTGCCGTTATTTGCACAAAACACGTTTTTATTTCTATTGTGTTCTCGGTCCTGTGTTGCAAATACGTAGGCTTGTTGAAAGTGCAAATCATGGAGAAAACTTTTCACACATTCATTATTAGATGGCGCGTATATATATATATTCAAACAATGCGGGTAGTTTGAAGAGGTATTACACCACGAGTTTCTGGTGAGTGGGCTCAGGTTTCTGAGCTGTGAAAGGAGCTTTAGCAATCATAGAGAAAAGAAGAAATTGAAGTAGTCATTGGCTCAGAAAGATTTACACAAGATTGTTGAGTCACTTAAAGCTATGAACGCATCCGACGTAATTCCAATTCATACAACTAAAGTCTTTGATTTTACAGATGCTGCTGTAACGTTGTTGTCAATGCTGCAGTGTAAAATCTTCGAATTTAGTATGATCAAAGCGTCTCATACACATCCATCTCCAAAAAAATGTCAGTGTATTAAAAAGTGGAAAAACGGTGGCCGATGTATGTCATGCCGTACCTCATCTGAAAGACCAGCGATGTTTATCAGTTGCAAAACAAAAAGATCTGTTGACGATGTTGCCATTTCTTTCTCAATGTCATAGAAAGTTCCAAAGTAAATTATGCAACATCTGAACTGGAGAAGGAAGTTATGTAAGAAACAGAAATCACTATTCAAAGATGTTTGTTGAATTTTATTTTATTTTCATCTCGTAAAAAATTTAAAAAAGAACGTGAGAAACGATTTTTGTGGTTTATAATTCTATTAGTTAAAACATTGCAGCTGTCTTTCTGTAGTTTCGTTATCACACATAAAACGTAGTGCCTCCGTATTAATAGCATTTGGTACAAAAAACTTCCTTATTGGCACTTAGAATCTGTCATTTCCGTGGTATGGCACTTAGAACGTTCATAATAAGGTATTTATTTTCTAATTCGTCTCATAATTTTTTTTGTTTCTGTCTCAAGATGAACGCAGTAATTCAGAGGTATCAGAATATACCTTAGACAATAAAAAAGAAATGTCGCACGATGTCTTCACTGGATATCGCGTCTCAGTTCGAAAGATGACTCGACACTGAAGACAATTCAACTCCAGTCGATGAGATTCCAGACCGAAGATTTGTCTGGAGACAACGCGGAATGAGGCGAGACACCAAACCTGACAGCCACCCGTCATACGGATCGACAGCCAGGAGTGGCGGTGTGAGTGTCACTTATTTTCATAGCAGTATCACTCTGGTTGTAATCCCCGGCATCATTATAGCACAGCTGTACATCGGCAATATTCGACGCCCCTTTTGATGCCTTTCATTGTAAGCCACCCTGGACTTACATTTCAGCAAGATTATGCCCACTCGCACACGGAAAGAGTGGCTACTTCTTGTTTTCGAGCTTGTAAAACCCTTCCTTTGCCAGAAAGATAGCCGGCTAGATACCAAACTGAGAACGTGTGGAACATTATGGGCAGAACCCTCCAACCAGCTTGAGATTTTGGACAGAATCTTGTGGACATCCGTCAGGAGGACATCTAACAACTCTGCCTGTCAGTGGCAAGCCGAATGACTGCTTACACAAGCGCCAGAGGTGGACCAATGTTTTACTTGCTCAATTCGTGAAACCCTTTCTCTTGGATAAATCATCCAATTTTTCTGAAAATGTTATGATTCGTTTGTCTATAAATGTACATAACATCTACCGATTCTGATTTCTGTCCCATTCGGATAATTTCTTCGTGGTACGCGATTTTTATTTATTCTTTTTTCCTTAGAGCTACCTTTTTTTTAGACAGAAATAAATCTGTAAGAAAAGATACATTGGTAGTTGAGTCTTCACACATGAGAGACATGACACTTAGAACGTTCAACATTCCCGCTTTTCACATGTAGTACATCATTTACATTCCTTTGCCTAATTCTAGCGAATGATGACGATTATTACGCAGACAGTTAACGATGATAAGGTGAATGGAGCGCGTTTACTTAGGAAGTATATGTATGAATCAGAACGGACTCTTTTCTTACTTTTCTTACATGTGGTAATCAGCTGCTGTTTCATTATCCAGATGTCAAAAGTTAAATTAGGTTTTTTGATTAAGTACTTAATTAAGATTGCTCATTATTTACTTGTATCTAGTTACCGAAGTAATGAAATACATTTTTATTCTCGTACAACGTAACCGAGGTACTAAGTTAGCTTTACAAGAAAACATACCATTTAGTGCATTGCGTAGCATCTTTCCCCAGTACGCGAAAGAGTCCGCTCTTGGCAATAATATACCCAGTCACTCAAGTTCTCAATTCAGTCCGCTGTTTCTCGAAATAGATGTTTAATTTTAATTGGTGTTCGTCCTTCTGGTCACTCCTGACGGATGACGTTAAAATTACTATGTCTGCGCCCGGATCGCTATTTCTTTACTTCCAGAACACAAAGTACTTTGTCCTAAATGGAAAGGCGTTTACAGGTGCTGAAGTAACATTTGGTATGTTCCAGGAGAGAACAGCAGGAGTATTGCTGTCATGTTTTACATTAACAACTTAGCGGATAGTGCATATTACCTGCAAATTAGATTTTCCAGTTACGATGTAGTGCTCTACAAGGAAATTTAATCTGGAATAGGTGAAGTGATATTCAATTACGGGCCAGCTCCCTTCAGAGCTCCGAAATAGATCCTAATAAATATCAAATACAGCACTTGGGAATGAATTTCAAAATAAAGAGAATAAATAGATATTCTTCACAACAATACTATAAGTTGCCCACCTTTAGTGCCCTCAACGACTTTGGAAAATTCATCTCATTAAAAACGAATTAAATGGCCAACAATACTGGGTTTATCATATATTTTCGTCGTATGTAGCTTAATAATGGTCATAAACCCGTTGTAGTGTAATATACATTCACACTGACAGAATAGTTAAAGGGTGAACTGCCGGGTATCAGTGACGACCAACAGCCACGGTATTTCGACAAGTGACCACGTTGCCATTCTCAGGTGCGCCGATGATCTGACCGCATGGGGACGGTAGAGGGCTTCTCTCTCTCTCTCTCTCTCTCTCTCTCTCCCTTCCCCTTTCCCTCTCCCTCCCCCACCTCCCTCCGATGTGCCACTCTGTCCAACGTCCGTGTTTTCTTCCCCCATTCCTCCCGCCGACACTTTCCTCCGTCCTAGGTTCGTGCCCAGTGACCAGGTACGCATACCGGCACTGGCTTAACAAAAAGGCTTAAAATAACTCGGACATGCATTGGTAATTCGGAATATTGGTATACATTACGGACTAAGGCCAAAAGCTAGATAGCTTTCCACGTGAGAACGCATCGCTCTAAGAACAGGAGCTACAACCAGCACCTCGTGAGGACTGGGTGTTGTGTGATGTCCTTAGGTTAGTTAGGTTTAAGTAGTTCTAAGTTCTAGGGGACTGATGATCATATATGTTTAGTCCCATAGTGCTCAGAGCCATACAACCAGCACTTTAGACGCATGTAACGTACTGTGCTCGTCGTTTTTCTTCCCACTACAGACCTGCTATTCGTGAATTCTGGCAGCTCAGCATGCACAAGCGAAAATAATAGAAATAAGAAACCCGCGACGGCGAAGGCAGAGGGAAGTAGTAAATCTTCAAATACGGTAGGCAGACTTTCCACAGACGTGTTTAACACACTGAACCGGGCCTCAGTCCCCAGTGAGCTGGCCCAGTTACTATGCCTAACTGGAGGCAAATCTTGAAACCAGGAAAGAGCGCTCGTGCGGATTAACTCTTTCATGGTTAAAAATTTATTTTGCATATATTTGAAAAATAAAAGGTCAAAAACTGTATTTCTTTATGATAAATAACACACTACCACTGTTACAAGCCAACGTTTTCTACATAGTATGATGTTTTCGCAGCATACACGCTCGACTACATACAAATTATATATAAACCAGCGCAATTACTGAGGTGTGTAGTAATTTTTCAAAATAATACGGTAAAAAAAACACTCCGTGTTCAGGCCACGAGTGGCCTTCCGGGACCATCCGATCGCCGTGCCATCGTCAGTGGAGGATGCGGATAGGAGGGGCGTGGGGTCAGCACACCGCTCTCCCGGTCGTTATGATGGTATTCTTGACCGAAGCCGCTACTATTCGGTCGTATTAGCTCCTCAATTGGCATTGAGTGCGCCCCGAAAAATGGCAACAGCGCATGGCGCATGGCGGTCTGGATGGTCACCCATCCAAGGGGCGACCACGCCCGACAGCACTTAACTTCGGTGATCTCACGGGAACCGCCGTATCCACTGCGGCAAGGCCGTTGCCAAAATAATATGGTGTATAAGAAAATACAATTACTTACTTCAAACATTCTTGGAAAGCAGAATATGGTTATTTGACCTCATATTCCTGAAACAGAGGCACTGTGCCACCTATAAACACACAGCCTTCTACATATCCATCCCGCGGCTCCTAGCATTTTTTTTCCAAGTTTCGAAAGCACCTCTTTCCCTGCTAGCATCATACAGATGAGATATTGACGCCCAACGCTAAAAACTGCGCGTGACTTTATCGGTACATACACTGAGGTAACAAAAGTCATGGGACACCTGCTAATATCGTGTCGGATTTCCTTCTGCCCAACGTAGTGCGGCGACTCGATGTGACATGCAGATAACAAGTCTTTGAAAGTCCCATACACAAATACTGAGCCATGGTGCCTCTATAGCGGCCCATAATTGCTTGAGTGCTGTCGGAACAGTTTGTTGTGCACGAACTGTCCTCTCGATTATGTTCTATAAATGTTCAGTGGGATACAGTCGCGACATGTGGGTGGCCAAATCTTTCGTTAGAATTCTCCAGAATGTTCTTCACAAGAACAGCGAACAACTACGACCCAGTGACGTGGCACATTGTCTTAAAAAAAGTCTGTCGTGTAGTTCACGAATGGCTGCAAACGCTCTCCAAGAAGCCGAAAATAACTATTTCCACTCAATCGGTTCAGTTGGGCCAGAGATCCCAGTGTATTTCCTGTGAACACAGCCCATACCATTATGGAGACAGCACCAGCTTGGAAAATGCCTTGTTGACAACTTGTGTCCACGGCTTCGTGGGGGCCACACTTCCATCTGTCCATGGTCCAACCAAAATGGTCACGAGCCCAGGAATTGCGCTGCAGCCGATGTGCTGTTGACAAAGGCATTCGCGTCGTTCGTCCGCTGCCACTGCCTACTAACGCCACAAATTGCCGCACAGTCACACGTCCCACACTGATTTCTGCAGTTATTTCACGCAGTGGTGCTTGTCTGTTAACAGTGACAACGCCATGCAAGCGCCGCGGCTTTCGGTCTTTAAGTGAAGCCTGAAATTGGGTATTCTTGGCACCTCGGAATATTGAATTCTCTAACGGTTTCCGAAATGGAATGTCCCATGCTTCCAGCTGCAACGACCATTCCTTGTTCAATGTCTCTTCATTTCAGCCGTGCCGCCATATGCGCGTCGGAAAGCTTTTCAGTGAATCGCCTGAATACAAATGGCAGCTCTGCCAGTACAATCCCATTTATACCCTGTGTGTGCGATACTACCGCCATCTGAATATCTGATTAACGCTATCACATGACTGGTGTCACCTTAGTGTATGCGTCCAATCAACCACGAAAGGGTTCAATCAGATCGGCATGCGATCTCTCGCAGGAAGCCCCGAATTGTTCGCTGCCATACGAAGAGGAGAGAGCTTTAATGAATAGCAGATATCGGCTCAAAATCTTTATGAGACAATGCATCAAAAGTAAATTTACCAGTGGTTTATGCGAATAATGTATAGGTACATAGCCATTGAGGCTAGGACGGAGCGCACCTGCGCTTAAATCAGCTTAGTGTGCGAACTCCAGTGAACCGCTCAATAGCATAAGAAGAGCAGAGATGTCTAGTGAGTATCTTATGTAAATACTAACACACACGCGACTGAAAACTTTTATGAGACAATGCGTTAAAAGTACACTGGTCAGTGACTCACGCGAACGATATATGACTCCATACACCCTGCAGTGTAAATAAATGTTATCTCACTGATTCGCTCAGCCACAGTGGTATTGCACATAGCCGTTTACGCACGCGTGATGTTACAGTAAATAAGTACAGTGGTGACTAAGTCAAACCTATCGTAGTGTCAGTGCTTGCAGATCAGTTGTCCATATACTACACTACTGGCCATTAAAATTGCTACACCAAGAAGAAATGCAGATGATAAACGGGTATTTATTGGACAAATACATTATACTAGAATTGACACGTGATTACATTTCCACGCAGTTTGGGTGCATAGGTCCTGAGAAATCAGTACCCAGAACAACCACCTCTGGCCGTAATAACGGCTTCGTTACGCCTGGGCATTGAGTCAAACAGAGGTTGGATGGCGTGTACAAGCACAGCTGCCCATGCAGCTTCAACACAATACCACAGTTCATCAAGAGTAGTGACTGGCGTATTGTGACGAGCCAGTTGCTCGGCCACCTGTGACCAGACGTTTTCAATTGGTGAGAGATCTGGAGAATGTGCTGGCCAGGGCAGCAGTCGAACATTTTCTGTATCCAGAAAGGCCCGTACAGCACCTGCAACATGCGGTCGTGCATTATCCTGCTGAAATGAAGGGTTTCGCTGGGATCGAATGAAGGTTAGAGCCACGGGTATAACACATCTGAAATGTAACTTCCACTGTTCAAAATGCCGTCAATACGAACAAGAGGTGACCGAGACCTGTAACCAATGGCACCCCATACCATCATGCCGGGTGATACGCCAGTATGGCGATGACGAATACACGCTTCCAATGTGCGTTCACCACTATGTCGCCAAACACGGATGCGACCATCATGATGCTGTAAACAGAACCTGGATTCATCCGAAAAAATGATGTTTTGCCATTCGTGCACCCAGGTTCGTCGTTGAGTACACCTTCGCAGACGCTCCTGTCTGTGATGCAGCGTCAAGGGTAACCGCTGCCATGGTCTCCGAGCTGATAGTCCATGCTGCTGCAAACGTCGTCGAACTGTTCGTGCAGATAGTTGTTATCTTGCAAACGTCCCCATGTGTTGACTCAGGGATCGAGACGTGGCTGCACGATCCGTAACAGTCATGCGGATAAGATGCCTCTCATCTCGACTGCTAGTGATACGAGGCCGTTGGGATCCAGCACGGCGTTCCGTATTACCCTCCTGAACCCACCGATTCCATATTCTGCTAACAGTCATTGGATCTCGACCAACGCGAGCAGAAATGTCGCGGTATGATAAACCTCAATCGCGATAGGCTACAATCCGACCTTTATCAAAGTCGGAAATGTGATGGTACGCAATTCTACTTCTTACACGAGGCATCACAACATCGTTACACCAGGCAACGCTGATCAACTGCTGTTTGTGTATGAGAAATCGGTTAGAAACTTCCCTCATGTTGTAGGTGTCGCCCTGGCGCCAACCTTGTGTGAATGCTCTGAAAAGCTAATCATTTGCATATCAGAGCATCTTCTTCCTGTCGAGTAAAATTTCGCGTCTGTAGCACGTCATCTTCGTGGAGTAGCAATTTTAATGGGCAGTCGTCTATTAACCCCGATTTCGCACTGACTCTCGGTAAGCCAAGCAAAAGCATCTTCACTCCCAGTTTATTATTATATTATAAATACCATATTATGGTCGACTAATACCGTGCAAGGTGTATTGTCAAACAAAAGTGCTAATTTGTTACGCCATGAAGGGAACGGTTTTATAGATGTTTAGTATGTGTGACGTCACTCCATTTGTGAGGGTACTGTAGCCTGCACTTCTGCCCCTTCCCCTCCACCGCCCCCCCAACGTGCTTCATGGGCTTAAGCGTGTGGTATCACGTAACGATACCGTCCCTTGGGCGTCGCGAAGTAGGTAACGGAATTGTAGGTTTCCGTCCGACGCCGACTGCAGTCGAGTGGGATTGGCGGATCCAGTGGTGAGCGCCCGCTGCGCCACGCCTCTAGCTGCTCCGTACCACAAGCGTCATCTGCCGCCGCGATATAGCACTGCCGGTGGCGCCCACTCAAGCGTCTTGCACCTGGAGCCTCTTCACTCCAATACCAACGTCGGTGTTTAGTTCAGAGAGCTTCATCCTTGTTGCTGTTGTGACAGCTGGGCTCTTGTTTCTTGGCGCATTATTTGTAACGAGTCTTCGTACACTAGAAGAAATACCTGTCAAGTAAATCTTCTGTTCACTGTGATAACTTGTTCGCTAATCATTCTGCTCCTGTCCAGCTTTGCTGTTGCAGCACCACTCTCTAGCCCACATCTCCTTAAAGTTGTGCACAACGTCATACATAACAGAGCGCGACAGAGCTGCCACCCTCTTCCAGTCTTCAGTCCCCTTTACCGGGTAATTCACCAGAATGTCCCGATGAGGACTCGAACCGCGTTCCCCCGCAAGGCGAGGCTTGCGCCTCGACCGCAGCAGCGGCGGCGGCACCTGGCTGCGCGCGACAGAATCCGCCTTGCCCTGCCCTTCCCTTCACGCCCACGGGCTGTCCTGATGAAGCCGTCCTATTAAGAGCGTGCCTTGTTCCCAACGCGGCGTGACACTATCTTAACAGGGCCCGATTTATGTACTCGCCTCAGAACACACAGTGACCGCGGGGCCTCTAATTGGCTGCGGGGGGCGATACCCAGAGTTCCATTAATTAGCGCTGGCCACTTGTTTACATGGAAGGGGCGGCATTCCGAGGCGGTAATGCTTTTTCCTTATTCCCTCCCGTGTACTAGATTACCGCGCACTTAACAGCTGGCGAATGGAACACGCTCGTATCTTTCCTTGCGGCTACGCGATTAATGAGCGGGAGACGTGTTCAGTAGCGAATAATCGAGAGCGCCGTTACAAGACGTCTTTACTTTTTTCCCACGAACAGTTCCTTTGTCATAAAGGCAACTATGCGACAGGCTCCAGCTTGTTCTTGTATTTGAAGAAATAAACTGATCAACTTAAGGGGAAGTTTACTATCTTTTCGTTGAAAAAATCTTTTTTTTTTTTTTTAAATTGTAATTTTCGATCGATAAAAGTGTTTAGAATCCACCCCTGAAACGGTTTTTCCGAATACGGAATGGAAACGTTTGTTATTCGCGGTTGAACAAAAAAATGCACCTGTCTGAAATCGGCCTTTTTCACGCACTAGTTTTTTTTCTTTCGGAGGACGAGTTACTGTACCAGTGCTTTGGAGGAAACACACGAAATTCAAATGAAAGTTTGAATGCGTGTGTTTGGAAGTTAGCCCCCAAACATTTGCATTCTGGTGCGACGACTGTGGAGAATGCGACTTTCCTGGCAGTGAGCAGCTTCGACGAATGGTATTCAGAAATTCTGAAAACCATGACAACGATGGACGTCACCCTGGGACTCTATTCGACGCAGTTCGCCAAGCATTCGGACGACCACCGGATTCAAGCGGCCGAAAACCGCTTGTCACCGGCCGCACGAGCGTCTCTGGAGCAGCGCAGGATGGCCCAGATCGAGCAGAATGCCCTCTGTCAGGAAGAGGAAGGACTAGTTTATGGACCTGGAATAGCAGATTGAACGTACGTTGCATAATATTGCATTTATATGTAGTCAAAACTTCAAACGCGTTTTTCTCGAAATGTTTTATATATATATATATATATATATATATATATATATATATATATATATATATATATATATATCGCGCGGTATGGTAACTTCAAATCTACTGAACCGATTGGCATGATTCTTTGTTTCCCACGAAGTTAACTAAATTGTGTAGGAGTTGTACCAGTTTTATTCCGATCCATCAACTATAAATATTTTACTTGGCCGACGAAGTCCAAAAATACATGAAAAAACCATATTTTTTCAAATGGCCTCTATTTTATTTCCTACGGTCCAAATAACATAACCGAGGTACAACTCCTAAAGAATCGTATATACTCCGCTAACGTCAACTCAATTTTGATTTCAGACGAGCCGGCCTCTATTTTGTTTCCTATGGTCCAAATAACTTAACCGAGGTACAACTCCTAAAGAATCGTATATATCCCGCTAATGTCAACTCAATTTTGATTTCAGACGAGCCGGCTGACCTGTGACATACCGCGCGTGGAGGTCTACATCGAAATTTTGTTTAGTTCCGACATCACTTCCGCCTTCGCTCTTCGACATTTCCGGTCGAAAAATTTCCAGTTTGTGGAGGAAATATCAATAAATATTTTGACCAAATTTGATATTGATATCTATAACACATCCCGAGAAAAAAATTCTCAAAGAACATGCTTTTTTCGGGCCAAAGATAGTAAACCTCCCCTTAAAGAACGAAAGAGGTAGATTTCCGAGTAGATCTAGGAACGGAAAAAATAGGCACGTAAGAATTTGCAGCAGGGGGGTGCATTTCAGTCGACTGAATATCGTACTGATAAACGTGGTATCCCAAGAAACATTTTCTTCAGAAGCAGAATAATAAAGTCATCAGACGAATGTTGATTAGCTACCACGGGTTGGTGGGGGGGGGAGGGGGGAGGGAGGGCAGGCGGCATCTAGCAGCATGATCGCCTCTTCTGTAAGTTTCTTCGCTATGAGGATATGAACAGCAGTAAGTCTTTTCAGCACGTTTTTATTAAGTCGCTTTCTTGCCTGTCTGTCCGTTTCTTACAAATTTTGCAACTCATTTTGACTATCTTCCCGATGAGTTAGAGACCTGTGCCTTCCAGCATGACTCACAATTGGGTGATAATGCAATACCAGCGGAAAAATGCTCCTATCGGGGGACAAAAATGGATCATATGCTCCTGTTTTAAAAGATTCTGATTGAGAAGTTTGGTAACAGTTGCCTCACTCTTTCTTCCTCAACATCTTTAAAAAAATTTTCCATAAATTTTGGCATGCGACCATATGAAGATATATACACTCTTTTTAACATGCAACCCGCCTCTCCTTTTCCAGGATCCCCGCTCTGTAGCTCGTTCACACCTACTAGTCCATCGCTCTAAGTCGCTCATACCCATCTACTCCCAGTTACCCTCACTCACTTATTCAGCCAAACTCACTGTCATTAATTCTGTGTGTCTCTGACTCTCACTGTCACTGCCTCCCTCTTGCTCTCTCTTACTGCTGCTACCGAGCGAGGTGGCGCAGTGGTTAGCACACTGGACTCGCATTCGGGAGGACGACGGTTCAATCCCGTCTCCAGCCATCCTGATTTAGGTTGTCCGTGATTTCCCTGAATCGTTTCAGGCAAATGCCGGGATGGTTCCTTTGAAAGGGCACGGCCGATTTCCTTCCCAATCCTAACCCGAGCTTGGGCTCCGTCTCTAATGACCTCGTTGTCGACGGGACGTTAAACACTAACCACCACCACCACTGCTGCTATGCAATTCATTTCTACCCACTGCTACTGTCTCTTCCCATTCTCACTGTCTCTCTCTTCCTCGTTATCATTATCTTACACTCTGTCTCTAATAATCTCTTTATTTCTCTCCTACTGTCACTACTTCCCCATTCTTTTAGCACACTGGACTCGCATTCGGGAGGACGGCGGTTCGATCCCACGTCCGGCCATCCTGATTTAGGTTTTCGTGATTTCCCTACATCGTTCCAGGCAAATGCCGGGATGGTTCCTTTGAAAGGACACGGCCGACTTCCTTCCCTAAACCGATGAGACCGATGACCTCGCTGTCTGGTCTCCTCCCACAAAAAACCCAACCCAACCTCATACTTTAGCTAGCACTATTCTGACAGCTGTGTTCCACTGTTGCTTTCCCCTTCACTCTTTCTATGCCACAACCACTGTCAACCGTCTTCCAGTATCCTCTACTTTTCTGAGTCTTTCTCACTACCAATGACTCAGCATAGAAAACGGCAATATGTTCGCACGCCATAATTTTTTGGGGTATGTCGATAGCTGCTGCGTAGAACGAGGTAGGTGCTGTAGAACGAGGGAGCTGGTACCCCACTTTTTAGTCAGAGTCTTTTGAAAGCAGACCATATTCGCATTTTTTGCTATAGAGGAGCATTTTTCCGCTGGTTCCCTTCTTTTACCTGTAACAGAAGGGTATGCCACTCACACAAACAGAAGTTAATGGGACAGTTGAAACTGAAATACGCAAAAATAAATTTTATACACACATCAGGCCGGATTTTATGTGTACAAAAATCTTACAACACATTGTTCCCAGAACCCTTACGATGATGACGGAGACACTTTATAGCTAATATCACTGTGCTACTTCACTTTATAATCTACACTAATCAGCCACCGACCTACTAGCCACGTAAACCCCCGATAGCAGCGTCACCTAGTATGAAATGACTGCTACTCAGACACACGCACGGTGCATGCAGTGCAAGTGAGCGTGCTGTCCGTGTGTAGAATGTGGAAGGCACGCGATCTATCTGTGTCTGACGGAGAGCAGATTGTGACGGCCCGGAGGCTCGGAACGAGCATTTCGGGAGCTTCACGATTTGTCGAGTGTTCGAGGAGTGCTGTGGTGAGTGTCTTCAACGCGTGGCGAAACCGAGGTAAAGCCACGTCCAGCCGTTGTAGGTTTGTGCAGCCACCCGTCATTACAGACGTCGGACGTCGTAGGTTGGGCACACTGATAAAACAGGACAGGCGGCGAACTGTCGGGGATACTAGTGGGGCTGTACTAACATCAGGCTTCAATGCTGGGCAGAGAAAAAAAAGTGTTTTTCTGAACACACAGCTTCCAGCGCACTGAACACTCCTAACATGATATCTTGCGAACCATGGATGAAGGGTATCAGACGGATACCATATTCCTTGACTTCCGGAAAGCGTTTGACTCGGTGCGCCACTGCAGACTCCTAACTAATGTACGAGCATATGGGATTGGTTCCCCAAGTATGTGAGTGGCTCGAAGACTTCTTAAGTAACAGAACCCAGTACGTTGTCCTCGATGGTGAGTGTTCATCAGAGGTGAGGGTATCATCTGCAGTGCCCCAGGGAAGTGTGGTAGGTCCGCTGTTGTTTTCTATCTACATAAATGATCTTTTGGATACGGTGGATAGCAACGTACGGCTGTTTGCGGATGATGCTGTGGTGTTCGGGAAGGTGTCGTCGTTGAGTGACTGTAGGAGGATACAAGATGACTTGGACAGGATTTGTGATTGGTGTAAAGAATGACAGCTAACTCTAAATATAGATAAATGTAAATTAATGCAGATAAATAGGAAAAAGAATCCCGTAATGTTTGAATACTCCATTAGTAGTGTAGCGCTTGACACAGTCACGTCGATTAAATATTTGGGCGTAACATTGCAGAGCGATATGAAGTGGGACAAGCATGTAATGGCAGTTGTGGGGAAGGCGGATAGTCGTCTTTGGTTCATTGGTAGAATTTTGGGAAGATGTGGTTCATCTGTAAAGGAGACCGCTTATAAAACACTAATAAGACCTATTCTTGAGTACTGCTCGAGCGTTCGGGATCCCTATCAGGTCGGATTGAGGGAGGACATAGAAGCAATTCAGAGGCGGGCTGCTAGATTTGTTACTGGTAGGCTTGATCATCACGCGAGTGTTACGGAAATGCTTCAGGAACTTGGGTGGGAGTCTCTAGAGGCAAGGAGGCGTTCTTTTCGTGAATCGCACTGAGGAAATTTAGAGAACCAGCATTTGAGGCTGACTGCAGTACAATTTTACTGCCGCCAACTTACATTTCGCGAAAAGACCACAAAGATAAGATAAGAGAGATTAGGGCTCGTACAGAGGCATATAGGCAGTCATTTTTCCCTCGTTGTGTTTGGGAGCGGAACAGGGAGAGATGATGCTAGTTGTGGTACTAGGTACCCTCCGCCACGCACAGTATGGTGGATTGCGGAGTATGTATGTAGATGTAGATGTAACAATGCGCCCCACAGCCGACGACTCATGCATGTGCCAGTGTTAACACCACGACATCGGCAATTACGACTGAAAATGGGCGCGTGACTTGTGGCACTGGACGTTAGCACAATGGCAGAGCGTTGTATGGTCTGATGAATCCCGATACCTTCTTCAACATGCCGATGTGAGGGAGCGAATCAGACGTCTCCCAGGGGAAGAGCTCATGACACCTCTTCTGCGGGACGGAGACTACCTGGGTGTATCTTCTTTATGCTCTGGTGAACATTTCACGTGTGCATCCACGGGTCCAGTGGAGCTCGTGCACGCCACCATTACGGCCTAGGAGTATCGTACACTGGTTGCAGAGCATGTACACCACTTTGTGACTCTCATGTTTCCCGACGTCAGTGACATTTTTCAACATGACAATGCGCCATGTCATAAGGCCAAGAGTGTGATGGAATGGTTCGAGAAACACAGTGGTGGGCTCCAATTGATGTGCTAGTCCCTCAGCTCCTAAGATTTGAACCCAATCGAACACATCTGGGATGTGATTGAAGGTGATATTTTTTCCCTCCCACCCCGGAGTTTACGGGAATTAGGTGCCTCCTGGGTGTAGATGTAGTAGCTACTCCCTCCAGCGATCTACCAAGGTCTCACTTGCTTCTATGCCACGACGCGTCGCCGCTGTTATCCGTGCCAATGGTGGACATATCAGCTATTAGGTAGGTAGTCATAATGTTCTGGCTGATCAGTGCGTGATATTACGTGCGCGTTTTACCTCTGCAAGTAGAGTAGCTTTGAATGCATAGGCGTCTTGGAATCCGCGCCTCCGTTTTGGTACAGAGAAACCATGTTTTGTGGGTATTTCTTGGTAACAAATGGTTCAAATGGCTCTGAGCACTATGGGACTCAACTGCTGAGGTCATTAGTCCCCTAGAACTTAGAACTAGTTAAACCTAACTAACCTAAGGACATCACACACATCCATGCCCGAGGCAGCATTCGAACCTGCGACCGTAGCGGTCTCGCGGTTCCAGACTGCAGCGCCAGAACCGCGCGGCCACTTCGGCCGGCCTCTTGGTAACAGATAAATATTTTTGTAAACGGGTTTGGTACACAATAACCATGTTATGGGGGCATTTCTCGATACACATAAATATTTTTGAAAACGGGATGATGGTACTTGCAGATAAATGCCTAGAGAACATTCCGTTAAGCCGCGCTGCTTCTACGGTCGCAGGTTCACATCTTGCCTCGGGCATGGATGTGTGTGATGTCCTTACGTTAGTTAGGTTTAAGTAGTTCTAAGTTCTAGGGGACTGATGACCTCAGATGTTAAGTCCCATAGTGCTCAGAGCGATTTGAACCGTTTTTTTGAACATTCAGTTAAAATGTTACCAATTTACTGCGGTTATTTACTATATATATTTCGCCTCGCACCGGACTTTGCTTGCGTATTTTCCGTGTACAACTATGGTAAGTTTGAACCTCTATATCTCGGTAACGGATAAAGATATCAAGAAAACTTTCAAGGCTGCTCGAGATTAGTATCTTAGGAACATATCGTAAAAATTTCAGCATTTGCTGCGCAAAGCCGACTTGGAGTCTGCGGTTCCGTTTTGGTATCCAAAAAGTCTTGATTTTTCGGGTTTTCTCAGAAATTTCCCACAGTGATGCTTCCATAAACACTTTAAGGTGCAACATAGACAACATGTAATGCAAAATGAACCAACCAATTTCCTCCATTGGCCTAAGCTAGAGAAAATATGTAATATTCAACTTTGGCCCTGTACTGTAGGACTGTTACAGCAAGACGATCCTTCTGTTGTGTATACAAATGGTCCCTCGCTCAAGGACTATCCAAAACACTTGGTCGTACTTTTCTATCGCCAACAGAACCAGAAGTATGTGCCCCGAAATAATTCCGTTTTTATGCGCGGCGTTTTGGAAGGCATTACACTGCGCAAGGTGTTGAATGCGTTCCGCTTATTCACTCTCGTGACTGGTGTGAGGTTGAGGGTACTTTGTTTCTCTATCTGTTTATTCCGTACAAATTTTGTAACTGATTTCAAACTAACTTGCCGTTGAGCTGGAGACGTGAATCTTTTAACACAGCTCATAACTGGATAACAATGTAATATTAACGCGGTTTTTTTGTCTGATGTGTGGCCTAGGGTACGTTGTGGACCACTGATATTTCCCCCTTTTCCTGTTCCACTCGCCAATGTTTCGTGGTAAGAACGATTCCTGGTAAGCCTCCGTGTGAGCTCCCCGTCTTTTCGGGAGATATACATAGGAGGAAGCAATATATTGGCTGCCTCAGGTAAAGAGAAACTGAAACATACCTGAAATTTACCGCATGTTTGTATTGAAAACTCAATAAAATATTTTAAATTGATTGAAAGATTTCACACATACAAGATTAAAAAGCATAAAATAATTTTTTACACAGTAAATTACCATTTGACTGTGTAGTACTATATTTATCTTCTGTACTACATATATTTCGGCTTTTATACCATTATCAAGTACAATGATGGAAGTTGTTACACCATTATTATGTCATATCTGTTAAAGCAGGTAAACAAGACTAACATATATCTGTAAGATATTATATAATGTTAACAAGTATGATTTTTATCATTGTACTTGATAATGGCATAAAATCCGAAAATAGATAGTACAGAAAATAAATATAGTAACACACAATCAAATGGAAGTTTCCTCTTTTAAAAATTATTGCATGTCTGTGGCTCAACACCATCGAAAACGTTTCATAAAATGATTCTTTAAGACTTTTTAGTGTTCCATGTTTTTAAAACGGAGAGAAACATACAAAATAATTTCTCCTTGCCCCATTCGGATTCCAAACCCCATACAGATAGTCCTGGAAACTTGCGCGTGTGAATTTTTAATAGCTATGACAGTATTTGTAAAATCTAAGACTAAAAATGTGGGATGTATGCAGTAGATAATAGTAAGGAGTGTAGAAAACAGCTGTCGTTTAGAGATAACACATATCAATACATATCATTTGCAGTGCAATAAAATTGTTCGTGATTTAAGTGGATCAGTGATGCAACAGTTATCTACGACATGTCCCCCACGTATTTCGTTTTAAATTTTACAAGTATTGTTATAGCTATTCAGAATTCAAAAGCACGAATTTTGAGGACTAGCTGTGGGGGTTAGGTATCTGTACCGGCAAAGAGAAATTATTTTATACTTTTTAGTCTCTTTCGAAAACGGTTTATAACAAAAGATTTTTATTTAAATAATTATTTAAATAACTGAGGACGTTAGACGCAGTCGCTATTCTAAGATGAAGAGGTTAGCGCTGGGGAGGAATCCATGGTGGGCGACATCACCAGTGAGAAGACGCGAAAGAATGAGGCGGAAGTAGTATGGTACTTCACACTGTAGAAAACCTTGCGAAGTGCAGATGTAGACGTAGATGTAAAATGGGAAAAAACTAAATTGAATCTTCTTTCGGTACTTCCTGTTCGGACAAGGAGATATAATTAAGATCAACAGAGTAGGAAATGGTGTAAGACCGTGTGTCGCAAACGGGAAACGTCCCTTGCCCGCAACTTCATTTGCAGTTGCGACCTGGAAATGCCCGCCGCCATTATATTTCATCTGTTGAGGATTTTCCGGGAAACAAAGCCATCTCTCGTAAAATCTCTCAGGCCTCGGCTCCTCAAAGGAACAAAGGCTGCCCCACTCCTGGCGCAGAGAGCGTCGTGAATTACGCCTCTGTGCCAGAGTGTAGCGTCTTCACGGACTCTTTGAGACAAACACGCACATTCCAACAGCAGTAAAATCCGACATAAACACAAGAAATCAAATGAGTTATCCCCAGTTCACTCAGAATTTTATAACCGTTTCTACTGCACTCCCGGAAGAGCACAATTACACTTTTCATATATCCTTCCTTAAATCACGAATGATTTTGTTCTTATTTTTAGAACATTTGTTGAAATATTATTTGTTGCTATGTTCTCTCTTTCATAATAAAATCTTTCATAATAAGTACTTAAAAATGTGTGGTGGATGCGAAGTATTACTTTTTATTTGATTCTTTTGCAGTCTTTTGGTATTTTGTCTTAAACTGATGCTTCTCGTGTATTTCCGTTTCTTTCTACATCTCAACATTCGTTTGTATGTACTTTATTTCTTTATTTTACCCACAGAAGAAATGTCTCTGTGAGCGACAATCAACTCTATTTCGTTTGGTATGTGAGCTTACGAATACAACAACTTTATGAACTTCGTGGATGCACTCATCCTTCACGAAACTACTCCGTTTATCCACAAGGACCTATACTCTAAACATCCTACGTCACTGACAGAGCACATCACTATAGTAGGATTAGTGAATTCTCCCATTCATTGACTAAATGAAACAGTGTTAAAGCAGTTAGTGTTTCCAAAGATGTAAAAAGATAATTAAAATAAAAATCCTCTGACTTTTCTCTATTTAACAACATGCCCTGTTTTCTAATCGATGACTGGTGTTGGTGGAGATGGATAAATATGGAACATTTGTAACGGTACAGGAATGTCACACATAGTACAGTATACAGTACAAATGAAATTTGGCGTAAGATGATACTTTTCTGCATTCTTAGTTTCTTCTACGCAGCATTTCAAATCTTTAACCCTCATCTTCATGTGAATTAGAAAGTAAATTTCCAAGGGAGGTTATTGTGTGAGTTGGCACATGTCGCAATAGGAAATAATGTGCCCTGCTGCAATAATGGAATGAAATACCCAGAAGGACACCGACCCAGATTCTGTAAATCAAATACAGGACTCAAGTTATTAGAATATGAGAGATGAGAACCTAAAACACGGTTCACAATATTAATTGCAAATTCATTTGTGATTGGAAACTACTTTTCACTTTATTATAGTCTCGTTTACACAGTCACTGTAGGTCTACAGTCAAGATGCCTGTTTTCAAAGGATCCGTCGTTTTTTATACGGTTTGAACCAGAACTCCACCGACAAACTTTCAGAGGTGATAGAAGAAACAAAGTCTAGTAAAGAAATAAAAATTCTAACAAACATGGGACGTAAAAAGCATATCTCAAGCGCTATGAACACTACTTGTTCGTCATCGATACTTTGATTCAGTGAAATACACCTCTTCTAATGCAAGCTCTTTGCTTTGTTTACCTCGAGGGGATGTAGGTACTGAGGTAGGTACTGTGGACCAAATTAAGAAAAAGCTGTCTACTAAACATGGATTTTAAACTGCACACCTGACATGCCAAAACATTATGGTCTCTGCCTACAGCGTTGAATGCCAGCTAGTGGCGTTGTGGGCACGTGACGCGGTGTCAGGAATAAGTAAGAGGGGCAGTCAGGGAGGGGGATGGGATGCAGATGAGGAGATCCATTGAGATAAGTGACTTTGGCTAGGGGCAGATTATTGTTACGCAGAGCCTGTGAACACGTATCTTGAAAACGGCTAAGCTGGTCGAACGTTCACGTGTTACTGTCGCGAGCATCTACGGTAGGAGGTAGAAGGATAGCGAAACTACCACTAGACACTGAATGGTTGGACGCCCACAACTCTTCACAGAATGTGGGGTTCGGAGGTTTGTCTGGTCTGTAAAGTTAGATAGATGATGATCTGTGGCATCTCCACCTAAACAGTGAAATGGTGGTGTACGCACAAGTATTTCGGAGCACACCGTTCATGCATTGTTGGACGTGGAGCTCCGCAGCAGACCATCCGTAAGTGCTCACATGTTGATCCAACGACATAGTCAATTACGATTGCAGTGGGCACTGGACATCTGGATTCGACTGTCTATCTGCAAGAAGATTATGGTTAATGAAGTAAAAGATCCACACAGCGGACACCAAATGAAAAAGTTACTCCTTGTGATTCTGATTTCGACTGTCATAAAAATGCGAAGGAACTGTTAATCAGAGCTCAGGGAGATGTTGTAGTCTAATTCACAATCGATTTATTGGTCTTAAATGACACAAGACAACAAAATTATTTGAGAATCATCATACAAAAAATTATTTATTTCACAAAAGCCTTATTAAAATGGGATCTATGGTGGACAAAGTGATCTGCTGGGGATCGCCACACGACACTAACCAGAACACTACTCGCTTTATCTCACTTCATACACATGAATCCAGTATACCATACAAAAAAAAGGAAAAATATGGTTCGAAAGAACAGGGTGGTGAGAAATAGATATTATAGCCCTACTTAGCAGCAGCAAATACTTTACCATCCTACTGGTCAAGGCGCCACACTACGATGCGTTCGGCGACTGAAGTCATGGACGGTGGCAATCTGTTATTAAAAGCGCGTTCCCAAAAAATGCAAGTACGCGGTCTCACGTTTGGTTAATTCAGAGCGCAGGTACTTTCCTAAGAGCCTCTGAAACCCCAACGGATTCCAGTGTGCAGGTGGACCCGTTTGCTGATCTGTCAAACCAATTTGACTCTGTGCCATGACTGTGTGTGTCAGAATACGCCAAATGTTAAGACGGTCAACTCAAGACAAATAAGTACACCCACAGGTCACTCGTTGTGACCGTGATGATATAAGCAGTACCTCTGATGGTTCAGAAGGTGACTGGCACAGGCTCTAAGTCGCACCGTAGCAAAGCACACAAGTCTCACCATTTCGGTAGAGACCAGAAGTTCTTTCCTAGCGAAGCGCAAGTACAAGAGACTTGCACAAGAGTGAGTTGACCTCCCTTTCCCTGTGTTGCCTCCTCAGCTCTGTTCAAAAAGCACATTTCTCTTTTTTGACTTCCCCCAATTTCGCACAAGTCAATCACGAGCTGGACCCCGGCATTCTAAGCTCGGTGAATGGTCTTTGCACTGGAAACCGATTTGACCAATCAGAGACTTAAAGTTAATTGGCAGAAAAATAGAAAAAATTCAGCTTCACAGCCTCTTTTCCACATGTTTGCCATGTCTTTTGCTAACACAATACAGAGTGGAAGCACAGCCCTGCATAAACCGCTTGTTATCTCCCGTGTTGCGTCCACTTCAAAGTTTCCAAAGAACGGCCATAAAGTAGCATTGACAAAACACGTTTTGAAACAGAGTCTGCACGTCTGGGTTCCAGTTTTCCTGTCCCACGGACATTTGCAGAACGTTTACATATCTTTTGGTGGCTTGCTCGCTAACGAGGCCTACAATGCGCTTTCGGCGACTTTTCGGCGCTAGGCCGTATACCTGGACGCCTGGCACCAAGCTAATGTGTTTTGCACAATGCGACCGCGGCACGGGGCCGTCTCGAATTGTCTCTTCATCGTTCTCCAGAAAAAACGCTCTTAGTCGCCCCACCAACGCCGTGCTTTCACTGCAGTCGTTTAAGTCGGCACCCTGTTCCTTTGAACACAGGTAAAGCTTACCGTATTTCTTTCCCTAGAGCACGCAAACAAGACCATAAACTGCTGCCCACCATTTCATCACAATGTATGAAGTCAAAACGCTGTAGATCGTATTCCCTACACCGAATCAGAAGTGAGAGTGCCCTGCAATCTCTCATATCAGTGGAAACGTCTCGGTTCGACAGGTGAATCAAACTTTTGCTACACTACATCGATGGTCGTCCCCACGAACGTCATCGAGGTGAATGGCGGCTAGAAGCGTGCAGCACACCACAGACGCAGGCTGATGGGCGCAGTATTATGCTATTGGAGGCGGTCTCCTTCACTTCCATGGGACCTGTGGTAGTAATTGAAGTCACGCTAACAGCTGCGAACCGCCTACATCCCTTCATGCTTGATGTCTTCCCAGACGGCGATATAGTCTTTCAGCAGTATAATTGCCCATGTATCGGAGCCAGAACGTTCTACCGTGGTTCGAGGAGGATTATAGTGAATTCACGTTGATGTCTATGTGAAAAATCTGCCTGGAACTCACTGTATGGCGTCATCACCCCGCACAATAATCAGCGGCCAGTTATTTACGCGAAGTACGTGGCCTTAGCGAAGACGTCTAATGCCAAATACCTTCACAAACCTACTAACAAACTGTCGGATCCCTGATACGTAGAATCAGCGATGTACAGGGTGTCGCACGAAATGTGTTACCAGTTGTTTCTTTCACAATTTACGGCGCACATTAGATATCCCGCTGGGATTTCTACAGCAGTACGAGCAGAGCTGCGAAAAACAAATGAGTTACGAAATGACGTGCAATTCACGATACTGCCGCTAGGAGATTAGTAAGCAGCAATGGCAGACAATGGAAGACTGACAACACAGCAACAATCGACAAATGTGTTACTTTTTCATGAAACGAAAAGCCTTGTTGTGGCTCAGAGGCGTTTTCGACAACAGTTTAACACACGATGGGTCCCTTGCAAGAAGACCATCCACAGGTGGTACGATACATTTGTACAGGAAGGAACAGTATTGTAAGCGAAGTGACCTCGGCCTAAGCCTGTTTGTTCGCCGGAGAATATTGAAGCGGTACGAGTTGCTGTACAGAGAAGTCCAGGGAAATCGTCTAGAAAGGCAGCAGTCCAACTGGAAATATACAGACGCTTCGTTCAACGCATTCTTAAAAGTGATCTCCATATGTACCCATGGAAGATGACCTGTGCACAGAAGCTCACTGAAGAACACAAGCAGCAGAGACTACTGTTTGCTCAGTGGGCGGAGGATAGGGAAGAAACTCTCAACAACGTTTCATTTTCAGACGAGGCGCATTTTCATTTAGACGGTGTGGTTAACAAACAAAATGTACGCTTTTGGACCACTGAAAACCCACAAGTGCTTCATGAACGACAACATTATGATCCGAGGATTACAGCATGGGCAGCAATTTCCAGTAACGGACTTATTGGACCCTTTTTCTTTGAAGAAACTGTGAACAGCGAGACTTATTTGAGCATGCTTCGCAATAGCTTCGTTCCACAGCCTCTTGCTACTGCCTTGCCCTTCAACACGCAGTGGTTCACGCAAGATGGAGCAAGGCCACATACTGCAAACACTGTGTTGGAGTTTTTACACGAGCATTTCGACATGCGGATCATTTCACTCAGGTTTCCAGGTCGCTTCAATGACGGATAAAACTGGCCCCCCAATAGCCCAGACGTCAATCCAAGTGACTTTTTTCTTTGGGGGTACCTAAAGGAAAAAATTTTCCTGAAACGTCCACGTGATTTAATGGAGCTCAGAAGACTTATTCTTCAAGCTTGCAGTGAAATTACGGAAGACATGTGCCGTAGGGTAATCACTTACTTCAGTGTTCGTTTGAAGGAAGTTAGGAAACGAAATGGTGGACATATATTCAGCATGTGCTGAGTTAGAACAAATCTCCATGGACGGCTCTTCATTGTAGTATATGTTCCTTTCAGATTGTATTGACAATAAAGTTTATGTTCAAAAACAAAATGGTAACACATTTCGTGCACCACCCTGTATTTCCTTTCAGCGACGAACAAACATGCTATTAAACAGATGGTCATAATATTTTGGCTCATCAGAGTATAAGCACTTCTTCACTGGAAGAGATGTGGTTCACAATAGCAAAGATGAACAAGCGTTCGTAGCTCGTAAGGTATGCACTTTAGAGGTGAATGTTTGCTGGACGTTTTTCTTGTTATTGTCCATACTACCTCCTCTGAAAGTTTGTCGGCGGAGTTCTGGTTCCCACTGTATAATCTGACCATATTAAACTACTAAAATAAACTCCGTCTGAACAGGCCTTGGAAGGCCCAGCGGTGCCGACCGGTCGCCGTGTCATCCTCAGCCCACAGGCGTCATTGGATGCGGATATGGAGGGGCATGTGGTCAGCACACCGCTCTCCCGGCCGTCTGTCAGTTTACGAGACCGGAGCCGCTACTTCTCAATCAAGTAGCTCCTCAGTTTGTCTCATAAGGGTTGAGTGCACCTCGCTTGCCAACAGTGCTCGGCAGACCGGATGCTCACCCATACAAGTGCTAGCCCAGCCCGACAGCGCTTAACTTCGGTGATCTGACGGGAATCGGTGTTACCACTGTGGCAACACCGTTGGCTAATCTGACCATATAAAGAACCAAAATGCATTATCTGAATATACGGAATAAGTGAATCGCGTACGTTATAATATAATATCTATTAATATTATAACATGTATTAATATAGCGTTATCTGAAAAAGAAGCATACTGGCTATGATGCATACGTATCTTCTGCTTTTACTATCAGAGAGGGAGCCCACTCATTAAATTGTGCAATTAAAGTGCTGCGAAGCTCCGTGTTCAACAGTGTTCGATGAAATCCGTGCTCCGAAACACTTGTGCGTGCACCAGCGTTCTGTTCCTTCGGCAGAAATGCCACTATCCAACTTTACAGACCAGACAAACCTCCAAATCTCATATTCTGTGAAGAGTCGTGGATGTCCAACCATTCAGCGCCTAGTGGTAGTTTCACTAACCTTCTACCTCCTTCCGTAGATGCTAACGACAGTAGAACGTGAACGTTCGACCAGCTTCGCCGTTTTCGAGATACTCGTTCACAGGCTCTGCGTAACAATAATCTTTCCCTAGTGAAAGTCGCTTATATCAATGGATATCCTCATCTGCAGCCCATATCTTCGCTAGGGTGATCCCCCGTCCCTGTCTGCTCCGCTTACATATTCCTGTTACCGCGTCACCCACCAGGTGCCATTCAACATCTCTATGCGCAGAGAGCATATTTTTTGTATTACCAGTGTACGACCACTGCCCAAGTGACATGGTGACGTTGCGGGCATGTGACACAGTGAGGAAAGAAGAGCAGACACGAATCATTCTAACGGCAACAAGGGCTGCAAATATAAAGGTCAACTGACATAAAAGAAGTTGCCGAAGAGCGGATCGTGTTGTTCTCGTGCCTGGGAACGAGCACCTCGGAAACGGTTAAGGTGGTCGGCTGTTTACGTGCTGTTATTGCGCTCTTCTATGGACGCTACAGTGACAGAAAAAATCCCAACACCATAATTAATGTAAAATAATGAAATTTCGGGAATACATGTGTCTAAGTAACATATTTCAATATTTAATGTTGCAAGATCACAGGTTAATGTAAGTACGAGATAAGCCATTGTAAATGTGAAACGCTGGTATATTAATAACCAGTGTAACCACAAGAATGTTGAATGCAGGCGTGAAAACGTGCATGAATTGTGTGGTACAAGTGTCGGATGTAAGTTTTTGCGTTAGAGTTCCATGCCTGTTGCACTTGGTCGTTCAAGACATGGACGGTTAAAGTTGTTTGTGGATGACGCTGGAGTTGTCATCCGATGGTATTCCGTCTGTACTGGATTGAAACAGATCTGGTGACCGAGAAGGCCAAGGGAACATATCGACATTCTGTAGAGTATGTTGGGTTACAACAGCTGTAACGTGGGTGAGCGTTATCCTCTTGGAAAACACTCCCTGCAATACTTTTGATGAATGGAAGTATAAGATATCGAATCACCAGACTGACGGACAGATTTGCAGTCAGGGTGCATGGGATAACCATGAGAGTGCTCCTGCTGTCATTCGAAATCGCACCCCAGACCGTAACCCCAGGTGTGGGCTCATTGTGTAGGCCGCGGAAAGGCTGGTTGCAGGCGCTCTATCGGCGTCCTTCTAACCAACACACAGCTATCACTGGGGCTCTATGACAGACAACCAACACGTGATCCCATATTGACCCAGCTGCATCGTCAGATTTCAACAGAAAACAGAACAGATCTCCACCCTACCCTCCAGTGAGCTCTCTCTTGCCGCCACTGAAGTCGCAAACGGCTGTGGTTTTGGATCAGTGGAATGCATGTTACAGAGCGTCTGGTTCAGAGCTGTCCTTGAAGTAACCGATTTGTAACAATTCGTTGTGTCACCGTGGTGCCAGTTGCTGCTCAAATTGCTGCTGCAGGCGCAGAACGATGCTCCAGACCCACAGGCCGAACACGATGATACTCCCACTCGGTAATGCCACGTGGCTGTCCGGCGACAGCCGCGCGGGATTAGCCGAGCGGCCTAGGGCGCTGCAGTCATGGACCCGACGGAGGTTCGAGTCCTCCCTGGGGCATGGGTGTGTGTGTTTTTCCTTAGGATAATTTAGGTTAAGTAGTGTGTAAGCTTAGGGACTGATGACCTAATCAGTTAAGTCCCGTAAGATTTCACACACATCTGATTTTTTTCTTTTTTTTTCCGAGGACAGGTCTTCTTCTGACCGTACATTCTCGTGACCATCACTGCCAGAAATCATGTACAGTGCCTACATTCCTGCCAAGTTTTTCTACAACATCACAGAAGGAACATCCAGATCCTCGTAACCCTATTACACGAACTCGTTCAAACTCAGTGAAAGTGGCGACTTCGTCGTCTTAGAGGCGCTCTTTATTAACATCAACCCAGTACGTCTTAACTCAAAGATAACTAAACTCACGACCGTTATAGCGCATATTTAAAGCAAATCTGAATTGCATCTTAGTCATGACACTAATAGATCACTCCTACCCGTCTGGTATGAATTTTCAATAGAAATTATCTTTCAGATGTAGAAGCGTAGGTAATATCTTTCGTTAATCTCGCACAGGTTCTTCTTGGTGTCGGGATGCTTTTTCCGTCATTGTAGTTGAAGGAGAGTGAAAAAATGAGTGAAAGAGAAGGTGTTAGACGTCCACGCCTTGTCACAAAAGTGGGGGTAGGAGTCTCACCCACCCTGTAAAGCAGAATAGCCAGTGATCTGTGGCAGATCTGACCACAGAATACAACGCTGGTGCAGGCGCAAGTGTTTATGAATGAACGTTTCAGCACGCATTTTTGAACATGGGGCTCTATGACAGACAACCAACACGTGATCCCATATTGACCCAGCTGCATCGTCAGTTAAGATTGCAGTGGACACGACCTCGTCTCGACTGGATCGTGAATGAATAGAAACGTGTTGCCTGGCCGCATTACGTTTCTCGTTACATCAGATCGATGGCAGCATACGAGTAAGCCGTCATACATGCGAACGGCAGCTCAAAACGTGCACCGCGCCACAGGCGCGAACTCGTGGTGGGTAGTATTATACAGTGTGAGACATTAACCTTTGCTTCCATGGGAGAGGTAATTCTAATCGAAGACACCATAGCTGCTGAGGACTAAACATTACAGCGAACCACCTACACCTCTTCGTGACCGGTGCCTTCCCCGACGTCTAAGGCATCTTCCAGCAGGATAAATGTCCGTATCACATGGCCAGAATCGTGATGCTGTGGTCTGAGTAACATGATGAACTCATGCTGATGTCTTGCCCACCAAATTCGACTTATCTGAACCCGATGGAACACATCTGCGACTCTCTAGGGAGCCAGCCTTGCACTTGTAAACCACCAGTCCGTAATTTACGGATTTTCGTGACCTGTACGTAGAAATCTGGTGTCACAGACCTCCATATAAACCTACCAAGCACTTGTCGAATCCATGCTACGCAAAACCGCTGTTGTACTGGGCGCCGGACTGTGAACCAACCCGCTACTAAGCAGGTGGTCATGATGATTTCGCTCTTCGAGTATCTGGTACTAAGAGAGAGAACCTAAGCCGCGCACATAGACATAGGCTGAAATTATCTCTCGCAACGTAAGCGAATGGAATGGGACTGTGTTTGCCTAATACAGGTATGAAGTAAACATTGCCATGCTCTTGGAGTGATCTGTGAAGTACATACCTATTGGTTATAATTTATGTGCAGCTCCTCATCAAAGTACAATGTGAGCTGTACTTATCGCATGGCGGAGAAACTTAGCAGAAATGCTAGAGCGTTTATGTGGGACCAATTTATATTGGAAAAAAATTAGTTCCAATTTTGGTCACCAGGTACAAGTCTGGCGCTGTTCGGCATCTCTTCGACGTCTCCGGTGCTCATATTGAACAAAGTGTGTAAGCGGTGGTTAATGATAGTCAACATTATGCCTTTCTCACCTGTTTTATCTTTTCTGCCCACGTCCCGTTCCTACTCCACTACATATGTAAACGTTTCTATACTTCTTTCTTGCGTTTACAGCGCCAGATTTGCACTTTGTGGCCGAAATTGAAACTTTTTTTTCAGCGTAAATCAGTTCCGCATTAACGCATTAAAATGTCAACCATGTTTCACTGCCATATGACAATTGCAGTTCACACTGGACCTGTGTGAGCAGTTGCACTTTAATCATAAGCGCCTGTTACGTAGAGGAAGGCACTGACAAGATATTTTTTTCAATCCATGATATGGTTTACAACTCGAAAAATGTGCAAGATACCACGTGTGGGAGGGAGAAAGAGATGTGAATTTTATTTAGATTCTATAAATGAAATGCAAGGAGGGCTGTTCATGATATAAGTGTTTTATTCACTGAAACTGCATATGCAATAATTATTGAAATTTTATCAAATTCATTAAACATTCACTCACAAATTATTCAAATAACGATAGAAAAAAATTAAAAAATTGGGTCGCTAGATACTGTAGAAAGTATATAAAAAAATACAACAAACCAAGACTTCTCCCTTTGAATATTTCCGCTACGTTCCCAGGTGTTCTGCTCGCGGGAAACGGTCAAAATTCCCCCGGGCCACTTGAGATTCTTGGACATCCAAGCCGTGCTGTTGCTATTCAACTCGCCGCTCTGTCCGCGTTACCTAGAATCGTGACAAAACTGTTTTTTGCTCGAAGTATGTCGTTTCCGCTGCCTCGGGCACACGTGCGAATGTCCACGGCTTCCCTTGGCAGCGTGTTGATGTATGCAGCGTCTTCGCCTGTCGCTAATCCTCTGGGGGCCTGCCCTCTGTGAAGTGTGCCGACATAGGCGCGCGACCGCCGCTCGCCCGTGGGCACTACCTGTGTCCACCTGGTCGCCGGGCTTCCCAGCTAGGAAGGCATCAGAAGAATTCCTTTCATGCACAAAGTGTACCAAGTTTGCAAAGAGAAGAACCATAGCCCTTTACCGATGCTTAACGACACAATAATTCACCTCCATCGCGCTTCATATACTGCAATAAACTAATGACTGATTTTAAAAGCAACTATCTCCTTTAATTATAAACATGAAAAGCTTTGACGCTTTTCTAATGCTTATTGCACCGTGACTCGCTGTCCATGTTGAAACATAAGGCCCCCTATAACTGGCTGGATAAATCAATTAAGAGGACAGACTATAGCATATCGCCTCCGAAACGCATGTTGAGGGACTGTATTCCAATCTGTAGTGTGCGATCAATGTAGCAACGGGGCATCAATGAGTCCTGAATGACGTGAAAAAGATATTAGATTTAGGTCTCAGTAATTAAGTGTCGACTTTAACTGCAGTGCATATTAAAAACCACTAGTAGCCTGCCTTGGACAACTAATCAACAGCTATCCCATGAAGTTTGAGGCTGATGTCAATAGCTAAATTAATACACTGGCCAGTCACATCAATACGACGACCTGCCAAAAGCGTGAACAACCACGTTCTGCACGTTCTGTAACGCGAGACGAACATTAAGAGAGTCAGTGACGTTCTGGAAGGTACCTAATCGGATGTGGAGCCATGCTGACTGCAGTGCGGTAGCCAGCTGCGCTAGGTTTCTCGGTTGACGATCTGGCTCGAACAGCCTGAACGAGGTGGTCCCAAGATTCTCGATAGGGTTTTAATCCTAGGAGTTTTTTTGGCAAAGGGAGTACGGAAAACTCATCCCAGTTCTGTTCGAACCACGTATGTACACTGCGAGCTGTGTGACTCGTTGGACTGCCCTCCTGGTAGACGCCATCGTGCCGAGGAAAAATAAACTGCATGTGTGGTGGGCATGGCCCCCAAAGATAGATGCATGCCTGTGTTGATCCACTGTCACTTCCAGAACGACGAGCTCACCCGCGGAATGCCATGCAAACATTCCCCAGACCATAACGCATCGTTGTGGTTGCAGGGTGTTTTCTTTCAGAAGTTTCACGCCGTACACGTCATTGGCCATCTGTACGACTGAGCATAAAACCTGACTCAGCTGAAAGGCCACCTGTCGCCACTTGGTGGACGTCCAGTTGGGGTACTGGCTTGAAAATTCCAGCCTTAGTTACCGACGAACAGCAGTCATGATGGATGCATGGAACCGGCGCCTGCTGTGGAGACCTACGCACAGCATCGTTCACTGAAAGGTCATTCAAGAATGGGTCAAATGGCTCTGAGCACTATGGGACTTAACATCCGAGGTCATCAGTCCCCTAGACTTAGAACTACTTAAACCTAACTAACCCAAGGACATCGTACACATCCATGGCCGGCCGGCGTGGCCGTGCGGTTCTAGGAGCTTCAGTCTGGAATCGAACGACAGCTACGGTCGCAGGTTCGAATCCTGCCTCGGGCATGGGTGTGTGTGCAGTCCTTAGGTTAGTTAGGTTTAAGTAGTTCTAAGTTCTAGGGGACTGATGATCTCAGGTGTTAAGTCCCATAGTGCTCAGAGCCATTTGAACTAACACATCCATGCCCGAGGCAGGATTCGAATCCGCGACCGTAGCAGTCGTGCGGTTCCGGACTGAAGCGCCTAGAACTGCTAGGCCACTGGGGCCGGCGAACGGTCGTTCAAGAGATAGTGTTGGTAGCCCGTCGGTTCATCTGGAAGATCAGTTTCTACACATTTTTACGTCTATTCACCCGTACATATCTCCGCAGCCGTCGTTCATCCCTGTGATCTATGTTCCATTTGCACCACAGTTGCCTCAGTGCCGGTTCTGGATAGCACCATTTTGTCATGCACGGTATACTTTAACCAAGAGGACATGCAAGCAGTTTACTAACTTAGCCGTTTCGGAAATGCTTCCACCCTTGGCCCGAAAGCCAATGATCTTGACCTTTTAGATGTCAGACAAATCGCTCCGTTTTCCCATTATGGCATTGACTGGACGGTTTCCGCGTCCCTCCGACACGCGTTATATACCCTCCACTGCTAGTGCTGCCAACTGCTTCCTGTGAGTGGTTATTGCACGTTGAGGTCTAGCTTGGGCTGTGGCCTCATTTATGTGACTCGGCAGCTTGTAATTTTCCGACGAAATCAGGTTTTGTTACGAGAATGAGATTTTCACTCTGCAGCGGAGTGGGTGCTGATATGAAACTTCCTGGTAGATTAAAACTGTGTGCCGGACCGAAACTCGAATTCTGGACCTTTGCCTTTCGCGGGCAAGTGCTCTACCAACTGAGCTACCCAAGAACGACTCACGCCCCGTCCTCACAGGCTGTGGCTAACCCATGTCTCCGCAATATCCTTTCTTTCAGGAGTGCTAGTTCTGCAAGGTTCGCAGGAGAGCTTCTGTAAAGTTTGGGAGGTAGGGGACGAGGTATTGGCAGAAGTAAAGCTGTGAGGACGGGGCGTGAGTCGTGCTTGGGTAGTTCAGTTGGTAGAGCACTTGCCCACCAAAGGCAAAGGTCCCGAGTTCGAGTCTCGGTCCGGCACACAGTTTTAACCTGCCAGGAAGTTTCAGGTTTTGTTAACTTGCATGGATTCCTGCATAAAAGTGACAGGGAAAAAATTTGTTTAGACTGACGAACATCAAATTCCCCGAGAGAATGGTGTTAGCGTTGCTGCACACTTATCGCTTCTGCAGTCTCAAGCACTATGCTACCTTGTCTTTCAAACTTAAAGAGAACCCCACCATTGGTGTATCCCAGGTAACAACGAAGGCAGTTCCTTCAGGACACGTTGGTTGTGTTACCCAGTATCAGAATGTGAGATAGTCATCCAACGGCTGATTTTCGAGAGCCATACTGCAAAGCCGCTGACTGGCGGTTATTCACTTTCACTGACTTACGTGAAGGCGGTTGGTGAAACAAATGCACAGGGTAAATCGTACGTATTCGGGCAGTAAATTCGCTTTCCGTCATCAGTAGTTGTTCGGTCCGCTCCTCAAAGCTGCCGATATGTGCGCCTCCGACATTACAACGTCAGGGGAATATACAGGGTGTTTCAAAAATGACCGGTATATTTGAAACGGCAATAAAAACTAAACGAGCAGCGATAGAAATACACCGTTTGTTGCAATATGCTTGCGACAACAGTACATTTTCAGGCAGACAAACTTTCGAAATTTCAGTAGTTACAATTGTCAACAACAGTTGGCGCTGCGGTCTGGGAAACTCTATAGTACGATATTTTCCACATATCCACCATGCGTAGCAATAATATGGCGTAGTCTCTGAATGAAATTACCCGAAACCTTTGACAACGTGTCTGGCGGAATGGCTTCACATGCAGATGAGATGTACTGCTTCAGCTGTTCAATTGTTTCTGGATTCTGGCGGTACACCTGGTCTTTCACGTGTCCCCACAGAAAGAAGTCACAGGGGTTCATGTCTGGCGAATAGGGAGGCCAATCCACGCCGCCTCCTGTATGTTTCGGATAGCCCAAAGCAATCACACGATCATCGAAATATTCATTCAGGAAATTAAAGACGTCGGCCGTGCGATGTGGCCGGGCACCATCTTGCATAAACCACGAGGTGTTCGCAGTGTCGTCTAAGGCAGTTTGTACCGCCACAAATTCACGAAGAATGTCCAGATAGCGTGATGCAGTAATCGTTTCGGATCTGAAAAATGGGCCAATGATTCCCTTGGAAGAAATGGCGGCCCAGACCAGTACTTTTTGAGGATGCAGGGACGATGGGACTGCAACATGGGGCTTTTCGGTTCCCCATATGCGCCAGTTCTGTTTATTGACGAAGCCGTCCAGGTAAAAATAAGCTTCGTCAATAAACCAAATGCTGCCCGCATGCATATCGCCGTCATCAATCCTGTGCACTATATCGTTAGCGAATGTCTCTCGTGCAGCAATGGTAGCGGCGCTGAGGGGTTGCCGCGTTTGAATTTTGTATGGATAGAGGTGTAAACTCTGGCGCATGAGACGATACGTGGACGTTGGCGTCATTTGGACCGCAGCTGCAACACGGCGAACGGAAACCCGAGGCCGCTGTTGGATCACCTGCTGCACTAGCTGCGCGTTGCCCTCTGTGGTTGCCATACGCGGTCGCCCTACCTTTCCAGCACGTTCATCTGTCACGTTCCCAGTCCGCTGAAATTTTTCAAACAGATCCTTTATTGTATCGCTTTTCGGTGCTTTGGTTACATTAAGCCTCCGTTGAAAACTTCGTCTTGTTGCAACAACACTGTGTTCTAGGCGGTGGAATTCCAACACCAGAAAAATCCTCTGTTCTAAAGAATAAACCATGTTGTCCACAGCACACTTGCACGTTGTGAACAGCACACGCTTACAGCAGAAAGACGACGTACAGAATGGCGCACCCACAGACTGCGTTGTCTTCTATATCTTTCACATCGCTTGCAGCGCCATCTGTTGTTGACAATTGTAACTACTGTAATTTCGAAAGTTTGTCCGCCTGAAAATGTACTGTTGTCCCAAGCATATTGCAACAAACGGTGTATTTCTATCGCTGCTCGTTTAGTTTTTATTGCCGTTTCAAATATACCGCTCATTTTTGAAACACCCTGTACATCCAACATGTTCAACTCGAAAACGACTGAAAAGCAACTCCAAGTCAAGCTAAGCCAGACATGCAGTTATATTCCATGATGATGATGATTATTAGTGTTTTAGGGCGCACAACAGCGAGGTTATCAGCGCCCGTAGTTATATTCCACCTTGAGGCCTAATCCACTGACCAAGCTCGATATACAGTCTCTTCAAAGGAGTAGTGCATTACTTGCACTGTTACATTTATCATCTGTGTGAATGTTAGCGTCGTTCAAACCTGTTTTATTTAAATCAATGTATCCTTTACCCGCAGCTGGGAGCACTTCATCTCTTCATTATTCATGGTTCTGGTATGTTTGATTCTTCACTTATCATGCACGCTACTAACCTTCTAAATAAATGTTTTTATGTCTATATAAATGCTATTGGCGTGCTTCCCGAAGAAGGGAAATTACTTTTACGCAGAGTCCCAATGAAAATTTTCATCTGATGTAGTGGACAGGTAACCATTACTTGCAAGTAGGAGGCGGAGTAGGACATATGGAATCCGGAATGTCTTGGGAGTGTAAGTCACGTAATGTTAACAAATGCAAACATTCTCCGGTTTCGTTCACTCCTTCAAGTAATCTCTATGCCGTTAACTTACCTGAGGAAAGCAAAGAAAAGTTACAAGTTCACAAATAGTAAGGTAGTTATATGTTTACAGATCATTTGAACGAAATAATGTAGAACGACTCAATTTACGGTATCTGTATACGTGGTTAGTGTTAACACTGATGAACACGTAATTATTTTTAGTCCTACTAATGCAACTACATTTATTTCCCCCACCACCACCTCCCTCCCCCTTCCTACTGGTTCAATTGGTTCAAATGGCTCTGAGCTCTATGGGACTTAACATCTGAGGTCATCAGTCCCCTAGAACTTAGAACTACTTAAACCTAACTAACCTAAGGACATCACACACATCCACGCCCGAGGCAGGATTCGAACCTGCGACCGTAGCGGTCGCGCGGTTCAAGACTGAAGTGCCCAGAACCGCACGGCCACACCCGCCGGCCCTTCCTACTGGCTACCAGTTTTTAAGTAGAAATTCGTCAGTGGGTTGGCAGGGGTTTTGCAGGAGAAATGGTTTTAAGTTAGAATTAAAACTTGCTTCCCTATCTGTCAGACATATTATGTTATTGGGAAAATGATTAAAAAATTATGTTGCAGCATACTCAACTCCTTTCTGAGCCACTGAAAGCTTTAACAGTGGATAAGTGAGACAGCTTTTCCTCTTATTTCTCCTCACAAAATGTATCTGCCTCCGTTCCCGCCCAATACTCCATCATCTTTGGAAGTCTATCGGACCCATCTTCTGGCTAATTACACACTCCGGAGACTGGAAGTGCAGTCCGTTGAAAACAGATGCCCATTTGCCGCGAGTTGGACGCCTATACCTGAGCAACAGCGGAGTCGTGATGGCTGCGCGTGGAGTCCACTTCCGTGTCGCTCCCAAACCGCGTTTTACGACTCTTCTGGGACCGCAAGCTCGTTGTCTTTTTGCTCATCTGGAACCGCCATAAAAGCAGGTAGAGAGTCTTGGGCCACGTGCGGACGACCGCAGGTGATTAACCCCCGAGCGCGCCCCACGACCTTTTTTCCGTAGACCGCCAACCAGCCGCAGGTAAACAAATACTGACCGCGCGTCTGACGGCGGCAGGGCTAACCACCAGAGCCCTCCTCGAGCTCCACTGCACCGCTCATCCTAGCCACAGTTCCCTTATGAGACCGTCTCATACGAGCTACTTTCTGCTCAAAATTATCTACCTCTGGTGCGTGCCCATGACGTGCCTGTGTGTAGATGAGCCCTCAACAGCGAAGTAGCACACTGGATTTGCATACGGAAGGACGACTGTTCAAAGCCGCGTCCATCCATCCAAACGTAGGTTTTCCTTGATTTTTTTAAATCACTCCAGGCAAATGCAGAGATGTTTCCTCCGAAAAGGCAAGGCCAATTTCCTCCCCCACATCCACCCCCAATCCAAATTAAAATAATCCGAACTTGCGTGCTCCGGAACAGCCTTAATCTTCCTGCCTCTCTTCAATCAGAATGCGAGTGGGTCAGTGATGCCCCTGATCTGTTGGACGAGTGGAGAGCCCTGAATTCCTGAGTACGGCGCACACATTGCATGGACAGAAACAGGAGAGAAGAGTGCTAATACCGAAAGTCAAATTATTCTCTCCGCGCTCGCATATTTTAAAATAATGGATTTTGTGCTTTTGTGTCTCCTTAATGTTTATTTTATTGTTGACTTTGTTTTCTTGTCACAGTCCAAAGGTTGCGGGAGGACTTGATATTTCTCCTATCAGGATTGAGAGGATAGACTATATATTAGAAAGCTGAAAGGTACTTAGGTCTTACGATACCTGGAAGAAGAAAAAAACCAACGCGGTGTATAAATAAGAACGTAAATAGACGAAAATTTTTTTGATGAAAATTGTTTGCTCAACATACACAGTACCCAAGCTGCCGTATGGTGTATGGTGGTGGGTACATAGGGATGACGAGCATCGCTGAAATAACTCATTTTCTGTTATATCGATTTTCTTCCACACCAGTTTAACCTGATGCTACAATGGCTAGAAATAGCTGCTTTCTGAAATAACCGATTTTCGGTATTTTATTCCTTTTACTTCCTATAGTAAATGCAAAAATCGAGCAGAGGTTAAAAAATTTTAACCCTCATAGTTTCAAGATACACAGAATAAAAATATTAAATAGGCAAATAAAAGAAACTCAGTCTGTCCACCGTTCGCTGCTTTTTTCCAAAAAGTGATGAGTGATTGTATGCTATAAAAAAATCACCAGCAGTCTCCTAGTGGTTTCAATTTTTTGAACCTCTGCTCAAAAATCATGTTGTGGTCGGGAATCATACCATTCTTTGGGCATTACGAATAGTCAGTGCTGAACTGTGGAAACTGAGGTTGAAGAACTCTTGTTTTTCGTCTTCATTTGTTCGTTTTCAAGGGCTGCGAGCAGATAAAAGCATATTATTCAGACACGGGCAGTCGGGTACCTTGCACCACTACTGCCCTTCTAGCATTTCCCTTTCCTATTCCACTTACATATGGAGCGAGGAAAAAAACTATCTATCTATATGTCGTAGTTTTTCCTACATTGTACGGTGGCAGCGGTACAATCGTACTCCAGTCAGCCGCAAATGCTGGTTCTCCAATTTTTCTAAAACCATCTTTGCTCTAGGGACTTCTGTTTGAGTTCACGAAGCATCTCCGTAATACTTGCTTGTTGAAGCGAACATACCGGCAACAAATCTAGCAATATGCCTCTCAGTTACTTCGCTATCGTCCTTTAATCCGACGGTGCGGGGTTTCCAAGCACCAGAGTAGTACACAAAAATGGGTCTCGCCAGTATTTTAAATGCGGTCTCCTCTGTGGATGGGCTACAATTTCCTAAAATTCTTCAAATAAACCGAAGCCGACTGTACTGGTAGCAGCGGAGAGGAAATGGTAGAGTGCTGGCCTCAAATTACTTCACACATTTTATCGAAAAATAATGTATTACGAAAGATTGTATTTTAATATTAAACCTCAAAACTTAATTTCCTTCACAGTTAAACGCCACAGACCTATACTTCATGTTAAAATTTCTAATGTCACCATGCTACAAGAGTAACTGCTTAACAGTTTGATGGCAACGCATAAGAAATCAAGTTCAAATTACAGTTTTTACACACTGATTGTAAATCAGGGAAAGAAGGTTTCAATACTTACAATTTCACAGAGCTTAGGTAACAACTATGAAAGTTAAGGCTTGAGTTAAAAACTTAGATGCGCTTTTGACGTAATCCAGTTCCAGAAGAATGAACTTTCAATTAACATATCAATTTCAAAATATTAAACATGGCTGTGAAATTGCAACTGTGTAAATCCGAAGAAGTTAAAAAATCAGCCAACCAGTTGCAATTAGCTCTTCACCTAGGTTTTCATATTTCTAAAAATATCTTCTTCAGAAGCAGTGGACCTTATTACATCACATGATGGTACATTAGATTAGACGATGCCGAGAGGATCTTGTCATATATAAAATTAACAAAACAATAATTTTCCCGAGGCATGACTTAAGATAGCAGACAGAATACATATATCGCATTTCAGAATGAATACGCACTACTAAATGGTCAAAGGTAGAGGCTTTTGTCAACATAAAATTGAAACAGTTGTCACAGGATAAAATATTTGCATAAGTTACGTGTACATCATGACAGAGACTAAGGCCAACAGTTGTATAAAATGCTTTGTAATGGTCAGTTTAGAGTTGATTCAGGGAAGGGGGAAGGAGGGGTGGTGGGAGTTAAAGAATGCATGCATGACGAGGCTCTGCATGTTCCTATAAAACATGCAACACAGCGAGCATGTGGCGCTGGAGAATGGATTGCGATTTGCTATAACGTGGACTCTATATGTGGTTCAAATGGTGTCCGGACATTTGCCACACCGGACATTTACCACGGTTTCACCTGCTCCGAAGGGTCGGGTCCCTTGTACCCTCCCCCCTCCTCCTCCTCCTCCTCCTCCTCCTCCTTACCCGGCCGCCCAGTTTGCTTTCGAAGTTCTGAACGTGACATCAGTATGGAAGATATTACAACAAACAAGGGCAGGCCTCCTGCTCATTACAAAGGTTACGCGTATCTTAAACAGAGGGAATTTAAAGAAGGTGTTGTTACATGGATGTGTTTACCCCGAAAAGCGGACCATTGCAGGGGAAAGCTGCTTTCGAGGAACGCAGAAGTGTTGAGCGTATTAGAACATCTCTGTGGACCACCTGACGATGCAGCTCTGAAAGTGAGAAAGCAAGTGGAAAGGGCGGAGAGAAGGTCTCCAGAAGAAACTAGACAGTTATCGGAGATATACGCGGATGAAATGGGAAATCTACATAATACAGTTTGTGACTTTGTTACAGTGATGCCTAATTCAGAATCTATGAAGAGAACCATGCGTCGTCGACGGTGTCAAGAGCGGGGGAACCAACAACAGCCTAAGAACTCTTATGAAATTGATCTTCATGAAGATCTATTAAAAATGGGAGATGGCAGTAGTTTTCTTCTGGAAGACGATCGATTAGAGGCGAGAATAATGATTTTTAGTGGAAGCAAAGGAAAAGAAATTGTAAAAACATGTGCCCATTTTTTAATGGATGGAACATTTAAGAGATGCAGCAAGCAGTTTGTACAGACCTTCACCATACACGTAGACTTAGGAGGCCCGGTTAAAGAAACAAACATTCTTCCTATTGTATTTGCACTGCTCCCTAATAAGAAGAAAGACACATATGTTCGTCTGTTTCGTCTGATAAAACAGGCAGTGTCTGAGTGGTGTCTTAAACAAGTAAAGGTGGACTTTGAGGCAGCTGCGATATCGACCATTCGTCAAGTTTTTCCCACAACTGAAATATATGGATTCTATTTCCATATGAAGAAGAGTTTATGGAGAAGAATTAAAGTTCTCGGTCTAACTGAGGAGTACCGCTAGAACGAGGATTTAAGACTTCACGTCAACGTGTGTGCAGCGCTGGCAGTTGTAAAACCGGAGGACGTAAGCAATGGATGGATTGAGATTCATGCAGAAGCTCCTGATAACGGAAGGTTCTCTCATTTTCTTGACTACTTTGTGGATAACTGGCTAGAGAATGAGGATATCGCAATAGAAATGTGGGACTGTTACGGAAAAAGGCACCGAACGACGAATGCTGTTGAAGGGTGGCAAAACAAAATAAATAGTATTATTGGAAACCCTCACCCTAGAATCAACTATTTGGTGGAGTGCGTGAAAAAGGAAGCAGAGCTCACAAACTGCATGTACATGAAATTGGAAATGAATCTTGAAGGTAAGAAGAGGAAGAAGAAGTACTTGGAGCTGGACGACAGGATAGAGAGAATCGTAAAGAATTATGAAGAGACTGGCAACATTAGGCCATGCTTGAAAGCCATTGCCCATATTCAGAAACTGGACTAAAATCCGTTAAAATGTATTAAAAGCTATGAAGACCACTGAGTCCTCGCAGATTACCAAGATAAAATTATTAAAACATTGAAGCAGCATTATCGGAGCTAATATTAAGTTGTAATTGTAAATAGAGTGTACATTAGTTCAGCGTGTTTGGGATGATTTTACACACGCCAGAATGGTGGATGGTCATTTATCATTTTCACGGTCCAAAGCCTGTGCAAAGTGTGATGCGAATCAGCCTTTAATGTAAAAATTAAAAAGTGTTTAAAGCCTCACAAAAATATCCCTATTGTTGTCAGGTTAAGATAACTTTTTTCTACCTTCCAATATTATGGCCATACTATTAAATAATTGTGAGTTCTAAAATAATTTTCTGAAGCTCCAGGATCGCAACTATCACCTAAAATATCATGGTTTGTTAAACTGATAGTATACGCTTTTGTGAAAGAAAATGGGAACTTAACCTTTGAATTCCACCTAAAATTGACATCCCAAAACTGATCTGATCCTAAGGTTGACAATTTTGGCACCTCAAATATTTTTTATTTAAGTTTAGCTGCAAACATTTATAGTAGATGTAAATCTACTTAAGTACATTTAAATATAGTCCTTCAAAAATTAAAATTTCTTACTAAATTGTTGATTATCTTTAAACAGGTCAGAAAAGTAAGGAGCTTACTACTGAAAATTAATTGTTACTAAAGAACATCAGAATCAAATTATTAGACCTACTTTTCGTATACATTACAGACTTTTTGAAAAGATATTTGATCATTTCCTCTGTCACCGACAGTGTAATTTCAGTTGCTTTGCAACACCAGGGATATCTACTCTTAAATTATGTTTCCAGCTGTTCTCATTTCGAATTCTGGAATATTTACTTCGTCTCCTTTGGTGAAGGAATTTCGGAAAATGCATTTACCAACTCCACTTTAGTGGCACTGTCTACAGTAACATTACCATCGCTGTCGCGCAGTAAGGGTACTTACTGAGCCTTTCCGCTGGTTTACTTAACATGGGACCAGTATCTCTTTGGATTTTCCGCCACATTTCTAGAGCGAGTTTCGTTGTGGAAGCTATTAAATGCATCTCGCATTGAAATCCGCACCAAATTTCGAGCCTCAGTAAAACTTCACCAATCTTGGAGATTTTGCGTTCGTCTAAATTATACGTGCCTTTTGCGGTGCTCCTGCAACAGCTTTCTGTCGTGTTTTGTGTACCATGGGGAATCAGTTCCGTCTCTTATTAATTTATTTGGTATGAATGTCTCGAGTGCTGTTGATACTATTTCTTTGAACTTAAGCCACATATGGTCTTAATTTACATAGTTTGGAAGGATTGGAGACTACCTCTTGGAAAGACGTCACCCGAATGTTTAGCTGCTTTTATAAATAGATATATTTCGCGTTTAGTTTTGGTGAATTTTTTTGTTACGGAAGTGAGCCTCGCTACGACTGCGTGTTCACTAATTCCTGTATCCGTCGAGATGCTCAGGATTATTTGTGGCTAAGAGTTCAAGTGTGTTTTCGTAACCATTTACAAATGGTTCAAATGGCTCTGAGCACTATGGGACTTAACATCTGTGGTCATCAGTCCCCTAGAACTTAGAACTACTTAAACCTAACTAACCTAAGGACATCACACACATCCATGCCCGAGGCAGGATTCGAACCTGCGACCGTATCGGTCGCGCGGTTCTAGACTGTAGCGCCTAGAACCGCTCGGCCACTCCGGCCGGCGGACTCTATATGTATAAATATACTGTAAAGAAAAGAGATCAAACTAGAAATTCTTGAGGAGAAAAGTCCTTGGGCCGAGGATGAAAAATGCAATACGTCAACAAGAACACACCGCAGAGATCTACAGGTATTCTTGGCGACAACGGTCACCATGCATTATGCGACAATTCAGCTAATCCTCTAGACATGAACATTTCTTCTTGCTGCGTAAATGTACACCACTGCCGCTCTTGACGCTCAGCCTGCAGTAACTGTTGCCCTTTAGAGCCTACCGTCATCTTGCCTTCTGTAAGCTTGTAGGTTTTAAGTTTTTAATATGAATAATTAATAGTATTACTTTTAATCTTTTAAGTATATGAGTGTATGTAATATCAATCTTCATTTTGATGAGGCTTTTACTTCAGAATGTTAACTTACAATGAAGATGGATTTCATTGTATGAGGAAGCTGAAGTATGTTGTAAGCCACGTGCCAATATGTACATTCCTTTGTAGTATAGTTTTCACAGCTTCAGTAGTTTTTACCGGGTCTTTGTCAACAGACGATTTGCGCTTCACAGTATTAGAGTACGATTTGATCACGTTTTTTGATTTTTCATACTGCCAATGTACATAAATAACTGATGTTTGCCAACTGCCTTTGGGCTATTGTCCTTTTTTCTTTCCATTTTAGTAATTGATTGAACTGAAGATGACCTAAAAAGCCTCAAAACCGACTATCTAACAAAATAAAAAAGATGATCAAGACACTGTTTCGCTTCCTCTGTGATTCATGCAGCACACAAAGACGGGGTTTGGGGACGAAGAGACGGGAACCAAATAACTGTCATGGGACGACACTCACTTGTTGCACTTAAAAGAATGCTGGACTTAAAGGATGGTCAACAAGTATTGACTTCGCTAGGTTCCAAATAACCCATTAGCCTAAGATGAATGTTGAGTTTTAGAATTGTTCACACTGCTTGGACTCTTTACCCTAAGCAAAGTGATTATCGTTATTTTTCTACTGTAAAAGAGAAATAGTGTGGTCCTTCCACGGTCGCCTGCAGGCCCATGCACAAATAAGGGCGCGCCAACTTGCATGTCGGCGTGCCGAGGCAGGGCCTCTTAGCGGCTCGTCGTATCCGGCGTTGTTTTAGAGGCGAGCTATTACTGGCTGCGAGGGCGACAAGGGCCCTGCGGTTGAGTGGCAGCAGCGCGCCGCCAGGGGTGTCCACCCCAGCCAGGTCGCGCCGCCACTGCACTCACGTCAGCACGGCAGTTCACCACCTCTCTCTTAGCGTAGGACGATACTAATACCTAACATCGAGCACACGTTCACCATGCTATCATGTCGACTTGCAAGTTCTTCTTTACACACATACACTTTTTTTTTCAGATTTATGTATTTCGCTATTCGGCAAACGAACGAAGACTACAAGCATGCTGACAGCAATTCTCAGCTTTTCTCTTTTAAGCTACGTGTTTTTCATGAATGCACTTGTTCCTAACACAGCGTTTATCTGACCATTTGGAACCAGTTCTTTGTTTGAGGTCTCAGAGAAGCGTCACTACGGCGGTTTGTCACACCTTCTCACTGTATACGCATTTTCATTTAATTACTTTTGACGTTCGTGTACCAGGGTATTCTCATTTTCAGTTTTTAGTAAAAGGTAATAATTTTGTCGACGAAGGCAAGAACCTCTGTCATCCGTAAGCTCTCCCTCTATCTCCCTCTTAGTACACGAAAGTTGGCGTATTGTGTCCGTAACTTTTTTCTGTCCTAGAATATATTGCGTAATTCCATTTTATATGTAGGAATATTTTTCACTAAATATATTGTGTAAGACTTTTCTCTCTTTTATTTCTAATTCTGCTAGTAAGCGTCTACCAGATAGGGTGACACACACCGATGTATGTAGAAACACTGGTTTCATGACAGATTTATAATGCATTATTTTGGTATTTATAGAAACGCAATTCCTGGTGTTGTTTGGAGAGCTATTTTCGTTTTCCTGGCTCTTGTTTTCAAGACTTCTTTTTCTACCTCCACTGGCTGTAATCCATTCGCCTGGATATTTAGAGTTACTCACGCGTCATACCAGTACTGTTCTGTGTGTGTGAAATCTTATGGGATTTAACTGCTAACGTCATCAGTCCCTAAGCATACACACTACTCAACCTAAATTATCCTAAGGACAAACACACACACCCATGCCCGAGGGAAGACTCGAACCTCCACCGGGACCAGCCGCACAGTCCCCTGACAGCTCGGCTAATCCCGCGCCGCTATTGTTCTGTATCTTGCGCTTAATGTTGTTATTATGTGCTTAATATCCGACATCTCTTCTCTTTATTTTCAAAAGGCATTTGCAAGCTAGGTTGTTCTTCTGCTTTCCAGTAGGCTACCATTAATGTGTTCAGTTGCTGTTACAAAATCTTCTGTGTTTATTGCTGCATCATCCACTAAAGGTAAACAGTTTATTTCCACACCGTTCTCCTTTGTCTCAATCCTTAAGTGTTTGAACAAATTTTGAAGTTGTAATTCATTGCGCCATTTTCGTATTAATTTTCCGAACACGCATTTGAACAGTAGGGGCGAGAGTCCTTCTCTCTGACAAGTCGCGATTTCAAGGCTTTAGAGAAGCAGCCTTCGAATTTATTTTGGACACCGTAGTAGTCAGGGCTATTCTTATAATCACTAGAAGTTTTCATCGACGCTCATTGTCGTTAGTATCTTACGTCGCACATTGCACATCATATATATGGACTTTTTAGTATTAGCCTTAGATATTAAGAACCCTGATGACTACATAGACCGTGATGTGCTACGTAAGATATATCCCGAACGGTTATAATTAAACTGACGGTGTTCCGACAGCTGCAATGCGGGCTGTATACATCGTAGGGCGCTGAAACTTCGTAGGTATGCTCGTTAATCAGATCTGTCGATGAGCACACAGAAAAAAAATTAACAGTTCCACTTTCTGGCACCAGGTGAAAATATTTCGCTGTAACTGGTCATACTGAGGCATTGGTGCAGGAAAAGGAGAGGAACGATCGGACACATGACAAAAGTTGCCCTCGCGGGTTTATTAGGATATAGTCGCAAGTGACAACATGTGTTCAATATCACCTCCCAACTCAGCAACACGTTGCATCCGTAACACAGCGTGATCAATAGTAGCCGGCCGCGGTGGCCGTGCGGTTCTAGGCGCTTCAGTCCGGAACCGCGAGACTGCTACGGTCGCAGGTTCGAATCCTGCCTCGGGCATGGATATGTGTGATGTCCTTGGGTTTACGTAGTTCTAAGTTCTAGGGGACTAATGACCTCAGATGTTAAGTCCCATAGTGCTCAGAGCCATTTGTTTTATCAATAGTACCTCGAAGTATATTCGGTGTAATCAGAGCGACATATCATCATATGCTACCCTTCAGATCAAGAAGAGTCGGGAAAACACACTGATGGAAACGATCTTTCACGTATACCCACCACTAGAAGTCACATGGTTTTAGGTCAGGGTATCTTGAAATTGTCTAACGATAATGCGATCGTTACCAAGGTCCCTCGAATCAAACCATTTACCTGACAAGCGACATGTGGGGCCGCCCCACTTTACATGAAAATAATATTTTGGACAGATTGCGTTCTTGCATAGGTGGAGTCACGTATTGCACAGGAAGGTCCTTAAGACGTGCACATGTCGTTGTACATCTAACAGGGTCACTAGGTGTCACATCCTCGGAAATAAATGCACCGAGAATGAAGAGGATTGTGAAACCACACAACACAGTCACATAACCAGAGTGCAGTGGGTGATCCTCCACCACATATGGGTAGTACAACCCCATATACGACAGTTCTACTCATTCACATCACTACGAATAGTAAAATGTCCTTCGTCCTTCCAAAGAATGTTCCCTGGCCACATGTCATCTGTTGTCAAGCGTGCCAAAAACGAAGGGCAAAGACATGGAGTTGTAGCTCATCTTGAGGTTTCATTTCATGGACATTCTGAATCCTGTAGGGATACTAGTGTAAAATTTGCCGCAAAATCTTTTAACCTGTTGGTCGATCGGGAGGAAAATCCTGTTTCACAGCTCGAGCGTTAGTTGCAGAATCTGAAGCATGTGTTGTACGATAGGCTGCACCTACAGCAATTTCATCAACAGCTCCCATGGGAATGGGTCGTCTTCTTCTCCCTGCTGCACCACCTAATTCACCTGTTTCTTCAAATTTCTTGATCATATTCTTTATTCCGTTTATTGACATATGATCTCTTTACAGCAGTTTCTGTCGGTGGTATTCCTGCAATGCAGCGCTGCTATTACTGCACTTCTAAGAAAACAACATTACCAGCAGTACACGGTCTTTCTCCTCAATAGCCATAGTGTTTCGTATGGAAAACTTCAACATTCGTAACTCTTTACACCAACAGTCACTTCACAAAAGAAATCAACAAGAGTCGCCAAACATCAAACCACACACTGACGTCAAAGCAGAAAACATTTCACATTCTGATAACTTACAGCGCCGTAATTTAACCTGGTTGCAGAAAGTCGAACTATGATTTTTCTTTCAGCATACTCTGCGAATTCACATATTAATGAACATATATACGATGATTGAGTGTCTTGCACCAATCTAACACCATAAGTCTAATTATAACCACCAATTGTATATATATATATATATATATATATATATATATATATATATATATATATATATTGAAATTTGTGTACAATGAGTTTCAACCAAGAGGGTTACTGTGGTTTCCTTGGAGTATTTATCTGTAGAAATAAATTTTTCGGTATCCGCAACACAAATTCTTTCACGTGTTTTTTGTGATAAAGACTCGGCAGATATGCACTTCATGTACGGATTTACTAAACGCAATGAAAGAGTGGCCCAGCGGCGCCATACTGCGTAGTTACCACAGCGACGGCAGCTGCATTGCAGTACTTCTGTAGTACTTTTTTATATACCAAAATGCTCAGAAAATATCCCCGAACGACTTCTGAAATATTGCCAGTGAGATCGAGTTGATCTTGTATCCTGACGGAACCGAAACACGTGAAAGAACTTGTGTTGCGTATACCGAAAAATTTATTGCTACGATAAATACTGCAAGGAAATCACAGTAACCCTCTCGTGGTTGAGACTCATTGTACACAAATTTTAAAAATAAAAGGTCAGGAACTGTCTTCCATCATGAGCACTATTACAGTTTTTAAAATCGATACTGTGAGTCACATGTTTCCCACGAACCTAACTAAGGCCAAGGTTTCATAAGTTAATTTATTTTTTGTAATTTTCGAAGCTAATTTTTTGTGTGTAGAGGTTCTTTATAACGATATAACCGTACAAAAAATCAGTACCAAAATACGTTAGTGAAACAGAAGCAGTAAAATATCACATAGGCTAAAAACTTTAACCAGAACATTTTAAGATGGCTTTCACGTATCACATGCCAATTTTTTTTTTTTTTTTTTTAAACATTCTGTGCACAGTTTTGAAACCTACACGCACCACTAACTGTAAATGATTGAAAACCAGTAGAATTACTGAGACGTGTTATAACGTTGCAAAGCAATGACTGTACTGCGTAAAGAAGCACAGTTAATCGCTTCAGACACTCTTGAAATAGAGAAGCTAGTGATATTATTTGATTTTCGTGAAACAGACGGACTGTGCCATGTGGCAGCTATAAACATATGCTGTCTCACTCAATCGCTCGCAGGTGTCTACATATCCAGTCCATGATCCGCAGAACTTTCCTCGATGTTCCGAAAGGTTCTCGTTAGATGGTAGCACTAGACAGATTTGTAACATGCAAATCCCAACGCTCAAAGCTGCGTGTTAATGTATTGAGACTTATGTGTTGTATCAAACACGAAAGGAAGATGAAATTAAGATGATATTACCTCTTTTTCCTGGTCTTATCCCGTTTTTATGGGGGCGGCACGTTAATCTATATTTGGCAGTTTTGGTGGCCAGATGCCACTCCTGTGGCCATTCTTCCCCCCTGCGACCACATCCGTCTGCATCCAGTGTTAACAAATGTGAAAGTGCGAGAACATTTTCTTAGGCGGAACTTGGATATCAGCCCAGTATTCACGTAGCAGGATGTGGGAGACTACCTAAAAACCATATCCAGTCTGGCCAGCACACTAGCCCCCGCCGCTAATCCGCAGGGCAGTTACGATGATGGTGATATTTAGCGACAATGGCTCATCTGCATTTCGTCGTGTTGCTTCGCATTCGTTATAATAATACGGGCGCCATTCTCTTCGGCCTCAGTTTGTTGGCACCACAGACAGGCTAGCTCGGTAATTATTCAGAGTAGGGTGGAAGTGAGACTCCTGTGGCCAGCCCCACAGCAGCAGCCCTTGGCGTGAACTGCGGCCTTCAGCCGGGCAGGCAGGCAACCCGCCACTCAGGCGCCTGGGCAGCGCTAGCAGGCCGACCCGCGGTACACCAGCCGCGCCGGGCCGCATGTAAAATGCATGTGCACTTTGCATGCGCGCGTCCATATTGAGTGGATCTGCATAGGCCCCGTTTGAAGCGAGGAGAGCGCCCGCATCTGGGCGGCTTCCCTCGGGGAACAACCCGGCACGCAAAGGCCGACTCCAAGCGAGTAACCCTTCACCCGGAAGATGATGCACAACGTTACTGTTTGCCTCCAGGACTGTCGGCGATGATCCTTCTTCAGTTCACTAGACGTAGCAGAGACCAGAGGAGATCAGCTTTCATCCAGTATTTTTTTCTTTTTCCTTCCGATTACTTAATGACTATAATGGACTTGGAATCAAGGGGAGCTGAATTTCAGTCCTATCCTACCTCTGTCTTAGTGTTCCCCAGAGTTTTAATGAAAACTGCTCAGAAGAAATTGACAAGAATCGCCTTACAACGCTTACTGATGATTTTTAGGTCTTTTCCTGTCTGGCTGAGGTATGAGTCTCTCTCTAATGTCTAAAGGCTGTTAGATGTTAACTCCCCTGTCTTCCCTTCCATTGTCTGTTCCATCCTCCCCAAAACTTTTCTCTTGTATTTTGTTCGGTCATCAGTGTTCTGAATGGCTTGAGGTCTTCAACCAAGATTTCTTCACCTGTACTGATATTCTCGCAGTAGCACCTGCAGCAAATTTCTTTAATTGTTTTTTATTCATATTTCAACTTCTGTCTTCTACATCTCAATCTAGTACCATGGAATTTCTTCTCTGTCGTATTATCACAGGTCCTATCAGAGTATACTTTTATCTAGATCTCCTCATAGTCCTCTGCTCGACAGTTCTGTTGAAAACTATTTTCTCATTTCGTTAGTTCACTAAATTTTCAGCATCCTTCTCCAACACCATATCTTAATCACTTTAACTCTCTTTTTTTAGCTTTTTCCACTGTGTTCCAGAAGTGCATTCTCAAACACTTGTTTTTACATTAAGACTTGTACTACCATAACTTCTTCCTTTGGCAGGGAATGCCCTATCTGCCTTTTCTAGCCTGCTTCTTATGTTCCCCTACCTTGTGTTTCCCCATTCTTTCGTCTATTATGCATTGGTTTGCTTACAGTGCAGTGAAATTGCTTCACTTTGTCTACTTTGTTGTCAGAATTCTGAGGCTAAGTTTGTCACTAATATCATTTCTGTTACTGTTCAATATTTTCGTTTTCCTTTTGATTACTCTCAGTCCATATTTGATGCTGAGTAGACTGTCCATTCCATGCAACTAGTTTTTCCTGAGTTACAGGGACAACACCAGTGTCATCAACGGAAGATATCGTTGATGCACTTTCACCCTCAACTTTAACCCCCTTTTGGAACGTTACTTTATTACTTTATAGATTCCATGGTGAACATGTAGAAGAGTAGAAGAGAATACTGCAGCCCTACCTTACGCCCCTTTTAATCCGAGCACTTCTCCCTTGGTCTTTCATTGTCATTGTTCCCTCTGTACAGACGCAAGTAAAGTTGTGAGTGCGGGTCGTGAGTCGTGCTTGGATAGGTCGGTGGGTAGAGCACCTGCCCCCAAAAGGCAAAAGTCTCAAGTTTGAGTCCTGGTCCGGGACACAGTATTAATCTTCCAGGAAGTCTGATATCAGCGCACACTCCCCCCCCCCCCCCCCCCCCCAGGCTGTGGCTAAGCCATGTCTCCGCAGTATCCCTTCCTCCAAGAGTGCTAGTCCCGCAAGTATCGCAGCAGAACTACAGTGAACTAGGAGCTGAGGTAATGTCGGAAATAAGGCTGTGAGAACGGGTAGTGAATCGTCCTTGGGCGACTCAGTTGGTAGAGCACTTGCCTGCAAAAAGGCAAAGGTCCCAAGCTCCAGTCTCGGTTCACACACAATTTTAATTTACCAGAAAGTTTCATATCAGCACACTCTTCTGCAGAGTGAAAAGCCAATGTCGTAGGTGAAAGCGACACTGACTGATTTAAGGGGGGTTGGACGTCAAACGGGCCAACTCGGAGCAGGAGAGGCACCACAGGAAATTTTAATTTCCACTGTCTATACTTTTAAAATAATTTCATAAAACTTTGTTAGCATGGCCAGGAAGGATTCAGAATTCACACTCATGGCAGTGAAAGCTCGAAAACATAACGAAGTAATTTTTTTTACATCTGAAATTTCATCATTTTTTTCACTTACTAATGGCAGTATTTGTTGCTATAGGTACACTTTTCTTCATAAGTAAGAGAGATTCCTCGATGAATTTTGCACAGCATACAAACCATACTTAAAGGTGTATGAAACTCTAGAATTTTCCAAATCTATTAAAACTGTGGTAAAAATTGAGGTAATTAACTATAAAATTTGTGTTTTTTTTTCTAAACATGAAATTTAAAATATAGCAACTCATTCGTTTTTTCATAAATTAAATAAATTCTAGAGTTTCATACACCTGTAAGTATAGTATGTATGCTGTGCTAAATTTATCGAAGAAACTCTCTAACTTATGAAGAAAAGTGTACCCATAGCAACAATGCAGCCATTAGTAAGTGAAAAAATGATGAAATTTCACATGTAAAAAAAGAAAGAGAAAGATTGTCATGTTTTCGAAGTTCCACTGCCATGAGTGTGAATCCTGAATCCTTCTTGGTGATGATGACAAAGTTTTATGAATTTATTTGTAAAAGTATAGACACTGGAAATTAAAATGTCCTTTGATGCCTCTCCTGCTCCAAGTCGGCCCGTTTGACGTCCTACCCCCCTTAATAGCGTAGCATTGCCAAGGATTAGCGGATGCCCGCCAATAAAAGTTTCTGAGAAGGTCTTTAGAGTAATATGTAAAGTAATTTATCTCGCGAACCGTACGTCGCCAAGAGTGCGTGAATTCTGGCTGGGGCCGCAGTCGATGGTACAAAAGCTTCGATGTCGAGACGGCAGGCATATTTCAGTATCTGCGTATGCAGCGTAGTTGCATAATAAGCTGTGTCTGCAGATCACCGGCTTTCTCACACCGCAGTCACCGACCAGCGCACGTACTGTCGGAAGGCCTAATCTTGTTGCTACTACACTGACAAGTAGAAGAAAGTCTGTCGGAGCAGAAATACATAGCCCCGTACGCTTTTTAGTTGCTTCGTGATGTCACGACACACAGCCTATTGTTATTACATACCGCTTAGAGTCCGTAGTGGTGGAAGAGGTGACTGATAAAGCGCTGCATCAACCTTGGCACCTTGTTATGCAGCGAGTTGATGAAGCCGTTGTCAGGCCAAGCACGCGCCCTCTTGTGCGGAGTCATTGAGACAGGAACAATGTGGGAGCTCGCCGCGTCACAGTTTTTTTATTTTCGCGACAGGAGGGAGAAAGCCTGCCGCCGCCGGCCTTTCCTTTCCCTCGTGGGCCGCAGCAAGTGGCTCGTAAAATTGGCCCGCTAGATGGCTCCGTTGGCGCAGGCGCACGGGAACGAAGCGGGCTCCGGCAATCTGGAGGCGAGACGCAGGTGCGCCTCGCGTTGCGGGCCGGCGTTTAGCGCCGCTCATCCGCCGGCGTATTGTTTATGCGCCGCCAGCTGCAAGTTGCCAGGCAGCTTCCACTCACGGCTGGCGCAGAATGAGGCACCGATACGGGCGCGTTTTGTCGCCGCCAGCTCCCAGTCTCCCTTTTACGTTGCTCCCGGCGTGTGTGATACACGCTGAAACGTGCCGTAGCATCAGATTTCCACCGCTGCTGGTGAAAAGGGGGCGCTGGTTCCACAAACAGTTCAGTTGTGAAGAGTGGCCGGTAAATACGCTGATGCTAGTGAACCTTTTTCCCATACCCTACCTAGAGATACGTCATCAATTTTAAGTAACAATAGAACATGTTTCATGTGGGGTTCCTGACTTTTATGTCTCTACTACTCTTCGTTTCAACCATCAGCCTTTCGTCTAGTTACATATTGTCATTCGTTGTTTACTAAATGAACTTTTTGTCAACCGGGAGATAGGTTTGAATATTGTTGTCCTTTATCAACAATTTCACTACCATTTTTTTTTTCGGTGACATATATCGGGTGATCAAAAAGTCAGAATAAATTTGAAAACTGAATAAATCACGGAATAATGTAGATAGAGAGGTACAAATTGACACACATGCTTGAAATGACATGGGGTTTTATTAGAACAAAAAAAAATACAAAAGTTCAAAAAATGTCCGACAGATGGCGCTTCATCTGATCAGAATATCAATAATTAGCATAACAAAGTAAGACAAAGCAAAGACGATATTCTTTACAGGAAATATGTCCACCATCATTTCTCACCAATTGCTGTAGTCGAGGAACATTGTTATGAACAGCACTGTAGAGCATGTCCGGAGTTATGGTGAGGCGTTGGCGTCGGATGTTGTCTTTCAGCATCCCTAGAGATGTCGGTCGATCACGATACATTTGCAACTTCAGGTAACCCCAAAGCCAATAATCGCATGGTCTGAGGTCTGGGGACCTGGGAGGCCAAGCATGACGAAAGTGGCGGCTGAGCACACGATCATCACCAAACGACCCGCGCAAGAAGTCTTTCACGCGTCTAGCAATATATTTTTTTTTTTTTTTGTTCTAATAAAACCCCATGTCATTCCAAGCGTGTGTGTCAATTTTTACCTCTCTATCTACATGATTCCGTGGTTTATTAAGTTTTCAAATTTATACTGACTTTTTGATCACCCGGTGTATTAATCTGTGGTCATTTGAATTAATGTCATAGAAGTAACAGAACGAAAAATGTATTTGCCTCCGTCTCTTTTTTCCAATGAGTGGAGGGTGGAGCATACAGTATTATTTATAGGTATTGTATTGTAAAGTATGTTAACCGGGGGCCTAGAAAAGACGGAGAGGCTCACGTCCCCGCAGCCGCTGTGACTGAATATTTATACAGGCTCTTTCACTCAGTACTTCATCACAGATAACTGCATCATATGCAAAAATCTGAAGCTCCAATTAACATTGTCCGCAGTGTCATCAAAGTGCATCATCAATAGCTAGGGTCTCAGTACACTTCTCTGGGGCCCACCCGAAGTTATTTCTATATGTGACGATGACTCTCCATCCCAGATAACATGCTGTGCCCTCTCTACCAAAGAGTCCTCAATCCAGTCACACATTTCACTTGATAGCCCGTATGATCACACTTTTAACATCAAGTGTAGGTGCGGTACTGAGTCACATGCTTCTCGGAAATCAAGAAATACAGCAGCTACCTGATTGCCTTAATTCATAGCTATCAGTATGTCATGTGAGAAAAGTATGCGTTGGGTTTCACATGGAAAATTGTACTGAAATGCAGGAGGATCTGCAACGAATTGACGCATGGTGCAGGGAATGGCAATTGAATCTCAATGTAGAGTAGTGTAATGTGCTGCGAATACATAGAAAGAAAGATCCTTTATCATTTAGCTACAATATAGCAGGTCAGCAACTGGAAGCAGTTAATTCCACAAATTATCTGGGAGTAGGCATTAGGAGTGATTTAAAATGGAATGACCATATAAAATTAATCGTCGGTAAAGCAGATGCCAGACAGATTCATTGAAAGAATCCTAAGGAAATGCAGTCCGAAAACAAAGGAAGTAGGTTACAGTACGCTTGATCGCCCACTCCTTGAATACTGCTCAGCAGTGTGGGATCCGTACCAGATAGGGTTGATAGAAGAGACAGAGAAGATCCAACGGAGAGCAGCGTGCTTCGTTACAGGATCAGTGGAAGACTGCAAGAGAGACGCTCAGTAGCTTGGTACGGGCTTTTGTTGAAGTTTCGAGAATATACCTTCACCGAGAAGTCAAGCAGTATATTGCTCCCTCCTACGTATATCTCTCGAAGAGACCATGAGGATAAAATTAGAGAGATTAGAGCCCACACACCGACAGTCTTTCTTTCCACGAACAGTGCGAGACTGGAATAGAAGGGAGACCCGATAAAGGTACTCAAGGTACCCTCCGCCACACACCGTCAGGTGGCTTGCTGAGTATGGACGTAGATGTAGACGTAGATCGATGTTTTCGGAATCCATGTTGGTTGGCACGGCGGGGGTCATTCTTTCCAAGCTACCTCATTGTGTTTGCGGTCAAAATATGTTCTAAGATTCTACGACAAATTTATGTCAATGTGTGGGACGGTAGCTTTGTGGATCACTTCTACTACCCTTCTTGTAATCGGATGTGACGCGTGCCAACTACAGGGCACGGTTTTTTCTTCGAGGTATCATGGTTAGAAGAGGTGATAACTCAGGCGCAAAATCTGTATAGAATCTGCTGGGGCTTCCGTCGAGCCCTGGAGCTTTGTTCAGTTTTAACTATTTCAGTATTTCACTCATATTTTCGGTGGAACGAGGATGAAGTTGGAGCAATTGTCCTGAGTTTTCCTCTGTAAAGAAACATTTGAAAACAGGGTTAAGCATTTCTTCTTTTATTTTATTACCCTCAGTTTTAGTTCCTGCTCCTTCGTGATCAACCGAGTCGTTTTGTGCACTATGGAAAATTGAGAGAGTCCCAAAGTACCATGCGTGGACGTAGACTTCGTGTCCCTCCAGTGTTCTGGGCTAATGTTGCCTTTAAGTGGGCGCACACATGCCTTACGTAGAACCACAGAGCCAGTAGCTAGGTGGAAGGTTTTGTCTAAGTGAATGAGACGGACTTGGCGAGGTTAATAGAAGCCAACAAACCATGTATGTCTGAGACACAGCTAACATGAATCTTGCTTCTTGTGACGTGGCCGCAAACTGAACCTTCCTCCGGCACTGTATTTAAGACGCCGCACAGTCAGCGTGCGTCAGTCTAGGCCTGCTCACCAGCCTGGAGAACTATGGAGGCTACCTCGAGTCGCCAGCCATTTACGTCCACGTTATGCTGTGATTTGGCCTTACAAAGCTCAGCGCCAAGACTTTGGTATTCAATGCTTTGCTATTGTGTTGTGTTCATGGGCATATGCCCTTAACTGTGGTTCTACCGGAAAGGGGCTTTGCGTGTTTAGAATCAATGAACGTGTCTGCTGCAACACAAAGTTACAATCGTTAATTAGACTATTTAATTGATTGAGCAGAAATTGGTACATTCACAAACAGAATTTCTTGTGACTCTCTTGCGTTTAGCTCAATTAGTAGTTTACAATACAATCGTGAAGTGTGATTTTGTGTTGTTATTAATAAACATTTTGTTCCTTGTCCACCTGAAAGTTAGCTCTTGCTTAATCAGCCCTGGACAGCCAATTCATTATTACTGGTGGCTGCTGTTAGCGGCCACTTAGACGTCGTTGGTAGCAACAGGTCTGCGGTAAAAGCGACTTGTCAAACGTCGCAAGAGCAATCTCGCTAACACAAGAACTATGGGCGGGGATGGGGGTGGGGGGTTAGGGGGAGGCGAGGGAGCACACTCGTCGCTGGCTCTCACCAGTCCCTTCTCCCTCCCCCACCGCCGCCCCCCGAAGGTGTCGGCCTTGTATTGGCAGGATCATAGCGATAGAGGGACATTATATGGGGCCGGGGGGGGGGGGGGGGGTGGATACCTCCTGGCCTTAATTCGCCGACTTTTATGTGGGCAGGCAATGAATGTCGATTCAGAGCTAGCATCCGCTCGCTCCCCACCCCCCACGACGTCCGTTAGTTGAGGGGTACCGTAGCAGGCGTCTTAAATGGTGCATTAGTCGGAAAGTGCAGGAAAGTCACTGTGTGCTTGAGTACCAGCAGAGGATGTGCTAGCGTAGCCGGAGTTCATACCAGCAGCACGCTCGGGTCGGGATTTTCCGGCTCTCCCTGGTCCCCGAAGCTCTCTGAGGATTCCCAATAGGCGTGGGTGCAAGTGAAAGATCCCGAGTTTGGTCGTGCGGTAGCGTTCTCGCTTCCCGCGCCCGGGTTCCCGGGTTCGATTCCCGGCGGGGTCAGGGATTTTCTCTGCCTCGTGATGACTGGGTGTTAAGTGATGTCCTTAGGTTAGTTAGGTTTAAGTAGTTCTAAGTTCCAGGGGAGTGATGACCATAGATGTCCCATTGTGCTCAGAGTCATTTGAACCATTTTTTTTTATCCCCAGTTTCCGCGCCCGATAACTTCAGAACGATGGATGTCGGTCAGGACCAGTCGCCCACGTATCCCCAGTCTGGAGGGCGATCCCTCGTTTCAGGACTTAAGCGTTAGCTGTTTCACATACAGGCCTTGGGGACAGGAAGCTTGCCTATACAGTCGCCAACAACCCGCTGTGGCGGTCCTGACTATGACTCTCTTACGGCGTACTGATCTGTTAGAGATCAACATACTCCAGGGCAGAGTCGGATCCCGCAACCATTCCTGGGAATCGTTAGATTGTTACAAACCATTAATTACTGATCGACAAAAAATGGTTCAAATGGCTCTGAGCACTATGGGACTTAACAGCTGAGGTCATCAGTCCCCTAGAACTTAGAACTACTTAAACCTAACTAACCTAAGGACATCACACATATCCATGCCCGAGGCAGGATTCGAACCTGCGACCGTAGTGGTCCCGCAGTTCCAGACTGAAGCGCCTAGAACCGCTCGGCCACTTAGGCCGGCGATCGACACTTGTGTACGTTAATCTATTAGTGTAGCAGAGCAGGGAATTAATCTGGGTTCGCCAATAAACGCTTCCGACTAAATCAGGAGTACGTTGCATAATTTTGTCTCGCGCGTCGTACATCGCCAAGAGACGGTGTATTCTGGCTGCGGAAGAGAGTGTGATATCGCTCGTAGGAACTTTTCATAGCCACTATTGAGACCTTAAAAATTTAGGTTGCAGTACCGCCTGACTTATCGTACGAAGATTCTGAACACTTGGGCTCAAATCTAAAGCCGACGTATAGGTTGGTACGGAATGGAAACGTCGTTACTGAAAAGGTGTTGTGCTGCCTTTCTGCACGTTCCATGGCTGAACGATCTGCAGGAGGAGATGGGAGAAGAAAACCCACCAGCATGCGGCGAATGCGAGATTAATTACACGGCCGTGTGATGGGCCGTCAGGCCGTGGAGTGTTGCTAATGGCCAGGGGCCGCGCACCTGCGCGCTAGGTGGACCGGCACTGCCTGCGGCGAGAGAGAAAGGCGTCATCAGGCGGAGGCGATTGCTGCTGATGCTGGCCCTGTGTGTGTGTACTGGCGAGAGGCCGACGCGTACCACTGACCTTAAAAGTACGAACCCGAATACGTCGTGACCGACGCCAGACCGGGATTCGAACCCGGATTACCTGCTTTTCGTAGCTGTTGAGCAATCTAAGTACGCCTTCAGGCATAATACATGACAGTTGTGACAGGGTAATTTACGGTCTCTGTCATACCCATATCTCTTTCAGTCCTATTTCCGTACAGAGAACCACTCAACTTTTCTTCCAAAGCAATAGCAGGAACCACTAAACCCAGCCCCAATTCTTTAAAGAATCGGACTCCCATGTATAAAACAGTGATTTCTTGACGTATCTCAATGTTCGTGCCGTAATGTGTCCTGAACTGTGTGTTGTACAATGATATAATTTTGCAGATACATTCATTGGTATACGTACATACTCAGTTGGAAACCATTATGATGCGGCTATAATTTCACATCTTGGAAGCACTCATCTATATACTTTGCGGTGATTTGCAACCGGATTTAGGTATCATTTGATAGCTTGTACATCGTATATATGAATATTTATTAGATGACTGACACTGTCACGTACACCTTGTAAATAGTTGTTAACGCATATTGCATGAAAGGTGATGGAGTGCCTTTATTATCAAAACGGCCTAATGAGCGATTGCCTATACTAGTAGAGGTTGGAACGCCAGTGGAGATGAAACAGTAGGCGTAATTCAAGTACTGGGTGGAAAATCCCGCAAAGGTGTTTTGGTACTGCCTGACACAGGAAGTAGCCAAGACGGACGAAATGGTTCAAATGGCTCTGAGCACTATGGGACTTAACTTCTGAGGTCATCAGTCCCCTAGAAATTAGAACTACTTAAACCTAAGTAACCTAAGTACATCACACATCCATGCCCGAGGCAGGATTCGAACCTGCGACCGTAGCGGTCGCCAAGACGGACGGTCGGGGCACCTGAGCGCTGCAGCACAATACAGCGGTGGCAGGAAGGATAACCGGATAATACTTCGGGAACTCTGAAAATCTTGGACGCAGCAGAGTGGAAGGAGGATGCGTTACCTCGGAAATCACAAAGGCTGGGCTATTTCCTAGGATTTTTACCCTGAGAGTCGTATCATTGTACGAATTCCTGATTAACGGGAATAGGTATTTCCTCGCAAACTTTTCGCTCTGGACGAGAAAAGACTAAAATATGGTTGGTCGGCGTTCGGAAGAATCTACAGAGAGGGAGAATATTCCGTGGTTTCGAGAATATAATTCGCCTTCTGTGGTTACGAGGGAGAGGAGCCGAGCTTTGCCAGCGGTGGGGAGAAGATAGTCTTTCGTTTTGAGCGCCCTTGTTTGACGGTCGCTCAGTATCAGCTTTTGTTGGTACAGACGAACTTGCTGTCTTTGCTCTCAGGAAATTTTATAGTTGGCACGATTAGGCGTTGTACTGTTGCGAACTCACACGATTCTGGACTTCGCCACCGGGTAGGGAGCCGTCGTCGAGTACGCAGCGTTCAGTAATTGAAAGCTCTTCTTCTGTCTATAATCACGTAGAGACGTTATCTGAATTCCGTCCTTGTGGCTGGGAGTTCGCGTTTCATGTCTGTAGAAAACAGAGAGGAGAGGACAGTATTATACACTCCTGGAAATTGAAATAAGAACACCGTGAATTCATTGTCCCAGGAAGGGGAAACTTTATTGACACATTCCTGGGGTCAGATACATCACATGATCACACTGACAGAACCACAGGCACATAGACACAGGCAACAGAGCATGCACAATGTCGGCACTAGTACAGTGTATATCCACCTTTCGCAGCAATGCAGGCTGCTATTCTCCCATGGAGACGATCGTAGAGATGCTGGATGTAGTCCTGTGGAACGGCTTGCCATGCCATTTCCACCTGGCGCCTCAGTTGGACCAGCGTTCGTGCTGGACGTGCAGACCGCGTGAGACGACGCTTCATCCAGTCCCAAACATGCTCAATGGGGGACAGATCCGGAGATCTTGCTGGCCAGGGTAGTTGACTTACACCTTCTAGAGCACGTTGGGTGGCACGGGATACATGCGGACGTGCAGTGTCCTGTTGGAACAGCAAGTTCCCTTGCCGGTCTAGGAATGGTAGAACGATGGGTTCGATGACGGTTTGGATGTACCGTGCACTATTCAGTGTCCCCTCGACGATCACCAGTGGTGTACGGCCAGTGTAGGAGATCGCTCCCCACACCATGATGCCGGGTGTTGGCCGTGTGTGCCTCGGTCGTATGCAGTCCTGATTGTGGCGCTCACCTGCACGGCGCCAAACACGCATACGACCATCATTGGCACCAAGGCAGAAGCGACTCTCATCGCTGAAGACGACACGTCTCCATTCGTCCCTCCATTCACGCCTGTCGCGACACCACTGGAGGCGGGCTGCACGATGTTGGGGCGTGAGCGGAAGACGGCCTAACGGTGTGCGGGACCGTAGCCCAGCTTCATGGAGACGGTTGCGAATGGTCCTCGCCGATACCCCAGGAGCAACAGTGTCCCTAATTTGCTGGGAAGTGGCGGTGCGGTCCCCTACGGCACTGCGTAGGATCCTACGGTCTTGGCGTGCATCCGTGCGTCGCTGCGGTCCGGTCCCAGGTCGACGGGCACGTACACCTTCCGCCGACCACTGGCGACAACATCGATGTACTGTGGAGACCTCACGCCCCACGTGTTGAGCAATTCGGCGGTACGTCCACCCGGCCTCCCGCATGCCCACTATACGCCCTCGCTCAAAGTCCGTCAGCTGCACATACGGTTCACGTCCACGCTGTCGCGGCATGCTACCAGTGTTAAAGACTGCGATGGAGCTCCGTATGCCACGGCAAACTGGCTGACACTGACGGCGGCGGTGTACAAGTGCTGCGCAGCTAGCGCCATTCGACTGCCAACACCGCGGTTCCTGGTGTGTCCGCTGTGCCGTGCGTGTGATCATTGCTTGTACAGCCCTCTCGCAGTGTCCGGAGCAAGTATGGTGGGTCTGACACACCGGTGTCAATGTGTTCTTTTTTCCATTTCCAGGAGTGTACTAGTCAGAGGACCGCCATCTGCCGTCCTAGTGTTTGAAAGAGTTACTTTTGTGACTGAAGTTCTTCCATCGTCGCAGACGTGTACGAGAACCATCAATCCGACACACCGGACGCAGTACATACAGTGATATTGCTAACTGCTTCGGCTTATTAGAGCTATAAGGCTAAACAGGTGTGATCACATATGTTTTATTTCCACTGAGGTTGCACACCACTGTAGAGATCATCTTTGAAAGTAGTGTCTTCTAGTGTTTGTTAAGTAGGTGATCTCAGTCATCTCGCTTTATTTATATTAGATTGCGTAGCTATAAAAAGGGGCAGATTTGGACAATTGATCAGTAATATTAGTTAGGAAATATAAACATTTGTAATATAAAGGGGTTTTAATCTACAATAAATGTGTAAGCAAAAACAACATTTATCATTTAGTAGTAACTAGTTCCCTTAATCATTAATTTATGTTTAGGTTGTAATTTGTGTGTTACAGAGCAAGAAGGAGGAAATAATATCACAATTAAGAGATCCTAAGATCTGCTTCAGGGGGCAGTCAGACAGAACCAAATCTTGATTTTCGCGTTCAGTACTTTCCGTTATGCACATTCATTTTACACCCGCCTGGAGTAGCATCTTGGACCATAAGTCTACGATGTTGTTCGTTGGGTAGCATAATTCGCGTAATGTACAAATTTCGTATAACACTTAGCTGGCATAACGATGGGGAACCCTCCTGCTAGGATCTGAATAGACTATAGTGTGGTGACATTCAGACATGAAGCACCTTCTGAAATGAACGTTGTAAACATGCCGTGAGAGAACTCTTAGGACACTGAGTTATGGGTGAGGGGAACAAGATACCTTCTTAGCGTAAGTGCGTTTCTTATATATGTTGAATTTGATTATATTTGCTCTATTGAGCCTGTGTTTCACATTATACACATTCTTTTGCAATCACATTATATTATTTCTCGTATGCTATACTATGACTCGTATGTTATAGATGACACACACTGCGCAACGGGGTTAAAGGATCTCTTTCTCACAAACTTTTCGCGACACAGAGGCTTGAAATTTGGCTCAAAGATGTCTACAAGCTTACTCTGTAACAGTGCACAAGCGTGGCAGCCTTTCAAAGTGACCGTCGAACTCGACGACGCGACGCCTCAAGCAGCAAGGTGTCGACATATGCGAATAAAAGATACAGCTCAGAAGTTCATGTGACGTGTAAAGTGGGTTAATGATATCATATTGGCACCTAATTTCACCACATTTCTGCTCAACGCCACCGTGGAGGTGTCACACGAGTAGGAGTTCGTCAAACCTCTCTTATCCACATCCTACCCCTTCTTTCAACGCCTCTGCGGTGTAGGTCAGATCCCCGACGCCCACATTGGTCATGGTGTTTTCTTGCAGCTGGCCGAGGAACACATTTCAGAATCGACACGGAAAGGCCTCATAGGGTGGCATAAAAAACGCTAATGAAGCCCCTACCCCCTTTCACCGGCCGGCCGCGGTGGCCGTGTGGTTCTGGCGCTGCAGTCTGGAACCGCGGGACTGCTTCGGTCGCAGGTTCGAATCCTGCCTCGGGCATGGGTGTGTGTGTTGTGCTTAGGTTAGTTAGGTCTAAGTAGTTCTAAGTTCTAGGGGACTTATGACCTAAGATGTTGAGTCCCATAGTGCTCAGAGCCATTTGAACCCTTTCACCGAGGTGTTAATTCCTATATATTTCGCGGTCAGAAATGACAGTTCGTTGTGCAACGACAATCTTCGACACTGCTGACACCGCCGGACGTTTCAACCCGTCTCAAAGGTCATTGCGGAGCTCCATCGCCACTGGACGTGATCGCACCCATTTGGAGCGCGAGCGACGACAGTTTTTGGTCTTTTGTACAAGTGGAAACCACTAGCGACCGTTCAAGACTTTCGACGCAAGCTGAACGTGGTCGGAAGCAGCAAAGGGTGCTTATGGTCTTTCGACCATCCTTTTTGCGTTCTCCTGTTGCGTGATCACAAATGTTCAAATGTGTGTGACTTTCTAAGAGACCAAACTGCTGATGTCATCGGTCCCTAGACTTACACACTACTTAAACTAACTCATGCTAAGAACAACACACACACCCATGCCCGAGGGAGGACTCGAACCTCCGGCGGGACGGGTCGCGTAGTCACTGACACGGCGCCTCTAACCTCGCGGCCACTCCACGCGGCTGCGTGATCGCAGAGGGGTGCATTGACACATGAGTGAATAAAACGGCATACAGTCCTTCTAAGACGCCCAAGGTTGGCAAAACGCTCATTGGGATCCGCTCACCTTAATTGAAAATTTTTAAAATGAAAATGTATAAACACAAGCCATAAAATGATCCTAGGTGCCTGTAGGCAGAGAACCACTTGACACTCTTCCGATTCCAGTTGCCTGCCTGCAGGCGCGTGTGACTACTTTATAGGTCGTCACTGTAAAGGTTCATTTTTAAAACTCTCGATGAATGTGGTTATGAGCCACCAAAAGTTTTGTCAAACTGTGGGTCTTACGGGGACTTTGCTGTTTTATTCAGACATGTGCCAGTGTCAAACCTTGCCACAGCCAGGCCACCAGAGGACGCATAACAGGAGCGCTGAAAAAGAGAAGCACTCTTTCCTGTTTCGGATAGCGTTTAGCTCTGCTGTATATTCCTACCCTGTTTAAACTTTTACGTCATCGCTTTGTACTGGCTTTCCATGTGAGTTCTTGATATATTACATTTATATTTATCAAAATGAGGAACAGTATACAGGTATGTGTGCTAAAAAGAATCTGAGGACTTGTATATGTGACATTGGTATTGGTTTCGTGAATGCTTTATAATCGCATATTTTTTGTCTCTGAAGATATTAAAGAAAATATGTTTATTATGGAAGAGCAATTGTTTTAAAAGACTTTTGGCAGTTTATGAGTGTAGTGATTAGAACTAATTCAAGATAATCTTTTCGCAAAAATGTTACAGTATATATGTTAAGATTCTACTAGCTACTTCGAGGGTTGCTAGTAGAGAGATCGGGGATGTAGACGAAGATTAGGGATAATTAAATAAGTTACAGGGAGGGTGCACTGGAAGCAGAAAACACATCCAGATAACATATTAGCGAGGGTTGGAGGACGGCTTAAAAACAAGTCGAAAATTACGAGCGGAAAACAAAGCTCGACAGCAGGTAAAGTGGTACACAGATGCGTCGCTTTATGCCACGTTTCGCACGTGCTCCGCAGCACCGCGGCCGCTACAAGTTTACGGTCGCCGTTCCGGCTAAGTGGAACGCTTCACAAGAAACACGTCAGCTTACTTTCCGCCGGAGAGGACGAGAAAAACGAAAAGGAGGCGAGTGTGGCCGAGCCTCGCGGGATCCACAAACACAGCACCGCCGCGCCACGGGAGCGGGGGAGAGCGGTATACGGGGAGGGGAAGGAGAGGAGAGGAGAGGAGAGAGTTTACGCTGGGGCCTGTAAACGGGGCGCGCGCCTTGCGGACTGTCGTTGTCTCTCACTGCGGCGGCGCAGACGGAGGCCGCATTTTCTGTGCGCTCGGCATCTGTCTGCATGGGGCCACGGGGCGTTACGATAACGCGAACTCTAGACATCAACTGACAAACTCAGCTGTGAGTAAGCTCAACGAATAAAATACGCTGCCTGACAAAAAAAGTGAACCACCCAAAAGACATGGTCGGATGTCAATGTAACTTCGTACAAGTACACGACACTCCATCTGCAGGTACTTATATGAAGAGAGTTGCGATTCTCCGTTGCAGGTAGAATGGCCACCACAGTACATTACTTTTTTATCGTGATTAGTATTGTTGCCAGGCCTAGTAAGGTACACAAAGGGCGCGAACAGCGCTAGATGTTGAGTAACCATTAGGAAGAAATTGGAGATGCCGCGTACAGGCATCCCACGACATTACCACCATCTGAAACAGTTTCAAAGTGACTGCATTGTATAATTTTTTTCATAATGCGGGGCCACAGTCACAATATATTTCTTTAAAGTCAGTACCGCCATTAGACTGTTGTTTATTTGCTGTGTTACATTTACATTTACACGATCATGATTTCGGCTTCAAAGTGCCATTATCAAGTGTTTTAAGTGTTATACAGTGCCTAAGATGGCATACTCTCGTATTTAAAATACACTATTAGACACATTGTCTAATGGTCGATATTCCTGGTAAAGATGGTATACTCAGTGATGAAACAAAGCAGTAAGCTTTACCAGAAATATAATCCCTGGATGAAAGACGACGTTCTTTTCGCGAAACGCCGTTGAGAAAATTTAGAGAACGGTCATTTGCAGCTGACTGCAGAACGATTTTACTGCTGCCAGCGTACCTCTTGCGTAATAATCGAGAAGACAAACCAATGGAAACTAGACCTTCTACCGAGGCGTATAGACAGTAGCTTCGTCCTCGCTCCATTTGGAAACGAAACTGGAAAGGAAATGATTGCAGTGGTATATGGTACTCCCCACCACACACCATACGTTGCTTCGGGCGTATATAAGTAGAAATGGACGTAAGTGCAGCACATGAAAAGTGATTGGCTCCATGCCCCAATAAGAAAGTTTCTGTTCCATGTGCCATTGATTCTGAGAAACTACGTTTTATTTGTTATAATGTAAATACCGAAATACAGTACTAACATCCTAACTAGTAGAACTGTAATCCACAGAAACGATTTCTTATTTATTTTACAATAGAAGAACGAAACTGAATTCAAGGAAATATCTTTCAGTTTTGTCTTCTGTTTCTTACTCAGCTCCATCTTGGAATCAGATTCTGCAAAGTTTACTCTTGAAACAACCTAAGCTGTTGTGGAAGAAATGGCAACATCGCCAACAGGTCTTTCTGGTTTTTCAAACTGTTAAACAGGACTGGTTTTCCAGATGGAATATACTGACATTTATCCATTCTTCTGCTTAAGAGTGAAACTTTTCAATAGCTTTTCGAGAGGGATGGGTGCGAGGCACTTAGATCATACTGCATTGGAGATCTTATACTTCTGCATTGACAAATTTTTCAGCAGCATCTTTAAAGTCAGAGAAGTCAGTTGTATGCATTGTAATTGATGGAAAGAGTTCACAGCTTTAGCTGTGTCAACAACCTTGTTTAAATCCTGCCGAACAAAGATCTTGCTTACTTTTATTCGTTTCTCGATCATTGCAAAATGTCTGTCGCAGCTCAGATAGCTGCACCCACTCACAAAAAACTTGTGTGCTACCTGATCAAAATGGCTGCCTACACAACAATCGTAACAGCAATAGTACCGGTACATGTATGGCTAAATGGAGGAGACCATGACGCATGTCACTTGGAACTCCACTGGGAAACACTGTTTGGTACAAAGAACATGCACCATCTAGTAACGAATGTTTGAAACATTTTCTCCGTGAATTAACACTTTGAAGAAGTCTAGGGATAAGCAACAGAGAATTGAGAACACATTAGCACTGAAAACGCGTTTTATGCAAAAAAATGACACTTAGAACATTTGACATTCCCACTCTCTAAATGTTTTCCGTTATCCAAATATCTTACAGTATCGACAGTATCAGGAAGAAACTCGCCTTCTTGTAGAGAACATATGATAAAAGAATAGGAACTACTAGTGTTATAAATGATCTGGAAGTATCGTTGTTTGTAGAGATTAAAATCTGGCATCCCGAGAAGGGTAATACAGCAGATAGTACCTGTAACAAGAGCGGCACTAACTATATGAGTTAAGAGAGACGGATAACGCTAATGAATTGTTAATAAGCTGGAAGTTCATTAACATAAAGTGGTCGTAGCCCAGGTTATAGTATATTACGGAACAGGGGTCAACGTGCTGGAGGAAAAAACAATCTGGAACTGGAAGAACGGATAGTATAACAGTATAACTTGTACGTAACTACTTGTCTGTGTCGTAAAATTTAATTGGAAGAAAAGTACCTCGCAGTGTTGTGTCGGACGGAGTGGGTAATTTGAAGGTCACGAAAACGTGGTCACATCGACACGGGCCGCTTGAGTCGGCAGCAACGCTAATGGTCCTTAAGAGGTCCAATCGCTGCTATCTCAACGGCAATCGCACTTCACGTTGTTCTATGGCCCTCGCACGAAATGCTACGCCGGTGTATTTAGCCATGTGTTCAGCATTGCTTTTACTACGTTGAAGTATAATCCGTCTCTTTTTTACTGCGTTCGCTCCACGACGTTTTTATTTATATTTTAACTTATACTGAGAGTGTATTTTGCCTCTCCTTCATTTAGACAGTGATGCGGAGAAAAATGAATTGGGCCCACGTGCTAGTGTATTATGTATTGACACAAGAATTGAGGGAAGTAATCGATAGTTATACAGTGAGGTGACATAGGTCATGGGATACCGATATGCACATGGACAGATGATGGCAATGTCATGTGCACAAAGTATAATAGGGAGGCCATTAACGGAGCAGTCACTTGTACTCAGGTGGTTTATGAGAAAACGTTAAAGACGTCATTATGGCCGCATAACAGGAGTTAACAGACTCTGAACGCGGAATGGTAGTTGGAACTAGGCGAATGGGACATTTCATTTCGGAATCGTTAGGGAACTCTATTTTCTGGGTTCAAGAGTGTGCCAAGAATACCATATTTCAGATATTTCCTTTCAGCACGGATAATGCAGTGGCCGACTGCCTTTAGTTATCGACCGAGAGCAGCGGCGTTTGCATAGGTTTGTCAGCGCTAACAGACAAGCATCACTACGTAAAATAACCGCAGAAACCAACGTGGGACTTTAGGACAGTGCGGCGGAATTTGGCATTAATGGGCTATGGCAGCAGACGAACGACGCGAGTGCTTTTGCTGACAGCACGACATCGCCTGTAGCTCCTCTCACGTGCTGAAAACCAAATCTGCTGGAACCTACTGACTGGAAAACCGTGGACAGGTCAGATGAGTCCCATTATCAGTTGACAAGAGCTGATGGTAGGGTATGAGAGTCGCGCAGACCTCACGAAACCATGGACCCAAACTGTCAACAAGGCACTGTGGAAGCTGGTGATGGCTCCATAATGGTGTGATCTCTGTTTACGAGATCCAGCTGAACCGACAATTGACTGGAAATGGTTATGTTCGAGTGCTTGGAAACCATTTTCAGCCATTCATGGAATTCATAGTCCCAAACATCGACGGAATTTTTATGGATGACAGTGCATTTTGTCACTGGGCACAATTATTCGCGATTGATTTGAAGAACATTTTTTTGACAATTCGAGTGAATGATGTAGCTACCCATCGAACATTTATGGAACATAATCGAGAGGTCATATCTTCCACAAAATCCTGTATCGGCAATACTGTCGCAGTTATGGAAAGTTATTGAGACAGCGTGCTTCATTATTTCTGCAGGGGACTTTCGACGACTTGTTGAGTCCATGTTACGCGAGTTGCTGCACTGCCCCTGCCAAAAGGAGGTAGGATGTATCCCATAACTTTTGACAGCTCAGCATATAATGTGGTGTAGAATAAGTTTAAGGGATTGATGACCTTAGCAGTTAAGCCCCATAAGTTTCGCACACATGATAAGTTCATATGATACTATGAGACGAAGTAAATATTCCAGAATTCGAAACCAGAAGAGCTGTTAGCATGAGTGACATAAAACTAGATATCTTAGGTGTTGCAAAACAACTCAAACCACTTAAGAAAGGCAAGTCTTCCGGTCCAGATGGTATACCAATCAGGTTCCTTTCACAGAATGCATACACAATAGCACCTTTCTTAGCAATCATATACAACCGCTCACTTGACGAAAGGTCTGTTCCTAAAGACTGGAAAGTAGCACAGGTCACACCAATATTCAAGAAAGGAAGTAAGAGTAACCCACTGAATTACAGACCCATATCACTGACCTCAATGTGCAGTAGGATTTTGGAGCATATACTGTATTGGAACATTATGAATCATCTTGAAGAAAATGACTCATTGATACATAACCAACAGGGATTCAGAAAATATCGTTCTTGTGCAACACAAAAATGGTTCAAATTTTTAAATTTCAATCTGAAACTAACATTATCAAATGGTTCAAATGGCTCTGAGCACTATGGAACTTAACATCTAAGGTCATCAGTCCCCTAGAACTTAGAACTACTTAAACCTAACTAAGCTAAGGACATCACACACATCCATGCCCGAGGCAGGATTCGAACCTGCGACCGTAGCGGTCGCGCGGTTCCAGACTGTAGCGCCTAGAACCGCTCGGCCACTACGACCGGCTGTGCAACACAGCTAGCTCTTTATTCCCGTGAAGTAACGAGTGCTGTCGACAGGGGATCTCAGATCGATTCCATATTCCTAGATTTCCACAAGGCTTTTGATACCGTTCCTCACAAGCGACCATTAATCAAATTGCTTCCATATTGAGTATCGTCTCAGCTGTGTGAATGGATTCGTGATTTCCTCTCAGAGAGGTCACTGTTTGTAGTGATAGGCGGTAAATCATCGAGTAGAACAGAAGTGATATTTGGCGTTCCGCAAGGTTGTGTCATAGGATCTCTGCTGTTCCTGATTTACATAAATGATCTAGGTGAAAATCTTAGCAGCCCCCTTAGATTGTTTGCAGATGACGCTGTAATTTACCGTCTAGTAAAATCATCAGACGATCAATTCCAATTACAAAATGATCTAGAGAGAATTTCTGTATGGCGCGAAAAGCGGCAATTGGCACTAAACAAAGAAAAGTGCGAGGTCATCCACATGGGTACTACAAGATATCCGATAAATTTCGGGTATACGATAAATCGCACAAATCTAAGGGGTGTCAATTCGACTAAATACCTAGGAATTTCGATTACGAGCAACTTAAATTGGAGAGACAACGTAGATAATGTTGTGGGGAAGGCGAAACAAAGACTGCGCTTTGTTGGCAGAACACTTAGAAGATGCGACAAACCCACTAAAGAGACAGCCTACATTACACTTGTCCGTCCTCTGCTGGAATATTGCTGCGCGGTGTGGGATCCTTACCAGGTAGGATTGACGGAGGACAACGAAAAAGTGCAAAGAAGGGCAGCTCGTTTCGTGTTATCGCGCAGTTGGGTGAGAGTGTTACTGATATGATAGGCGAGTTGTGGTGGCAGTCACTGAAACAAACGCGATTTTCTTTACGGCGAGATCTATTTACGAAATTTCAATCACCAACTTTCTCTTCCGAATGCGGAAATATTTTGTTGACACCCACCTACGTAGGGAGAAATGATCATCATAATAAAATGAGAGAAATCACGCGCCATTCGTGAACGGAATGGTAGAAAAGTAGTATGAAAATGGTCCGATGAACTCTCTGCCAGGCACTTAAGTGTGAATTGCAGAGTAATCATACAGATGTAGATGAGCCGTTTCTTTTTTACGAAAAAGTGATATCTACTGAAGTTAATTTATTTTGCACCTCGTCGCTGCTGATTAGAAAAACGCTAAGGACCGGTTAGATCGTCGCGCTACAATACCGAACCACATCAGATGCCATGTTACATCAGATATCATGGGCATATGACGCGATCATCATTAAGGTCGTCACCCGGTTACACCTACTCTTGAAGAAACACCCATTTACTCTCAGGGCATATAGTTCCATGAGTCCACACATCGTCATGGCCTCAATCCCTTTTCCGTCGTTCAATTACAAAAATCGTCTGTTCCATGTTAAGGGAAGAGAACTTTATTGTTTCGTACTTTATTGTTTACAATATGTAGTTTGTCCAGCAGTCGTATTTGGTTTCCCTGTCCCCGACAGCCTGAAGGTCATTGTGGACCCAAATAGACAGTCTGCTGGCAATTTGCCTGTCATCATCGACTGGAATTAAAGAAAGAGATTTTGTACTTTTGAATCTCGTTTTAATCCTCCACGATGTCGTAGCTTGTAAAACTACTTGTTCGTTTCTGTCGAAGCAATAACGTTTTCCTCGTCCCCTTTTGGATTTCTGTTTCAGATAGCAACAACATTAGGCGAATACTCAAGTAATTGTAAACATATACATAAAACTTAATTAAGGTCGGAAAGATAGGTAAAGGTACTGCCGGAAGTGAGATTGTAAGGGAGCGTTGTAGGTCGTACTAGCGTAGCTCAGTCGATAGAGCACTTGCCCGCGAAAGCCAAAGCTCCCATTTTCTAATGCTGGTCCGTCACACCACCGTTTCAATCTCTCATGAATTTTCACGATTTCAATATTTCACATTTCATTAAAAAAAGAAAAAAAAACCTTCTTCAAATTGTCACATGCAAGTACGGTCCTGACCCCCTTCTCATCAGGCAACTGCGTCGGACAAACAATGTTGATGCTTTCGAGCACGGTCTACTGTGAGAGCGCGAAATTACTGAGTCGTCTCGTAGCGACCACAATCACTTTTTACGACCGTGAACAGCAGTACGAACTGTTTGTTTTGGCAGTAACTATGTGAAAACTCTGTTAGCTGTGTATTTATTGAAATTGGTACCGCAAGCATATGAATATGTGAATATCAACACTTTCTTTGCTAATTTTGCATCTTTTCTTTTCTAACCTTCTCGTTACGGAAGTACATCACGTTTGGCAAAAAGAAAAGAAAAATCATAATTGCACCTGAAAAGTTCCTTCCCTCTACCAACGTACACACACTGTCCAGTTATATTAATGTGACCACCTGTCAAAAGCCTGAGTAATTACCTGTTACAGCGCGGGCCGATACGAAGTATGCAGCAATAGAGACAGTGAGGTTGTGGAAGGTAGCGACAGGGATGTGGAGCCACGTCGATTAGCGTCGTGGCCAGCTTCTCTAGGATTCTCGGTTGAGGATCGAGACTGAGAACAGCCTGATCGAGGTAGTCCAACGGATTCTCGACTGGGTTGACATCCAAGGAGTTTGGTGGCCAGGGTATTACGGTAAAAGCATCATGGTGCTCTTCGAACCACGCACGTACACTGCGAACTATATGGCGCTTTGCATTGTCCTTCTGGTAGACTCAATGCTGTCGAGGGAAAACAAACTGCATGTAGGAGCGCACTTCGTCCGCAAAGATAGGTACGTACCTCTGTTGACCCATCGCGCCTTCCAGAATGACGAGATCACAAAGAGAATGCCCCGTAAACATTCCCCAGATCGTAACGCTCCCTCTTCCGGCCTGGACGGAAGATTGTTGCAGGGTGTTTGGCTCCAGACGTTTTACGCCGATGGAGGATAAAGCGTGATTCGTCTGATAAGACCACCTGTCACCGCTGACTGGATATCCACTTGGAGTACTGGAGTGGAAATTCCAGCCTACGGCGCTGATGAACAGCAGCTAGCATGGTTGCATGCTACCTGGCGCCTGCTGTGGAGGCTCAGAGGCAGCAACGCTCACTGAACAGCCGTTGAGGAGACACTGTTCGTAGCCGGTTGGTTCAATTGGGTAGCCGTATTTGACACTTGTCATGTATGGCCCGTTGCCTCTGCGCCACTTTGGACAGCGCCATTTTGCCACGCACGGCATGCTTTAACCACTGTGGCACACGAACAGTTTACAAACTTAGCCGTTTCCGCCATGGCCTGAAAGACAGTGATTATGTGCTTTTGGACGCCAGGTAAATCCCTCCCATTCTGCATTACGACATCCACTGTACTTTTTTCCGTGTCTCTCAGATACGGTTTATATACCCTCCACTGCTAGTGCTGCCACCTGCGGTCTGTGAGTGGTTATTGCGCGTTGACGTCGATCATAGATGGTGGTGACATTAATGTGACTGGGCCCTGTAGAGTCCAGAGAATATGCGGTAGATTCCTCTACATTCAGTAAGGAAGTAATTGTACTGGTGTATTCAAATCTACTTTCTCTACTTTTTTATACATTTCATTCTGTACACTTAAGGACCTGCCCGGAAGCTGCACGCGTGAGCACGCAACTTTCAGGATTCGAGGAGGGCGTGCCAGTGCCAGACCGAAAGCTCCCCGTAAATTGACGTCGGGAGCCAGTGTGGCAACCAACCTGGATGTCGCTTTTAGGCGGTTTCCCCCATCCGACTTGGTGAATTCCGGGCTGGCAACATAGTTTTTGTCTAGTGTTATACCATGCTAAGGCGTGTGAAACATTTAGAAAAGTTTCACACGGCTTAGCATGGTATAACGCGAGACGAAAACTGATGGAGAACACAAATTCCGTTCGGCATGAGGGCGGCGGAGAGGGGAGAGGTGGGAGGGACACAAAAGGACTTCCGGCTACCTTCTAACACTAATATTGTCAAATCTAAAAATAACATGCTCTACGGTCGCAAGTTCGAATCCTGCCTCGGGTATGGATGTGTGTGATGTCCTTAGGTTAGTTAGGTTTAAGTAGTTCTAAGTCTAGGGGACTGATGACCGCAGATGTTAAGTCCCGTAGTGCTCAGAGCCATTTGAACCATTTATGAATTAACATGCCGACGCCGTGAAAATGCGAAATAAAGGCCAGGAAAAAGAAGATGATCCCGTTTAAGAGCTAGTAGGAGTGTACGACATCCGGCCCATTCCAGAGCCAATTTCTCTTTGAAACGTCCCCTTAGAAAAATTATACATGACTGTGCTTAAACTGACACACAATATTTTTTTTAGCGCAATGCAATCTGACTTTCAGTAATCCCTACAAAAGAATGGCCCTGACTAACATTAAACTATACCTTTCACAAATCACTTACCTCACAAAAATCTTCGTTACTCAAGCTACTGCAATACAGCGAGCGCCACTACTGCCAGCTAAATAAAAGATTCAAACTACGAAAGGCACTAACTACTGATAGGCATAGTTAGCAAATGAAAGATTTTGATAGAGAAAAAACAATGTATTTACCTTAATATTGTTCAAAAGTCATAATATATATAGCAGTTCATGACATCCAGTCCTACAAATATCAAAACTCCGACATTTCTCTCCCCACATCCACCACTGCCGGCGCCTCACCTCCAACTGCCAACGCTACGCGCTGTTAACATCCAGCTGCCCAACACTACAATGGCAGACAACAATGCAAACTAGCCACAGACTGCACACAGCACAGCCAGTGATTTTTCATACAGAGCGCTATGTGGCGTTACCAATAAAAGCCGGCCGCGGTGGTCTCGCGGTTCTAGGCGCGCAGACCGGAACCGTGCGACTGCTACGGTCGCAGGTTCGAATCCTGCCTCGGGCATGGATGTGTGTGATGTCCTTAGGTTAGTTAGGTGTAAGTAGTTCTAAGTTCTAGGGGACTGATGACCACAGCCGTTGAGTCCCATAGTGCTCAGAGCCATTTTGAACCAATAAAAAAACCTAAACATCCTACTTACATCTTCAGCGGAGCAGTGAAGATCCCAATTCAAAATACTTGGTGGGATGTTTCTTGTTATAACACTTGCCCTACAACGAAGGAAACCATCTAGAAGAGCTTGGTGCAAGTGGATGGTTAGAGACATTTTTAACTAGAAGACCTTCTCTGGTAAACCACTGCATCATAGAATTACAGCAGATGCAAGATATATCCCAGAGTCGAAAATGTGTCGATAATATACTTCATGACCACGATCAGCTAGAATGTCACTTATACGGTATTGTATCCATGCTTTAATGTCTCACTCGTTCCAAGTTAGTATTATTGTATGAATTAAACTGCAGATCACGTAATATACTGTTGGTAAATTCTTTCCCGTAAGGGTCGAAAACGGTACACTACAAAAAATTTATATTTCTTGCATGACTGCGAGTTAACAGACAATGTAATTTTTATTATTATTATTAACAGCCGGCGTCGCGGGTGAAGATGTGCCAAATGCGAGCGATGACTAAAAGCTAAAGCCATTTGGACAGTCCATTTTGGTGTAATTCGTTCCGTGTAATGCAACAACAGAAACCTGCGACATCCTAGCGCTATAAACGTAAGTTAATTTGTCATCTAAACACAGGAAGAGGCAACCTGTTTCAAATATTTGCAAGTAAATCTACAAAATAAAAGAAACGATTTCGTAACGGTAGCGTCACAAGATTTTCAAGTACTGCTCCTAACCTGACGATTAACGGACGTTGTATCGAGCCTCCGGTAAACTTACACTTATCAGTAATGCATAGGCCGGCTCTGCTGGCGCCAGGGAGCGGTAATTGGCGAGGCGTCTGCAGAGGCCGCACTTCCGCAGGGTGTCCCGTGTCGCGTGATAATTGCCGTCGCGCAGCAGGCTGCCGCGGTGACTCATTAGTCACGCTGGAATCTTAACTGGCGCCAGTCCGCACTCTGCCGTCTCGCGTGTCGCCTTCTCCCACATCTCGTCGCTCAATTACGCGCGGCGATGGCGCCTCCGCTTCCTCCCCTGTCCTTGTCTTTCTGGAAATCACACCGGAAGCTAGGTCACGTGACCCTGCACGCTCTCAAAACTCACTTCAGATAAACTGAGATGCGAAAAAATCCGGAATGCCAAACGAAGGAAAGGCTGCAGGTTGAAGATAAACATCCCGTCCACGAATAGGTCGTTGTACTGTATAATTACATTTGCCAGCCGGTGTGGGCGAGTGGTTCTAGGCTCATCAGTCTGGAACCGCGAGACCACTACGGTCGCAGGTTCGAATCCTCCCTCGGTTATGGATGTGTGTGATGCCCTTAGGTTAGTTAGGTTTACGTAGTTCTAAGTTCTAGGGGACTGATGACCTAAGATGTTAAGTCCCATAGTGCTCAGAGCCATTTGAACCATTTGAACCACCATCTTCTTCTGTGTGGATGCACAAACAGTGCCCGAACTCTTACGGGAATCGGCAAAATGCCGCGAGTAATGAGTATAATGGGCAGGGGCGCTGTGAATATAGTGCGGGACAATAAGTTGAGAATGTGGGTCTCACGGGAGGCGTGCAGTCGCGCTATCCTCTGTGTACTCGGTGGCTCAGATGGAGCCGGCACGGTAACTGAGCGTCTTCGGTCAGAGGGCTGCGTGCTCTTTGTAATAAAAAAACTGAATCAAGGAATCAACGATCATCTTGAACGGATGTATTGTGACGTCCCCCCAGACCAAACGCAACGAACTATATCGAAAAAAAGAGAGATGGATAGAGCGTCTGCCATGTTAGCAGAAGATCTTGGGATCGAGTCCCAGGCGGGGCACACATTTTCAACTGTCCACGTTGACTTATATCATTATGTCAAAGCCTGTATGCAGCTAGGTGTATTCATTTCACTGTAATTTCATTCTTACAAGCTGCATGGTCGCCGATGGTATCTGTTCTTTCGGACATGTAATGAGAATAATGGGCAGGGGCGCTATGCATATAGTGTGGGACAATAAGTTGAGAATGTGGGTATCACGGGAGGCGTGCCAGAGGTAAGCCCCTGCAGTCGCGCAATCCTCTGCGTCCTTGGTGGCTCAGATGGCTGCCGGCACAGTAGCTCAGCGTGTTCGGTCAGAGGGCTGCGTACTCTCTGTAATAAAAAAACTGAGTCAAAGAATAAAGGATTAACTTGAACGGATGTCTTGTGACGTCCGCCCAGACCAAACGCAACGAACAATATCGAACAAAATGAATTTAAAAAAAAAAAAAAAAAAAAAGCGTAGTGAGTAGCGTCACTGATCCAAATAGAAAATTACAATAATGGGCGGTGGTTCGCGTTTTAAAACACTAGAATTAAAAAAAAAAGATGGGTAGAGCGTCTGCCATGTAAGCAGGAGATCCCGGGTTCGAGTCCCGGTCGGGGCATACATTTTCAACTGTCATCGTTGAGTTATATCAACGCCTGTATGCAGCTGGGGGGTATTCATTTCATTGTAATTTCAAAATGCATATTTAATTTTTCTCGACATACGCAACTCAGACATTCACTTCGTCTTGTACTTGGAGTTTCCGTGGAGTCGTTCGAAGTCACGATTGCTGTCGCTGCCAGAATCCAAGCATTCTTGGCGATTTACGGCGCTCAAGGTAAATTAAGCGACTTTCTGCTCCGTTATTATACGTGGTAAAATTTATTGCTGGATTCAGATTCATTCTCTGCAAAGCCCTACTTATACACGGTCTAGTGACCACTGGCTATGTCAGACGCGAACGTGCAAAAACCACTCACAGACGGCAGATGGTAGCCCTGGCAATAGAGCATGTATGGGGGACGCGGAATACAGGGTAGATTTTGGGCTTTCACCCAGTCGTCGTAAACTTCATTGCACGGTATTTCGGCTGGACAACTGCCAGCTATCTTTAGGTGAGCCGAACGAGGACTGACGAAGACGTTCTCCGCTTCGACTTTTATAGTGCGCTGATAGTACCGTCGCGCATGCGTTGCAGTCGCGGAAACAGAAGGGCCACACCGCCAGCGACAGCGCCCTCGCTGGTGGAACTGCAATACAGTGTAGTTGTCGAATGCGGAAACGGAGCAATTCATCTGACGTCCAAAATGGCATAATCATTGAATTTTACGTCAAGGGTGGAAGCATTTCCGAAACGGCTAAGTTTATGGGCCGTTCGTGTGTCGCCGTAATTAAAGTATACCTTGCATAGCAAAATGGTGCTACCCAAAACCGTCACCGAGACACCTGTGGTGCATCACGAGCCGTAGATGACAGAGGTGAACGTCGGCTATGGTGATGTCTCCAGGCGACTAGACGTGTAATAAATAGTTGAGCAGCTGACCGGCCAGACGAACCAAGTGTCTCGTCAACGATCGGTCAGTGAACGTTGCTGTGTATAGGGTCTCCGCAGCAGACGCCTGGTGAATGCACCCATGCTGACTGAAGTTCATCGGACACAAAGGCTGGAATTTGCATTCTAGCAGCACAACTAGACATGCCCTGAGCGGCGACGGATGGCGTTTTCAGATTATTCAAGTTTTACGCTCCATCGGACAGCTGTCTGTTGGCGTATATCCCGGGATACTTCTGAAAGCAAACACGCTGCTAAATGGTCCAGCCGGAGGAGAGAGCATTGTGGGGAATATTATGATGGCATTGCTGGGGGACCTCTACGGCAAGAAAGGATGAATGAATTGATTGTTGGTGTTGATTACGATCATCCTCCTTTACCTCCTCTGCATTACTGCAGATGACGTGTCACTGAGCTCATTTGTTCTGTGCACGCAGTACACGTGAGGCGCCTAGTTGTTTCTACTGCACTGTGTGGAATACGAAGGTTCTGTTATAGTTCACTAACCTGCTGTCTTCAACTTTATGTCCCGAGCGCAGAAAACAGCACGCAGGTCGTAGGTTCTGTATCTTGAGGCTGAAACTGACTTTTAGCGAGGTTCTGTTCTGAAATAATGTATCACTTCTTTGGAATGCCACTCGCGTACTTTAATATAGCCACACGAGAAGACTACATGAACTTAATACAACACCTTCTGATATAGCAAAGTACATGATCGAACACAATGTTTACGAAAATGTATCTTTACACAATTTGTGGCACGTGTCTGTGCCTGATGACTATCGTAGTGAATCTTTTAATACTGAATACCGGATAACACGTCCTGCCACAGACAACATGACTGTACATCTCGACTGCCTAATCCAGAGTGACGAACAGCCCGAAACACTTGGCGCGCCATTCCAGAAAAAGCGTGACCCGAACGCTTCCGAAATGCTTCGTCTGTAATTTCGTAAGTCTTTTGTTTTTGATTTAAATTATTTTTAATAATTCTAAAATGACTGATTGATAGTCAACTGTTGTGAGATATTTATATTAAAAAGTGAAGTCATTCCAATCAGTAGTTTAACTAATAATAATAACTATACTTTAACGTTTTGGCGCCCTTGCTCCGAACACAGCCGCCAATCACAGAGCAGTAGCATTATGCAGGCTGTCTTTCTCACGGGAATGGTACCGAATCTAACATCTGTCACAGGTACCTTACACCACATTACGTCATCTACACTCCTGGAAATTGAAATAAGAACACCGTGAATTCATTGTCCCAGGAAGGGGAAACTTTATTGACACATTCCTGGGGTCAGATACATCACATGATCACACTGACAGAACCACAGGCACATAGACACAGGCAACAGAGCATGCACAATGTCGGCACTAGTACAGTGTATATCCACCTTTCGCAGCAATGCAGGCTGCTATTCTCCCATGGAGACGATCGTAGAGATGCTGGATGTAGTCCTGTGGAACGGCTTGCCATGCCATTTCCACCTGGCGCCTCAGTTGGACCAGCGTTCATGCTGGACGTGCAGACCGCGTGAGACGACGCTTCATCCAGTCCCAAACATGCTCAATGGGGGACAGATCCGGAGATCTTGCTGGCCAGGGTAGTTGACTTACACCTTCTAGAGCACGTTGGGTGGCACGGGGTACATGCGGACGTGCATTGTCCTGTTGGAACAGCAAGTTCCCTTGCCGGTCTAGGAATGGTAGAACGATGGGTTCGATGACGGTTTGGATGTACCGTGCACTATTCAGTGTCCCCTCGACGATCACCAGTGGTGTACGGCCAGTGTAGGAGATCGCTCCCCACACCATGATGCCGGGTGTTGGCCGTGTGTGCCTCGGTCGTATGCAGTCCTGATTGTGGCGCTCACCTGCACGGCGCCAAACACGCATACGACCATCATTGGCACCAAGGCAGAAGCGACTCTCATCGCTGAAGACGACACGTCTCCACTCGTCCCTCCATTCACGCCTGTCGCGACACCACTGGAGGCGAGCTGCACGAAGTTGGGGCGTGAGCGGAAGACGGCCTAACGGTGTGCGGGACCGTAGCCCAGCTTCATGGAGACGGTTGCGAATGGTCCTCGCCGATACCCCAGGAGCAACAGTGTCCCTAATTTGCTGGGAAGTGGCGGTGCGGTCCCCTACGGCACTGCGTAGGATCCTACGATCTTGGCGTGCATCCGTGCGTCGCTGCGGTCCGGTCCCAGGTCGACGGGCACGTGCACCTTCCGCCGACCACTGGCGACAACATCGATGTACTGTGGAGACCTCACGCCCCACGTGTTGAGCAATTCGGCGGTACGTCCACCCGGCCTCCCGCATGCCCACTATACGCCCTCGCTCAAAGTCCGTCAATTGCACATACGGTTCACGTCCACGCTGTCGCGGCATGCTACCAGTGTTAAAGACTGCGATGGAGCTCCGTATGCCACGGCAAACTGGCTGACACTGACGGCGGCGGTGCACAAATGCTGCGCAGCTAGCGCCATTCGACGGCCAACACCGCGGTTCCTGGTGTGTCCGCTGTGCCGTGCGTGTGATCATTGCTTGTACAGCCCTCTCGCAGTGTCCGTAGCAAGTATGGTGGGTCTGACACACCGGTGTCAATGTGTTCTTTTTTCCATTTCCAGGAGTGTATATACTTCTTGCATCTGCACTACTCTGGGAACAGCTTCTTGGAGCCTAATATGCAGTTCGTTTTTCCTCGTCTCGATGAAATCTACCAGCGGGAAGGTGCAACGTGTCACCCAGACCTCAGTATCCGTGCGTGGTTCGAAGAACACCAGGATGAGTTTACCGTTTTCTCCGGGCCACCAAACTCCCCGGATTAAAACGAAATCGAGAACCTGTGGGACCTTCTCGCTCCAACTATTCACGCCATGGATCCTAACCTAGCGCAGCTGGTCACGGCAGTGGAGTTAGCATGCTCCCACATCCCTGTCGGTACTTTCCAGTACCTCACTGACTCTCTTCCTGCACTTCTCGCCGTGATTCACCCTCCAAAAGACGGTTATTCAGCCTTTTGACAGCGGTCACAGTAATGTGGCTGGACAATCTAAAACAACGCTGAACGATAGACGTACGCTGAAACTGACCTGCTACCTGCGAGACAGAGATTATAATCTACTTCAAAGTTAATAGTTAATTCTTTTTACTAGTCTAACTTCCTTCAGACAGATCCCTACATTCGAGCAAAGCACTGGAAAATCTACACCGCTAACAGCTCTTACACTGAAGAGCCAAAGAAACTGGTCCACCTGCCTAATATCGTGTTGGGCCCCAGCGAGACGCAGAAATGCCGGAACACGACGTGCCATGGACTCGGCTAATGTCTGAAGTAGAACTGGAGGGAACTGACACCATTAATCCTGCAGAGCTGTCCATAAATCCGTAAGAGTGGGGGAGAGTGGAGATCTCTTCTGAGCAGCACGTTGCAAGGCATCCACGATATGCTCAATAATTTTCATGTCTAGGGAGTTTGGTGGCCAGCGAAAATGTTTCAACTCAGAAGAGTTTTCCTGGAGCCACTCTGTACCAATTCGGGACGTATGGGGTGCCCATTGACCTGCTGGAATTTCCCAAGTCCGTCGGAATGCACAATGGACACGACTGGAAGAAGGTGATCAGACATGATGCTTACGTACGTGTCACCTGTCACTGTCATCTCTAGACGTATCAGGGGTCCAATATCACTCCAACTGCATACGCCTCACACCATTATAGAGCCTCCACCAGCTTGAACGGTCCCCTGATGACATGCAGGATCCATGAATTCATGTGGTTGTCTCGATACCTGTACACTTCCATCCGCTAGACAGTATTTGAAACGAGGCTCGTCCGACAAGGCAACAAGTGTTCAGTCATCAAAAGTCCAAAGACGGTGTTGATTGGCCCAGGCGGGGCGTAAAGCTTTGTGTCGAGCAGTCACTAGTGGGCCTTCTGCTCCCAAAGCCCATATCGATGATGTTTCGTTGAATGGTCCGCACAATGACAATTGTTGATGGCCCGCACACTGACACTTGTTGTCAATTCGCGGAAGGGTTGCACTTCTGCCACGTTGAATGGTTCCCTTCAGTCGTCGTTGGTCCCGTTCTTTGAGGATCTTTCTCCGGCCGCATCGATGTCGGAGATTCCATGTTTTACCGGATTCCTGATATTCACGATACACTCGTGAAGTGGTCCTACGGGAAAATTTCCACCTCATCGGTACCTCGGATGCTGTGTCCCATCGCTCGTGCGCCGACTATAACACCACGTTCAAACTCACTTAAATCTTGGTAACCTGCCGTTGCAGCATCAGTAACCTATCAAACAACTGTGCCATACACTTGTTGCCGACCTCAGCGCCGCATTCTGCTTGCCTCCTACAGCCATGTCTCAGTGTTGGGGTTAATCCAAGCACACCAATAAACGTTTCTGAATATATTCGCGGAGCACTTCACTAAGAGTGTCTGGATTCTGGGCGCAGCGGCGATGCCAAGCAGGTTCCTAACGTGTGATGAAAGGAACATTTCAACAGGCGACCGCCGCGCAGGATTAGCCGAGCGGTCTTAGGCGGTGCAGTCATGGACTGTGCGGCTGGTCCTGGCGGAGGTTCGAGTCCTCCCTCGGGCATGGGTGTGTGTGTTTGTCCTTAGGATAATTTAGGTTAAATAGTGTGTAAGCTTAGGGGCTGATGACCTTAGCAGTTAAGTCACATAAGATTTCACACACACACAACTGGCGACCCTATCACTGTTTTTCACACAAGTCCACAAAAACACCGGCTGTCATGTGAATTACTGATTTGTTGTTGTGGAGACTATTGGAGGAAGTTGCTACGAGCCAGTTGAAGATGATTTGCGAATTTTTAGCGATGTACAATTCCAGTACAAGGGTGGTATCTCAGAATCTTCCTGAGCGCAGATGCCAGTGGGGCTCTTAACAATTGACTTCGGAGAAGTGACAAGTTTAGCCTGTCTCACAGGTCAAATTTTTGCTGGCGACCCTTATTTACACCGGTTTTACATATGCAACAGTGTAGAGAAATAATATTGGACCATTAATAGGCTTTTCTGATTAAATATGTGGAGCAATACGTCGCGTAATTTTTCTCGTGCGCTGCACATTGCCAAGAACGCATGGATTTTGCTCGCGACTGTGAGTTCAACTTGATGTGATGCTACGGGAACTCCGAGGAACGGACGAAGGGAACGCAATAGGAGGCATCACTGGCTGTTTTCTGACCACTCTACTATACAGGGTGTTAGCGAGATAAGGGCAGATATTTCAAGTGATGACTGAGGAAAGCGTATTGAACAACATTGCATCAGTATTTATTTCATTTTCAAACGATTAATTATGGGTGTTACGAGCAGTATGTTTTTAGGTTCGTGAGTGTCTCCAAGTACGAGTGGCACAAACAATCCGTTAAAGTTATACCAAAGCGCAGTGTCTGTCCGAAAGATCAGACACCAGACGGAATCTGCAGCTTCAAAACATTATTTGTAAATTAAATTGGGATCATTGCCGTCAGCTGGGGACGGACATTAAGCGGAATCAGCGGCGACGAGCGAAGATGTGTTCCGGACTGGGATTAGAAACCGAGATGTCTTGCTTGCCAGGCACTTGCGGTAACCTCTGCGCCATCCTGGACACAACGTTATCGAAACTGCGCGTACTATCTCGGCCGGTCCACGCTCTCACCGAACGCCACCTATCCGCCGTCCTTGTTCACTATACTCCAGTTCGCTACTCAGAGATTCCCATAGGAAGTCGGAGGTATTTGTGGATTCGCACCTGCAGGAAGGCGATTCATTGCCCAGTTAAGCTTCTCTGTTATACTGTAGAATGCATGACTGAGAAGGCTAACTGGGCTTGTCAAGTAAAGTGGACGGGGACTGCAGATAGGTGGCGTTCAGTGGGAGTGTGGATCGGCCGTGAGGCGTGCCGAGGAGATAGTCTGTGTAGTTGCGATAACCCTGTGTCCCGGATGGCGCAATGGTTACCGCACCTGCCCACTAAGCAAGAGATGTCGGGTTCGAATCCCTGTCCGGTACACATTTTCGCTCGTCGCGTCTGATTTCGCTTAATGTCCCGTTGCAGCTAACAGCAGTGATTCTCCTTTAATTTTGGTCTTATGTCAAAGCGGTAGGTGGATCAAAACAGAATGTCCAGACACTCTGTGACCAAAATGGTACTGAAACAGAGGATGACAGACTAAACGCCGAAATACTAAATGTCTTTTTCCAAAGCTGCTTCACAGAGGAAGACTGCACTGTAGTTCCCTCTCTAGATTGTCGCACAGATGACAAAACGGTAGATATCGAAATAGATGACATAGGGATAGAGAAACAATTAAAATCCCTCAAAATATAAAAGGCCGCTGGACCTGATGGAATACCAGTTCGATTTTACACAGAGTATGCGAAGGAACTTGCCCCCCTTCTTGTAGCGGTGAACCGTAGGTCTCTAGAAGAGCGTAGCGTTCCAAAACATCGGAAAAGTGCACAGGTCATCCACGTTTTCAAGATGTGCAGAACTGTAGACCTATATCTCTAACGTCGATCAGTTGTAGAATTTTGGAACACGTATTATATTCGAGTATAATGACTTTAGATTAGAAATCTACTCTGTAGGAAGCAGCATGGGTTTCGAAAACGACGATCGAGTGAAACCCAGCTCGCGCTATTCGTCCACGAGACTCAGAGGGTCATAGACGCTGGTTCCCAGGTAGATGCCATGTTTCTTGACTTCCGCAAGGCGTTCGATACAGTTCCCCACAGCCGTTTAATGAACAAAATAAGAGCAATGGACTATCAGACCAATTGTGTGATTGGATTGAAGAGTTTCTAGATAACAGAACGCAGCATGTCATTCTGAATGGAGAGAAGTCTTCCGAAGTAAGAGTGATTTCAGGTATGCCGCAGGGGAGTGTCGTAGGACCGTTGATACTCACAATATATATAAATGACCTTGTGGATAACATCCGAAGTTCACTGAGGCTTTTTGCGGATGACGCGGTAGTAATTCGAGAGGTTGTAACAATGGAAAATTGTACTGAAATGCAGGAGAATCTGCAACGTATTGACGCATGGTGCAGAGAATGGCAATTGAATCTGAATGTAGACCAGTGTAATGTGCTACGAATACATAGAAAGAAATATCCTTTATCGTTTAGCTACAACATAGCAGGTCAGCAACTGGAAGCAATTAATTTCATAAATTATCTGGGAGTAGGCATTAGGAGTGATTTAAAATGGAATGACCATATAAAATTAATCGTCGGTAAAACAGATGCCAGACTGAGATTCATTGGATGAATCCTAAGGAAATGCAGTCCGAAAACAAAGGAAGTAGGTTACAGTACACTTGCTCGCCCACTGCTTGAATACTGCTGACCGGTGTTGGATCCGTAACAGATAGGGTAGATAGAAGAGATAGAGAAGATCCAACGGAGAGCAGCGCGCTTCGTTACGGGATCATTTAGTAATCGCGAAAGCGTTACGGAGATGATAGATAAACTCCAGTGGAAGACTCTGCAGGAGAGACGCTCAGTAGCTCGGTACGGGCTTTTGTTGAAGTTTCGGGAACATACCTTCACCGAGTAGTCAAGCAATATATTGCTCCCTCCTACGCATATCTCGCGAAGAGACCATGAGGATAAAATCAGAGAGATTAGAGCCCACACAGAGGCATACCGACAATCTTTCTTTGCACGAACAATACGAGACTGGAATAGAAGGGAGAACCGATAGAGGTACTCAAGGTACCCTCCGCCACACACCGTCAGGTGGCTTACGGAGTATGGATGTAGATGTAGAATTTACATATAATCTATTAAAGCCCTGGGCAGCAAGTCTGGCACTGAAGTGTGGACACGTGCAGGCGAAATAATGGTCTAAACTGACAGGCGTAGTCCACTTCGCAGTACAGTTACGATCGTGCAGAAAACATCAGGCAGCAAATTAAATAATGTGTTTGCAGGGTGACTGCCAGAGGTAGAGAAAGAATAACTTTCACACTGAAGTTGGTACATATTAAAGTACCACTATCTGCAACTTTATCCCTAGCACCCTGTGTTTGCCATTGTGTTTAGTAGCTATTTACAAGTCCCCTGCCAGTGCAGTCTCGAAGATAGCTACTTGTGTTATTTAGAAGCCTGCTGGAGGTGAAGTTTCCGCCGTTTTTGTGGCGTTACTACCATGGAGAAGCCTGCGCATGCGCCTCCGTCACGCCTCAAGCTGCAACCAGCTGGTGCTCACGTAGCGGCCATTAGCGCATCCTGTGTGACGTGGGGAGCGCCGCCGGCAATTCTGCAGGTGCCTGGCCGCAACCTTTACAGCCCGGGGACCTGCTCGGCATGGAGTGTGTGCCCCGTCTCAGCCTTCCCTACCAGCCGGTGCCGTAATGAATTCCTGGGTCCCTCCTGCACGGGACGAAACACAACACCGCACGAGAACAGGTCTCCAGATCAACCTCACTTCCTGTTGTCTTATTTCCCTGGTTTTAATTATCGCGCAGCTGCTAGGCATTACGCTGCATCCGGATACAAAAACGGTGATCAACAACAGCTTCTCATTAGGTACTGCATGGAAACGTGTTCCGAGCAAGTAGAAACGGCCTCGGGAAACGGGCGGAAATTAAGTCACCCCCTTCTTCCGATGAACCTTCGCCACTAATTAATTTACTGACACTGTAATTATCCCTTATACTGTTAACGTGGGGGATACTTCTGTTTCTTCAATTAATGTTTGTCAGAAACTTATTTTAGCACTCGCAGCGAGGAGGCTGCAAAATTAAAGTGATATGAGGACAAATGTGGTTCCAGTGACACTTAAGTAATTAAATATATCTTGAACTTAACTGAACTTTGTAAATCTATAAAAGATCTATAAAAGTCTCCCACTGCGTTTTTCTGTCTGCATGTTAAATACAATCTCAGGAACTACTTCAGTGATTCTGATACGGTTTCCACTAACAGATGAACTAATTTACCACGAAGGTTTGCATATATAGGCTGAGTCTGGATGAAAGGTACATGCCTTGAAGCGTGATAATATTAGTGACTGCGGACAAAGAACTTCATAGGAGATATGCCCCCGTCCGAATTGTTTCCCAGATAGTACACATCTAATGTACATTTTTATATATTTTCTTTATTATTCAAACATAGTCGCTGTTTGCAACGTACCACAGTAGTGTACAGGGAGACGAACAGTTTCATAAAGGACATCTGTGGTCCATCAAGTCGGCAAACTCGCCTAAGCTACAGCCTATACGCGTCGTGCGACATTTTCAGTATTCTCGCGCTCTCTTTGCCCAAACTGTTAGACCTAGACAAAAAATGAATAGGGTATTTTCTCTAGGTGATTTAACGTAGTTTAATTTTTTACTATGGCACATTTTCGTTGGAGGATGCGGTTTTCGATTTATTCAATAAAAACGTACGGGAGTGAATTAAATGTGTTCTGCTTCGGAAACCATCCGGGATGGGGTAAATGTCCCAATGAAGAATCAATTCTACTATCGCCTATCAAATCATATTCCTTTCCTCCAGAATCACGCTGTATAGACACTTAGCGTGTAGCTCCTTAGTGCTACTCGTTCGAAGGTGAGACGGTTCGCTAGTGCGAACATAATTTTATATTTAGTTGCAGAGGCACAGTACTAGTCACCGTAGTGTTTCACTAGTTACAGATTCAAAAATTAGCTTACCGTACGTGCGCCTGATTACTCATCGTCAGATACCAGCACATGTACTTCTAGAATGAGATTTTCATTCTGCAGCGATGTGTGCGCTGATATGAAACTTCCTGACAGATTAAAACTGTGTCCCGGACCGAGACTCGAACTCGGGACCTTTGCCTTTCGCGGGCGAGTGCTCTACCATCTGAGCTACCCAAGCACAACTCACGACCCGTCCTCACAGCTTCAATTCTGCCAATACCTCGTCTCCTACCTTCCAAGCTTCACAGAAGCTCTTCTGCGAACCTTGCGGAACTAGCACTCCTTGAAGAAAGGATATTGCGCAGACATGGCTTAGCCACAGCCCAGGAGATGTTTCCAGAATGAGATTTTCACTCTGCATCGGAGTGTGCGCTGATATCAAATTTCCTGACAGATTAAAACTGTGTGTCGGACCGAGACTCGAACTCGGGACCTTTGCCTTTCGCGGCCAAGTTTTAATCTGTCAGAAAGTTTGATATCAGCGCACACTCCGATGCAGAGTGAAAATCTCACTCTGGAAACATCCCCTGGGCTGTGGCTAAGCCATGTCTCCGCTATATCCTTTCTTTCAGGAGTGCTAGTTCTGCAAGGTTCGCAGAAGAGCTTCTGTGAAGCTTGGAAGGTAGGAGACGAGGTACTGGCAGAATTGAAGCTGTGAGGAAGGGTCGTGAGTCGTGCTTGGGCAGCTCAGATGGTAGAGCACTTGCCCACGAAAGGCAAAGGTCCAGAGTTCGAGTCTCGGTCCGGCACAAAGTTTTAATCTGTCAGGAAATTACAGTTTTACAGCCGGCCGCGGTGGTCGTGCGGTTCTAGGTGCTCCAGTCCAGAGCCGCGCTGCTGCTACGGTCGCAGGTTCGAATCCTGCCTCGGGTATGGATGTGTGTGATGTCCTTAGGTTAGTTAGGTTTAAGTAGTTCTAAGTTCTAGGGGACTGATGACCACAGCAGTTGAGTCCCATAGTGCTCAGAGCCATTTGAACCATTTTTGAACAGTTTTACATGTACTTCTGTTTACAATGACTTATCAACACGTCTGATTACTGCTCCATTGTTGTGAATGCAAAGTTGTGTAAGTAAGAACAGATCACCTTGTGTGTTAATCTTTGCCAAATGTGTGCTATGAAGTGACGTCCACGCTGACGGTTTTCACGTTCCACATCACGGATTACGTAGATCCTGTATCTATCACACAGACCTACTTTCGTGTTAGTGAGGCAATAACTAGCATAAAGAACCAAAATAACTGCAAAACGAACGCATGTATACTCTTTTGGATGTTGTTGCTTAACTGTGATAATATGTAGCTCCGTAATCACGCCCCACTAGCTATCCACTACAAAACAACCGCTACGTCGTCCTTTGGCGATGGCAGTTGTAGACAGCAGTATGGCGGGACTTGTGGTTAACACAGCATTCTCACGGCTGTTGACAGAAGTTTAGGAGTTTGCAGACTTCTCGAATACAATGCAGCACCTGAAAAGCATTACTGAATCATTAAAGTGTTGCTACCTTTCTTTTTTTTGTTGATGATTAACGGAAACCCACTTATCACTTGCAGCCAAGTTTAGAATGGTTCCAATCGTACAGATATAATTTATTTGTTCTCATGTGATTTTAATTTTTGTTTACTTCTAAAGTGAACGTGCATATGGCAAATCATGGTCCTAATGTACCGTGAATTACTCTGTTTATTCCTTACGGAGTCATTGTACATTATAATTGTCATCCTCGATTCGTGCTGTTTCACGCAACAGTAATTATAAACTGTGCAACACATTACCGCTTCGTAAAATGTTTTCTTTCTCTCTAGAATTGTTTACTACCTTGCTACAACATTTTCCCGTCTTCAAATGATGTCACTTCCTCATTCTCTTACACATGTCATAACATGTCATATTATACCGATGTGTACATTCTCCTTTGGTTGTGATTGTCATATCAATATTAATACTCATATACTCCATGAAACAGTAGATACTTACACAAAATCTATACGATCTCTGATCACATTTCCTTTTCTTTCTCTGATTTGCAAGTAGACGTCTCCTAAATAACTGTATATTGTTAAAATGTTCGCTAATTCACTGACATTAATAAATAAAAACTAGTTTTTTTCTAATGACGCAAGGAAACATATTTTGAGCTACATTCTTACATCCTAACGATTACTAGCGGGAGGTCTTGACCTAAAAAAGCTAGCGCAAAGAGTTTTGTCTTGAAAAGAAAAAGGAAAATTCTCTACTTGTACATTTCATGGAGAATATAGAAGTCTTTAGCCAGTGACGAGCACTATAGTCGATAGTGAGTGCTACAGTCAATTAACTGTACGTGCACTTGAACGACACCGAAATTAAATCATACAATACGGTTATCAGAACTGAATAAAGCTTAAGAACATACTAATTATGAAAGGGAACACTGAGAGCAGCATTGTGAAAGCAGCTCTTCGAGCGCGAAAGTTGGTTTGATAAAATTGATGGAAGCTAATGACTGTAAGTGGAGATTAATAAATTGGATACAATCGCATTTAATTTAGTAGCATTCTTGTTCCAAAAAATTATCATTAACGGCATTCAAATAACGGAAACGCTAGTACTGTACTAGGGATGAAGGTAAGAAATGCTAACCAATATTCTAAGCAATGATTAATATCAAAAAAGGCAGCTAAGAGTAGGAGCAACGTTATCCACACAGAAAGAGCCGTGAGGTAACGTTACAAGGGCTAGCAAATGATCGCTTTGAGAACATTCGTGCAGTGTGCTTGATTGAAGGAGATAACAGTGATCTAGGTTAAATTCACGACGGCTAACACAGATTTACTCAATCAGGGAAGGTCATCCGTTTCTTACATGACAAAAAAAGATGTCGCTGCTAGCAGTTTCTTTGAATTGTCTGCTAACATTGATGCAACACACTGATGAAACTTCTCATTATATGATACTGCTGCCTGTAGTTTCCTTGTTTCCAAACACCAAAGTCTTGAAAAACGAGAAGAGACGGACTCAGTGCCGAGTTCTTGAGAACTGCGGGATTTGAAATGCAAAGAGCTTCGTTCCTTATACGTGTTTGTAATTGCGTGGAGTCAATTAAAAGCAGACGTTCCTAGACCGTGTGAGCGGGGCTGGGAAGCGCCTACGTGACACGGAGACGCAATTACCGGGGGGCAGAGTAAAGAGTAACTTGGCGGTGAATGCAGTTGGCATTTGTCTGGTTGTGCGCTTGAGCAATAACAGGTCTCGTTTTTGAGAATTACAAGCGCCTTTCTAAGTAGGTGCCATCCCGAGCGAGAATCGATAGCTCCGACGCCGGCCAGTTAAGGCGAGGTATTCTCGCAGATTCGTCCCGCTGAGTACAATGAACAACTAGACTGCCAGAGCGTGGAGTACATCGTAAGCGATGCCGTACTCGCAAGCCAAAACTGTCATCAGACGTCCGGCTGCAGAAGGGTGTGCTAATAGTTGTAGAAATATGTGCGCATCTTCGTATGTTATTACGTGCTTTACATAAAGCGTTACTGGCTTGAGACCTCTAAGACGGACCTGCGAGATCCTCCAGTGTATTCCGACACTGATAAAAAATCCATCGTCGTAACTGCGGCATCCACTTCTCATCTTCAGACTGTTCCACTGTGCCCTGTAATTAACGATGATACCTTCCCGCCTCCTCTATATATCTTTTGTTACGCAACCTTCCCTTCTACAATAACCTATGAAACCTTCCCTTAGGATTTCTATCTCTTGCTTAATAATAACAAGTGAAATCTTTCCTTTGAAATTAATTCACCTTTCTCAATCTTCACATACAAATTTAAATGCTGCTTATTAAAAGTGATTTTCTGATTATTTCGACGAAATATAGAATGTGTCGTCGTCGTGGCCCTCAGTCGTTACCTGCAATAACCCAAAACTGTTCCTTACCTTTTTTACTGTTACTGGATCGCCATCTGACTGCTACATCGAACTGCGACATGAATATACTTACTCTGTTTTACTACACTCTATTAGCTGCTGGTGGGCTGTCATAATAGGTGGCTGTATTTATTACCAATGCTGACGTTATTCTTTAATAGCAAAGCTGACGTTATTCTTTAATTAATTTGATTGAAGTTACGTAATTCATAGTTAAACTTTTTCTTGACATCAATAAAATTTTGCAAAGTTTTACATTGATGGTTTTTGGGATGAATTGTAATCAGTAATGCAATATTGCCGGCAAAAATTAATTATATTCTGAATGAAATGATTTTAGAAACGTTCAAATGAGACTTACTTTTTACAACAATCTTACACTAAGCATTGCGCAAACATACCTTCAGTAGTCTTGAGTTTCTCAAAAAAATAATGCAATAATATTAGTTCCTCTTATGATAATAGTTAGCTGATGTCTCTGTACATCCGTTTATAATCTCTTGTAAATCGTATCTGGTGGCTGGCAGGCACACCGCTCCTCTCTACCTCTCGCTTCAGACCTGCTACCGACTGGCTTCACTTCTCGCTTACTACTGACATCCTACGGACGCTAAAGTGCGGTCTCTCCCGCCAACAATGCTTTCTGGTGCAGACAATCCCTGCTACCATTACAAAATGTATCAATGCACGGTCTTTCCCGCTCTTTTCTGAAAATGTATCCATACGCGGCCTCTCCCGCCCTTTTTAAAATTATACCAGTGTGCGGTCTCTCCTGCCAACAATACTTTGGTGCAGACATTCCCTACTACCACAATTATTTCCAACATGACAAATATCAATTATTCCTACTTAATCCTATTAATAAAATATAAACACCTTTCATAAATTGTGGTTTGACAATAGACAATAGAAATATACACGTCTTACAACGACAAACATCGGTAGTCTTTTTAAGGAAACACATTTATCCCAAGTGAGTTAGAAAAGGTGTATATAATCCAGGTTAATGCAGCTGAGAAAGTGAGCCATTTCATTCAACCACATGAAATAAGGTCGTAGTGCGTTGTTGATTGTAATAAATTCATGGGGTAGTATGATCAGGCCTACAAGACCGCTTCGCGCGCTTTCAAAGGGCCACCCTATATACGGGCACCGGATTCAATTATTTTCTTCCGTCATTTCCACTGGCGCTCGGGGAAAGTAAATGAGAAGCATTGTAAGAAAAGTATCATAGTTGTCGAGAAGCCACGTTCGGCAAAATTAGACAGGATAAGAGACCCATGTACACAGTCTTTTCTCCGTCACTGAAGACTCGAATGGGGTAGGAAAGAAAATCAATAAGACCGGTGCGATGTACCCTCTATGTGCCGTCAGTATAAAAGCAAGTGGGGAGTGTTGCATTTCTTTTTCATATTGGTCCAGCAGGTCCCGACAAATTTCGATACGACAAGTTACTTGTTCTCCTGTAAGCACCCGCGAGACCCATCTCGCACAGACTTCGCGATAACCAAGATGTTGCAACATTGTTTCCAAGGCATTACAGCTGACATTCAGCCTTACACGCAATTCTCTGGTGGTTATCCGCCGATCAGCTCGGATGAGCTCCTCAAGACGTTGTCCGCCACCGGTAGCTGAGCGGTCAGCGTGACGGAATGTCAATCTTAAGGGCCCGGGTTCGGTTCCCGGCTGGGTCGGAGATTTTCTCCGCTCAGGGACTGGGTGTTGTGCTGTGCTAATCATCATCATTTCGTACCCATTGACGCGCAAGTCGCCGAAGCGGCGTTAAATCGAAAGACTTGCACCAGGCGAACGGTCTGCCCTACGGAAGGCCCTCGTCACACGACATTTATTTATCATTGCGAGGGATGATAGCCATGCAGGGTGACCGGGCAGTAGCTTGTCAAAGACACCCTTTCCACCACCTTTAGCAAGCGTCGATTGACTTCAATTGGCGCAATTTCTTCAGCATTTAGGAATTCAATCAAAATTGCTGTTTTATGCGCGCGTCCATATCAGACTCAATTTTGGAACACTCCTCTGCTAGCGCCTATAACTGAGAACAACGGAAACATCTGCAAATGAAAGAGGAAGGTTCAGACATCAGAGCTACACCAACGACATCACGCGCGGACATCCAAAGTCACCAAAAAAAAGATAGGAGGCATTACTTCCTCAACGGTCGTCGTATTTTTCTGACGATTTCAAGCATCTTCCACACTGTAAAAAAATGGTCCAAATGGCTCTGAGCACTATGGGACTTAACATCTGTGGTCATCAGTCCCCTAGAACTTAGAACTACTTAAACCTAACTAACCTAAGGACATCACACACATCCATGCCCGAGGCAGGATTCGAACCTGCGACCGCAGCGGTCACGCGGTTCCAGACTGAAGCGCCTAGAACCGCACGGCCACACCGGCCGGCCTTCCATACTGTCCAACGCCTTTTCTAGATCGCTGTGTGAAAACGTTTTGATTTCTCTTAAGTCTTCTTTCTGTTAGCAGCTACATCCGACGCCAGATAATACAAAAAATATTAAAAAAAAGGTTCACCCGCTGCCTTTGTACGCCATCTTGGCAGTAAGTGCGGCCTTGTCGCTGCGTTGCCAGGAGCCAGCCGTTGCTGAGAGACGGGTAGTCGCGTGTTTGCCCTTGGCGAGCTGCTCATGTTTGTGTTTCGGCGGCTGTTTCCATCCTCAGATAAACATGGCTCTTTCCGCGGGACGCACAGCCTCCCTCAAAGTTCAGTGGCTGCGAACACCTGTGTGTGTGCGAGCCGGCAGACACAAGGCCGCCGTTCAGAGCGTAGTTACGTACGAGACGGACTCTTATCTGCGCCGCGACAAGCAGTCGTACCGTACCGGCTGTGTAATCCCTCACCTCCTACCTCGCAGGAGCGCCACGCATATACGGTGGCGAGAAGAGCACAGGCGCCATCTTGTCGTTCACCGCCCGTATGCTGTACATCGAGAGATGTATCGAAGACCCTTCCACAAATTATCTGTGCTACACTGCTACCACTCACAGCTATATTTATTCAAAATGGAGGGTTTATGCTGAAAATATGAAAGACACTGTAATCACTAGGATTGCTAAGCAGCGCAATCCCAGAAAACTAAACACTGGCGACCAATTCAAAAGATGACGTGAACCGTGTTGGGGTGAAACAGACCAATGGGACTAATCAGTGATATCGGCGACGAGGTCTTTGATACGAAGGTTTCTTTCTTTCTTGACACTAGGAATCCGCTCCAATCTTTGAAGTGTGGCAATGATGGCTAAGTGTAGAACGCGTTACGGTGTGAAATAGTTGTTTGGATCATACACGTACTGCAAACAGTCACATTTACATTTCTTCTTCTTATTTTTGCGTTTGGGTCATCTAATTTTTTCTTCCTCCAGTATTCTTCCATTTCCTCACTATGTATCCTTTTTTTCTCCTCAGACCACTTTGATCCTGTATTCTTCGCTCTCCTGGCTTGCAATTCTTCCATTTTTAACACTTTCTTCTTAAAAACCTTTCTTTCTGTTGCATCTTCTTCACTTACATTGTTTCTTTTCACATATTTCCTAACTTCTTGAATCCATGCTGTTGTTGACTACTTATCCCAAAGATATTTAAAAATCTGTTTGATTAACCTGTTGACATTGATTCCGCAAAACGTCCAAAAAAATAGCGGTCGCCTCTTCCGTAGCGTTTCAGTTATGTTTTCTATGTTGTGGTATATTTCTTCATTACTTCTTAATTTTCATACCTTCGTATTTCTTATCGAACCGAGTATTTTTTTTTTTTAATTCTTCTTCTTTCTAGGACTTGAAGTTTACGTAATTCGTAATTTTTAGTGGTATATATTCAGATTTTGAGGGAGAGAACTTTCGTTGTAAACGTTCCTGGTTACACCATACGCTCTCTCCATTTTTCATACTCTCTTCTACAGCGAATTTTTCAAAGCCATTTTCTTGCATCATATCTCCCAAATATTTAAATGTATTAACCCTCAGCCGGCCGGGGTGGCCGAGCGGTTCTAGGCGCTACAGTCTGGAACCGCGCAACCGCTACGGTCGCAGGTTCGAATCCTGCCTCGGGCATGGATGTGTGTGATGTCCTTAGGTTAGTTAGGTTTAAGTAGTTCTAAGTTCTAGGGGACTGATGACCACAGATGTTAAGTCCCATAGTGCTCAGAGCCATTTTTTTATTAACCCTCTTTATCTGTCCAGTATCTGTTACTAGCATTTCTGGACCATTTTTTATGTTTGTATCTTTTTTCTTATATGGAATTTGTTATGCCTGCTTTTTAGTTATTTTTGCTAAGCTGGCCGAAGTGCAGTTGGGTACCTCGCAAAAGACCATTGCTCACAGCGACCCGCAGGGCTGCACTTCTTCGGATGTCTACGAACGTAAAGTGGGTACTAGCTGACTGGTAGGGTGCAGTGTCGTCCGATCTCTTTCTTTTCAAACGACGCAAGGCGTTGAGGCAGCGATGATCCCAATCAAGCGTTTGACCTGCAGTGTATAGAGGGCGTAATGCAAGCTCGAGGGGGTTCTACAATGATTTGGATGTGTATTTCGTACCATGAGTTAGGCCCACAAATTCAGGTTCAGTGAACACGAAGCGGGTTGTTTATTTCAGTATTCTCGGTGCCCAAATGTTGCGCTTTCTTCCACATCTTCGTGTTAAGTATGGCGTGGAGTCCCCTCTTCCAAGGTTACAACAACCGTATTCACAGGGCTGCACGCAAAAAGATACTCGTTTGACAGCCGGCACGGTAGCTCAGCGTGCTCGGTCAGAGAGCCGGTTGGCCTCTGTAATAAGAAACTGAGTGGAAGGATCAACCAACGAACTTGAACGGATGTATTGCGACGTCCGCAACGACAAAACACAACGATCAACGATGAAAAAAAAAAAAAGCTTAATAACCACACACGTCAACAAAAGTTTTCCATCATCCTGGTATGTCGTTCAGGAGCGTTGCTATTGTGACTGTACCTGTACCGATCACCCCTGACATTTTAAACACACAAACAGCTACCATGAAGGCTTCCAGTGGGTGGAACGCCGCATCCGGAAGGATTGCAGCACTTCAGTTGAAAGTAAAGCGCCATTACGGACGCATTAGAGACAGTGCAATAGTGCAATAGTAGAATGAACATCTATCATGGCACAAAGGACGGTCGCGACCAATGATCGGGTCCGCATCATCACATTACACGCAGAAGGCTTGTCAGCCAGGGACGTTACTCGACGGTGCTCCTGAGTGGAACACCACAAAGTCCATCCACGTTCGACAGGTGCAAAGTCTGACAGATTTTTGAGTCAAGGGAACGTAGGCTGAGAGCTCCAAGACTTAATTCGACGTTCGGAGATACTACAGGAAGTCATACATCGCTTCAAACTGTTAGGAGACGATTGCTTAATGTGAATCTCTATTCCTGACTACCGCAGCGAGCACCACGTCGTGCACCACACCACCACGGATTCAGTTGCATATGGCTAAGAGATAATGCAGAGTGGACGCTCTGGAACTGGCGTTGTTTGTGCCCTGACAATCACAGACAACGCGTTTGGAGAGAAGCTTGTAATGTCGAAAAAGTCTCCAACATCGTGTCCCACATGTGTAACAAATTGGTGTTGGAATCTTGCTATGGAGTGGCATTACATGGAGCCGCCGTACACATTCCGCGCTTGCTGAGGGAAATCTCACTGCTGTGCGGAACAAGGACGAGACACCGCAACCAATAACAACACCGTATAGCCAACATTTTAGTTCTTGGAGATATTAACCAAACATATTAGCCGTAATAAAAATATTTATTAGTCTGGATATGGAGTAAAAACTGAAAACTGACGTGATGCTGTTCATTACGCTGTCCTCCAAAAAAATGTTCAAATGGCTGTAAGCACCATGGGACTTATCAGTCCCCTAGACTTAGAAATAATTAAACCTATCTAACCTAAGGACATCACACACATCCATGCCCGAGACAGGATTCGAACCTGCGACCGTAGCAGCCGCGTGGTTCCGGACTGAAGCGCCTAGAACCGCTCGGCCACAGCAGCCGGCACACTGTCCTCCGTCATTAATAGTAATATCTGTACATAAGTGCAGGTACTTCTATTGGTGAGCCATAATACACTGCAAACAGAAGCCCCAAAGTCAATTTTCGTTTTCTGTGCCACGTATTTCGAACTAAAGGGCTGATGCAAAACTTTGTTGACGTGCGTATATAGAAAGACGGGTGACACTCTAGGACTGTGTATTAAGGAGATAAATCTTCAGACTTCCGATGAGGCAACGCTTACGCCTGTCGAGAAGCAGAGGCGTGTGTGACAGGCACGGACCACGTGGCAGGTCGCTCTTGGGCGTCTCCCGGCTACCGCGTTCCGCCGCGCAGCTTAATATGAAAATCAGTCCGTGCCTGCGCTGCGCGGCAGCACAATCACTCAGTCACGGCGAGTCCACGCGACGCGCGCGCACGGGGGCCCACATTCCGGCCAGGCAGCCACCGGTGGAGGTGTCGAGGCGTCCGCCTGACGGACGAGCCGGCCCGCGTTAACGAGGCCGCGTGCGTGGAGTTTAATCTGCCCATCAGCCGATAGGCATCGCGCCGCTATTCAATCACGGCCGCCCTCTAACAGCATCTCGTCTCGCAGTCGGCGGTTCCCACACGCCGAGCGTGGGGCCCCCCTATCAGATCCCATTCGCCTCATCGCGTCTTTGTTATCGTTTTCTTCCCGTCTCAGGCTGGCATTAATCTTAGTCAAACACGAGAAGACACGAGCCTTAAGAGGGTCCAGGGCCTGGAAAAAGGAGCACGTCGCGGTGACTCATATTGTCTGAGAGCTGATGTTTGTTTTGTACAATCGCAACCCTAATAACCTAATCACTTTACTGTAGCATCGCTACAGTATTAAAACTTTACGAACTGCACTACTGTTTGAGAAAATCGCAACACCAAGAAGGAGATATGTGGTTAACACAATATTTACTCCACAGATTAGGGACATTAACGTTACACAAATGATTATAATTACAGAATTGTACATTCACTTTGACAGGGAGAAGTCAGCAAGATGTGAAGCTACCAAGTGCTGCAATTAGGGTATCGGGACATCGTGGTACGGAATCAAAGAATGTCTGAGCGTGCTGCTGAGAAGCAACTTCCACGTGGTTTGTAGGGTTGTCCACAAGCCGTCCACAAACTGCGGGAGGACCAGAACGAACGACAGGCTTTATCACAGACATGTTCGATGATGGCCGACATGTCAGGCGGATGTACAGGTCACGGAAGTAGTGGTACACGTCATCCGTCGTTCTTCGAAGAAGGTTTGCACATTCCTTGCCATATGTAACCGGGAATTGTCCTGCTGGAATATGGCATGTGGAGCTGCCTTAATGAGGGATAGTGCCGCGTACCCTAAAACATCTCAGATGTGGCGTTTGCTGTTCAGACTGCCCTTAATACGTCCGGGCGAGACCACATGTTTTAGCCAATGTATAACCAATGGCGCCCTAAACCAAAACAGTTTGCCTTTACGCCGTCTTACAACGTAGTCTGATCGACTGAGTTCACCACGTTAGCGTCTAACACGTATGCGACCATGACTATAAGACAAGCTGCAGCTGGACTCTTGCGAAAATACTACATTTTGCCACTCATCATGACAATGACGGAGTTCATGTGCCCGTGGCCAAGTGTGCGGATGGTGGTTTCTGTTCTATAGAAGAAGATGCTTTGGTATGGTTGTTACCAGTTCTGGTGTCGAACTGCTGGCGCAAGTATGTCCACACATCTGTTGAACTGCTGCAAACTCGAGCCAACATTGTGGAGGAAGCTGTTCTGTCGGTTATGGTCATGCCGTCATGTGGTACAGTGCCCACTCGTCGCTGTGCACGAGCCCCTTCTATGCACTGGTTCCACACATGCATCACAGTGACAGCAGCGTACACCGTAAGAACCCCAGTGTCACGGCACAACAAACGCGTGTCACAGAGACAAATCAGTCTGCCCCGTTGGAACACACTCAGATGCTGACGCTGCGCCTTTTGATGTCGGCGAGTCATACCGGCACGTGCACATTTCTGCTTCATTTGACAGCTCTAAACTCGCTGAACACGGCGTAACACTGACCTGTCCGGTCACAGAAAAGAAAGCGCTGCTGGGTCCAAGCGCACGCCAGCTTTGTGCAATCTTAATCACTTGTTTTCGTTCCACTGTTCTAGACGTCCTCCGAGTTTGGACTGATTAAAGCCATTCCGCCTTTCCTCCTGAATGTAGAAGTTTGCACAAACAGTACTGTACTTTGTTCATTTATCCCGCTTGCACTTCGCACAAAACTTCCAAATACGAAACTCCTAAGTATTCACCGCTCCTGAAAGCAGTCAAACACCCAACTCGACTCTAGCTGTCCATCTGAACCAAACTCCCACCTCCAACTAGAAATGTTTCACGTAGTTCACCACGCTCACAGGAATCCACTGCAAGCAAAATTCTGTTTAATAAGTAAATAGCTTCTGTGCCAGTAACTTAAGTACTCATCGCTGACGCCTGGCCTCAACAACCCTCCCACCACCTCCTCCCATCACCATGTCCATTCCTCCCAAAAAAAAAAAAAAACTGTTAATGACGGTATTACTACTGAGATGAACTTTTAAAGAGGATACACAATGTTCAATGGACATCTGAGTAACTGGGACGATACCAAAGGATTGTAAATACGAGTAAATGTGCATTAATATAAAACGAGTGACAAGGCAGATCTGCACAACTACAGGGGCTTACCTCTTTTACGCTCTCTTAAGTCGATTCGAACAACGTATTTGTGACTGACCAGCAGGATTCAAGATGGTGCGCAGAACGGCTAGCCGGCCGAAGTGGCCGTGCGGTTAAAGGCGCTGCAGTCTGGAACCGCAAGACCGCTACGGTCGCAGGTTCGAATCCTGCCTCGGGCATGGATGTTTGTGATGTCCTTAGGTTAGTTAGGTTTAACTAGTTCTACGTTCTAGGGGACTACTGACCTCAGCAGTTGAGTCCCATAGTGCTCAGAGCCATTTGAACCAGAACGGCTATGGAAGCTAGAGACGACATAATAGATCCGCCGATCTACGAGCACAGTTATTGTCACCTTTGCGGACGCTTATGACCCTGTCGATAGACAGACTATTTTGACACTCTGTAACTTATCGAAGTGAGCAGGCAGACCACAGAACAAATCTGCCAGACTTTTAGAAATACTTCGTCAAAAGTAAAATTGCCTCAGGAAATCACAGAGCCTTTTGAGATATGTACAGGTGTTCGGCGAGGAGACAGTCTCGCCCCCTGCTGTTTAACTGAGCATTGTACAAAGTTATAAGAGAATGGTAAAAAGTCATCAAAGGTATAAGGTATAAACATTGGCAATTCTGCAACGTTGATGCTAAAAGTTTAGTTATTGTTGACGAGTCATCAGTGGTCAGAAAGACTAAAGACGAAACAAAGTATGGCGTAGAACGATTATGCAAGATAGCGGCAAAGGCTAGCCTCCAGATATGAGAAAACAGATTACGCTGAAAAACTGCATCGAAACAGCAGGAAAGTCCCAGTAACGATGGAATATGTCGCGATTTTATAGATATCCTTCTTTCTTGGAGAGATAATACTGCCATCAGGATTGGACATTAGCGTCAAGCTAGGAAGATCCTTGAAATTTCAAAATACATTCTCAATCACATGGAACGTCTGTAACAAAAGAAAGTAATGTTACGCAATGTGATGTTACAAGAAAGTTCTTTTACCGAAAGCGCTACACTCATCAGAGCCCGTAATTGATACAGGGCACTCGAGGATTTGACAAATTGAAAGATGTGAGAGGAAAATTTTTAAGAAAATTTATGGCGTTTCCTCACAACAAAATAGGATTTGGATAGAGAGGAGAAAGTCTGACCTCTGCAAGCAAATAGATAATTTTACTAAGATACATAAGAGACAGAGAGAGAGATAATGGACAACAGTACACTCACCAAAGGACTACCCATCGTAATTAACTCAAGGAAGGTGAAAACCAGCTGGTTAGAAGAAAGTAGGGAAGATTTACAAGTCATGAACATCACAAAAGAAGAAAAAAATTGGCTAATGTTTGTAACATTAGTAACGAATCACAGACTCATACAGAAGCTTAAAAATAAGAAAGCCAAGAAATGGCTATAACAACTGACGCTGGCTGTATGATCTCTCATCGATGACGCCTGAGGCAAACAATCGACTCAGAGCTGATCGTTGCCTAGTGACGGTCCAGCTCGCGGTGCAGCTTCATACTTAGGACGTTCGACAGCGTCAGCCGTCTGTAATGCAGCAGAAGGCGTGGATCTCCGAATAGGAACCAGGAACAAGTGTGAGTAGTAACACAATAGCAAGAATAATTTTCGATACTGGCCGTCAACTTCGATCAATAACGTACTCAGGAAGGCTGTTGCGACTAAACTCGATCTTAGTGCCCTGCAATGTTACTCTCTTTCGTATTTTCGCTGCTTGGAACAAAATTTGTTTTTTAATCTCTGCTGCATATTTGAAAAATGCTACATTCTCTGTTGCGACCGTAACTCTTAAGATTTCGTCGCATTATCAATATTTGTTATTCTGCTGCTATTTTTAAAGACTGCGGGAGTGTTGATCCTGAGATTCTGGGCGTTCCTTTCGTTAAGAGATTTCTAGGAGCATAAGAAGGTAGAACTCATGAAGCCAGTTATAAAATTTAAATACTTTATTTGAACGGGAAAAACGAAGAAAAAAGCAAACATTATGAAGAAGAAATAGTTTGAATGGTAACCGTTTACATTGTGCTGCCTGGTAGCAGGAAATTCAGTTACAGCGGTATTGCTTCTCGTATCCTGAAAACCTGCCGGTGACGTCATGGAAACCCTTCCGATCTTAGCTTAGGAAACTGCCTTCAGCTCCAGCAACCCGCGCAGTCTCTGGTCCTTTCCGAAGCTGGCGTGATGACACAGTGCAGTTGCACTACGATCGGAAATATTTATAGCTTTCTCAGGTCGTTTTAGATCCGTTCTAGCCGAGGATATTTTCGACTGCTTATGTAATGTCTTCAGATGCATGTCAGTGTTAATTCTGGATCTGACTAGAAGTTCCAGACAAATTGAAACTTCCCCTTTGTATGTAAAGAATGACAGTACTGGAAAAACTCTTATGTTATTTGATTTTCAAACAGCTGAGCAAAACTGAACGTACTCAGACAGTTCTCTCTTTACTTATTCTGATCATCACTAAACTGACACACAATATTTTAGCGCAACGCAGTCTGACTTTCAATAATCCCTACAGTAGAATAACCCTAACTAACAGTAACTTATACCTTTCATGAATCACTTACCTCACAAAAATCTTCGTTACTCGAACTACTGCAATGCCGCGAGCGCCAAAACTGTCAACTAAATAAAAGATTCTAACTAGTGAAGGCATTAACTACTGATAGACATAGTTAGCAAATGAAAGATTTTGATAGAGAACAAACGATGTTCATGTCATCCAGTCTTACAAATTTCGTTTTCCTGACGGACACAGATCCAGATCGCCCGCTCATAGTAACCTCTCAGAACTCTGGCATCTCTCTCCCCACATCCACCACTGCTGGCGGCTCACCTCCAACTGCCCAACGCTACGCACTGTTCACATCCAACTGCCCAGCGCTACACTAGCGAATATTCCAACAATGATTCCAACCAGCCACAGACTGCACACAGCGCAGTCAGCGATTTCCATACAGAGCACTACGTGACGTTACCAACATAAAAACCTAAACAGCCTACTTACAAAATGAACGTTCACCCACTCATATAAATAGTATGTTACATGCCACCCCAGCACGCTCAGCATCGGACACAGCGATACCGAAAATTCCTCTAGAGCTCGCTCATCGTAAGAATTTGGGCAGTCTTGATCTATAAGCAGATCAATATAGCCAATTATTCAAATGCACTGCTACTAGGTTCATTGCGTAAGGAGACATGCTAACCGTCAAGGCCATTTCGAAATGGTGAAATCTCCACTAATGTATTTCGGTTAGATATTCTCAACACTCACGTTGCATTGCCACATTATGCAAGCTTGTAACGTGTTCAAAAACGTTTACAGTTGTTCATTGTACTAAAGTGTAATGGACTGACCATCAACGCAAAAACTTCACTTGGAAGATGTAGGCCTTTGCAGTTGTGCTTTATGGCTCTGATCTTTCTGTTCCAACCGCATATGCTTAGATAAATATAACTTAAGTATTATAAAATAAAGCACTTGCTAAATATTCCTCTTGTTTCGTCCCATTCACGAAAGTTCACTGGAACACAAACATTACGCGCTTGGCTTCAGAAATACACTACTGGCCATTAAAATTGCTACACCAAGAAGAAATGCAGATGATAAACGGGTATTCATTGGACAAATATATTATACTAGAACTGACATGTGATTACATTTTCGCGCAATTTTACCTCTGGCCGTAATAACCGCCTTGATACGCCTGGGCATTGAGTCAAACAGAGCTTGGATGGTGTGTACAGGTACAGCTGCCCATGCAGCTTCAACACGATACCACAGTTCATCAAGAGTAGTGACTGGCGTATTCTGACGAGCCAGTTGCTCGGCCACCATTCACCAGACGTTTTCAATTGGTGAGAGATCTGGAGAATGTGCTTGCCAAGGCAGCAGTCGAACATTTTCTGTATCCAGAAAGGCCTGTACAGGACCTGGAACATGCGGTCGTGCATTATCCTGCTGAAATGCAGGGTTTCGTAGGGATCGAATGAAGGGTAGAGCCACGGGTCGTCACTCATCTGAAATGTAACGTCCACTGTTCAAAGTGCCGTCAATGCGAACAAGAGGTGACCGAGATGTGTAACCAATGGCACCCCGTACCATCACGTCGGGTGATACGCCAGTATGGCGATGACGAATACGCGCTTCCAATGTGCGTTCACCGCGATGTCGCCAAACACGGATGCGACCATCATGATGCTGTAACCAGAACTTGGATTCACCCGACATATGACGTTTTGCCATTCGTGAACCCAGGTTCGTCGTTGAGCACACCATCGCACGCGCTCCTGTCTGTGATGCAGCATCAAGGGTAACCGCTGCCATGGTCTCCGATCTGCTGCAAACGTCGTCAAACTGTTCATGCAAATGGTTGTTATCTGCCAAACGTCCCCATCTGTTGACTCAGGGATCGAGACGTGGCTGCACGATCCGTTACAGTCATGTGGATAAGATGCCTCTTATCTCGACTGCTAGTGATACGAGGCCGTTGGGATCCAGCACGGCGTTCCGTATTACCCTCCTGAACCCACCGATTCCATATTCTGCTAACAGTCATTGGATTTCGACCGACGCGAGCAGCAATGTCGCAATACGATAAACCGCAATCGCGATAGGCTACAATCCGACCTTTATCAAAGTCAGAAACGTGATGGTACGCATTTCTCCTCCTTACACGAGGCATCACAACAACGTTTCACCAGGCAACGCCGTCAACTGTTGTTTGTGTATGAGAAATCGATTGGAAACTTTCCTCATGTCAACACGTTGTAGGTGTCGCCACCGGCGCCGACCTTGTGTGAATGCTCTGAAAAACTAATCATTTGCATATCACAGCATCTTCTTCCTGTCGGTTAAATTTCGCGTCTGTAGCACGTCATCTTCGTGGTGTAGCAATTTTAATGCCCAGTAGGCTAAATATATCAGTTTTATTATACTTCATAACCTCAGATGTCACTTTATGATTTTATCAACTTTCGCTTCTGAAATTTTTCGAATCATTTGTAATTCTCTGTTGTACTAGACGAAATAACACACGTCGGTACTGTAGAAGACTCTTAGCTTTACTCCTGGAGGAGGCAGAGGTTATACTAAAACGTTAAAAAATTAAATAATTTTGTTATTGTTTGAACAATAGGAAATGTTTAACTTTTTAACAATCCATGTACACAGGAATGTCAGGAGTAATCATTACCGTCACTGAACATTAATTTGATACTGAACAAGATAGTAGTCTCTTCTCATAAAGTGCAACTGCCCATCACTTTTTATGCTGAGTTCTTCTGGCTCGCTAGAGAGAAGACGCTGTCATCTTCAGTGATTGTGGACTGGACTGAGCGGCACTGCTCTCAGACGTTAAGTAAGCGAGTCGACGCAGAGGCGTATCAAAACTCTTCTCGGAAAGTCTACGTCACCGTCGCTCATTCGTCGTTGCATCTGGCAGCGACTGTGTTTACTTGCAGTTCCATCGTGCGGCACCAGACTAGTCTTGGCACCTTGCTCTTCGGACGACACCGCACTATCCTTCGAGCATACTAAACCAGGAATTATATGTACAGTAGTCTTAACACAAAATATAAATGAATGATTAATCGTTTCTAAACACACTAGTGTAGACAAGAGCCAGTTTTTATCGGCACACACAGGATGAGGCAGGCGATGGGACGGAGCCGTGCGTGTACACGCACGCCACATGCACGGCCCACCCACAACGACATGCACCGGAGTACGCCCCTCTCTCTGACGTAATTGCGGGCCCTGCGCGCAGCGGGAAGAACACAAAACAAGGCGGCGGCGACTTACGGGAAGAGGGGGAGGGGGTGGGGGAGTCGGATAAAATAAAGGGGCGGCGCACAAAAACCCCAGCGGTTCTCCAAATTATAACCCATACAGGCGTCGTGTCCGTGGTTCCCCTGTCCTCTGGAAGAGGTATGCTCAGTATTTACGTGTCAGCGGGCGAAGCCGCCGTGCTAAACAGACGGACGGCGTATACCGGATTACTGACCCGTCTGGGCGTACGCAGGCACGACTAACAATTTCTTCTCTAATGTCTCAGAGCACGGAACATTACCCTTTCGTAGACTGTCCCAACCGTACTTGCAACTACATTTGCATGCGTTCTTCGCAAGCCAGTGTACAGAGTATTGTGGATGGCACTTTATACAACTACTAGACATTCCCTTCTTATAAGCTGCGCATGTTGCTCCATGAGATTTGGTATTTATTGATAAATAAGAGTTTTTGCAGTTAAGATCGCGTGTTGGAATATTTTTATTTCGTCAGTGACCGCTGTCGATAAGTCTAGTTTTCATTTTCGGATCTTCTGGAAACAATATTACTGTGCATGAATCGTACAATCATAACGAGAGCAACTCCAGTTGTAATACACAAGCGCCACATTGACTTTCCAAGTATATAAAACAGAATAATTATGAAGTACAAAGCATTAACACTGTACACCGGAATAGCAGCGCGTTCGTCCGTGGAACCGCTATAGCTACGGCTGGAATTGCTCTCTACAAAACTACGATTCGGTAGTTTTGGTACAGTATATAAATGACGTAGTAAATGGCAGGGTTACCGGTACTATTGGTAGCATCGGTAGGGCAAGGAACAAAAATGAATGCGTAAGAGAGAAAATAGGACTCAACGATTTGTATTCGTCCTTTCGTTTGTTTTGCACATAATAACAAACTTACGTCATTCAGTGTTACCAATGTCAGTCCATTTTGTATTTTATAGCCTTTTAGCACATAAATTGCGTTTTATACGTAATAAAAATTAGTTGATCGTGTAAGCTCTGCAATTTCTGATGCAAGTACAGCTTACAGGCACAAATATTACGCGCACAAACACACATAATACAAATTGCAATTGTGTAGTAAAATCTTATTGGACCAAACGGCTTAGGTCATCGATCTCTAATCTTACACACCATTTAAACAACTTAAACCAACTTACGCTATGGACTCGAACCTCCGACGGGTGGAGCCGCGCGGGCCGTGACCGCCTTAGACCGCGCGGCACACATACATACACTATATATATATATATATTTATATTGTGTGTGTGTGCGCGCGCCACCGCACTGTAACATGTTTTGTGTAAGGTCGACGAAGTATTGAAACAATGTTGATTATATTTTTGTTCTGTGATTTATTTTTTATTTTACCTCTTTGTTGAGAAAATTACGTTTGCTACCGCTACTTGAATATAATAATTCCAATCCCAAAGAGAGCAGATGTTCACAAGTGTGAATTTTAGCGAACTATTAGTTTAATAAGTCACGGCTGCAAAATACTAACACGGAATCTTTACAGACGAATGAAAAATCTGCTAGAAGCCAACCTCGGGGAAGATCAATTTGGATTCCTTAATAATGTAGGAACGCACGAGGTAATACTGACCCGACGACTTAGCTTAGAAGGTAGATTATGGAGAGGCTAGCCGACGTTTCTAGCATTTGTAGACTTAGAGAAAGTTTTTCGCAATATTGACTGGAATACTCTCTTTCAAATTCTGAAGAGGGCAGGGATAGAATACAGCGAACGAAACCCTATTTACAATTTGTACAGAAACCAGATGGCAGTTATAAGAGCCGAGGGTCACGAAAAGGAAACAGTGGTTGAGAAGGGAGCTAGACAGAGTTGTATAGCCTATCCGCGATATTATTCAATGTGTATATTGAGAAAGCAATAAAGGAAACAAAAAAATTTGGAGTAGGAATTAAAATCCATGGAGAAGAAATAAAAACTTTGAGGTTGACCAATGACATTGTATTGCTGTCAGAGGCAGCAAAGGACCTGTAAGAGGACTTGAACGGGATGGACAGTGTCTTGAAAGGAGGAAATAAGATGAACGTCAACAAATGAAAAACGAGAATAATGGAATGTAAACTAATTAAATAAGGTGACGCTGAGGAATTAGATTAGGAAATGGGACACTTAAAAGTAGTAGTTGAGTTTTGCTATTTGGGAAGCAAAGCAACTAATGATGGTCGAAGTAGAGAGGATCGAAAGTGTAGACTGGCTGTGGCAAGGAATGCGTTTCTGAATAAGAGCAATTTGTTAACATCGAGTATAGATTTAAGTGTCAGGAAGCCTTTTCTGAAAGTACTTTTGTGGAGTGTAGCCATGTAAGGAAGTAAACATAGACGATAAATAGTTTAGACAAGAAGAGAATAGAAGCTTTCGAAATGTGGTGCTATAGAAGAATGCTGAAGATTAGACGGGTAGATTACGTAACTAATGAGGAGTTGTAAATCGAAAACAATTAACTTCATTTAATAACAATACTTCAGATGCTTCGGGTTATTCATTTTGATTTTGAGGCGTGTGTTGCAGAATGTCACTACACCAGAATTACCTTTACATCTGTCTGTTTTGTTCCGTTAAGTGCACCGTTTTGAGTTTTATCTCCGAGAAATCTGAAATCCAGTTGCAAATCTCGTCCGATACTAGATGAGCTATTTTATTCTCACTAAACGGCAGTGCGGGACTGTGTCAAATGGCTTCCTGAAGTGAAGGAACACGGCATCAACCTGAACGTCGTTGCCTACAGTACTACGGATCTCATGGAGGAACAGAGAGAGCTAAATTTCTTAAGATTTCTGTTTGCGGAATCCATGTTGACTTTTATAGAGGAGATTTTCGTTCTCCAGAGGCGTCGTAATTCTTGAGCCTAAAACATGTTCCATATTCCTACAAAACACTGATGTCAAATGGTTCAAATGGCTCTGAGCACTACGGGACTTAATATCTGATGTCATCAGTCCCCTAGAACTTAGAACTACTCAAACCTAACTAATTTAAGGACATCACACACGTCCATGCCCGGACTGAAGCGCCTAGACCCGCTCGGCCACCGCGGCCGGCACTGAGGTCAACAATGTAGGTCCATAACTGCGTGCAACTGTCCTACGACTTTTCGTGTAAACAGAAATGACCTGTGCATTTTTCCAGTCACTAGGAGTTCTTCGCTGCTCCAGCGATGAACGACAAACTGCTGCCACAGGGGGAGCAAGTTCTTTCGCACAATCTTTGTAGAATATTATATGTATCTCATCTGGTTCTATTGCCTTTCCACTACTAACTGACTGTAGTTGATTTTCTATTCCGCAAACGGGTACCTAATTATCTAACGTCTCGATGTTCGTATGATGGCTGAAAGAAGGGATTGTGTTACGATCTTCAGTGGTGAAACAAATTCGGAAGACCTAATTCAGTATTTCGGTTTTCTCACTGTTACTTACCATTTCGGTGCCACTATGGTAATAGGTGATTTCCAACCTTTTACTGATTTTACGCAAAACCAAAACCTCTTAGGGTTTTTACTCAGATCGGTTGACAATCATTTACTTTCAGAGTAATTGAGCACTTCTCTCATTGGTCTCCTTACGCTCATATTCGCTTCGTTCATCCTTTTATTTGTCAGCTAGGTCTTGATGTTTCGTCGTGAGGCCAAGTACAGAAATTGAGAAGGATACCAGCATTTGTTCTCATGTGAGAAACGCAAGTTAAACTTAAGTGGACACATTAAATAGTGGAACCAATCAGATTAATTAGACCGTTTTGCAAATCTAGGAAAGTCGCATTAAAGTTAAGATGAAATAATAACTTGAAATTCAAATGGTTCTAAGCACTATGGGGACTTAACATCTGAGGTCATCAGTCCCCTAGACTCAGAACTACTTAGACCTAACTAACCTAAGGACATGACACACATCCATGCCCGAGGCAGGATTCGAACCTGCGACCGTAGCGGCAGCGCGGTTCCAGACTGAAGCGCCTAGAACCGATCGGTCACAGCGGCCGGCGAAATAATAACTAGATCGGAGCAGTAAAGGAAGACGTGATGGAAGCAGGAATAGCACCATTTTATATACAAGACAGAAGGGCCATGCTTATCCGCGCAGACCTCTCCTTACCAGGACGACCAGTCATCAGGATGACCAATTTTGTTACAAACCCTTAACTGAGATTCACTTCTTCCGCACTCACACGTGGCTTGTGGGAGCTTTTCAAATACAGCTTGGCCCCTAGCAGCCCTGTTTATTCCGCAGTACTATCGGTCTGTTGCGCTCATCGCGACAAAGTGCCGCTGCTGGCGACGCCAACAGAGTAGAGGGAAAAAAAATGGAGACACAAAACGAAATAAGAGCTCTTTTGTCGGTGAGCGGTAAATAATCTTCGGAAGTCCTCTTGTCGTGGAGCTTTTTCTGCCTCGGAAAACCGCAACATGTGTGCTCGCGGTAGTCCTTTAATCTCCAAGTGGTTTATTTGGGAGCGGTGGAACAAGCACAGGGCCCCGTTCTTCCCGGCGCTGCCTGTCTAATTCTGGAGCCGGCAGTCCCGGGACCCCGGGACCCCGACCGCGAACGGTCCAGAAGGGCAACCTGGAGAACCAGACGTCTCAGAGTGCCACACCTTTGCCCAGTTTCGCGTGGTTTTAGTGGAATGTGGTGAGCGGCACTTGGTGAACTTTGGTTCATGAGGGTAAGTAATTGTGCGCCATCGCACAGAAATTTCAGTTACGTTACCGTGCACCTATTATTTGGTGGCCAAACCTTTAACGGAGACCGCACAAAACAGTTCACGTCCGACACAGAAAGTAAATCGTTGAAACAACGATCGCGCAAAACCCAGTTCGCTCTGATCGTTCACGAGACCCGGAAACCAGTAGGTACCCAGGTATGCCGTGTTCCTTGACCTCCCGGAGGCGTTCGATACATTTCCGCACTGATGCCTAATGGACTACACTGATGAGCGAAAGAAACTGGAACACCGGCCTAATATTGTGTAGCGCCCCTGCGAGCACGCAGAAGTGCCGCAACACGCTTTGGCATGGACTCGACTAATGTTTGAAGTAGTGCTGGAGGGAAGTGTCACCATGAACCCTGCAGGGCTGTCCATAAATCCGTAAGAGTACGAGGGTGTGGAGATCTCTTCTGAACAGCACTTTGCAAGACGTCCCAGATATGCTCAATAATGTTTATGTATGGGGATTTTGGTGGACATCGGAAACGTTTAAACTCGGAAGAATGTTCCTGGAGCCATTCCATAGGAATCCTGGAATTGCCCAAGTCCGTCTGAATGTACAATGGACTGGATGCAGGTGATCAGACAGGATGCTTAAGTACGTCTCACCTGTCAGACGCGCATCTAGGTGCACCAGGGGTCCCATATCACTCCAATTGCACACGTCCCACACCATTACAGAGCCTCCACCAGCTTCAAGATACCCCTGCTGACATACAGGGTCCATGGACTTATGATGTTGTCTCCATACCCGTAAACGTCGATCCGCTCGATACAATTTGAAACGAGACTCGTCCGGCCAGGCAACATGTTTCCAGTCATCAACAGTCCAATGTCGGTGTTGACGGGCCCAGGCGAGGCGTAAAGCTTTGTGTCGTGGAGTCATCAAGGGTACACGAGTGGGTCATCGGCTCCGAAAGCCCATATGGATGATGTTTCGTTGAATGGTTCGCGGCCTGTCACTTGCTGATACCCCGGCATTGAAATCTGCAGCAATTTGCGGAAGGGTTTCGCTTCTGTCACTTTAAACGATTCTCTTCAGTGGTCGTTGGTCCCGTTCTTGCAAAATCTTTTCCCGGCTGCAGCATTTCCGAGATTTGATGTTTTACCTGATATTCACGGTACACTCGTAGAATGATCGTATGGTAGTTGCTGTGCCCCATCACTCGCGATCCGACTACAACATCACGTTGAAATTCACTTAAATCTTGGTGCCCTGCTATTGTAGCAGCAGTGACCGATCTAACAACTGCGCGAGACACTTGTCTTATAGAGGCTTTGCCGACCGCAGAGCCGTCTTCTGCGTGTCTACATATCTCTGTATTTGAATACGCATGTCTATACCAATTTCTTTGGCACTTCAGTGTAGATACTACCGTTCGGAATATCAGACCACCCGTTTGATTGGATTGATGGGTTTCTAGCAGATAAATCTTCAAACGGAAAAGTAACTTAGGGTTGCCCGAAGAGAACGTTAGAGAACTATTCCTTTTCACTGTATACATACACAGTGTGACTCACTAACTATTGCGACCTAGAATGGCTCCGAAAGTGTGATAGTAGCTCAAATGTTTGGGGGGGGGGGGGGGGGTTGACAAAAGTTGCATGGGACAACGGGGGCCATAGTATGACGGATTTTTGTTGCTAGGTGGGGTCGCTTCAGAGATATGAAGGTCATTTTTTTATGGGATGCTATAGTTTGGTGTTTATTTTCTGATAGCGGCTATCGAGACGAATCCAACGATGCGTAACAGTAAGGTCGTTGAAAGTCAACAAGGTGACTTGAACGTCCATTTACAGAATGAGTTCGAAGTGATGACTATTGGTATCAGTGCAGTGTTGCAATCTTCTTGTCATGGATTGAGTGGTATTCCTTATCACTTCGGGAGTAATAATGAAATAATGAGCGTATGGCATTGGTGGCCGAGAGACTCCTCGCGGGGCGGATCAGCTGCCGTTCCACAAGTACACACAACACTCAGTCATCTCGAGGCAGAGAAAATCCCTGACCCCGCCGGGAATCGAACCCGGGATCCCGTGCGCGGGAAGCGAGAACGCTACCGCAAGACCACGAGCCGCGGACACTTCGGCAGTTATTGATGCACGTGCTCTGACAGTTCTCTCTCGTATATCGTGCAAATAGCGAATATTCACCGAATTTAATATAGTATTTTATAACAATTATTCATTCACAATTGTAAATTTTATGTAGCAAAAGTTTCGCTAAATGTTAATATGTAACAACAATTTTACTGTTAGAAAATAAAAAAAATAACCCACTGAAGATAGCACAAAAAGTGCTGTAACATGTCTGGATGAAAGAAAACAAGAAAAAAGGTGTCTTCCTTAAAGGCGGAATTCCTCTTCCTATTGTTTAAATGTACGGCTTTCACTCTTCGTGGGTCAGTGTCTGAGTTCCGCGTGATATTTCTCTCTCTCCTCTTCGGCTATAAATCCGCTGCCGATCCGAGGTTTACGGAATCCCTCCGCCGCCAGAAAGTCGCCCCATCATCCGCTGCCGACCCGTCAGCGCAGCCACCCCGCGCCCACCCGCCGATCCTTTTAGCCGGGTGATGTATAATCAGTCCCGGCGAGCAGCGGCCGACAGCACCGCTGGGCGAAAATTGGAAATCGTTAGGGCTGCGGAGTTAATGGGCCGTGCTAGATAAAATTATACGTCTGGTGCGGTGGCGCTCATCTGTCGCACAGTAATGGTTTACGGGAGACGGGAGTGTGCCGCCAGCCAGCATCCACCAGCCGGCCACCGCTCCTAATGGGCTTCCCTTGTTTGAGTCCGGAAAAAGGCATTCCAGGCGCGCCGCTCTGTTCCGAATTATCCGCCGCGCTGTTTTCCCGGCGAGGCTAACTGTAACAGCCTCTAATTCCAACACTAGACGCGGCCCGCCAGATTACGGCGTCGTGTTCTGTCAACGCCAATGTGGCCGGCTTTCGTGCACAGTAATACATTTTAACAACAGGAGGTCTGAAAGCATATGAGCTGTGAGAGCCACGCACAAGAATGCAACTAATGCCTCAAGAAAAAATATTGTCGTAGTTTCGTACCTGTGTCATGAATATTTGAAAAGAAGGTGTTTTCATCCATAAAGTCCATAGGCGATAATACTCTCTTATTGGTAATGCTCTATTCCATTTCGCATACCAAGCAATGGAGGTGACGCAAGAGGATTACGGCACAACAAAATGCTGTATTCGTTAAAAACCACGCAGCCTGCCCGCCGGGGGTGGCCGAGCGGTTCTAGACACTACAGTCTGGAACCGCGCGATCGCTACGGTCGCAGGTTCGAATCCTGCCTCGGGCATGGATGTGTGTGATGTCCTTAGGTTGGTTAGGTTTAATTAGTTCTAAGTTCTAGGCGACTGATGACCTCAGAAGTTAAGTCCCATAGTGCTCAGAGCCCTTTTGAACCACGCAGCCACTGAAACTTATGGAAAGTTGCAGCAGGCATACAGTGAAGATGCACTACCTCGTGTAACTATGTCTAGGTGGTTCAAAGACTTCAAAGAAGGTCGACTTGTTCGTGTTAAACAAGGTGGGCCTGGTTGGGACGTGAAATTTTCAGTTTTTCAACAGTCACCAAGTTCAATCACAAGGAAACGCAAACACAAGCATGTAGTTCACTAATATCTATTACACATGTCCCCCAGTTTTACAAAATCTTTTACAAAACCGGCTTCCCAAGAACCACGAATAACAGGGATAATCAAAGCCCTTACACAATCTTTACATGAGTACACAAAATGAAATAAGTTAAGTAAAGATCCTTCCTTTTTAATTAAATAAAGGAATTTACCGGGACAAAATCCTCAGAGGTTCGTTCATTAAGCAACAACATAGAAAATTAATTTACAACTTGTTAAAGAGCAATTTCAGCAGTGGAAACCGTAGTCCATTAAACAGATCAACGGAATTACACTAATAATATAATGACTTTTTCACAGAACTCACTAGTGGAATTCCTTCTAAGTATAACACCAAATATGTGCAAATCAGTTATTTTAAGAGTCACTTTAAATTCCATGCAACAGCGGGCACACCTCGACGGTCGACCCACACAAATGCAGGCGAAACCAATTACTAGGACCAGAGTACGCACCATGGTGCAACTCGAACACCCTAACGAGAGAAACCCCCAAATAATAGCAAGAGAAAAATACTCAACTTCTGTTAACTATTGGGACGACAGGATACAGCCAAGTAGCGTGGAGCGTCACCAAAACGTAGCTGGCCGAGCTAACGGCGCCCGAACGCATTTCCCCCAAGACGTCGCCCTCCGGAACTGGTTGTGCCCGCCGCTGGTAGTGCACTGGAACATTTTTAAAACAAAACAAGGACAGACAACCAAACCAAAAGAGGTAACACAAAACACTCTAATTTCAAGGTTACGTCCCCTTTACATTTAAGACCCTTAACAGAAAGAAAACATCAAATAAATAACATGGAAAATTACAGTTCATAATTCAAAATTTTTACAGGCATCCCCCCCCCCTCCGCCCCTCCCCCGCCCCGCCCACCGAAGATCACGGTCCCTTCAGACGGAGACCACAGTATAAATCGTAAGATACTTAAGTACGTAAGATACCCACTGTCTTAATACGAAACACGACTCACGCAGGTTTCACATTACTCACGTTTAGTACTCTCGTCACTGGGCAGTGTTTTATACTATTCAGTATACAGGATGATCCACGAAGATATACAAATATTTTAATATCTTATTCTACAAGTTATTCTCTAGGTCGGAAGAGGAGTTGGAGCAAATGACCAAAGCACTAAAGGAGGCTGCCAGTAAATTTGGGCTAGACATAAACGAAGCCAAGACAGAGTACCTCGTTACGACCCGTGGTCATTGTCAGACTGCTGATCATCTACAATCACTGCAGGTTGGGGACCATTCCTACAACAGAGTGCAAGAATTCAAATACCTAGGGGCACTTTTCACTGAGAACTCGTCAGAGATCAATGCCAGAATACAAGCAGGAAACCGCTCTTACCACAGCCTAGCACAACTGCTTCGGTCCAAATCTGTCTCCAGACAGTTCAAGATTCGACTGTACAAAACCCTGATCCAGCCTGTTGTTCTATATGGCTGTGAGACATGGAGTATCCGGAAACAGGACTTCCATAAGCTCCTTGTTTTTGAGAGAAAAGTGCTTCGGAAGATCTTCGGTCCGGTTCTGGATGCAGATACAGGGGAATGGAGGATCAGATACAACCAAGAGCTTGAGGAACTATACCAGCAGCCCAACATAGCACGAACTGTCAAAGCCAAACGAATGCAGTGGGCCGGCCATGTGGCCCGGATGGAGGATCACAGATGGCCTCGGAAGCTCCTGGATTTCACACCTACAGGAAAGAGACCGCGAGGGAGACCCAAGAAGCGTTGGAGGGATGGACTCCATGGAGATTTAAACCAAGTGTCAATAGATGTGGACGAATGGCGGATAGCAGCAATGGACAGAATACAGTGGTGGAGGAAACTTGTAGATGCGTGCGGTCCACTGGGCCTGATCACGTAGTAGTAGTAGTAGTAGTAGTAGTAGTATTCTACAAGTAAAACTAAAGAAAAAGTTCATATAAACATAGGCCCGCAAATGTTTGGTTACGGAGTTACGGTTAATAAAAGATATTGCCTGAAGTTTAGCAACTTCGCTAATATGAAGCCATGGAAAAACTACGAGGTTAAAGTAAAGAACGATTTTCATTTATTTTGTTGTTATTGGTGAGGTGAATCTAATAAAACAAGACCCAGACATGTATCGGCAGTAGTTCTCCAGAACATCCAGAGAAGCAGATATAGTCAACACACAATTTTATTTCGTGCTACAAAACTTTATTTATGGTACCACTTTTTTCGGAGATGGTATTGAGATATCTAACTGTAGCTACGCAATCGATAAGAGAAAGAAAAAAAAAACATAAAGGGCGAGCAGTACCTTAAGATGTAACATGATACCTCTTCGCATTCAGGGGGTGGTGGTTGTTTTTTATTTTATTTTCTGTCCCAGAGCATCGTGTTCGGACAGCGTCTGCTGTCCTTGTGGCTGTGCCATGGAGGACAGGCGTCCGTCCCGTTTTACGCGGCCTGTCGCCGTGAGAGAGCACAGGCGTGCGACCAGACGGGGGAGAAGGGAAGGGAAGAGGAGAGTTTTCCGGAATTAGGCCGTGATGCAGGGCCGCACTTAGGGGCGCGTTCCAGGGCCAGCGATCGCCCGCCGGCTCCAGCCAGCCTCCAGCGCCCATTACCCCCGATTGGCTCTGGCCGGAGCGCAGCCACGTCCTCGCTTGTCTCTCCAGAGCTCCGACGGGGATTACTGGAACCTGAGCCTGCTGTTCTTCCGACAGCCGATCCGAATACACCAGGCGTCCCATTTTTACTGCCCAGAATACGTTTCCGGTACAACTGCGTCTCTTATATTCATTGAAGACCTTCCGTACATGCATCCTACACACAGGGCACCGCGTTTAACTTTATCCCCTCGTACCAAGTCGGCCAGCGAGAAACGACGTTACTACACGCAACTGCATATGGTATGTGAGTGTTATGATAGCTCTTTGCTGGGGTGGAAGCACTTGGTGCCGTTTTCCTATATTTGCGAATTAAATTTCGGTTTCTAAAATTTCCGTCTTCTGCAGATCAAGACACTTATCTTTCTTGTTCTTTACTCAAAGATTGTTACGACAAATGTGTGTTATCTTCAGTGGGCAACGATATACAAAATGTTTGGCTGGTTTTCTGATTTAGGCTTAATAATTATTTCTGTTTTATTGTTTTTGCTTTTGAACCCGTATTAATTTTAAAGACGGAACTGTCCAGACTATTACACACACACAATATATATATATATATATATATATATATATATATATATATATATATATAGTGATTGGCGTAAAGCGTAACACGCCCTTCATTCCGGGGGCGACTGCACGTATCGGCATGCGGTTTTCGGCGAATCATAGCCGACTATGGGGCACATACGTTGGTACATGTACAATAATCACAACGTTTGACCGCGTAAGTGCACTTGCCCGTGAAAGGCATAAGTCCCGAGATCGAGTCTCGGTCCGGCACACAGTTTTAATCTGCCAGGAAGTTTCATTTCCAGGTGTTTAAATGGTTCAAATGGCTCTGAGCACTATGGGACTTAACATCTGAGGTCATCAGCCCCCTAGAACTTAGAACTACTTGAACCTAACCAACCTAAGGACATCACACACATCCATGCCCGAGGCAGGATTCGAACCTGCAACCGTAGCGGTCGCGCGGTTCCAGACTGTAGCGCCTAGAACCGTACGGCCACACCGGCCGGCCTTCATGGTGTTGGAATGTTATTTACCTTCACCGCCGTTGCTGTTCTCGAGTTCAAAAAAAAAAGTTCAAATATGTGTGAAATCTTATGGGACTTAACTGCTAAGGTCATCAGTCCCTAAGCTTACACACTACTTAACCTAAATTATCCTAAGGACAAACACACAGACCCATGCCAGAGGGAGGACTCGAACCTCCACCGGGACCAGCCGTACAGTCCATGACTGCAGCGCCCTAGATCGCTCGGTTAATCCCGCGCGGCTCTCGAGTTTTTTACTGAATCGATATCAGTCACTTGCTGTAACGGAAGGGGTGCGGTACGGTACAGCACCACTGTCGCCCTCCCCACCCCCCCCCCCCCTTCCCCAATGTCCCGTCCCGAAAAAGCCCCGTTAACCACTCCTCTCCCCTCCCAACGCGCCACAAAAGTTACGCGCCAGTGACGAGCGCGTGGCTGTCCGGAGACACTTCACCGCAGCCAATTAAACTCGGGCCGACCAGAGACGATAACATCTATCTGCTGCAGCTCCAGAGATGATAACGCCTCACCCCTCGGCGCTGGCTTGCCGCCGGCAGCAGCAAGAACAAGTCGCTAGTCGACGCCGACTGCGCGCTTTAATTTAAAGAAATCCCAGACGCCTCGCCGCTGCGCGCCCCGCCTCGGCCGCACCTCCCCGCGCCGCTGAGCACAGATACAAAATGTAATTTCCTCGCAGAAAGTTGCAGCCACCCTCCGCCGCTTACCGCTCGCCTGCTTCCGCAGCCGCCAGGCTTCCACGCAATCATCGCGCGAGTCGTTTTACCAGGAAATGTTTCGCGCCGCTGCCACGCCTTCTTTCACCACCCCGGAGGGCTCTTCGCAGCGCGCCGGAGAAGTTTCGTTTTTCCTGCCTTGTTCGAAGAGACGAGCTTCGGTACGAGGAAAGCGTCGCACTGTTGTGGCTATAATCGCGTCGGTTCGCTGAACGGCCGTGTAAGAATATGGTGAAGACTCGGGGTCCGAGAGAAGCATTTATAAGTAGAATTCCTCAAAGCTGTCATAGTTCTTATTGTAAATTCAAGCACTGCTATACTTGTGTTAGGGATAGGTTCTTAAAAAACAAAAACAAAAATGGCGGACAAGGAAGGGATTATCCGAATGGAACGTAAATCGGTGGAGGTGATATATATGTACAGCCAAATAAATTATTGTAGTTTTAGATGAACTGGATGACTTATTAAATAGAAAGAATAAATGATAATTAATTGAAACCCTCAGCAGCCGACAGGTGTTGTCGATATACCTCGACGGGGACAGCTGAAAATGTGTGCCCCGACCGGGACTATTGTCCTCATGCTACGCAACGATTAATAGAAAGACAACTATCTACCGAAACAGTAACTTCTTTATTCAAAAGACAGTGAGAGGTAATCTGTTAGTGAATTCCATTTAATTTTCATTCTAAATAAAAAGGTGTTTAGTAGCGAGAGACTTAATCTATGCACAATAACTACTTTTGCTGTACACCATATCTATATTTCACGTCAGATAAGAATATGCTTGAAAAGTAATATTGAACCTATGTCCAACTTTTGATTCTAAAGTGGACTGTGATAGTAATATTATTGAAACCACTCAGTTTGACGAAGCCCTGAAGATAGTAGTGTATATCGTTATCTGTTATATTTATGCAAATAGTTTGTTCTGCTCCAGCTGTCAACTCCAAACTTAACTAAGAACATACACAGGTGTCAGAGTTCATTGCACTCGCGTGTGGCAAAATATAGGTTGTGTTTGTCCGTTAAAGTTCATACCTACTTTCTTAAACAAGAATGTTAATCATTCTCATGCCTAATTAGGCTGGGGACCGCTTTTTTTTATTCTTTGAACGGTGTGGATAAGTAAATTATTGTTTGTTACTGTTTGAATATTTACGTAATTCTTACTTTCACTTCCGATAAGCCACCTCCGTTAGGTACAACACGGTCAATATAACAAAATTCCTCTCAGAGGGTAACATTGCTCTGTTGCGTTATACCATAATTGCTTCAACAAGATAGTTTTATTTGACAACCTCCCTCCAACTTTAAGGTTATGGTATAGCAGTAGCGGAAAGAAGTGTTATAACCCACATTGTCAACTGTCCACAATCTACACACGCAATGTACCTAATAGATATTTGCCCATCCACTCATTACTCGCGCACACTAAGGTCACGATTCCCGCAAGAGTTCGGGCAACCTGTGCGCATTCGCACGGACGAAAGTCAATGACTGAGTAGCCTTTAACTATGTACACTCCTGGAAATGGAAAAAAGAACACATTGACACCGGTGTGTCAGACCCACCATACTTGCTCCGGACACTGCGAGAGGGCTGTACAAGCAATGATCACACGCACGGCACAGCGGACACACCAGGAACCGCGGTGTTGGCCGTCGAATGGCGCTAGCTGATCAGCATTTGTGCACCGCCGCCGTCAGTGTCAGCCAGTTTGCCGTGGCATACGGAGCTCCATCGCAGTCTTTAACACTGGTAGCATGCCGCGACAGCGTGGACGTGAACCGTATGTGCAGTTGACGGACTTTGAGCGAGGGCGTATAGTGGACATGCGGGAGGCCGGGTGGACGTACCGCCGAATTGCTCAACACGTGGGGCGTGAGGTCTCCACAGTACATCGATGTTGTCGCCAGTGGTCGGCGGAAGGTGCACGTGCCCGTCGACCTGGGACCGGACCGCAGCGACGCACGGATGCACGCCAAGACCGTAGGATCCTACGCAGTGCCGTAGGGGACCGCACCGCCACTTCCCAGCAAATTAGGGACACTGTTGCTCCTGGGGTATCGGCGAGGACCATTCGCAACCGTCTCCATGAAGCTGAGCTACGGTCCCGCACACCGTTAGGCCGTCTTCCGCTCACGCCCCAACATTGTGCAGCCCGCCTCCAGTGGTGTCGCGACAGGCGTGAATGGAGGGACGAATGGAGACGTGTCGTCTTCAGCGATGAGAGTCGCTTCTGCCTTGGTGCCAATGATGGTCGTATGCGTGTTTGGCGCCGTGCAGGCGAGCGCCACAATCAGGACTGCATACGACCGAGGCACACAGGGCCAACACCCGGCATCATGGTGTGGGGAGCGATCTCCTACACTGGCCGTACACCACTGGTAATCGTCGAAGGGACACTGAATAGTGCACGGTACATCCAAACCGTCATCGAACCCATCGTTCTACCATTCCTAGACTGGCAAGGGAACTTGCTGTTCCAACAGGACAATGCACGTCCGCATGTATCCCGTGCCACCCAACGTGCTCTAGAAGGTGTAAGTCAACTACCCTGGCCAGCAAGATCTCCGGATCTGTCCCCCATTGAGCATGTTTGGGACTGGATGAAGCGTCGTCTCACGCGGTCTGCACGTCCAGCACGAACGCTGGTCCAACTGAGGCGCCAGGTGGAAATGGCATGGCAAGCCGTTCCACAGGACTACATCCAGCATCTCTACGATCGTCTCCACGGGAGAATAGCAGCCTGCATTGCTGCGAAAGGTGGATATACACTGTACTAGTGCCGACATTGTGCATGCTCTGTTGCCTGTGTCTATGTGCCTGTGGTTCTGTCAGTGTGATCATGTGATGTATCTGACCCCAGGAATGTGTCAATAAAGTTTCCCCTTCCTGGGACAATGAATTCACGGTGTTCTTATTTCAATTTCCAGGAGTGTATATGAAGATAGTAACTGTTCTAGATAGAACAGAAACCACTGATGACTGTGCAACTTTACTAGAATGAATGATAATTAATTGAAACCCTCAGCTGCCGACAGATGTTGTCGATATACCTCGATGGGGACAGCTAAAAATGTGTGCCTCGACCGGAACTCGAACCCGGGACCTCCTACTTACATAGCAGGTATGTCAACAACACCTGTCGGCAGCTGAGGGTTTCAATTAATTATCATTTATTCTAGAGAAGCTGCCCGGTCATCAATGGTTTCTGTTCTTTCTAGAACAGTTACTATCTTCATATGTAAAGAGAAGAGCTTCACAAGCAAAGCAGTAAAGTGTTGCTCCACCACTGGTCCTTACGCAAGCAGTTACTCGGCTTGGCATTGATTGATAGAGTCACTGGATGTCCTCCTGAGGGATATCGTGCCCAATTCTGTCCGATTGGCGCGTAAGATCGTCGAAATTCAGAGATGGTTGGAGCGTCCTGCCCTTAACGCTCCAAACGCTCTCAGTTAGGGAGAGATCCGGCGACCTTGCTCGCGAAGGTAGGTTTGGGCAAGCACGAAGACAAGCTGCGGAAACTCTCGCTGTGAGAAGCTGAGTATTATCTTCCAGAAATGTAGGTCCAGAATAGCTTGCCATGAAGTGCAACAAATGGGGCGTAGAATGTCGTCGACGCACCGCCGTGCTGTAAGGGCGCTGCGGGTGACAAACAACTGGGTCTCGCAATGAAAAGAAATGGCAGCCAGATCATCACTCGTGTCTGTCTGGTCGTATGGCGGGTGACCGTCAGGTTGGCATCCCACTGCTGTCTGGGGCGGCTTCAGACACGTCTTCGCTGGTTACCGGGGCTCATCACTGAAGAGTCATGACTGCAGACAATGATACCCTAGGCAATGAGATTCAAGATTGGGGACGTCCCAGACAGCAGTGGGAACAAACCTGACTGTCGCGCGCCATACGGCCCGAGAACCAGGAGTGATGATCTGGGGTGGCACTTCTTTTCATAAAGGGGCTCCTTTGGTTGCCACCCGCGGCGTCCTTACAGCACAGCGGTACGTCGACGATATTCTACGCCCCGTTTTGTTGCCCTTCATGGCAGGCCGTCCCGCGCTTACATTTCAGAAAGATAATGACTGCCTGCACAGAGCGAGAGTTTCTGCAGCTTGTCAAAGCGTACCTTGGCCAGCAAGGTCGCCGGATCTCTCCTAAATTCATGACCTTCGGAGCATTATGGACGGAATCCTTCAACCATTTAGGGATTTCATGTGCCAGTTGGATCGAATTTGGCACTAATTCTCTCGGGAGGACCTTCAACAATATCGTAAAAAACTGCCCCGGCACGCTACACGGGCCACGTGTCGCCACATGTGCGCCATTGTATTCCTGTAGCTGCAGCATTCACCTCGCTCTATTCCTCTGTTATCTTTCTCGCTCATCTCATTAACTGTTTTAAACTGTGGACAATGAATATGTAGACAATTATACTTTGAATGCATATGTAAATCCAATTATTTACATCTTGGTTATAAATCACTCTGAGGAATTTAGCTATAAATATGTAATATTGTCTCATTAGCAGGCACCAGGCTGTACAGTAACGCTTCATTACAGCGTTTATTTAAAATTAAAACTGTGGTATCAACGTTCGATACCACACTTGTTAGGGGTTGCATTTATCGACCGCGGTCCGTATTAGTATCGTTGGACCGGCGAGTCGCGACCAGCGCCGCTCCGCGGCTTGTATCAAGTTTCTAGCGAGCTCTCGACCACTCTCGCTCGGGGCGTCAAGAAGTAAAGTAGCATGGTCTTCAACCCATAGGCAGCATCCTCTAACAAGGCGCTTAGTAACGTATGGCCTAAGTGAGGCCTCAATAGCTATCTGTTCATAATTATATGTATGCCAGCAAGAAGAATCCTGTACAACCGGTTAATTACAATATATATTATTTTTTACCAACGACTTCTAATTATTTTAGTCGTTGCAAATCCAGACCATTTAGCCAGCACCTTATCGATGTTACTGATAAACCTGCTGTGATTTATATGTCTCTATTCGGGATTGTCCACCAGTCAACATTGGCGGCGACTACTCGTTCGTCGTCACCATAACAAAAACAATTTTTTGGGTTGTCTGGTTTGATATGGCCAGCCATTACTGCCTCTGCTGTATCAATCTCTTCGTCTCAGAGTAACACTTACGCCCAACTTCCTCCACAATTTTTGACCTCTGTGGATGCCTCAAGTAGCATGTAAGACATTCCCCACCACGTTAACATGTCTCCCATCACCATGTCCCTTCTTTTAGTGCTTTGCACATTTTTTTTTCTCGCCGAACTTTCGAAGGATCTTTTCATTTCGTACCGGTCCGTTTAATTTGCTATACTCCTCTGCACCACCGTATCCGAAACCCTTCCTTTCTCTTCCTATACAGATTTCTCGTAGCCCATGATGCACTTCCACGTAGTGCTGTGCTCCAGATGTTCATTTCCAGATGTTTATTCTGTAAATTAAGCTCTTCGTTTGATACTAATGGAAATCTTTTAGCGGGGAACACCTTCTTTGATTGTGCTAGTCTGATTGTTATATCCTCTTTCCTTCGTCCGCCGTGTATTATTTTTCTTCCAAAGTCACTTTATCCCTAATTTTGATCTTAAGTTTCGCACTTGTCACGTTTTCGTTTTTAATACGTTCGTATTTCTTTGATTTACTCCCAGTCGAGAATCTGAGCTCGTTAAGACTCTTTATTCCGTCAGCAGGTTCTGTAGCTCTTCTTCACTGTCACCGAGAACAGCAGTGTCATCAGTTGAACTTACAAAGATATGTTTTCACCCGAAATTTTAATTTAGTTGCTGAATTTTTTTTTACTTTTCTTAATTTTTTCTTTGAGTCGTACTACACAGCTCTTAAAAATGACTTTATTACGTATAATCATCATAAATCTGCAAAAATCTTCATAATCTGCAACTGCTTTCGACGGTATCTCATCGACCATGCGAGATTTTTGAAATGATACATATCAACTTGGGCTAAGTGATATGCTCTAATCAAGGTCCACTTGCTCTCACTTCACTAAACAGCAGTATAACATTTTAAAACTATGGACCTGTGGTACATACCATTTCAAAAATCTAAAATGTCCCAATGACGACATATTGTCGCAACTAGCTGCAGACCAACAAATATTTTAGCAGCTCTATTATGGTTATATATAAAAATGGTTTTTTTATTTCCTTTGTTGCTTTATCAACATACACCATTTCAGTAGCAAGGGAGAAGGACTGCACTCCTGCCTAACGCTCTATCTACTAACGAATCCTTCTCTGTTATTGTGTAAGTCAGGTTGACAGACACTCAAGTTTTACGGAACTCATGGCTTTATACATAACTGCTTCGAATCATACTAAAGAAACTGAATGTAAAAAGTTGTGCTAAGTATTCCAAATGATGTTGAAGGGTAGAAAATTTAAGTGACGGGTGTCCCAAAGGGTTCAGTTTGGATCTGCTTCTATGACCTTCCACTTGACACTCAGCACGCAGAATTGATATTTTTGCAGATGATGGTAGTATTATAACAAATCTCATTAGAGAGAATTGTATTTCAAAAAAATTTAACTACTGGGAATGAAAACACGATCCCAGTAGGCTGTAATCTGTTTATTATCCGTGCAATCAACTATTTTCAACCGTGGGTCATTTTCAAGTAATATTTTAAGCTTCATGCTTCGTTTCACATTTTACTGCTTCGCTGCTACAAGTGGACAAGTATACATTGGATATCTGAGCGTAAGTGCCACATGTACTGGCGATGTAGTAAAATGTGAAATGAAGCGTGAAGCTTAAAATATGTGATTGAAAATGACCCACGGTCGAAACAGGTTGGTCGTAGTGATAATCAACGGATTACAGCCTTCTTATACCATGTTTTCATTCTCAAAACACACTCAGATTATGGACCCCCACAAAAATAAAATTTTAAGAATTATTTAGTGATGAGCGCTCCCTCATTTCTTGTAACAGACTATATTGAGTACTGTACAAAATATAGTCATATTAACAACTGATTCGGTACGGAGTCAGTAAATACGGCAGAATGCTCGAAATTTTTGGGTGCACGCATTGACGAAAACTTGAACACCAAGAAGAATATTACTGAGATTGTCAAACAAGTAAGTTCAGCTACTTTTGCTGTTCGTATAACTGTTAGTTTTGAAAATAATCGAAACAACCTCCTAATATATCATACATATTTCTGCTCAATAATGTCTTATGGGATAGTTTTGTGGTATGACTCACCACTTGGAAAGATAGTAATGATTGCATGAAAGCGAGCATTAAGAATAATCTGTGGTGTTCACTCTAGGTCGCCGTATAGGCACCTCTTCAAGGAATAAGCCGTTTATCTGCACCATCACAATACATACACTACTGGCCATTAAAATTGCTACACCACGAAGATGACGTGTTACAGACGCGAAATTTAACCTACAGGAAGAAGATGCTGTGATGTGCAAATGATTAGCTTTTCAGAGCATTCACACAAGGGTTCACGCACGTGGCGACACCTACAACGTGCTGACATGAGGAAAATTTCCAACCGATTTCTCATACACTAACAGTAGTTGACCGGCGTCGCCTGCTGAAACGTTGTAGCGATGCCTCGTGTAAGGAGGAGAAATGCGTACCATCACATTTCCGACTTGGATAGAGGTCGGATTGTAGCCTATCGCGATTGCGGTTTATCGTATCGCGACATTGCTGCTCGCGTTGGTCGAGATCCAATGGCTATCATCAGAATATGGAATCGGTGGCTTCAGGAGGGTAATACGGAACGCCGTGCTGGATCCCAACGGCCTCGTATCACTAGCAGTCGAGATGAGAGGCATCTTATCCGCATGGCTGTAACGGATCGTGCAGCCACGTCTCGATCCCTGAGTCAACAGATGGGGACGTTTGCAAGACAACAACCATCTGCACGAACAGTTCGACGACGTTTGCAGCAGAATGGACTATCAGCTCGGAGACCATGGCTGCGGTTACCCTTGACGCTGCATCACAGACAGGAGCGCCTGCGATGGTGTACTCAACGACGAACCTGGGTGTACGATTGGCAAAACGTCATTTTTTCGGATGAATCCAGGTTCTGTTTACAGCATCATGATGGTCGCATCCGTGTTTAGCGACAGCGCAGTGAACGCACATTGGAAGTGTGTATTCGTCATCGCCATACTGGCGTATCACCCGGCGTGATGGTATGGGGTGCCACTGGTTACATGTCTCGGTCACCTCTTGTTCGCACTGACGGCACATTGATCATTTCAGATGTGTTACGACCCGTGGCTCTACCCTTCACTCGATCCCTGCGAAACCCTACATTTCAGCGGGATAATGCATGACCGCATGTTACAGGTCCTGTACGGGCCTTTTTGGATACAGAAAATGTTCGACTTCTGCCCTGGCCAGCACATTCTCCAGATCTCTCACCAATTGATAAAGTCTGGTCAATGGTGGCCGAGCAACTGGCTCGTCACAATACGCCAGTCACTACTCTTGATGAACTGTGGTATCGTGTTGCAGCTGCATGGCCAGCTATACCTGTACACGCCATCCAAGCTCTGTTTGACTCAATGCCCAGGCCTATCAAGACCGTTATTACGGCCAAGGGTGGTTGTTCTGGGTACTGATTTCTGAGGATCTGTGAACCCAAATTGCGTGAAAACGTAATCACATGTCAGTTCTAGTATAATATATTTGTCCAATGAATACCCGCTTATCATCTGCATTTCTTCTTGGTGTAGCAATTTTAATGGCCAGTAGTGTATATGAGATAATGAAATTCGTCGTAAATGATCCGTCACAGTCTGAGAAGAATAGTGATGCTCATACCTATAACGCCTGAGGGAAAGTGACATTTATTACCCATTATTAAAGATGTAAGTGGTTTATGAAGGAGAAAAGAAAGAGCTTGTCTGTAAGTGTTTGTTGCACGTACAGGACTAAAAAGTAATGAGTTCGTCGACGGAACGCTGATCGTGTATGCATGTCCTCTAAACTGACACGTTCCACATAATTTCGACAAAAGAACCTTCAAATGGTTCGTGGAATATGCAACTGTCTAACTGACTTTCGGTCATTCAGTCTTGTGTTTCGTCTTGGTTCTTGTACATCTTCTGGGAACTTCCAACAACTTGCTGCATTAAACGACCTCGTAAAAAGGTACTTAAGAACAAAACGCTTCTTACCGACACGGCGCCGACAGTTGGCGGGTGAAGCAGCGCGCCTGGGAGGAGCGGAACTGATCTCGCCACAGCTCCAGCCGGTGACCTTGCTGCGGACTTTCCGCGGTCTGCCTGGGCAAACACACGCCCCGGCCCGGTTCTGCTCATGCCGGCCACCTGGCAATTTGGACGCGCGCGGGCCCCTCCACGGCCAGAGCGCGTTCCGTCACGCTCTGCCGCTGATCCTCTTTTTGCTGCGCCTGTAACACCGGCGGGCGCACTGACTCACTCCGACCATACTCTCTCGCCCGCCCTCGTCCAAACAGGCCCGCCTTCTGACAGCCGAGGGCATCGCCGAACACATGCACCGTGTTTACATGCCACATTGTGTGCGGAAACGAAACTCGCATTTTGGGAACAGGTTTCTGCTATTGTTTGTTTGTGTGGCCATCCTCCCCAGCAAGAATATAAACACTTGTTTTGCAAATCAAACTGCCTCTTCCTGCTGCTAGTAACTTTATTTATCCCATACGCGTTTCGCCTTCTCCTGTTCTAAGGCATCATCAGTGAGATGTATAACGATACAGTTTTGCTAGTTATAGATTATCACATACATGAAACCAAAGTAGAGGGGAAAATCCTGTTGAATGACCAAGTACACATGCCAAGCAATTCATTATTTACACTAATAGATAAAATAATAGAATAATGTCCGCAAAAGGGATAAATATAATAATGCTGTCCAATGTAATAATAATAGAACCCAACATCTTTACACTCACTCATCCGTGACTCCTCCCTAGAATACTGAAAGAAAAAGTCAAAACTGCTGTCACCAAAGTTTTCAGCCACTCGCTAACAGCTATTACGCCCGCCACCCCCTCCCCTCCCCCCCCCCCCAAAAAAACCCGCCTCTATCCCCCCCCCCTCTCACTCATAAGCACATACACACACACACACACACACACACACACACACACGGTATAAACATCATAAATAGAAGTTAGTAACGAACATATACTTCGTTAGGTTTGCAACAAATAGGTAAACATACCAACGAAGATGAAACACGTAATGGAGTCGCAATATTTACGCTGTGAAAAGAAGTGTACGACGAAATAGTTGTATCGTGTGACAAAAGAACAATAGTCCACCACAAAAAAGAGTGAGAAACATGGTGAACAGTGTGTGGTGGCAAGAGCACAAAGATGTGAATATATGGCAGTGATAAAAGTGGGCCGGCCGCGGTGGTCTCGCGGTTAAGGCGCTCAGTCCGGAACCGCGCGACTGCTACGGTCGCAGGTTCGAATCCTGCCTCGGGCATGGATGTGTGTGATGTACTTAGGTTAGTTAGGTTTAAGTAGTTCGAAGTTCTAGGGGACTGATGACCACAGAAGTCAAGTCCCATAGTGCTCAGAGCCGTTTGAACCATTTTTGATAAAAGTGGTAGTGTGACCTCCAGACCAGATGTGAGGAAACGCAGATCAGCAAATCGTAAGTAATTACTTTTTTTACAAAAAATCGCGAAGTGAACTGTTTGATAATCTATAACTAACAAAACTGTACCGTTATAGACCCCACTGATGATGCCTTAGAACAGGAGAAGGTGAAACGCGTATGGGATAAATAAAGTAACTAGCAGCAGGAAAAGGTAGTTTGATTTGCAAAACAAGTATTCTGCTATTGTGTTTACATGCTACTTCCAAACAAGTTTTATTAGCTCGATAAAAAATTGGTTTTTCGGGAATTTGTTGGCTACACGAGGGTTTCCAAAAAAATCTATTAACAACGTGGCGTGACTTTTCTTTCCGAAATTTTTCCTTCTTATTTTAAAATTTTTATTGTGTTATTACGAGGTGCTACCCAAAAACTCCCGAAATCGACCACGAACTACAAATACAGCATTATACGCCATCGTCACCTTCAAAGTAGTCCCTTTGGGAGCTCAGCCAACGATCTAAGCGCTTCTGCCATTAACTTTAGTCGTGCCAAATCTTTGTCCCTTCAACTTCATTTTCAACTGTGGAAAGAGAAAGAAGTCGCACGAAGCGGAGTCTGGTGAATGTGGTGGATGAGGAAGAGCCGCTGACTATGTGTGTGTGTATGCGGATAAAGCCACGGATATGGCTCTGAGCACTATGGGACTTAACTGCTGAGGTCATCAGTCCTCTAGAACTTAGAACTACTTAAAACCTAACTAACCTAAGGACATCACACACATCCATGCCCGAGGCAGGAGTCGAACCTGCGACCGTAGCGGTGGCGTGGTTCCAGACTGTAGCGCCTAGAACCGCTCGGCCACTCCGGCCGGCAAAGCCACGGACCAAAAACTCCTCCTAAACTCCTAGAAAGATTTCACTCAAAATTGATAGACATTTATTTAAAATCTGGAAAGATATATTGTAGGATTAAAAACTGCCAGCCTGATCTTGGGATGAATGTGATAACGTGGAGAGAGAAGTGAGGTCGAAGAGATGGAAAGACAGGTAGGAGAAAGAAGGAGACAGATATAGATTTTAGGAGAAGGAAATGAACAGAGGTAGGGAAGGGGGAAATCGACAAAGAAAGAGAAGTAAGAGGACAGAGAGAGGGGAGAGGAGGAGTTGGACACAGAAACGAAGGAATAGGCGGTGAAGAGGGAGAGGGTGAGAAGGACATAGAGAGGGGAGGAGACGGACAGAGGGAGGGGGAGAACGAGACGTTGAGAAAGGGAGAGGGGGTGGACAGAGAAGGAAACAGCAGAAGGACAGATTGGGCAGGAGCAGATTGACAAGGAAAGGTGGGAGGAGGAGATGGATTAATAGAAGACTGTTATGAATACATACCCAGACAATCCCAATATATATTATCTGTGGACTCTCGTCTTTCGGCCGTCGCCTGTGAACTAAAAAGTGCCTTCAGAATGGGTACGCCTGCAATTATCCAAGATAGTCGGTGATATGGTATGAAAAGAAACTTGTATTCTGGCACTGCTCTGGACACTTGCTTGCGGTCACATAATTTACAAGCGCTCGGTTCATTTCTTGTCGGCACCAGTAGCAAGCAAGAACAATAGAGGGTGAGGGACAGCTTCTATTACCTGGTCCGTGGTACCAAGTCCTGCAGTCTGGGTTGGCTGTGCTCGACATGGCAGTCCTCCTCCCCTATATCGACTTCCCCCTCCAAACACACACACACACACACACACACACACACATACATAGGCACGAGCGAGTACACTGTTGACGACGGATGTCTTGGCGTGTGTGCCTCTACCCGCACGGCGCTGAATTATCGTATCTGATGGCCGCCGCCGACCATCACCTCCCCCTCTTCCATCCCCACCTCACCAACCCCACCTCCCTAATATATACAGTATATATATCAAACGCGCCCGGGACAACAGAGAAAGCCGTCATCGCCCGCCTGCCTCTGCCGTACTTTATTGCTCACTCAGTGGACGAGATAATGTGATTCCGACGATCGTCTCTGCTCTTTTGTCCGCTGGCCTAGACCAGGCACAAAAAGTGAGCAGTTTCAGAATAATTTTGTCATTCGATAAAGAGAAGTACCCCTTTTTTTGTATATGTCAGTTGAAGGGATTCCCGTAACGTTCTTATCCAGATTATCACATACATGTCACCTATCAGTACTTACGTCTCAATGTTCCTTATTGTCAAAATTACACGTCCATTTATTAAAGTTATTTTATGATTCAGATTTTCATTATTCCCTCCACTGAGAGCCTACACCTAAAATACCAGAGTCCCAATACACTTCACCTAACTTTAACAGAGCTACAAAAACGCTGGTGGTTAAGAAAAAAAGTCACATATTTCTAGACAATGGAGCACTGGTCAAAACTAGAAACCAATATCTGTCGAGAGTTAGTTACTTACATGTTTCATGGATCATTTGCCCGACTCTTTTATCGGAATGATGCGGAAGAGTCAATTTACAGGATATATTTCTACATAATTACTGTTAACACTAATACACGCATTATCATTCTGTTACTGTTCGTGTAACTACACTTAAAAATAAGCTACTTTTTCTGGCTGCCACTTTTTAAGTAGAAATTCATCACCGAAATAAAAGGACGTGTCCAGGAGAAATTATTTTAATTTAGATTTATACTTGGTTCGCTAGCTTTCAGCTATTTTATGTCACTGGACAAAATATCAAAAAAAATTATTGCTGCATTTTGTACTAGTCTCCGCGTCACTGGGGTAATAAAGGTCATTTTTCCCTCTAGCGTCGTAGGTATGTACATCACTGTTCCCCTCAAACTGTAATGGATTATTTATGACGAATTTCATTATCAAACATATGTATTGTGACAGCGCAGTTAAAATACCAAGCTGCTTGAAGAGGTACCTATCTTAAAAAAAAATTTCTCGGTTTTTAAGCCGCGTCAGTTCGAATAAAATCCTCGAGCTTTCGATGACCATCTCCGCCATCGTCGTCAGGAGTTCTCTGACTGCCGGGGCTGCTACGGTTTATCGCTTATATAAGCATGATGACATCAGCAGCAGCCAATCAGATAGACCCAATGTGGCGCGCGCGCGTATAAGTCGATCCGGGCAGCTAGCGGAGCTATTGCCCGTGGCAGCAGCGGTGACGTCACGTGGAGCCAGGGGCAGGCGTCACGTTTGAAACTGCCACTCCCGCGTCGCGCATCTGTCTTTGCTCTCTTTCGATGTACAGCCTATTTTATTATTTTATTTATTCCTGTTATATAGCAGTTCGTACATTTCATGATTTTACGTGTTTATCATACAAATTCAGTTTTATTACTAGTACATTTTTCTGCGAATTTCACAAAGTTGTGAAACAAAAAATAAAAAATTTATAAAAAGTATAAATTCATATACAGGGTGAGTCACCTAACGTTACCGCTGGATATATTTCGTAAACCACATCAAATACTGACGAACCGATTCCACAGACCGAACGTGAGGAGAGGGGCTAGTGTAATTGTTTAATACAAACCATACAAAAATGCACGGAAGTATGTTTTTTAACACAAACCTACGTTTTTTTAAATGGAACCACGTTAGTTTTGTTAGCACATCTGAACATATAAACAAATACGTAATCAGTGCCGTTTGTTGCATTGTAAAATGTTAATTACATCCGGAGATATTGTAATCTAAAGTTGACGCTTGAAACCTCCGACGTTCACTTGAGTGTTGTAATAAACACGTGCCACGGTCGGCGAGCAGCATCTGTAGGGACATGTTTACAATGACGACCGTGTTTACGAGTGTGGCTGTAGTGCACTGTTGTGGTTTGGTCTAGCTGTCGCAGTGTCCGCATATAGCGCTTGCTGCTATTGTTATTCTAAATTCGTCTCCGCACGCAGACCGACTGTAGTACACCGTGTTACCAGACGTCTATGATAGTGTAGTGTTGTAGGAACTGTGACCATGGTGTATTCGAACTCTGAAACGGCGGAGATGATACTCATCTATAGCGAGTGTCGACTGAATGCAGCTGAAGCCTGCAGGGTGTATGCAGAACGGTACCCGGACAGAGAGCATCCAACGTGCCGCACATTGCAAAACATCTACCGCCAACTGTATGCAACAGGTATGGTCGTAGCACGCAAACGGGTCCGTAACAGGCCCGTCACAGGAGAAGCGGGTGCAGTTGGTGTGTTAGCTGCTGTTGCCATGAACCCACACATGAGTACACGGGACATTGCGACAGCCGGTGGACTGAGTCAAAGTAGTGTCATGCGCATACTGCATCGTCACCGCTTTCACCCGTTTCATGTGTCGCCACATCAGCAATTACGTGGTGATGACTTTAATCATCGAGTGCAATTCTGTCAATGGGCATTAACAGAGAATGCGTTGCAGTTCTACCAATTTACCGATGAAGCGGGTTTCACAAACCACGGGGCAGTGAATCTACGGAACATGCATTACTGGTCCGTGGACAATCCTCGCTGGCTCAGACAGGTAGAGCGACAGCGACTGTGGACTGTAAATGTATGGTGCGGAATCATTGGCGACCACCTCATTGGTCCTCACTTCATTGCAGGGGCCCAAACAGCTGCAACATACATCGCGTTTCTATAGAATGATCTGCCAACGTTGCTCGAAAATGTCCCACTGGAAGCGCGTCGACGTATGTGGTATCAGCATGATGGTGCACCTGCACATTCCGCAATTAACACTAGGCTGACCCTTGACAGGATGTTCGACGGGCGTTTCATAGGACGTAGAGGACGCATAAATTGGCCAGCCCGTCCTCCTGATCTTACACCTCTGGACTTCTTTCTGTGGGGTACGTTAAAGGAGAATGTGTACCGTGATGTGCCTACAACCCCAGAGGATATGAAACAACGTACTGTGGCAGCCTGCGGCGACATTACACCAGATATACTGCGGCGTGTACGACATTCATTACGCCAGAGATTGCGATTGTGTGCAGCAAATGATGGCCACCACATTGAACATCTATTGGCCTGACATGTCGGGACACACTCTATTCCACTCTGTAATTGAAAACGGAAACCACGTGTATACGTGTACCTCACCCCTCATGGTAATGTACATGTGCGTCAGTGAAAAAGACCAATAAAAAGGTGTTAGCATGTGGACGTAATGTGCTGTTCCAGTCTCTTCTGTACCTAAGGTCCATCACCGTTCCCTTTGGATCCCTACGTAATTCGGTGCTCTCCGATACACACGATCGAACAGCGGAGGAGTGGTACTCAAGCGTCAACTTTAGGTTACAATATCTCCGGATGTAATTAACATTTTACAATGGAACAAACGGCACTGATTACGTATTTGTTTATATGTTCAGATGTGTTAAGAAAACTAACGGGGTTCCATTTAAAAAAACATAGGTTTGTGTTAAAAAACATACTTCCGTGCATTTTTTTATGGTTTGTATTAACCAATTACACTAGCCCCTCTCCTCACGTTCGGTCTGTGGAAACGATTCGTCAGTATTTGATGTGGTTTACGAAATATATCCAGCGGTAATGTTGGGTGACTCACCCTGTATATAATTTTGGTGAACTTGTTGCTGACTTATATATTGATAAGAATAAGACGCATAAGAGGTTGCTGATGTATTTTAACTTAAAAGTAATAGTGTAGTTAAAGGAAGAAATAAGACATGGCAGCTTGACATAGATATGATGCTACAGTTCTTTCCTTTATACCTACTATGTTTATGGTTATGTATGTTACATATGCTGTCATGACTGTGGTAATACTTAATTAATAATGTACTGATTAAGTATATTATACAAGGTTTGGACAAAAAATGGAAACAGCGCAGGAAATGCATCCTTGAACGTAAATGCAGGTTATAGAGAGACTTGGAGTTTACGCTGTTGTATTTGACGACGAACGGTCCCTTTGCAACACCTTTAAGACGTTGCAGGTGACAGTCGTGATCAAAACAGTGTTCTGGGTAGTTGTGAGTGCATTACGTCGGAGCTAAGTGAATGTGAACTTGTATGGTGGGTGCTTCCACAATCAAGGAAGCCGACGTGTAAAAATTTTCAAGAGCCACACCATCGAAGATTTTGCCCAATGCACGGAAAGCGGGAAAATGCCATTTACTATGTCACAACGCAGAAGAAAGTGTGTGTTTGGTGATCATGAAGGACGGTCGTTGAAGAGGTTTGTGATAAACAATAAGAGGACGGCAGCTGCTAAAGTCAGTGCAGAACTGAATGTCGCACGCGGGAACCCTGTCAGTACTGAAACAATACGTAAGGAACTGCAGAAGCATGGACATTGGATTTACAAAAGCTCTCATCAGTGACACAAATGCCTTTAACAGGAAAACTTTGTGCCGAAGCCATAAAACGTTGGCTGTGGAGCAATGGAAGAAAGTCATTTGGTCGGGTGAGTGTTGTTTCACACTGTTTCTAACTTCTGGCCGAGTTCACGTCCCAAGAATGAAACATGACGGGGGTTCAGTGATGATTTTGGCAGCCCGATCTTGGTATTCCATGGGTCCCGTGGTTACTCTGCAAGGTCGGATTACTTCCAGGGATTATGTAATAATTTTAGTTGATCAGATGCATTCCACGGTCCAATGTTTGTTTTACAAAGGTGATGCTCCGTTTCAAGACGACAGTGCCCCTGTCTACACAGCTCGCATCGTTCGTCTGATTTTCTGAGCGCGAGGATGAAGTGTTGCATCTTCTCTGGTCGTCATGTCGTGTCCTGATATAGGTGGGAGAGGGAAAAAAGGGATTACTGGTCAGTCTGCGCTCCCGAGCGGTACAGAGCAGAAGGCAGAAGGACAATTCACAGTGAAGGCATTTGATTGTTTTCTTCTATCTGAGCCATCGCTGGTGCAGGCACTTACTAGAAATGCAGGTGGTGAGACTCGGTAGGGAACTCGTTGTGGAGACTTGGGCAAACAGGGTTTTGAAATTGTTGTTTATTCCAAACAGGACTAACTAATACACTGGAGGCTAGTTCTACGGTTAGAAAAAGCATGAATAACACTGTTACCACAGAATCCAGTGCAGAAGTCCCAGGATTGGATGCTAACCACAGTAGCAAACACTAGCAGATTCTTAAGGCAACAACATAGTTGCAAAACAAAACGTACTGAATGTGACACTGTTGACTGAGGACCGAGGGCTGGAGTGGACGGAAGCGGATTCGGCGCCCAGATCGTCTGACTGAGAACTCCGTCAAAATGCGGAATCTAGGGGTTTTCCCACTTAAAGCCACCTAGCCAATCCCGCAGGTCTCTTGCAGGCGCCTACCAATCACGGTTTAGTTAGGTCCCCTCTACTGCTTCTAAGGCGGGGATGTTAATGCAGTTGCACTATGTCCGTATTTGGTATCAACATTGGTCAGCTGAAAGCTAATCGTAACTGCTCTGCCAAATAAGGCTTGCAACATTATTGTTATACGTCATTTAGCCCCGCCCCTCGGGCTCCCCGGAGTAGGGACTGCTAGATCAACAGTTTTTGGCTTTTTCGCTCTCTTTCTAACCCTTGCGAGCCCACTGACGTTGCTGTTCTCAGGGCTGGTATCAAGCTGGCTTTATACGCTCATACGTGCCTGCTGGTAACAAAAAATGGATCAAATGGCTCTGAGCACTATGGGACTCAACTGCTGAGCTCATAAGTCCCCAAGAACTTAGAACTACTTAAACGTAACTAACCTAAGGACATCACACATATGCATGCCCGAGGCAGGATTCGAACCTGCGACCGTAGCGGCCGCGCGGGTCCAGACTGTAGCGCCTAGAGGTTACAAAGTTCTACGGTGGCAACCTATCACAGCGTCTAGACGACATATGAAGTTACATGTTAATTCCTTGAAGAGTAACTGGCGCCCTGGGACAGCGTCTGGGGACGTATGCATTTTCGGAAGGTTCTCCCGTTACGGTTTACTTCATGTAACAATATCTCTCCTAGTTTCGTCTGCACTCAGCATCGTCTCTGCCTCCTCGCCTTGGAGCGCCTGTCCTCCTTTCTCACAGTTTCAAGATAACACTACAGTAGCAAGGAATAATCAATATACCAGGTGATCAACAAGTCAGTATAAATTTGAAAACTTAATAAACCACGGAATAATGTAGATAGAGAGGAAAAAATTGACACATATGCTTGGAATGACATGGGGTTTTATTAGAACTACCCCATATTGCTAGACGCGTGAAAGATCTCTTGTGCGCGTCGTTTGGTGATGATCGTGTGCTCAGCCGCCACTTTCGTCATGCTTGGCCTCCCAGGTGTCCAGACGTCAGTCCGTGCGATTATTGGCTTTGGGGTTACCTGAAGTCGCAAGTGTATCGTGATCGACCGACATCTCTAGGGATGCTGAAAGACAGCATCCGACGCCTGTGCCTCACCATAAATCCGGACATGCTTTACAGTACTATTGACAACATTATTCCTCGACTACAGCTACTGTTGAGGAGTGATGGTGGATATATTGAGCATTTCTTGTAAAGAACATCATCTTTGCTTTGTCTTACTTTGTTATGCTGATTATTGCTATTCTGATCAGATGAAGCGCCATCTGTCGGACATTTTTTGAACTTTTGTATTTTTTTTTTTTTTTTTTTTTTTTTTTTTGTTCTAATAAAAGCCCATGTCATTCCAAGCATGTGTGTCAATTTGTACCTCTCTATCTACATTATTCCGTGATTTATTCAGTTTTCAAATTTGTACTGACCTTTTGATCATCCGGTATTACAGTCACAGTCACCAGATTATAATATTGTTCAGACATTGTGATCTACTTTGGAGAGAAGAGTGCGTGATCGCTACCCATCTCTATCATCGTCACCTGTGCCGGCAACAATTTTTTAGGGAAAATTGTTCAAGATTCCCTTGAAAACCGTGTAGAACCTGCATTTACGCATTCAGAAACGAGTGGAAGCTGTTTCGAATGCCAACACGTTTCCTATACTATATTAGGCACGGTAATGTGTTTTTGGTGTTTCTGTATGCCGGCCGGAGTGACCGGGCGGTTCTAGGCGCTACAGTCTGGAACCGCGGGACCGCTACGGTCGCAGGTTCGAATCCTGCCTCGGGCGTGGATGTGTGTGATGTCCTTAGGTTAGTTAGGTTTAAGTAGTTCTAAGTTATAGGGGACTGATGACCTGAGAAGTTAAGTGCCATAGTGCTCAGAGCCATTTGATCCATTTTTGTTTCTGTATTTTTGTCCACCCCTGTATACTTGGGAATAATTTTGATTGTATAGCAATCGGGTGGTTATGAAACCGGAATTTCTAACCGTTATGGACTCGTGACGTCCAGGAGGCATCCAATATAGCTACTGCTCGTTATAGCCCACGTGGAGGCGCAGCCGTTAAGGTGCTGGAATGCGGGCAAGTGATGGGTAACCGGAGAGAAGAACGTGCGCTGTGAGCAAACTGCAGGCGGCGGTATCGGAGCGGGCCCGGTAGGCGAGCTGGTGTGTTTAATCGACGGCACGCCTGGGACAACATGTGGACACTCACACGGCCGAGCCGGCAAGGCGCTGGCGGTGCGTAGGCACGCACGCAGTGCTCGGTGACGCGTGAGCACACGCAGGCGCACGCATTATTGTATCGGGTGTCACCGCCAGGCCGGGCAGCGCCCGCGCACAAAAAACCGCTCCGCCGCCGTCTCCGCCTCCCCGACGTCCAGATGTCGCGGCTGTATGCCGCCACCGACGCAACGGGACCGTTTCTGGAAGCGGCGCCGTGAGGTAGCGGCCAGATTTGTGCCATACGCGGCTACTGGGGGGCAGTTCTGGGAAGGAAAGAAACCGTAGAAGCAGTTTTATTCCCACTACTCGAAGAATTATCTGATATTTAGGCATTTCACTTTGCGCCTTGCATTCTACATTCAGTAAGTGAAGGCCCACATTTTTCTTAAAAAAAAGTTTTTAATATATACTACTGGCCTTAAAATTGCTACACCACGAAGATGACGTGCTATAGACGCGAAATTTAACCGACAGGAAGAAGATGCTGTGATGTGCAAATGATTAGCTTTTCAGAGCATTCACACAAGGTTGGCGCCGGTGGCGACACCTACAACGTGCTGATATGAGGAAAAATTCCAACCGATTTCTCATTCACAAACAGCAGTCGACCGGTGTCGCCTGCTGAAACGTTGTAGCGATGCCTCGTGTAAGGAGGAGAAATGCGTACCATCACGTTTCCGACTTTGATAAAGGTCGGATTGTATCCTATCGCAATTGCGGTTTATCGTATCGCGACATTGCTGCTCGCGTTGGCCGAGATCCAATGACTGTTAGCAGAATACGGAATCGGTGCGTTCAGGAGGGTAATACGGACGCCGTGCTGGATCTCAACGGCCTCGTATCGCTAGCAGTCGGGATGACAGACATCTTATTCGCATGGCTGTAGCGGATCGTGTAGCCACGTCTCGATCCTTGAGTCAACAGATGGGGACGTTTGCAAGACAACAACGATCTGCATGAACTGTTCTACGACGTTTGCAGCAGCATGGACTATCAGCTCGGATACATGGCTGCGGTTACGCTTGACGCTGCATCAAAGACAGGAGCGCCTGCGATGGTGTACTCAACGACGAACCTGGGTGTACGATAGGCAAAACGTCATTTTTTCGGATGAATCCAGGTTCTGTTTACAGCATCATGATGGTCGCATCCCTGTTTGGCGACATCGCGGTGAACGCATATTGGAAGCGGGGAATTCGTCATCGCCATACTGGCGTATCGCCCGGCGTGATGGTATGGGGTGCCATTGGTTACACATCTTGGTCACCTCTTGTTCGCGTTGACGGTACTTTGAACAGTAGACGCAACATTTCAAATTTCATTCGATCCATGCGAATCCCTACATTTCAGCAGGATAATGCACGACCGTATGTTGCAGGTCCTGTGCGGGCCTTTTTGGATACATAAAATATTCGACTGCTGCCCTGGCCAGCACATTCTCCAGATCTCTCACCAACTGAAAACATCTGGTCAATGGTGGCCGAGCAACTGGCTCGTCACAATACGCCAGTCACTACCCTTGATGAACTGTGGTATCGTGTTGAAGCTGCATGGGCAGCTGTACCTGTACATGCCATCGAAGCTCTGTTTGACCCAATGTCCAGGCGTATCAAGGCCGTTTTTACGCCCAAAGGTGGTTGTTCTGGGTACTGATTTCTCAGGATCTATGCACCCAAATTGCGAGAAAATGTAATCACATTTCAGTTCTAGTATAATATATTTGTCCAATGAATACCCGTTTATAATCTGAATTTCTTCTTGGTGTAGTACTTTTAATGGCCAGTAGTGTACATAGACATACGTCCTTGTTGGTGCTTCACATTTTATGTTAGCTGTGTTCGCCAATGAAGTTTCGAACCGTTCTGGCAGATGGCAGAGCCGTAGTACAGCGTCAAAATTGCGTCTACATACGAGTCGCGTTACAAGCAGCGTGCTGTTACTGAATTCCTCTGTGCAGAAAAAGAAACCTTGTTGAACATCCATAAACGTTTGTGCGCAGAGTAAGGCGACGCTGCAGTTGATAGGAGTACAGTCGGGAGATGGGTGAAGAAAGTTACAGCCTCAGGAAATGCAGAAACAGAGCTCTATGATCAGCCACTGCTCCAGGCATTCTGAATCGTGCGGATGCCATTATTCGTGCCGAATGGCGCACCACTGCTCGACAATTGGCTCTACAGTTGTCGGTCAGTACTGGAAGTGCGAGTCATGCAGTGAAAACATGGCTACGCCTACAGGACAAGAGGTGTTACCAGCAGAGAATACATGCTCTTCCACAACGTTGGCGTACGGCCACAGAAGTTGATGGAGAGTACACTGAGAAATAGGACATGGACAAGACATGTGGACGTACATTATCACCAAATTATAGCTCTTGACAATAAATGTGTTCTGAGAAAAAATTGGGGCATTACTTATTGAACGACCCTCGTAGTAAGGCCACCAGAAAAACTTAAGTTATATATTTTGCTACAATATTTATGATTATGAAAAGCATAATCCCAAAACTAAATATATCATCATGAATTTTTTACATGTTTTTCGACCTATAATAGAAATGAACCCACTCACGACGGGCAATCTTCACCAAAACATGTAGCCTATGTGTGAAAAAGAAGAAAACTATATCTGCTCTAGATAGAGAACTTTGAATAACTCACTTATTTGAAATCAAACATCAACAAAATTTGCGCTGTAACCTTAAGAAGTTGGGCCTGTTTGGAAACCGAAATGTTGTGGAATTGAATCGCACAAGGATCGTGGATTTAATCAGTCTGCCTTTAATCTAACCTGCACCTCTTGTCGGGGAGAAGATTCGTAAGGAACGCCGCGTTGTTCAGGTTCCACGCTAAACTTTAGGTCCGCATTCCCCGGCAGAATTTTACGAACACGCAAGTCGCCGAAGTGTCGTCCAATTGGAAGACTTGCTTCAGGTCACTGAGCCATGCGAAAGTGTCATTATTAGCACTATTATTATTATTGTTATTAATATTACGGTAATGTGAAATGAGCAATGGATTTGATCGAGGGGAGGGAAATAGGCGGCTGCCACTCTAAGTGGTTATCTGATTAGGTGACCACGGCATATGTGTTGTAACTCGTCTGATTCCATTTAGTCACCCTCTCGCGTCATTCGGTCCTCTTACAACGTGACGCGGTCTTCTACAGAGATGTGTCTTACCTCTGCTAATCACATGATTCACGACAGAACAATAGCAAACATAATGGCCTAGCATGGAATCAAAACACACTGAGGTGGCAAAAGTCACGGGATACCTCCTAATATCGTGTCGGGCCTCCTTTTGCCCGGCGTAGTGCAGCAGTTGTACGTGGCATGGACTCAATAAGTCGTTGGAAGTCCCCTTTAGAAATACTGAGCCATGCTACCTCTATAGCCGTCCATAGCTGCGAAAGAGTGGCTGGTGTAGGATGTCGTGCAGGAACTGACCACTCGATTATGTCCTATAAATGTTCGATGCGATTCAGATCGCGCGATTTGGGTGGCCAAAACATTCACTCGAACTGTCCAGAACGTTCTTCAAACCAGACGCGAACAACCGTCACCCGGTGACATGATTTCGTTGTTTGGGAGCATGAGGTCCATAAACGGCTGCAAAATGGTCTCCATGTAGCCGAACGTAAAAAATTCCAGTCGATTTTCTGTTCAGTTGGACCACATTGCCCAGTCCCCTCCATTTACATACAGTCCTCACCTTTATGGAGACCACCACCTTATACAATGCCTTGTTGACAACTGAGGTCTATACCACACTGGAACCCTACCATCAGCTCTTACCAACTGAAATCGAGCCTCATCTGACCACGCCGATATGGTCAGGAGTCCATGAGAGGCGCTGCAAGCGATGTCGTGCTGTTAGAAAAGGCAATCGCGTCGTTCGCCTGCTGCCATAACCCTTTTAGCCAAATTTCGCCGCACTGTCCAAATGGATACGTTCACGGTGCATCCCACATTGATTTTTGCTGTTATTTCACGCAGTATTGCTTGTCTGTTAGTAATGCCGACACTACGCAAACGCCGCTACTCGTGGTCGTTAAGCGAAGGCCGTCGGTAACTGCGTTGTCCGTGCTAGGCAGTGATGGATGAAATTTGATATTCTCGGCACATCTTGACATGTTGAATTCCCAAACACTTATCGAAATGCGTATAGCTCAAACTACCACTCCGCTTTCAAAATCTGTTTGTTCGCGTCGTGCGGCCATGGTAATATGATAAAAAATGACAGCTCCACCAGGCACTGCCGTTTTATACCTTGTGTTCGCAATATTACCGCCATCTGCATATGTGCGTATCGCTATCCTGCGCCTTTTGTCACCTCAGTGTAAGATACCTCCGACTAGCATCTAGTTTCTAAATACAGCGCACAGTGAGGCTGAGTCGTTGTGGTCCAGCGCTTACAACGAGAAGCGTTTTGTGACCCAGAAGGAGCACTAAGTTTCGTTGCCCTCATCATCATAAAAGTTACTCCCGAGAAACTCAGCTGCTGGAGAGGAACGGCAGGTTTCCTCTTAAACTGCCTGTTCGTGTACCGCCCCGTGCGGCGAAAAAGTTTGTCAGTAGTGTATCTGTCCTCGAAAAACGCAAAAGAAGACGATTGTCAATTAAATAGCCTGGCATATTGATTAAAAAACTCTTTCATAAGTGGTGATGGTTATCCGTGGGAAACCGATACCCAAATACTACAATGACCACTTTAGTAACTCTCCTAGCACTCTCAATAGGCTGGAGTGCACAGGATGTTTCAAAAAGAACTTTACAGCTTTGAAAATTCATATAAATTAAGTCATAGTAACCACAGAGGTGATTGTAGTGTCAATCTGTAGAGAAATACATTAAGTTTTGTCTCACGTTGTTCGCTAGTGCCGAATCGCACCGTAAGGAGTGCTACTGGCAATTGTGTTAAAGATGGCTGCCTTCACTTGATCTCAGTTAGTGTACCTGAATATGTTACAACAATTTTTGATACCACAGATCGATGAGGATATCCAAGAACGAAATATTTATTTCATACAAGGTGGTGCATGAGCCCTGAACACCTACGACACTAATGCGCTCTGGTGTCTGTTCTAGCTGTCACAGCTAAATGTAACCCCGATCATTCACACAACCTCTGATATGTACGTATTCCAAGTGAAACTGACATCCGACCATGTCTTCACTGTGTTTCAGTGTCTTTGTCTGTCAGTGTACTTGAATGTTATCAGTTCATGGAACGTCCTGAAATAATAGCCTTCGTAGTAACGCTACCAATCAGCACATACCGATCTAACACGTAGAATATCATTTGCGTCGCCGCAAGGGCTGTGCCGTTCGGGTGTGAAATTTCTGGTCCCGGTGCGACCTCGCAGCAGACACAATACCCTTCCAGGCGCGGCGTCAAGGACCACTAAGTTTGTTTGCAGAGGGGAAACATAACACAAACAGCTGGCGGCTGCCGTGACGTTTCCACTGCACTGACGACAGCTTTATCAGGGCCACCAGCAGCTGGCGCCCGCCCTCTCCGCTTCACCACCTAATTTTTCCCCTCTCTCATAAACAAAATACTTCATTACTCCTGGAAATATGAATGTGTAACGTGACGTTCTGAATAGTTACGCAGTTGAAAAACATTACCGCCCTGAAATTGCTTTCGTATGCTGCACCTGCCGAGAAAAATGCCGTTTGGTCGTTGGTCCTGATATACGTATTAACACAAAAGTTTTTTTTTTCATAGTTTGATCCCTTGTGCGGCTTCCTAGCGGTTAAGTTGACAACAGTGCAGACACATATAGCCATGGGTATCCAGACACAATACTGATGCTGTATCTTGTGTCGTATCCTGCATCAAGAGAAATGTTTGTGATGCAAACGAAAATGAGGACTGACGAAAAACACCTCTGCAAGTTTGTGCCTTAGTGTTATAATCTCTTTCCCATTTGTCAGTGCTCCTCTGCAGTATATCAATGAGTAACTTTAATCCTTTAAGGCAATAAATCTCATTGTTATAGTGATCATTTGTTTCCATTTGTTGCTAGGAGATCTCCCCTCCCATTAATGTAAGGGCTGGATAGAAATTTTCACTCTGCAGCGGAGTATGCGCTGATATGAAACTTCTTGGCAGATTAAAACTGTGTGGCGGACCGAGACTCGAACTCAGGACCTTTGCCTTTCGCAGGCAAGTGCTCTACCAGCTGAGCTACCCAAGCACGACTCACGCCCCGTCCTCACAGCCTTAGATTCCGCCAGTACCTCGTCTCCTACCTTCCAAACTTCACCGAAGCTCTCCTGTGAACCTTGTGTGGCGTGAGTGGTGCTTGGATAGCTCAGTTGGTAGAGCACTTGCCCGTGAAAGGCAAAGGTCCCCAGTTCGAGTCTCAGTCCGGCACACAGTTCGGAAAGTAAGGCCCGATCGGTCGCGAAATGAAAACCACAGTGAAAATCAATTTTTTTTTATTTGAAACAGTTAGACACACCTTCCAGTTATCTCTCTAAACAGTCGCCGCCCCGACTTAGACATTTCTCGTGGCGTTGTATAAATTTTTTTGTACCCTCGTCACAGAATGCAGCCGCAAGTGCTTTCCGCCAATTCTCTACACTGGTCTGCCTCTCGTTGTTTGTGACAAAATGTTGTCCTCGTAGCCAGTGGTTCATGTGAGCAGAAATGAACAACGGAAGGAGCCAATTAAGGACTGCATTGTGGATGATAAAACACTGCCCATTGAAAACCATGCAGGAGCGTCTGCATTGACCCTGCAGAATGCGGTTCAAAATTGTCTGGAAGAAAGAAATGTATGACATTTATGTTATGTGGGTTGCATGGCTTCTTGCGAAATCTCTCATCAGATCCATATACTTGGTGGGAGACACTGTTGTTTTAGGTATTTCTACGCCATCACTTTGCGCTCTGAAATGCAAAGAGTGACGTAAAGCGATCGACAGGCACACTAAAGACTAAATGAATATTGATAGGGGTGGCCCAATTAAGTATAAAACAAATGAGTTCAACACCAGTCTGATGGAACTTTGCACAGATGTGCAAGGTTCCATCAGATTTTCAAGCGGTTTCCATTTCGCACCTAATCGGACCTCACTTTCTGAATACGCCTCGTATATCTAAGGGAGTTGGTGTGAAACCCATCTTTTTTATGCTTACTTGGGTGACCCCTATCAATATTCATTTAAACAAGACTTTTCTGTTTTGGGGTAGTACATAGTACATAGTTCCGCGTAGTCAGCGCGTACACAACTTTCCCATTAGAGCGTGCCCCACTAAGCACAACAGCACAGGCACAGCGCTCGTCCGTCTCCGCACTACGAGATGGCGCTGCCTTAGAGACGGACCAAATTCTGCTTCCGCCGATCCGCGTATTAATATGTAACGCAGCCAATGAGATTGCTGCTAACGTAGAACCTTTTCTCCTCGCGGATCACACTCGCGCAGTGATACCTGAACGCGTGAGGTATTATAACGAGTGTACAGACCTCCGATTAGCCAGTCTGCACCAGTCTGCATTTGTCTGTACCAGTATATAGTCATGTTTCAGTCTGCGCCTAGTAAATTTACCATATTTCTGTACATAGCCATGAAGATAAATGAATAGACACTTTGTCAAGTATCAAAGATATGTGAAAATAAGATTAACGTACCAAGACCAAAGGAACTTCAGATTGTCAATTGTAAACAGCATCCAGAATCAAGTTACGTAATGTCTACGCTTTTTATTATTTTAATAAACGTGTGTGAAAATTAATCAAGTTCTGTTTAAAGCTGGTCACAGTCAATCTGCTGCTCTAAGCGTGCAAGTGGCATTTCTATCGTCTGACCTAACGGCAGAAGATAAACACGCTACAATAAGACCACGAGTCATATTGCTGACACTCACCTACTTCGTTAGAGCGACAAGTCAAATAATCTGTACCGAAGGTCTTACAGTACGCACACCACAGGTAGTGTAATCATTTTAAATTAATTTGCTTTATCATTTGGGCCGTTTTCTCATTCAATTGGTTTTCAGAGCTTGGCATTGTGCATCATGGAGGTATGCACTCAGCCACAACCGAAACCCCACAGTGGGGAGCTTCTGTATCAGCATACTCTGAAAGGAATCTAACTGGTGTACAGCCTGGGCCAGAGAGCTTGCCTTTATTAAGTGATTTAAGCTGTTTCACTACATTGAGGATATGTACATTCATGTTTTAGGCTACCTTGTTCCATGGTTCTGTAACCTTTGACTTACACGAGCGCCTTGCAGGTGCCTAAATTTTTTCTGAGCCACTGTAGTCTGGCCACCTAATGACAGACAGGAACACGTACCTGCGCCCATCGGTCTGGGTCTGGCTTTCGCCAAGAGCAGCAGGCGGCGTCGACGGAAGCCCGCGTTTAGGTGGTGATGTCGGCGGACGGGCGGCGCCCCGCAGCCCGCCCGCTATTCCTGGCTGTTTGGTGTGACAGCTGCGCGCTGAAACCTTACCCCGGCGCACTGATTTACGCCCGTCGCGAGGTAAACAAACCGGCGCAGACACAAAGTAGCGCGCCGAGAGCGGGGCGCCGGCCTCGTAGCGCCGTCCCTGCGCTCCAGAGTCCGCGGGGCGCAGTTGATTTATAGCGATAAACACCCACACTGTCCCACTGATCTCCAATTTGCTCGTGGTTTGGAAGGAGTGAATGGAGTGTAAACGGGGGACTGTAAACGCCCGGCGTCCATTTACGCCTTCCGGTAGATTTTCTCCAAACAGCATCTGGGTGAAGCAATGTCCTCGCTGCTGTAGAGTGGCGTGGACATTGGCGCAGTGGTGGAAATATTTACGTCACTGTTTGTGGAATCGCCCTGGTTCCATTGCTGAATGTACACACGGGAGCTTGATACTAATTTCGAAACTCCCAAATATCCAGAGACAGCTATTTTTTTTTCTTTTTAGATAAGGAGCATTACTCCTTACTTACTACCTTGAGGTAGTTAATATGGTCTATACAACACGCGTTGTTGATCGGAACACCAAGATCCAGTGATCTCCATCTGAAGTGGATCCCTAACTCCAAGTCTCTAAGAGTGCCGACCACAGACCTTCATCTTGCCCAAGTACATTATGGCGACCAGGAAGTGACCCTAGAAAATGGTTCAAACGGCTCTGAGAACTATGGGACTTAACATCTGAGGTCATCAGTCCCCTAGGCGTAGAACTACTTAAACCTAACTAACGTAGGGACATCACACACATCCGTGCCCGAGGCAGGATTCGAACCTGCGACCGTAGCAGCAGCGCGGTTGCAGACCAAAGCCCCTAAAACCGCTCGGCCACAGCGGCCGGCGGAGCGGTCGAAAATTATGGTGATTCTCGTGCACGCCTGTGTTATCCTAACGCGTTACGTTCCTCCACGGCAGACCGTCAGTGCACAATATTACTGTTCGTTTTTGGAGCATCACCTGCGACCAGCATTGCGAAAGAAGCGGCGACACTTTCTGCTCAAACCACCCATCATAATGCACGACAATGCGCAGGTGCATACAGCTCAAGCTGTGTCGGCTCTGTTCGATCGATGAGACTGTGAAATACTGTACCATCCACCATTGTATTGTATATTAACCGAGGACCCAGAAACGACGGAGAAGCTCCGTCCCCTCCGCAGCCGCAGTGGTCCACAACCCCACGACGACTACCGCAGTCCACTTCACCCCTCCTCCGCCCCACACCGAACCCAGGATTATTGTGCGGTTCAGCCCCCAGTGGACCCCCCAGGGAACGTCTCACACCAGACGAGTGTAGCCCCCATGTTTGCGTGTTAGAGTAATGTTGGTGTACGCTTACGTGGAGAACTTGTTTGCTCAGCAAGCGCCGACATAGTATAAGTGAGGCGGAATAAGGGGAACCAGCCTGCAATTGCCGAGGCAGATGTAAAACCGCCTAAAAACCATCCACAAACTGGCCGACTCACCGGACATCGACACAAATCCGCCGGGCGGATTCGTGCCGGGGACCAGGCGCTCCTTCCCGCCCGGATCCATCCACCATACTCCCCGGACGTAAGTTCTTGTGGTTCAAAATGGCTCTATGCACTATGGGACTTAATAGCTGAGGTCATCAGTCCCCTAAACTTAGAACTACTTAAATCTAACTAACCTAAGGACATCACACACATCCATGCCCGAGGCAGGATTCGAACCTACGAGCGTAGCAGACGCGTGGTTCCGTACTTAAGCGCCTAGAACCGCTCGGCCACCGTGCCCGGATAAGTCCTTGTGACTTTGATTTGATTCCGAAGATGCATTCGCTTCAGAACTGTTCCAGAGATTCGACAGGCAGTAGACTGCTCCATTCGCACCATCAGCAGAACAGGCTCTGCTAACGGTATACTACGCCTTCCATATCGCTGGCAACGGGTTCTACACAACTCTGGTGACTACTTTGAAGGACAGTAACAGGTGCAAACATGCAACTCCTCTGTATGGGTTGTGAATAAATAGTAGCCACTATTTAAGTTCCAACCATGGTACAGTGTGTCTCACCATCGAAAACAACACAACGAAGTGGAAGTAATAACTTTACTGCATATAACCCAGTGGACTCGTCGCGTTAAGGTGCTATTTGTAAAATAGGTCTAACATGTGTTCGTATACTTACCACTTAATGTGCCACATTTTGACAATGTACTTCACATTGTAATGTTGATGTATTAATTTGTTCTGAAAGCGGTGCTGATATTCAAGACAATAAAAACGGGTTAAAAGCTGTGAGATATCTGGGGAAGTTAACCTTGCATTACCGAGCAACTGTTTCACCAGGTATCCAGTCTAGCTTACCAAATTCCCAACCAGACTAACATTAATTATAATCTTTTAGTACTCATCTTACGATAACCGGTGATATATATATATATATATATATATATATATATATATATATATATATATATTTGGACATTTATTTTAACATTGATCATTGTTCCGTTAAAATTTCAGCATATTTAACTTGATTCATAACTAAACTGGTGCCTTATTTAGCAAAAAAAAATCGTTCAAATGGCTCTGAGCACTATGGGACTCAACTGCTGTGGTCATAAGTCCCCTAGAACTTAGAACTACTTAAACCTAACTAACCTAAGGACATTACGCACATCCATGCCCGAGGCAGGATTCGAACCTGCGACCGTCGCGGTCGTGCGGTTCCAGACTGTAGCGCCTTTAACCGCTCGGCCACTGCGGCCGGCCCTTATTTAGCATTGTGAAAATGTGAGTTTGTAATCTTACGGAACACATCAAATATGGAGCCAAGATTGGGAGACTGCATACAACACTGCATTCATAAAATAACACACGACGAACGTTGAAACATATGCAAAAGGAAATTAACCACAACCAACCGATTCAATTTTCACCCAAAGAAGTAACGTTCGTAGCGCAATCCTGTCCGTCATGAAATTAGCACACACTGGTATACTAAATTCATACTAACTCTCTGTGAAATCTTCCCGAAAAGAATAGCTGAGAACTACTTTGATGATTACACTACATGCTTCACGTGGTCAACTTGGTTTACACAAAGAGTGTATCTCCACAATAATTTTGATAATCAAAATAAATTACATCTAAACACAAATTACAAAAGAAAAACCTCGAGCTGGTTACTATCGTCTTACTATTAACCTGATGGGTCAAACAATTGTATAAGCAGGTGGTACTGGTCTCACAAAGTACACCCCACGTGGGTTGAACATAAAGAAAAGTTGCCATACAGAAAAATATTGTCAAGACGAGACGTTATAATCTCACGTACATTCGCATTTAAGATTGATGATCTTAGTTAAAGCTACGGATCATCCACACGTGGTTCCACTTTACTCACAAAGTAGTGACAAAGCAACTACTGGAAGATATTCTGTACTTCACACTCGAATTACGCTGCGTTGCAATTTAAGATGACATTAGATATTTTAGATCTAAACCTGAAATAAAGGTGATTAAATTTTCAGTTAGGCTGAACTTAAGAAATCCATTGTCCTACAGACTTAGCAGAGACGCGCTTAGCCGGAGATCTTACCACTTCAGACGCTCGCCGCAGACAGACTGCCGAGGGTCCCTACCGAGGGTGCTTCCAGATACAAAACGGAAGTGACCAAAGAGGCAGCTTCCTATACCAACATGACAAGGGACAGACAGGACCATACTAAGAATAGAAACCCCTTTGCTTTTAGAAAGCGTAGCTACCTGTTCCGACGTTGGTCCTACTGTTCTCTAGCAGACAGGCTTGTCTGCTACCATCAAGCATGCAACTAGAAATACATTTGCTCATTCATCCTTTCACACAGAAGGGAAGGGGGATGACAGTATCTTATCATATACAGTATATAAAAGAAAGCGATGTAGGTTCCGTATGAGACTGTGTGACATCTATTACATATAAACTGTGTTTTAAAGTGTAGTAGTGTGACAGATCGTTCTTGATTATGTGTAAAAGTAACACGTTCCACTGCTCGGTCTCCTCCCAGATAGAGTGAGAAACACCACAGTAAATTTAGAAGTGAAATGTGCGCCGTAAATGACAACAGATTTAAGAAATTAACATGAAAGGAATCGAACAGAGACCTATCAACATCTCCAGAGCGAACTGGCCAATAACATTGTTCTGTAATGGGGCGGGATGGTTGCATAAAACGTTATCGGTAGGGGTAGCTGAATCATCCTGGTAGATCCACGCCTGTCTTGGCCTCTACTTCAGTAGCGCCAAAGTAACTATATGACGCCACTGATGCTGAGTTATAAGATTCTTCCAGACGTACGAGGGACTGCTGTTTGCGCTGGGACCACGAAACCCCCACGGGGCAGTCGGTTTACGGAGAACTCCTGCGCCCGAAGCCCTCCCACGTATTTATCCGGCCCCGGGGACCAGTTGGAGCATTGTCCAGATTACCGCGCGCTGGGCCCGTCCGCATTTCTTGCTAATTAATTCCCGCCAGTAGATAAACGTGGAGCGCCCAGCCAGCCGGACGAGCCCTAAAACCACCGTTTCGCCCACGCACCTGCACAAGAGCGTAGTTTAACGTCCCCGCAGATAGCTCTCTCTCTCTCTCTCTCTCTCTCTCTCTCTCTCACACACACACACACACACAAATACGCAGACGCACACACACATTCGCATACATATACACACAACTCCCCCTGCCGCCTCAATTTTATTCCGATCACGCAGCGCGTATTGGGAGCCCTTGTCGCAGCGTGTGTTGCTGAATATATTCTGTATGCTAAAGCGGCCAGCGCGCTATTAAAATTGCATTTATTTCTCCGAGGCCTCGGAAGATATATCCCGAGTGCGGCCAGCAATCTTTCATTTACATATACATTTATACACTGGTAACCCTGAAAAGTCCATGGCAGACAGTAAGTTTTACTGCGCCACATATTAAGTTGGAGTGTGGGAACAATGACTATTTACATGTCTCTGTGCGAAAGCTGCTTCTCGTTAAATTTGATCTTTACAGGTTCTACCGGGGAAGCTATGCGGCAAGTAACCTCAATTTCCGTGCAATACGCGAGAACATGGAGGATGGGGAGGGGGAGGGGGGAGCAGCAAATAACAGTCGCTGGCACTGACTCACGTAGTACATCAGCCTGTCTAGAAATTAGTAGTAGGATAGCCCCATCCCGTCGCCAACGGTTGTCGTTCAAAATGAGCGTTCCAGTTGATTATTTCGCCAAGTATAAAATCTATGGTGCGGTTATGGTTTGCAATCCAAAATTATATCAGACTCATTCAAAAATGGATTGCCTTTATCACTATTAGTCGAATTTCGCCAACTCAGGACCAAGTGTAACAGCTGTTGTACAGTTTTGTTCTCTACTTTCTTTTGTCCATGTCTCCCCTCTCTTCTTTCGTGTTTTTTCTTCTAAAACCTCTTGACTTCTTGTACTTTTGCCCTTATGTCCTGTTGAAACTTCCCCTTCAAAAATTAAGAATGACTGTGCTGGTAAACTTCTACGTTATTCGATTATCAAACAGCTGAGCAAAACTGAACGTACTCAGACAGTTCTCTCTTTACTTATTCTGATCATCATTAAACTGACACACAATATTTTTTAGCGCAACAGAATCTCACTTTCAAAAATCCCTACAAAAGATAGCCTTAACTAACAATAACCTATGCCCTTCATGAATCACTTACCTCACAAATCGTCCGTTACTAGAACTACTGCAATACAGCGAGCGCCAACACTGCTAGCTAAATAAAAGATTCTAAATACTGAAGGCACTAACTACTGATAGGCTTAGTTAGCAAATGAAAGATTTTGATAGAGAACAAACAATGTATTTACCTCAATAGTATTCAAAAGTCATAACATATATATCAGTTCATGACATCCAGTCTTACAAATTTCCTTTTTCTGACGGACACAAGCCCAGATCGTCCACTCTCAAAACTCTGGCATCTCTCTCCCCACATCCACCACTGCTGGCGGCTCACCTCCAACTGCACAACGCTATGCGCTGTTCACATCCAACTGCCCAGCGCTACACTAGCGAATATTCCAACAATGATTCCAACCAGCCACAGACTGCACACAGCGCAGTCAGCGATTTTCATACAGAGCACTACGTGGCATAAAAACCTAAACAGCCTACTTACACTGTCTGTTTTCTTTGCCTTTATCTGCAATTCCCAACTCCTGTAGATCTTTCTTACCTTCAATAAACCATGAAATTTGGGTTATTGCATCTTTGTCAAACACGCTGAATGCTTTTTGTATACCTTTTCTTATCTTTCCTTTTTAATAGGCTACCAAATGTAATCTTCCATTTTCTCATTGTAATTACTATACTCTCATTTTTTTCATATTCCTCCTTGTTGCTTCTCAGTTTACAGTCTCAGTTTTGTATTTTTGATTCAAAATTTTTAGAATCATTCTCTCGGGTTTCATTTCCAAATTATTTAATTCTAGCCAGCGAAGCATTCTGAGACATAAAGAAGCCCAGTTTTAATTATCACATTCTAATCCCTCCATTTTGTATTAATTGGAAAGAATTTTTTCGTACTTGTTCTTTGTTAGATGGAATTCCATTCCCATTTTTCTGACTCTCTGTGTTAGTTGCTTGGTGTAGAGCATGTGACCAGGCCATTTCTCCCAGGTATTTAAATTCTGAAACTCACTTTATTTTCCATATTTTGAAAATATTGAAATTTGTGGTAAGGTCTTACGGGACATAACTGTTGAGGTCATCGGTTCCTGCCGCACGGGATTAGCCGAGCGGTCTCAGGCGCTGCAGTCATGGACTGTGCGGCTGGTCCCGGCGGAGGTTCGAGTCCTCCCTCGGGCATGGGTGTGTGTGTTTGTCCTTAGGATAATTTAGGTTAAGTAGTGTGTAAGCTTAGGGACTGATGACCTTAGCAGTTAAGTCCCATAAGATATCACACACATTTCATCGGTCCCTAAGCTTACACACTACTTGAACTAACTTACGCTAAGGACAACACACACACTCATGCCCGAGGGAGGACTCGAACCTCAACTCTTGGACCCTGTTTATCTTTTTTGGTATACCTTATAAGTTCTTTCCTAATACTGATAAATCAGCAGCAAAAGCTAAACGGTTAGTTTCAGTGTTCTCTCTCATTTTTCGAAGTTTCGCTTTATTTATTCCCTTTTTTCTGTTCTTTTTCTCCATTCTCGTACTACTTTCTGCAAAACTCAATTGAATAATGATGGAGAAAATTCACTTCTCTGCCTCACCCCTGATGCTTTTGATAGTTCATCTCAAAATTTAACTTTGGCAATTGTATTAGTCAAAGGCTTCGGAATGATTGCCATTGATTTATTGTCAGCTCATAATTCGTTTTTAGCTTCCTCTCACAAACCCTTCGCTATGTTCTTCTAATTCTTCCTCCATTTGTTTTTCATTATGCAAAGCTTTAGACAGAGGAGGAGAGATATCCTTCAGTAATTATTTGCATCTATTACGTCTCTCAATTTGTGTAATAGATTATTCTTTCATTAATTCACAAAAAAACAGCATCAATTTTGCCTGTCGATTTTTCTCATTCGGAGTCGACGTTTTAAATAGCACCCAAAGCGAGCAGTCGACTGTGCAATCGTTCTTTATTTGGACCTCTCTGAAGAAGCCACCTCGCATTTCCGCAATAGATAGTCTTTGGCCACGTGGACCAACACTTAAGCTGTCATGTTGTAGCAGTATACCTCAGCCGTGAAGGGTAAGTTGTGCTATATACGTACTGAGCGTGTTGTGTGTGTGTGTGTGTGTGTGTTCGTGGTGTCTGTGTATGACAGTGAAGAACGAATATTCATGTTGATGGCAGAATTGGTCATCCGGCAGCAGATAACAACGAAGTAATACAGAAAACTAAAAAAATTATTTGTGAAAACCGCCATTTCACGATATCTCAGCTGTCGGACAACTTTCCAAAGATTTCTTCGAGTGTTTTGGTTAGAATCGTAACAATTAGAGCACCGTAAGTTACGCGCTCGTTGAACTCCAAAACAATTAGGCAGCCGAATTTTACGCGAAGAAAATTTATCATCTCTTCAAGATATGTGATAAGTGCTTAGATCTGAATGGTGATTATTTAGAGAAGTAATAGAAAGATCTAGTGAGTGATACTGATTCCCCACGTAAATAGGTTGTTGGAACATTCTGAGCAGGTTTTTATCGAATATAAGGTTCCATTCCTCAAGCGACCTTTAGAACAGATCTTGTGGGAGTTCTCTTAAAATTTCTAACGAATGTAAGAGGCCTGTGACTATTTGCGTTGCCCCTTTTTATATGCATTTGTCGTCGCGGTTATCCATTCTATTGTGAACGACAAAGATTGCCCTGTGATCTAGTACAGTTGGGACAAATGTTTTACTACCTGCTCTTTTTGGAAAATAACCACAAAAGAAGCGAAGGTCGTTTGTTTTACTTACAGCCGAGACAATGTGATCGCTCTGGTTGGTGCCCCTGAGAGACGATAGGATCTGTAGCTTGCATATGCAATGTGTGTTGCCTATATTCCAATCACTTGCTCCGCGTGAAAGGGCGAGCCTATTAAAGTTCCTCATTCGTTTCTAAAATACGTTCTTCCACTTACAGACATTCACTCTTAAGGTTTGCTTGCTGAAACTACTCCGTTAATTTACTGACATGTGTAATATACAGCACATCTGATTGGTAGACAGGGCTAGTTCAGTAAAGTCTAGTAGTCCCAAGGGCGATGGATGCTTAACTTCGCCTGGATTCGCCGCGAAGTACCAGCGAACGGTTTGTTTGTAACAAAAGTTGTTTTCTATGACATGATCTGTGACCCCTAGACGTCGATGCAAAGATACAAGTACATTCTTTCAAAGACACATGTGTCTTTAATCCATTTTTCTTTTGTTTCAGGTAAAGCACCACTGTTTCTCACAAAGTCTACTTGCCACGTAAGTATTCCTGACAGCATTCACTTTTCTAGAGAAGGGTGGGAGTGAGGTGGTGAAAATTTAATGGTTCGAGAAAGGTTACTGCTGACAACATGGTGATTTATAGCCACAGAGTGGCATAAATTAAAACAAAGCACTACAATAAAAATGTGCAGCGATGAGTCCATGATGTGTTACAGTCTAAGAATAGTTGCAGTAGTTAATCACTCTTCTTTTTCACGTATTTAACCGTTCATGGTCAGCTATTTTTCTCATTATTTTGGGATAATTCTACTTTTCTTCTTTATATTAACTTATGTCTAATGAGTTAACATTCTCCAGCATTGTTACATACTACATTGTACATGCATTTTGCCTATGTCTGTTCTCTTCCAACTGCCTGAATCTTCAGTACGACACTCCACAACTCCTATGCTCGGCCGCAATGCTTGGAAGGAAATTCCGTGTATGGAACCACTTGAGTGACACCCCAGTGTATATAACCTCAATCCTTGTGAGTATATCTGGGATGCCATCAAGTGAGATATGGACATCCTGAAACTAGTGCCAGTCAGGATGGATCCCAAAAGTTTTGGGTGTCCTCTGCAGTCTTTGCCACGACACATCGCCTACATCATCAGTGCGAAAGTGAAGTTACAGTTTGCTTGTTAGATTGACTGATAACAAATCTTCTCGAGACCAAGAAGCTTATGTCCACGAATCAGCATGGATTTAGAAAGTATACCTCGTACGAAACTCAGCTTGCCCTTTTCTCGCATGACATACTGCGCTCTATAGATGAAAGGCAACAGGCAGATTCCATATTTCTAGATTTCCAGAATGCATTTGACATGGCGTCCCATTGCAGGCTGTTAACGAAGGTGCGAGCAGATCGAATAGGTTCGCAGATAAATGCGTGGCTCGAAGATTTCTTAAGTTATAGAACCCACTCTGTTGTCCTCAACGGTGAGTGTTCATCAGAGACCAGTGTACGGTCAGGAGTGCCTCTCGGAAATGTGATAGGACAGCTGTTGGTCTATATATACGTAAACGATATGGTGAGCAGCAATCTGTGGTTGTTTACTGATGATCTAGTGGTGTACGCTAAGGTGTCGAAGTTGGGTGATAGTAAGAGGGTACAAGGTGACTTACACAAAATTCTAATCGGCATGATGAATGGCAGCTAGCCCTAAATAGGGAAAAATGCAAGTTAATGCGGATGAGTAGAAAAACAAACCAGTAACGTTCCGGTACAGAATTGTTAGTGTCCTCTTTGACACAGTCACGTCGTTCAGATATCTTGGCATAACGTTGCAAAGCGATCTGAAATGGAGAGAGGAGTGTGTGAGGAAGGAGAATGGTCGACTTCGGTTTATTGGGAGAATTTTAGGAAAGTGTTGTTCATCTGTAAAGGAGACCTCATATAGGACGGTACTACGACCTATTCTTGAGTACTGCTGGAGCGTTTGGGATCTATACCAGGTCGGATTAAAGGAAGACGTCGATGCAGGTCGGAGGCGGGCTGCTGGATTTGTTACTGGTTGGTTCGAACTACAAGCAAGTGTTACAAAGATGCTTCGGGAACTCAAATGGAAATCCCTGGAGAGAAGGGTACTTTCTTTTTGAAGGAGACTATTGAGAAAATTTACGGGACCGGCCTTTGAAGCTATCTGCTATACGATTCTACAGCCACCATCATACGTTGCGTGAAAAGACCAAGAGGATAACACACGCGAATTTAGGGCATACATGGAGGTATATAGACAGTCGTTCCTCTATTTACGAGTAGAGAAGAAAATGAAATGACAAGTAGTGGTACATGGTACCCTCCGCCACGTGCCGTGCGGTGCCTTGCGGTGTATCTATGTAGATGTATATAAGGAATGAAGAGGTTCTCCACAGCATCAACGAAGAAACGAACATATGGGAACCACTGACAAGAAGAGGGACCATAATGATAGTACATCAGGGAATAAGTTCCGTGGTACCAGAGGCAGCTGTAGAGGGCAAACACTCTAGGCGAAGACAGAGATTGTAATACATCCAACAAATAACTGAAGATGAAGGGTGCAAGTGCTAATCTGAGATGACGATGTTGGTACAAGACAGATTTAGTGGGGTCCGCATCAAACCAGTCATAAGACTAATGACCCAAATTAAAAAAAAAATGTCTATAACATTTTCTCTGGAATACACAAGGACTCGTGATCTCCGGTGGCTCGTTACATATGCAGTTTATTAACTGCCTTTGTTTCTGCTAAATTACCTTCACAACAGTGAAAAATCCTGTAATGCGCAATCCCAAAAACGTGCAATACAAAACTTAGGCTAATGTAACAATTCTCAGACGATGGCAGAATACCTGGCGTAGCTCCCGGCGCTGTGGAACCTTTTTTCATCCACGCTTCCACCCATCAACACCTGACCTGCTGCCCAGTGGAAAACAAACATTAATGGCTTGCTCTTGCCACATTTACTTGTAGACACTAACCGGTTTAAAAATACACTACTGTTAATAGCTATAGTTATTAGTCTTCAAACGAATTAAACACTCATGTAATGCTTTTTAGTACAATGTTGTCAGTCACTAATAAAAATATCTGCACTTATAACTCTTACAACCTTTATTTTCAGTGCAATACGGATGCAAAGGTAAATGGACATAAGAAATCAAATGAAATGCTATTACTCCGTAACGAGCCACCCGTTACCGCGGGTCCATTATACTAAAATACTTAGCAAATATCTGTGAACAGTTTCCCACATTTTGTCTATAGAGTATGGGTTCACTCTGTGTATTACATCATTACCGCTGGAGGAGGAATCAAGCTGATTTCACGTCAAATTAGGTGGATTTCTATAATTTTGTCCAAACCCTCGAGATGCGCTTCGCTGAGGAGCCTGCAGGCAAATCATGCAGACCCCAGAGTTTCTCCATCTTCTGTATCCAGTACTGTCGACCAGTTTATGGCGGGTGTTATTATGTCTAGTAATAGAAGAAACGAGGAAAACAGTCTTTGCTGGCAAAGATGGAGCGTATGTTAATAGTTACAGCAACGCAACTGGTGACTGCTCAGTCATAAAGAAGGGAGAGACAAAGAACACTGGTGCGCCTCCGAACCTGATAGTTAAGTTTCCGTTGTAAATCGGTAGTAATAGCAGGGGCAGTATTGGAAGCGGCCCTGTTCGTTAGCAGCGCCTGTAACGAGACTCGCCGCCGCTGTTAATTGTCCCGCGGACATGTTTATTATTTCCTCGCGCCGGCCGCCCGGATAAACTTGGGACGGCGGCAATAACAGCGAGCGAGCGTCATTACGGGTGGCATTGTGTCGCCCGTGGGAGCGCTATTAGTTGTACGGCGGGCCTCGTTTGTACGCCGTCGCCTCGCAGTTATTCATTAGACACAGTTATCGGGCTGCGGTGCGGCACAAAAGCGGGAACCTTGATGAATCTGCCTACTTAGCCTGGGACGTGGCTTATCTGATACAGGGAGCTATCAGCCAAAAAGTGAGTAGGTCTTTGTAGCTGTCTGAGTTCTCGGCTGGTCCAGTAGTGCCTGGTCAGACGGTGAGCGGTCCAGCTTCTATATGGGCGTGCGGTAGAATTTGGGCATGCAGGGCACATATAAATGTTAGAATCATACATGGCGACCGTGACAGGATGGATTTCTAGTCAGGAAGCAATAGAGCAGATTAGGTGCATGACAGCGTGATTATTATACTTAGAGATTGTAACAAAATAATGCAGGATAGAACGTGAAGAATCAGCTGTTCAAAATTCCAAGAGCCGAATTTATAATGTTTTGGACTGAGATCTGCAACTTTACAAGTCTGGAGATATGTGACACTTAATCCGGACTATAAAAAGGAATCTGAAACGTTTCTGTGAAGTCGTTTCATAACACCCTTGTCGAATTCGGCACAACTTATTTACTTTACTAGCTGATTTTAGCTCAATTCATGAACTCTTCCAGAAAGACTAAGCACTCAAATAAGGCCTATTGAATATTATATGTGTGTTTTAATGTGGGGTTTCGGTTTTGTTTTGTGGGAAACGCTGAGCTGGTCATCGTCTGCTGGGAGCAGACGATGTTGCTTCTCGTTCGAAGTAGAGCACAAGATGACCAACTTAGGTTTCCAATACCTGAACAGAGAGGTTTACCCATCTTAGTCGAAGGCTGTGTCGAGGGCTGTTTTCGTGTGTGAGGTTGGTGACGGATGGCTACCACTCTGGTAGCCCTCTGTCCAGAATAGTGCATGCGTAGAATCCTAATGCGAATCTCACTGAGATATTTTTATAGATACAATAAATAATCTACGTGAAAGATAAATTCTGTGGCGTTGATCTTACCCACTTACTCCGATTTCCAATCCTGAATTAATCAAGCTGCTTCATGCGCGACATGGAGTGCTATTTATCTGGCTACTTAAAGAATTTTGCATACTTGTAATTAAATTATTAAAGTAATTAAACTAATAATTTTCCAGCTCTGTTTTTTTTTCTAAATGATAAGGAAGGGCTTGGGCTGGTGGCGACCCTGAATTTCTGAATTTTTATCATTATTTGTGCATAGAAATGCGAGATAACGTATATGGCTCGATGAGAAACGTCGTAGAGATAGTAATACGTTACAAATCTTAATTGGGATTTTCTTAGTCCACATTTATAACTCAGAGATCAGCATGTCTGGTTGCTGTATGGAGGACGCAGTTTCGATTCATGGTCCTGCCAGGGATTTTTTCTTGGTGGGAGGACTGGAACGGAGTGTACTTAGGGTCGTGATATCATCTGAGGGGCTACATGATAGAAAGCAGAGGCTCCAAGGTCAAGAAAGCCGACAGCGACAGGGAGCGTTGTGTATGTTGATTCCATGCCTCTCCATGTGCATACAAATGACGGCATAGGCAGAGGTTGATACGACGATTGGTCGGTCCCGATTGGCCCATCTGGGCCAAAAGGCGGAGGTTTCGTTACAGTTGGTTGGATTTTCTAGTTAATATGGAATGGACCATACAGAACCACTGTGAAAGAATAGCGAGCTTCAAGCTGTGGGTATCAGCAGTCAGAGTAAATATCTGATGAGTTTGAATAGGCAATACGGGAGAGTCAAGGATAGAATAGATGATAGTGATAATAGATCTTGAACAGGAATTTCAATTGAAAAGGAACACGGACAAAATGAACAGAAATCTGTAAAACATGTGCTGACCTTATTTCGGAAACATCAAAACTCATGGAATTTTGAACAGTTGATCCTTTAAATTGTATGCTGCCCTATCGCCAGGGTATGTTTGCAAGATGAAACTGAGTGCTGCGAAGAGAGGTTAAAATTCCAGTTAGAATGTGAATATGAACAGGAGGAACGGAACGGTTTACAACATAGCGTCCAGAGACGAGGATTTAGAGTCTCACTAAAAACCAAATGTCAAGTCCAGCGAGCAACTGTAGCACCAGAAATGAAAAATTTTCTACAGTACGACACGCAATAGGTTGTATCTTCCCTGAAGACTCAAAGAACATCTTTGAACGTAGGCTCCATGCATACTGAAAAGGGTCTCTGAAAAACCAGAATATGTTCAAATATCGAAGCTTGTGATGAAATCAGGGCATTTTCAACTATGTGATGTTTATTTAAGCATTCGCATTACAAATGGAGTGGGAAACGCTTCACGCTTAGCAGGTCGATAGCAGTGCTGCATAGGGGCTACTTGCGTGTTTATTGACAGTAGTGGTCATTGACTTACCAGCGTGTGCAAGTACCAGCAGCCATCTACGGATTCAGCTCCATAGATTTCAATAGTGTGGAGATGCAAGTTACTCAAATAGACAATACAATTATGTGCCTGCAACGACGATTTTGAGTGCACTCGTTCATAATTTTCATCGCAAAACATAGGCGAATGTTTGCCCAAGTCACTGCAGAAGACCGCCAAAACATAGCAAAATGTTTAGGTGGGCTTACGTTTTGATTGTCTTCTGGGAAGATGAAGTGCCTTTGACAGACAGGTATCCCATTTTACTGTCATGTTTAGCGTGATTTGTATGAGTATAATCTGAACATTTTACGAACACTACGTAGGATTTGTCAAAACAATATCTTTGTCATATTACTGTGAATAAAACATGTTCTAATTCTTTTACCTTGCGATTTCTATGACGAGTAAAGGGCTGCTATTATTTTAAGACTCAGTGTGTCAGTTTTATTTCTATTGCGCTTTTCTGGAGGTCCAGGTGAAAAACACAGTAAATCGAAATAGGTCAATGATGAAAACAATTTTTTTAATTTAATAACGATATTTTGGCTGACAACCATTCATCCATCAGCAGAAATTTTCACTGAAGACCGCTTGTGTACGCTGCTAAGGTTATACCAAAATATGACGCATGAGCGCATGTTACAGGTGCAAACCACCCTCGTTCGTGTTTAGCGCACTCAGTCAGATACTCCTACGCCTGTTGCGCGTTGACATTGCATGCACGCCTTCTATCGAAATGTAGGTCCACGAATATTAGAATTCAGTGATTAATATGATGACATTAATAGTTACTAGGTGTGTTATAAGGCAAAAAAATTGTCTTCCTGAAGATATTAAAGTGCCACACCTTATCAAGATGAAAGCCGATATAACGACTTATGTCCTATGGAGATAAAGGCTCGGCTGTGGCTGTTTCACTGGGCCGCAAAAGGCGGGTGCAGCGATCATGTTCCACGCACCTTCCACGCTCTGTCGTCTGACCAATTAATTACCTAATGATTACTCTGGCACGTAAAGACTGGCCACAATGAGATCCTACTGGGATTCAATTATTAAGCAGTGTGTGAAATAATTTTACTATACGAAGATCTAATTAATAATTATGGCCTCTTTCGCCTTGATAATGCATGGCAGAAGGTGATTTCTTTAGCATCTTCAGAAATATAAAATGTTACAGCTAACGACACGTCTAGCAACAATTAATTTTATGGTTTTGACCATTAAATATTAACTTTTTTGGTCCCACAATTCGAAAGAGGAGGTGTTTAGAGTATTACCGTAAAGCATGCACTTGCGCGGTGTAATAATATATACGACAGAGGACGCTAAATCTGATAAAGGTCGGTCGAGCGTAGATCATGCGGAGGTAACCTATGCGCATGCACCATCGAGCCAATTTCTTGTACAAACTTAGCGACGTAAACCAGCAACCTACAGCGTGAGCATTATCTGAAAATGTCTGAATTGTTGTCAGCCATCCGCGCGGGGTTAGCCAAGCGGTCTGGGGCGCTGCAGTCATGGACTGTGCGGGTCCCGGCGGAGGTTCGAGTCCTCCCTCGGGCATGGGTGTGTGTGTGTTTGTCCTAATAATTTAGGTTAAGTAGTGTGTAAGCTTAGCGATTAATGTCCTTAGCAGTTAAGTTCCATAAGATTTCACACACACATTTGTTGTCAGCCGAAATATCATAGCAAGATGTCCACGTCATCCAGCTGCAGTCCCGAAACATCATGAAATAAGTAATAGGTTGACAGGAAATTGGAAATTTGTGCTAAGACCCTGCAGGACCAAACTACTGAGGTCATCGGTCCCTAGGCTTACACACTACTTAATCCAACTTAAACTAACTTATGCTAAGGGCAACACACACACACACACACACACCCACACACACACACACACACATGCCCGACCCGAGGGAGGACTCGAACCTCCGACGGGGGAGCCGCGCGAACCGTGGCAAGGCGCCTGAGACCACGCGGCTACCCATTGCAGCTGATAGGACATTGTCCCAACAAATAGTTAATTTGGCAATGGAGGGGAATGCGAGGGGTTAATATCGTCTAGGGAGACGAACACTAGAATACAGTGAGTAGGCGAATCTCCATCTACAAATATTCCGCAAGCTAACTAACGGTGAGTGGCGGAGGGTGCTTCTAGCACCATCAACTGCCGTCCTCCTTTTCCCTGTTTCACTCGCGAATGACATGTGGGTAGAATAATTGTCGGTATTCCTCTCTATTAGCTGAAATTTTTCGAATTTTCTAGTCTTGGCCACTTTGCGAGATGTATGGAGGAAGTAGTATGTTGTCCGACTCTTCCCGGAGAAACCTCCCTCAAAATTTCAATGTAAATCTCTCCGTGATTCGCAACGCCTCTCTTGTAACGTTTGCCACTGGAATTAGTTGTGACGCTCTAGTACCTATTAGACAATCCCGTGACGATACGCTCAGGTCTTGAATATTGTCTATCTATTCTATCAGTCCTACCTAGATATACATATATACTCCGCATTGTGCATGGCGGAGGGTACCCTGTGCCAGTATTACTTATGCCCTTTCTTCTTTCACCGGAAAACAGAGCGAGGAAAAATCAACTATCTATATGCCCGGTATGAGCCCTAATTTTTCATATCTTATCCTCGTGGTCCTTAAGCGAAATGTTTGTTGGCGTCAGTAAAATTGTTCTGCACTCAGCTTCAGATGCCGACTCTCTAAATTTTCTCAGTAGTGTTCCTCGAAAAGAACGTCGCCTCACCTCCAGGGATTCACATTTGAGTTCCTGAAACATCTACATAACACTTGCGTGTCGTTCGAACTTACCGGCAACAGATCCAGCAGCCTGCATCTGAATTGCTTCGATGTCTTCCTTTAATCCGAACTGGTGAGGATCCCAAACATTCGAACTGTACTCAATAACAGGTCGCATCAGCGTCCCACATGGGGTCTCCTTTACAAATGAATAACATTTTCCCAAAATTCTCCCAATAAACCGAAGTCGACGATCCGTCTTCGCTACCACATTGCCCATATGCTCGTTCCATTTCATAGTGATTTTCAGGATTACGCCGAGATATTTAAACTGCGTGACTGTGTCAGGCAGTAGGCTATTATGCAGTATCCGAACATTACGGGTTTGTTTTTCCTATTCGTCCGCATTAATTTACGTTGTTCTACATTTAGAGCTACCTTCCATTCTCCATGCTAACTGGAAATTTTGTCTAATTTATCTTGCATCTTCCTACAGTCACTTAACTTTGACACATTACCGTGCACCACAGTATCATCAGCAAACAACCGTCCGCCAGATCATTTGTGAATATAGAAGATAATGAAGGATCCCAGATATACAGCGTGGCGCGCTAAATGTGTTACCATTTTGTTTTTGAATATAAACTTTATTGTCAATACAATCTGAAAGGAACATATACTACAATGAAGAGCCGTCCATGGAGATTTGTTCTAACTCAGCACATGCTCAATATGTCCAGCATTTAGTTTCCTAACTTCCTTCAAACGAACCCTGAAGTTAGTGATTACCCTACGGCACATGTCTTCCGTAATTTCACCGAAAGCTTGGAGAATAAGTCTTCTGAGCTCCATTAAATCCCACAGCTTCTTGCTACTGCCTTGCCCTTCAACACGCAGTAGTTCATGCAAGATGGAGCAAGGCCACATACTGCAAACACTGTGTTGGAGTTTTTACACGAGCATTTCAACATGCGGATCATTGCACTCAGGTTTCCAGGTCGCTTCAATGACGGACAAAATTGGCCCCCCAATAGTCCAGACCTCAATCCATGTGACTTTTTTCTTTGGGGGTACCTAAAGGACAAAAAAATTTCCCGAAACGTCCATGTGATTTAATGGAGCTCAGAAGACTTATTCTTCAAGCTTGCAGTGAAATTACGGAAGACATGTGGCGTAGGGTAGTCACTAACTTCAGTGTTCGTTTGAAGGAAGTTAATGGTGGACATATTGAGCATGTGTTGAGTTAGAACAAATCTCCATGGACGGCTCTTAATTGTAGTAAATGTTCCTTTCAGATTGTATTGACAATAAAGTTTATATCATCATCATCATCATTTAAGACTGATTATGCCTTTCAGCGTTCAGTCTGGAGCATAGCCCCCCTTATAAAATTCCTCCATGATCCCCTATTCAGTGCTAACATTGGTGCCTCTTCTGATGTTAAACCTATTACTTCAAAATCATTCTTAACCGAATCCAGGTACCTTCTCCTTGGTCTGCCCCGACTCCTCCTACCCTCTACTGTTGAACCCATGAGTCTCTTGGGTAACCTTGCTTCTCCCATGCGTGTAACATGACCCCACCATCTAAGCCTGTTCGCCCTGACTGCTACATCTATAGAGTTCATTCCCAGTTTTTCTTTGATTTCGTCATTGTGGACACCCTCCTGCCATTGTTCCCATCTACTAGTACCTGCAATCATCCTAGCTATTTTCATATCCGTAACCTCAACTTTATTGATAAGGTAACCTGAATCCACCCAGCTTTCGCTCCCATACAACAAAGTTGGTCGAAAGATTGAACGGTGCACAGATAACTTAGTCTTGGTACTGACTTCCTTCTTGCAGAAGAGAGTAGATCGTAGCTGAGCGCTCACTGCATTGGCCTTGCTACACCTCGCTTCCAGTTCTTTCACTATGTTGCCATCCTGTGAGAATATGCATCCTAAATACTTGAAACCGTCCACCTGTTCTAACTTTGTTCCTCCTATTTGGCACTCAATCCGTTTATATTTCTTTCCCACTGACATTACTTTCGTTTTGGAGATGCTAATCTTCATACCATAGTCCTTACATTTCTGATCTAGCTCTGAGATATTACTCTGCAAACTTTCAATCGAATCTGCCATCACAACTAAGTCATCCGCATATGCACGACTGCTTATTTTGTGTTCACATATCTTAATCTCACCCAGCCAGTCTATTGTTTTCAACATATGATCCATAAATAATATGAACAACAGTGGAGACAGGTTGCAGCCTTGTCTTAGCCCTGAAACTACTCTGAACCATGAACTCAGTTTACCGTCAACTCTAACTGCTGCCTGACTATCCATGTAAAGACCTTTAATTGCTTGCAAAAGTTTGCCTCCTATTCCATAATCTCGTAGAACAGACAATAACTTCCTCCTAGGAACCCGGTCATATGCCTTTTCTAGATCTATAAAGCATAGATACAATTCCCTGTTCCACTCATAACACTTCTCCATTATTTGTCGTAAGCTAAAGATCTGGTCCTGACAACCTCTAAGAGGCCTAAACCCACACTGATTTTCATCCAATTGGTCCTCAACTAATACTCGCACTTTCCTTTCAACAATACCTGAGAAGATTTTACCCACAACGCTGATTAAAGAGATACCTCTGTAGTTGTTACAATCTTTTCTGTTTCCATGTTTAAAGATTGGTGTGATTACTGCTTTTGTCCAGTCTGATGGAAACTGTCCCGACTCCCAGGCCATTTCAATTATCCTGTGTAGCCATTTAAGACCTGACATTCCACTGTACTTGATGAGTTCTGACTTAATATCATCCACCCCAGCTGCTTTATTGCACTGCAATCTATTGACCATTTTCTCCACTTCCTCAAACGTGATCCTATTTCCATCATCATTCCTATCCCATTCTACCTCGAAATCTGAAACATTACTGATCGTATTTTCACCTACATTCAGCAACTCTTCAAAATATTCCCTCCATCTGCCCAAGGCATCCACAGGATTCACCAGCAGTTTTCCTGACCTGTCCAAAATACTTGTCATTTCCTTCTTACCTGCCTTTCGAAGACTGCTAATTACACTCCAGAATGGTTTTCCAGCAGCTTGACCCAATGTCTCCAACCTGTTTCCAAAGTCTTCCCAAGATTTCTTCTTGGATGCTGCAATTATCTGTTTGGCTTTGTTTCTTTCTTCAACATAACTTTCTCTGTCTACCTGAGTTCTAGTATGTAGCCATTTTTTATATGCCTTCTTTTTCCTTTTACAGGCTGCCTTGACTGTGTCATTCCACCAAGCTGTTTGCTTCCTCCTACTTTTACACACTACTGTTCCAAGACATTCTTTAGCCACTTCTAGTACTGTGTCCCTGTACCTTGTCCATTCCTTTTCCAATGACTGTAATTGACTACATTCAACTAACTGGTACCTTTCTGAGATCGCTGTTATGTACTTGTGCCTGATTTCCTTATCCTGAAGTTTCTCCACTCTTATCCTCCTACATATGGACCTGACCTCCTGCACTTTCGGCCTCGCAATCCCAATTTCACTGCAGATTAAATAGTGATCAGTGTCATCAAAGAATCCCCTGAATACACGTGTTTCCCTCACAGCCTTCCTGAATTCCTGATCTGTTATTATATAGTCAATGACAGATCTGGTTCCCCTGCTTTCCCAAGTATACCGGTGAATGTTCTTATGTTTAAAAAAGGAGTTTGTGATTACTAAGCCCATACTGGCACAGAAATCCAAGAGTTGCTGCCCGTTCCTGTTGACCTCCATATCCTCTCCAAATTTACCCATAACCGTTTCATACCCTTCTGTTCGATTTCCAATCCTGGCGTTAAAATCACCCATGAGCAGAACACTGTCCTTGTCCTTTACTCTAACAACTACATCACTGAGTGCCTCATAAAAACTATCCATCTTATCTTGATCTGTCCCTTCACAATGCGAATATACTGACAAAATCCTAATTTTCTTGCTAGACACTGTCAAATCTATCCACATCAGTCGTTCGTTTACATACCTTATTGCAACTACGCTGGGTTCCATTTCTTTCCTGATGTAAAGCCCTACACCCCATTGTGCTATTCCTGCTTTGACTCCTGACAAGTGGACCTTGTATTCTCCCACTTCTTCTTCTTTCTCACCGCTTACCCGAATGTCACCAACAGCTAAAACGTCCAGCCCCATCTTACTTGCAGCCTCTGCCAGCTCTACCTTCTTCCAAGAGTAGCCCCCATTGATATTAATAGCTCCCCATCTCATTACCATTTGTTTGCCAAGTCGTACTTAGGAGTCCCTGGTTTGTCAGTTAGAGGTGGGACTCCGTCACCTCCAAAGGTCCGAGGCATTTTGCTCTGATTGTTGCCAGCACCATATTTAAAGTACGCCGGCCGAAGTGGCCGTGCGGTTAAAGGCGCTGCAGTCTGGAACCGCAAGACCGCTACGGTCGCAGGTTCGAATCCTGCCTCGGGCATGGATGTTTGTGATGTCCTTAGGTTAGTTAGGTTTAACTAGTTCTAAGTTCTAGGGGACTAATGACCTCAGCAGTTGAGTCCCATAGTGCTCAGAGCCATTTGAGCCATTTAAAGTACCAGGGAAGCAGGTTGCTAGCCTTACTTGCCCCGAGTTTATATTCAAAAACAAAATGGTAACACGTTTCGTGCGCCACCCTGTAGATGAATAATACTCAAGAATCGGTCAGACAAACGCCTTGTAAGCGAAGTTACCTTTCCTTAATGTTCTTCATACGAATCTCGGTCTGGCATCTGCTTTTTCTGCTATTTGTTTTATGTTGTCATTCCGTTTATGGTCGCTCCGGATAATTACTCGCCGGCCGGGGTGGCCGAGCGGTTCTAGGTGCTATAGTCTGGAGCTGCGCGACCGTTACGGTCGCAGGTTCAAATCCTGTCTCGGGCATGGATTTGTGTGATGTCCTTAGCTTAGTTAGGTTTAAGTAGTTCTAAGTTCTAGGGGACTGATGACCTCAGAAGTTAAGTCCCATAGTGCTCAGAGCCATTTGAACCATTTGATAGTTACTCCCAAATATTTTACGATAGGCAGTTTGTCACCACTAATGTAGTTGTACAGTGGTGGATTTCTTTTCATGTGTTTGTGCAACATGTTACATTTATTTACCTTTGAGGTCAACTGCCAGAGCCTGCATCATTCGTGCAAGTGTATGTAGCTTGCAGTAGTTGTGAAGGGATGAGGCGACTTGCAAAGGATAGCCTAGGTGGATCAGACATGTCTTCTGACTCAAGAGCACAATAACAACTTCAGGCACTGATGAGAAAGAGTGCTGTAAGCCTGGTGCTGCCGGTTGACCGTTTGTCTCCGGCAGCCGCGCGACAAGTCTCGGTAGGCAGTCGCCCTTAAAGCATCGACCCGTCGTGGCCGGCGGCTGGGGTCTGGCGCAGCCCTTGTGAGATGCTGACTTAGCAAGAACGCCCCGTCCCGCCACGCCACCGCGCGTCCCTTTTTTCTTTGTTGGGCCGCCTGCCCAGGAACACGGAAGTGCTTTCAGCTCGAGTCTTGGCCGCTCGCCCGTTAGCACGCTCCAGGATGCATTAAGCTCGTGCCGGGGCCCCGAGATCAAAAGGGGATTGCAAGGGGCTTAAGCGACGGCTATCTCCTGTACCGGGCTTGTATCTATCCGTCTCCCTCTAGTGTCGTCCTGACTCAATAGGAGCACAGGTCTGCGCAACAAGTTATCTACCAACTGTCATTCATAAATTTCCATCCCCAAGTGTCTCTACTTTTCGATTTTTTGTCATCCATGCACTGAATGAATTTTTCATTCTATTTATTTATGGAGTCAGTACGCATCACAAAACATAGTTGTTGTTTTTGTGGTCTTCAGTCCAGAGACTGGTTTGATGCACCTCTCCATGGTACTCTATCCGGTGCAAGCTTCTTCATCTCCGAGTACCTACTGCAACCTACATCTTCTGAATCTCGTTAGTGTATTCATCTCTTGGTCTCCCTCTACGATTTTTACCCACCAGGTAGTATCAGGCGCTCCTCAGGGCTCGGTGTTGGGACCTACACTCTTTTGAACTATATATCAATGACGTGTGATCAGTTCTGTCCTACTCCAACTCAAATCAGATATATTTTTCATGGGGACTTATAAATGCGACACAGTCTCGTCGCAAAGAAGGAATTTAACAAACCCATCATTCTAGCCTGTACGGCGAGCCGCTGGCTTGCTGCAGGAGGAGCTAAATGTACATGAAAAATCCACAGGGCCAAACGAGAAACACGGATTACTCGTCGAGTCCCTAGAGACAGTGATAATCGTAAAAACTGGGATGAACGCTGAGGTTTGAGAATCAAGAACGAGAGCAGTTAATCATGAAGAGTCACATAATACGAGCACACGAAGAGGAGCGGTGGGACGAAAGCTACCGCTCTAACTTTGATGGAATCGTAATACTGATTACTCACAATGCTAATCACGTAACTGCATTTATTCATGAACGAAGTTGCCATAAGTATTTTATAGGGAAACGTCTTGACTAAACCTGACTGAATCTACACACGGCTGCTTTCAAGATGATGGAAAAGAGGACGTGTATCACGAAATGGCGGCAAATACCGCACTATTGCTGGTCACGAAGTGAAGCCGCCTAAGAACTACAATTAAATGGGGCTGGGAGAGCGTCTCTCCAGAGTTTTGTAACATGGGGTGCAGCACAGCAGTGTGCCATGTCCCGTAGAAAGATGTCCCTGTACCCAATTGCTCTTGGGATAGCAAAGCAAGAGATCCCCACCGTTTCCAGCCGATGAGGCTCATGACGCTCAGGTTGGTGACCATGTGTTGGTGCCAGTTCTCCAAACGTGCGTGGGGCTAGAGTCCTTCCGCCTCAGCGAGGATGCAGCTTGAATTTGAAGATAACGACCCCGATGATCTACCGATTTTACCCATCTTGCGCATTTTCCGGATAAGTTAATAGTCAATCATGAAAACTTCTATGCCGCATACGATTGATAGTCCTCTACTCAGTCCGCAACTCGTGGTCGTGCGGTAGCGTTCTCGCTTCCCACGCACGGGTTCCCGGGTTCGATTCCCGGCGGGGTCAGGGATTTTCCCTGCCTCGTGATGACTGGGTGTTGTATGATGTCCTGAGGTTAGTTAGGTTTAAGTAGTTCTAAGTTCTAGGGGACTAATGACCATAGCTGTTAAGTCCCATAGTGCTCAGAGCCATTTGAACCATTTGAACCTCTACTCAGGCAAATCATCAATGGTTTTAGTTCGCTGGAGAAAATTTATCTTAATGTGTAAACTGACTTACTAATCTCATTGATTTTTAATTAATTGAGTCGTATACCTGCTATTAGTATCGTCGAACTCGTGGTCACCGAAGCAATACGAAACTCTGATCGCTTTCTTTTCTATGCGCTCTGGAACGGACAGTGGCTGAGACTTCTCTGTGTGTTCTATTCGTTTCAGAGAAGAATCCTGGTTATAATATTGTCTTTTTCGTGGCATTTATACATGCTAATGTAAATTATTTGTTTTGTTTTTTACTGCAAATTCAAAGACTTGCTACCTGATATTTTAAAAGAGATCTCATGTATTACACTTTTAGTTTCTCGTCCTTTTTGTAGCTTTTTATTTTGTTTTTTCTGCAGGATTTGGCACAATAATACTTTCTTTTGAAAATAACAATAATTTGAGCCTGAAGCGTAAATAAAATTTTGTTGTTTTAAGAAGAAGGTAAAAACATAATAGGATAGAAGAGATATTTGTTGGTGCCCCCCCATGAACCATGGACCTTGCCGTTGGTGGGGAGGCTTGCGTGCCTCAGCGATACAGATAGCCGTACCGTAGGTGCAACCACAACGGAGGGGTATCTGTTGAGAGGCCAGACAAACGTGTGGTTCCTGAAGAGGGGCAGCAGCCTTTTCAGTAGTTGCAAGGGCAACAGTCTGGATGATTGACTGATCTGGCCTTGTATCAATAACCAAAACGGCCTTGCTGTGCTGGTACTGCGAACGGCTGAAAGCAAGGGGAAACTACAGCCGTAATTTTTCCCGAGGGCATGCAGCTTTACTGTATGATTACATGATGATGGCGTCCTCTTGGGTAAAATATTCCGGAGGTAAAATAGTCCCCCATTCGGATCTCCGGGCGGGGACTACTCAAGAGGATGTCGTTATCAGGAGAAAGAAAACTGGCGTTCTACGGATCGGAGCGTGGAATGTCAGATCCCTTAATCGGGCAGGTAGGTTAGAAAATTTAAAAAGGGAAATGGATAGGTTGAAGTTAGATATAGTGGGAATTAGTGAAGTTCGGTGGCAGGAGGAACAAGACTTCTGGTCAGGTGACTACAGGGTTATAAACACAAAATCAAATAGGGGTAATGCAGGAGTAGGTTTAATAATGAATAGGAAAATAGGAATGCGGGTAAGCTACTACAAACAGCATAGTGAACGCATTATTGTGGCCAAGATAGATACGAAGCCCACGCCTACTACAGTAGTACAAGTTTATATGCCAACTAGCTCTGCAGATGACGAAGAAATTGAAGAAATGTATGATGAAATAAAAGAAATTATTCAGATTGTGAAGGGAGACGAAAATTTAATAGTCATGGGTGACTGGAATTCGAGTGTAGGAAAAGGGAGAGAAGGAAACATAGTAGGTGAATATGGATTGGGGGACAGAAATGAAAGAGGAAGCCGCCTGGTCGAATTTTGCACAGAGCACAACATAATCATAACTAACACTTGGTTTAAGAATCATGAAAGAAGGTTGTATACATGGAAGAACCCTGGCGATACTAAAAGGTATCAGATAGATTATATAATGGTAAGACAGAGATTTAGGAACCAGGTTTTAAATTGTAAGACATTTCCAGGGGCAGATGTGGACTCTGACCACAATCTATTGGTTATGACCTGTAGATTAAAACTGAAGAAACTGCAAAAAGGTGGGAATTTAAGGAGATGGGACCTGGATAAACTAAAAGAACCAGAGGTTGTACAGAGATTCAGGGAGAGCATAAGGGAGCAATTGACAGGAATGGGGGAAATAAATACAGTAGAAGAAGAATGGGTAGCTTTGAGGGATGAAGTAGTGAAGGCAGCAGAGGATCAAGTAGGTAAAAAGACGAGGGCTAGTAGAAATCCTTGGGTAACAGAAGAAATATTGAATTTAATTGATGAAAGGAGAAAATATAAAAATGCACTAAGTGAAACAGGCAAAAAGGAATACAAACGTCTCAAAAATGAGATCGACAGGAAGTGCAAAATGGCTAAGCAGGGATGGCTAGAGGACAAATGTAAGGATGTAGAGGCCTATCTCACTAGGGGTAAGATAGATACCGCCTACAGGAAAATTAAAGAGACCTTTGGAGATAAGAGAACGACTTGTATGAATATCAAGAGCTCAGATGGAAACCCAGTTCTAAGCAAAGAAGGGAAAGCAGAAAGGTGGAAGGAGTATATAGAGGGTCTATACAAGGGCGATGTACTTGAGGACAATATTATGGAAATGGAAGAGGATGTAGATGAAGATGAAATGGGAGATATGATACTGCGTGAAGAGTTTGACAGAGCACTGAAAGACCTGAGTCGAAACAAGGCCCCCGGAGTAGACAATATTCCATTGGAACTACTGACGGCCGTGGGAGAGCCAGTCCTGACAAAACTCTACCATCTGGTGAGCAAGATGTATGAAACAGGCGAAATACCCTCAGACTTCAAGAAGAATATAATAATTCCAATCCCAAAGAAAGCAGGTGTTGACAGATGTGAAAATTACCGAACTATCAGCTTAATAAGTCACAGCTGCAAAATACTAACACGAATTCTTTACAGACGAATGGAAAAACTAGTAGAAGCCAACCTCGGGGAAGATCAGTTTGGATTCCGTAGAAACACTGGAACACGTGAGGCAATACTGACCTTACGACTTATCTTAGAAGAAAGATTAAGGAAAGGCAAACCTACGTTTCTAGCATTTGTAGACTTAGAGAAAGCTTTTGACAATGTTGACTGGAATACTCTCTTTCAAATTCTAAAGGTGGCAGGGGTAAAATACAGGGAGCGAAAGGCTATTTACAATTTGTACAGAAACCAGATGGCAGTTATAAGAGTCGAGGGACATGAAAGGGAAGCAGTGGTTGGGAAGGGAGTAAGACAGGGTTGTAGCCTCTCCCCGATGTTGTTCAATCTGTATATTGAGCAAGCAGTAAAGGAAACAAAAGAAAAATTCGGAGTAGGTATTAAAATTCATGGAGAAGAAATAAAAACTTTGAGGTTCGCCGATGACATTGTAATTCTGTCAGAGACAGCAAAGGACTTGGAAGAGCAGTTGAATGGAATGGACAGTGTCCTGAAAGGAGGATATAAGATGAACATCAACAAAAGCAAAACAAGGATAATGGAATGTAGTCTAATTAAGTCGGGTGATGCTGAGGGAATTAGATTAGGAAATGAGGCACTTAAAGTAGTAAAGGAGTTTTGCTATTTGGGGAGCAAAATAACTGATGATGGTCGAAGTAGAGAGGATATAAAATGTAGGCTGGCAATGGCAAGGAAAGCGTTTCTGAAGAAGAGAAATTTGTTAACATCCAGTATAGATTTAAGTGTCAGGAATTCATTTCTGAAAGTATTCGTATGGAGTGTAGCCATGTATGGAAGTGAAACATGGACGATAAATAGTTTGGACAAGAAGAGAATAGAAGCTTTCGAAATGTGGTGCTACAGAAGAATGCTGAAGATTAGATGGGTAGATCACATAACTAATGAGGAAGTATTGAATAGGATTGGGGAGAAGAGAAGTTTGTGGCACAACTTGACCAGAAGAAGGGATCGGTTGGTAGGACATGTTCTGAGGCATCAAGGGATCACCAATTTAGTATTGGAGGGCAGCGTGGAGGGTAAAAATCGTAGAGGGAGACCAAGAGATGAATACACTAAGCAGATTCAGAAGGATGTAGGTTGCAGTAGGTACTGGGAGATGAAAAAGCTTGCACAGGATAGAGTAGCATGGAGAGCTGCATCAAACCAGTCTCAGGACTGAAGACCACAACAACAACATCACCAATTGTGGCTGGTGTTGTATACCTCGGAATGGTTTCTTCGAGCTGTTGACCGTCAGTCAGAACAAAATAGTTTGTAGTTAGTAGTAAAGAAATACCAACGGCCTTGCCGCAGTGGTAACACCGGTTCCCGTCAGACAACCGAAGTGGGGTTTGCTGGGTTTGGCAAACACTTGGGTGGGTGACAGTCTGGTCTGCCGAGCGCTGTTTGCAAGCGGGATGCACTCAGCCCTTGTGAGGTAAATTGAGCAGCTACTTGACCTGGAAGTAGCGGCTCCGATCACGAAAACTATCAACGGCCGGCAGAGCGGTGTGCTGACCACGTGCCCCCGCATCCAGTGACGCCACTAGGGTGAGGATGACACGGCGGTCGGTCAGTACCTTCCTAGACCTCTTCGGACGGAGTTTCGTTTTAGTGGAGAAATGGTATTTCAAATCCTATGCATTAACTTTAGGTATTCATCCATGTACAATATAGGGTGCTTTCTTGGCTATATTCCCAGTACACTACATTAGGTTTACCCTTCTATTCGTTAACCTTAACTATCATTTGGTACATATCTATAATATGTCAGTGTATTTTGGCATTTTAATTCTAGGTGCATTTTAATTCTAGGTGTGTTATTTACTGTTACATCTCATCATCCTTCTCCTCCTCTTCCTCTTCGCTTTCACTGTTGTTGCTGTCACTGTGGGGAGTCGCTGTCCTCTCACTGGAGACTGTTATTACGTTGCATGTAGGCAAGTTTCTTGTATCGTGTCTGCAGGTACTCTTCATGTGTTGTTTTTGAAATATTTGTATTTACACTGATGGTTCAAAATATTGTGACCACCTACTTAATGGCTTGTTTGTTCGTCTTCGGAACAAAATACACCATTGATCTGACAGTTTGTTGGTAGGTTTATGGATGTATAAGGTGTTAGACGTCTACGCACAGGTCATGTAATTCATGTACATAACGGGCCGCTGATTTGCATGGCGCCCAAAAGCAATCCAGATGGGCTCCACAGGATTTACATCAGGCGAATTTGGTCGCCAAGACGTCAACATGAGTTCGTTAAAATGCTCCTCAAACCACTGTATCACGGTTCTGTCTCCGAGACACGGACAGTTACCCTGCTGAACGAGGAAATCATCGTCTGGGAAGACATCAAGCATGAAGAGACGCAGGTGGTTCGCAGCTGTCAGTGTGTCTTCGATTACTACCACAAGTCCCATGCAGGCGGAGGAGAATGTTTCCAATAGCTTAATACCGCTCCCACCAGCCTGCGTCCGTGGCGTGCTGCACTTTTCGAGTCGCCGTTCGCCTCGATGACGGCGTTTGAGGAGACGACCATCGACGTAATGTAGCAAAAATTGGATTCACCAGAAGAGCGGAGACGATTCCATTGATCGACAGTCGAATCCCTGTGGTCTCGTGCACACTGTAATCGTGAGTGACGATGTCGTTGGGTCAACATGTGAACAGGTAGGTGGTGGTGGTGGTGATGGTGGTTAGTGTTTAACGTCCGGTCGACAACGAGGTCATGAGAGACGGAGCGCAAGCTCGGGTTAGGGAAGGATTGGGAAGGAAATCGGCCGTGCCCTTTCAAAGGAAACATCCCGGCAGTTGCCTGAAACAATTTAGGGAAATCACGGAAAACCTAAATCAGGATGGCCGGAAACGGGATTGAACCGTCGTCCTCCCGAATGCGAGTCCAGTGTGCTAACCACAACAGGTAGGTGTGGTCTGTTGCGGAGCTCTGTATTCAACAGCGTACAATGGACGATTTGCTCCGAAACACTTGTGTGCGCACTAGGACTGTGCTCTTTCGCCAGAGGTGCCACAAATCACCATCTGTACTGCTTTACCGAGCAGACAAGTCTCTGAACCCTACGTTTTGTGATGAGTCGTGGACGTCCTACATTTTAACGTCAAGTGGTAGTTTCGCAGTCCTTCTAGCTCTTTCCATAGATGCTCACGACAGTAGCACGTGAACATTCGACCAGCTTCGCCGTTTTCGAGATACTCGTTCACAGGCTCTGCCTAATAATAATCTGGCCTTTGTCACAGTCGCTCTCTTCCTTTCTTTCACTTACGACATAGTCCCGCAGCGATCGCAGGGTCGGCGTGGTTGCAGCGGATTTAGTGTCAGGGATGGCTGGATGCCCTATCTGCCGCCATCCCGTACCCTTCAGAACTGAATCAGTGTGCCCCAACTGTCTGCGTCGAGTGTAAATCGCGAAATAGTGCGGACGTGTTCAAAGGTCTGCGACGCATGTAACTGAGGCGGAACGTGGGGACCAGCCCGGTATTCACCTAGCGAGATGTGGAAAAACGCTAAAAACCACATCCGCCGGGCGGATTCGATCCGGGGCCGGCGCGCCTACCCGAGTCCAGGAGCCAGCGCGTTAGCGCTCTCGGCAAACCTGGCGGGCTCCTTTGTCACAGTCGCTTATCTCAATGGATTTTGAGATTATATCCTCGCTCCGCTTAAATATTTTTACTATCGCGACACGTGCCCGCAATGGCACAAGGTAACACCCAACGTCGTGCTGGACAGTGGTCATAATGTTTTGGCCTGTCAGCGTAATTGTGCTCATTGTTCGTGGTCTCTTATTGCTGTGCATATATGTATGTATATTACTGTGTAGTCTTAATGTATGGTTAGTGTCAGCAGAAAAAGCCCGTGTGTTCTGGGAAACCTTCTTCCACGCATGTGCGTGTGTTCATGAACAGTGTGCTCCTAAGCTGTGGATACTGGGTCTTCTGGATCACTTTTTTCAAATTTCAAATCTCCTACCGAATGTTGGGTTTGTAGCGAAACGGGGAATCTTTACTGCCGACTTACTTCAGTTATTACAGTAATTGTTTACGATACGCACTGGCCAACGATCGAGTTGGACGAAGTGCCAGGCAGCGAGCGACTGTCCCTGAACTGTTTATGGGCAGCGCACCTGGTCCTTAGGGCGGCAGCTGATGAGAGGACGCCGACACTCTGCGCAGCAGAAACCGCCCACGCCGCCAGCCTGGGGCGACGCCTCCTGCGGCCCTGAGGCACCCCCGTGGTTACCCGTCGTTAGGGCGGCGCCTCTGGGCCGCTAATTGTGACCGGGCCCTCCTCTCCCACCCACCCCGGCTCCAATCTCCGCCGGCCCTAATTATTATTTATCATTAGAGCTTTTTTTGTGCACGCTGCCCAGCCGACGATAATGCCGCAGCTGAGTCTGGTCTGCTCCGGACTAATGACAATCTCTGCTCGGCGAGGGTAGGCGAGAGTGTGGCTGCCCTTCCCGGCACAAGTCCAAGGGCGACCACGTAGCCAGTATGGCGGCCACAGCGTGCTTTACGACCGCAGTTACTCCAGGCCTTAATAGGCAGGAAAATACCAATCTCTGGAAACATGATCGCAGTTTACGTCCCTCTAACACCGTCCTCAGCAGATGCGGGTGTTCACGTTATCTCGGTGCCGTCCACGCTACCGCGTAGGAGGGTCCATATTCTCCCTTCACGCTTTTGTCCAGTCGCCTGACGCGCTTTGCGACACTGGTTTAGAATCTTACCGATAACACTTCTCTCCCACCCCACCCCCTACCCATCTCTGATTCTTTAAAGAATCGTTTCAAGTAAAACTATTTTGCCCTGCAAAATTTAAGGACAGTCAGCGTCTGCATGACTACTCTGCAATTCCCAGTTAAGTTTTTGGAAAAAAACGACATTTTGTCAATGGATTGAATGATTGATTATTTTGTAAAAACTTTTTGTCTATTCATAGACGCAATCACATTCTTATGACACAGCCATAACCGATTTCGGCCATACAATGACGATCTTCAGATTCTATAACAATACAAAAAAAATTTATATTAAAACCTAAAAATGAGTGCAATATTTAACATCGGAGGTCATAAGTCAACTAGAACTTAGAACTACTTAAACATAACTAACCTAAGTACGTCACACACATCCATGCCCGAGGCAGGATGCGAACCAGCGACCGTAGCGGCCGCGCGGTTCCAGACTGAAGCGGCTAGAACCGCTCGGCCACAGCGGCCGGCTAGCCGACTACACTTTAGCTGTTCATGCAATAAAGTTGCCACATCAAGCATGACTGTTTAATTAATTACTGCTTTACTACTAACTCTATTCGTCACATACATTGAACACAGTATCGACATATTGCATTGAATGTACCTGTAAAACTGTATCATTGTACGCCTGATGGTTCAGGAGATATGACGTTATAAACATCGAGATGCCTGGAAAACTACCTTTTGCTTGAAACAGAGCGCGTATTACTCACGCTAGACTCATTCAATGTTTGATAAAGACATCACCCAGGGAGTTGCAACAAAGTTGACCTTTTCAAGCTTAGTCGAGCGGTCTAAGGCGCTGCAGTCATGGACTGTGCGGCTGGTCCCGTCGGAGGTTCGAGTCCTCCCTCGGGCATGTGTGTTTGTCCATAGGATAATTTAGTTTAAGTAGTGTGTAAGCTTAGGACCCGCCATGGTAGTCGAAGGCGCAAACGCGCTGCTTCCTGGACTCGGGTCGGCGCGCCGGCCCCGGATCTAATCCGCCCGTCGGATTAACGAAGAGGGCCGGTGTGCCCGCCAGCCTGGATGTGGTTTTTAGGCTGTTTTCCACATCCCGCTGGTGAATACCGTGCTGATCCCCACGTTCCGTCTCAGTTACACGACTCGCAGACATCTGAACACGTTCGCACTTTTCCATGACTTACGCTAGATGCAGACAGCAGGGGTACACCAATTCCGTCCTTGGGGGTAGGGGTGGCGGCAGGAAGGGCATCTGGGCACCCCTTTCCACTAACCTTGCCAAATCCGTTCCTAACAATGCCGACCCTGCGTCAGCGCGGGACCTGGCACCAGTGAAAGAAAGAAAGAAAGTGTGTTTAAGCTAAGGGACTGATGACCTTAGCAGTTAAGTCCCGTAAGATTTCACACACATACTGATCTTGAAGCTTTTTCACGTTTACACGCTTAACACATTAACTCATTTATAAAGTAATCAGACGTTTGACACTGTTTCATATACACGGGAGTCCGGTTGCAAATCTGGGGTTTACTGGTAGAATGCTAGCCACAGGTTAACTCGAATCCAGACTCTTACGCAGGCCACTCCCACCCCCAGCCCTCCACCACCTCCCCCTACCTGAATTTTCTGTTTTCCTCTGAGACACACGCGCAGGAACACTTGGAGAGGAGTGTGTAGTGTGACAACGTCTGTGCTGCCGGAGTCGGATGCCACGCCATTCCCCATTTCTTGCCTCCAGTTGACGTGCAGCGGCGCAGTGCCTGCTGTGGATAGGCTAGTGTCCGCTAATGACCGGCACCGGTCAGAGACGAGCCCCACAGCTGCGAACCGGGGACGCCGTACCGCCTCGGGCCACCACAAACAAAACACCTGTTGCTGATCACTGTGCTACCTGATCGCAGCGATCTCTCCACGGAGGACTCACCGCGTGCTGCTCGATGGTTCTCATTTCCATTTCGCAGACCTAGAAGCATGTTTCGTTCTGATTCCCTTGCTGCGTGATTGTCCACTTGCGCGAATTCAGAACTGAACTACATAACATTCAGGAGCGTACGCTTCCACAGGCGAAGTCAGATTCCATTTGTATCACAAAACAGCTGAATGGGTCGCCAAGTCACAGTTGCTGGCGGCCCATATAACGGGTTACGAGGGTCAACAAAATTTGGTTCTCAGGATTTCATGCAGTTATTGAACAGAATTAAAAGTAAAATGATATCGTGGTCTACTCATGAAGAGGTACCATTATAAACTATGCGTGTCTTTTGGAAACCAGATCTGGAAGCTGGAGAGATGGAATAAGAGTCCCTAACCGTTCTTTCAACCAACCGGTCGTCTTCTCTAACTGTGTCCTCAGTGCAGAAGACAACTCGTCGGTCGTGTGATCTTCTTCGGCAGAGGCCAATATGCTGTCATCTCGAACTTGAACCTGTGATTGTGCTTTTTATGGGATGCCACTTGCCCAGAATAGTCTCTGTATACACAGAGTGCAAGATCTGTACTACTGACAGTGTTGGTAGGCGATACTTTCATTACTGTATCCCGTTTTGTTACATTCAAATAATCACACTTTTTATCCTGTATTTTACCACGGTAAACATATCTTTCTTAATCGTAGGGTAACTTTTCTATCCACTTCCGATATAAAGTACAACATGTCCGTTCCTCCTGAACGACCGAAATATAGTTACACGTCCATCCCTCTAGAACGCCCGGAACAGTTTGACTAGCGCAGCCGAAGTACTTCGTCTCCCAAGCGCGCCAAGGGGATCCGAAGGTGTCCAAAGCATATCGGTTGCAATATCGATATTCTTATGTTTCTCATAACTAGTGAAATATAATAAACAAAAATGATGAACTCTTAAGGTAACCATGAGAGATTGTCATACTGAACTGAGTTAAATACAATACAAAGTATATAAATGTTTAATAAGAAAAGTTAGGCATTTTGGTGCCTAGCACCCGAATGTGCCGACCAATCAGAAACAATTTCCATACAATTCGCGGACTCTCTCACGAGAATGGTACATACTGTACCATCTGTCGCTTGTACCTCGCCGGTCGCTGTGGCCGAGCGGTTCTAGGCGCTTCAGTCCGGAACTGCGCTGCTGCTACGGTCTTAGGTTCGAATCCTGCCTCGGGCATGGATGTGTGTAATGTCCTTAGCTTAGTTAGCTTTAAGTAGATCTAAGTCTAGCGGACTGATGACCTCGGATGTTAAGTCCCATAGTGCTTAGAGCCATTAATTAGCTTGTACCTCACCCCACTGTTCTACCATATGCTACTTCACGTGTATCAAGCTGTATCAAGGAGAGATTCTAGTAAGATAAAATACAGGCGACCAAAGGCAGGAATATCACACCATCTTACATGAAAGGTTTAAAACAGGAACTCTAGTTTTAAAGTTGGAAACTGTGTAGGTCTATATTTTACGAGACGAAGTTACTCAGGGCGCTCGTATTACCCTGTCTACATTAATCCAGTATTTGAAAATGAGAGCAGTTAGCGACTTCCAACAAACTTTACACAATATTTCATACCTTGACGAAACTACTTCTCTCTGACACCGCCCGAGAAAATAATGAAGGGAAAACAGTTTATCGCCTACTACATCTTCACTGTTGATACAATAAAACTTCAGTATTAAGCATGGCGTTTTAATTTATTACTTCTTTACTATTTAACTTACTAGCAACACACTTTGCACCCAGTATCCACTTATACCACTGAATGCACCTGCAAGTTATCACTGTGCGACACATAGTCCAGGAGATGTTATGCCATAAACATTGAGTAGCGTCAAAAATTAGCTTTTCTAGAAACGGAGGAGAAATTACCCAGACTATTAGTCAAATATTTGAAACGTTAACTCATCTATAGAGTAACGAGACGCCTGAAGCTGCTTTATATATGAGAGTTTGATTCCTTAAAGAATTGGGGGCCAGGAGTGCGAGAGTGGCTTCCTGTTACATACTTCGTAAGTGCATCAGCTAGTCGTGCAAACATCGTCATCTTGATGAAGAACTAGTGCAATAGCGACCGAAGCATTGAAGGAATGGAGATTAGGGTTTTAAGTTTCAATCGACGATAAGGTCATTAATAGAAGAAATATAATGACCAATGGTTGGGGTGGAAACTGGCTGTGGCCTTTTCCCAAAGAAACTGGTATTTGCCTTAAGCGATTTAGAAAATCCTTGAAAAGCTTACTCTATGTGATCAAAAGTATCCGGACAGCCCCAAAAACATACGTTTTTCATATTAGGTGCATTTTACTGCCACCTACTGACAGGTACTCCATATCAGCGACTTCAGTAGTCATTAGATATCGTGAGAGAGCAGAGTGGGCGCTGCGCGGAACTCACGAACTTCGACGTGGTCATGTGATTGGGTGCCACTTGTGTCATACGTCTGTACGCGAGATTTCCACACTCCTAAACATCCCGAGGTCCACTGTTTCCGATATGATACGGAAGTGGATACGTGAAGGTATACGTACAGCACAAATGCGTACAGGTCGACCTCGTCTGTTGACTGACAGAGACCGCCGGCAGTTGAAGAGGATCGTAATGTGTAATAGGCAGACATCTATCCAGACCATCACCCAGGAATTCCAAACTGCATCTGGATCCACTGGTAGTACTATCACAGTTAGGCGGGAGGTGAAAAAAGGGATTTCATGGTCGAGCGGCTGCTCGTAAGCCACACATCACGCCAGTAAATGCCAAACGACGGGTCGCTTGGTGTAAGGAGCGTCAACATTGGCCGATGGAACAGTGGAAAAACATTGTGTGTGGTGACGAATCACGGTACACAATGTGGCGATCCGATGGCAGGGTGTGGGTATAGCGAGTGCCCGGTGAACGTCATCTGCCAGCGTGTGTAGTGCCAACAGTAAAATTCGGAGGCGGTGGTGTTATGATGTGATCGCGTTTTTTATAGGGGGGGGGGGGGAGGCTTGCACCCCTTGTCATTTTGCGTGGCACTATCACAGCACAGGCCTACATTGATGTTTTAACCACCTTCTTGCTTCCCACTGTTGAAGAGCAATTCGGGGATGACGATTGCATCTGTCAACACTATCGATAATAATGCACGGCCTGTGGCGAAGTGGTTACACGACATTAACATCCATGTAATGGACTGGCCTGCACAGCATCCTTATATGAATCCTACAGAACACCTTCGGGATGTTTTGGAATGCCGATTATCGTGCCAGGCCTCACCGACCGACATCGATACCTCTCCTCAGTACAGCACTCGGTGAAGAATGGGCTGCCATTCCTCAAGAAACCTTCCATCACCTTACTGTACGTTTGCCTGCGAGAGTGGAAGCTGTCATCAAGGCTAAGGGTGGGCCAACACCATATTGAATTGCAGCATTACCGATGGAGGGCGCCAAGAACATGTAAGTCATTTTCAGCCAGGTGTCAGGATACTTTTGATCACATAGTGTATAATCGTATGTCGGGACCCTGATCTGAAATGCTCCCGAATACGAGTCCAGGAAATCTCCATTGTGCCACGTCGCTCGCTCTGCAACGTTGAATATTTTATATCATGACACGGTCCGCTTCACAGAGCACCTCTAACAATAAGTTAACTGTGAAGCTGGTTCATGTTGAAATAATCCGGTCATAAAAAAAGAATTTAAGGATTCGAGATGGTTCAAATGGCTCTGAGAACTATGGGACTTAACAGCTGAGGTCGTAAGTCCCCTAGAACTTAGAACTACTTAAACCTAACTAACCTAAGGACATCACACACATCCATGCCCGAGGCAGGATTCGAACCTGGACTGGAGACAGGAAACATAATACTGGTGCCTGGAAGTGCATTTCGCTTGTATAGCGCTTTTGTACACAGTGATGTTAGAAACTTTAAATGTATCATTTACTAATCCAATTCCGTCAGCATCACCTGATTTAATTAGCCTACATGCCATTAGTCTTTTTTTGCGTTTGCTGATGTTCATCTTATTTCTTCTATTAATGGAGTTAGGTTATTATACTAATTCGAGGGAAGTAACGATCGTCCGGAAAAGACCGAGTCGAAAGTTATCAACAAAAGTCGTTCTTATACCTCTGGCAGTGGAATAGATTAATGGGTACTATCGTTGCTTAGACTGTAGGATAGGCAACTTTTAGAATTGATAGTACAGACTAAAACAAGAAAAAATAATCCAATAAACAAGAGGTCTAAAATGCATACCTTAAGAGCTACGACCATTTGTTCAGAAGAAGAGATGTGTTTCACACTAGTGATGACGGACATTTGCTCTTAAGGTGTACAAGTTACAGCCCTTGTTTACTGCACATTTTTCTTGTTTTGGTGCGTACTACCTCCAGCAAAAGTATGGAAACCAAAGAGATTTCAATAGAACAGATATATTTCACACTAGCGAAGATTAAAAATTGCTCATAGATCTTGTTGTTGTTGTAGTGTTCTTCAGTCCTGAGACTGGTTTGATGCAGCTCTCCATGCTACTCTATCCAGTGCAAGCTGCTTCATCTCCCTGTATCTACTGCAGCCTACATCCTTCTGAATCTGCTTAGTGTATTCATCTCTTGGTCTCCCTCAACCATTTTTACCCTCCACGCTGCCCTCCAATACTACAGTGGTGATCGCTTCATGCCTCAGAACATGTCCTACCAACCGATCCCGTCTTCTAGTTAAGTTGGCCACAAGCTCCTCTTCTCCCCAATTCTATTCAATACCTCCTCATTAGTTACATGATCTAACTATCTAATCTTCAGCATTCTTCTGTAGCACCACATTTCGAAAGCTCCTATCTCTTCTTTTCCAAACTATTTATCGTCCATGTTTCACTTCCATGCATGGCTACACTCCATACAAATACTTTCAGAAACGACTTCCTGACACTTAAATCTGTACTCGATGTTAACAAATTTCTCTTCTTCAGAAACGCTTTCCTTGCCATTGCCAGTCTACATTTTATATCCTCTCTAATTCTACCATCATCAGTTATTTTGGTCCCAAAATAGCAAAACTCTTTTACTACTTTAAGTGTCTCATTTCCTAATCTAACTCCCTCAGCATCACCCGAGTTTACTCGACGACATTCCATTATCCTCGTTTTGCTTTTGTTGATGTTCATCTTATATCCTCTTTTCAAGACACTATCCATTCCGTTCAAATGCTCCTCCAAGTCCTTTGCTGTCTCTGACAGAATTACAACGTCATCGGCGAACCTTAAAGTTTTTATTTCTTCTCCATGGATTTTTCTTTTGGTTCCTTTACTGCTTGCTCAATATACAGATTGAATAACATCGGGGAGAGGCTACAACCCTGTCTAACTCTCTTCCCAACCACTGCTTCCCTTTCATGTCCCTCGACTCTTATAACTGCCATCTGGTTTCTGTACAAATTGTAAACAGCCTTTCGTTCCCTATATTTTACCCCTGCCACATTCAGAATTTGAAACAGTGTATTCCAGTCAACATTGTCGAAAGGTTACTCTAAGTCTACAAATGCTATAAACGTAGGTTTGTCTTTTCTTAATCTAGCTTATAAGATAAGCCGTAGGGACAGTAGTGCCTCACGTGTTCCAACATTTCTACGGAATCCAAACTGATCTTGCCCTAGGTCGGCTTCTACCAGTTTTTCCATTCGTCTGTAAAGAATTCGCCTTAGTATTTTGCAGCGGCGACTTATTAAACTGATAGTTCGGTAATTTTCACATCTCTAAACGCCTGCTTTCGTTGGGATTTGAATTATTATATTCTTCTTGAAGTCTGAGGGTATTTCGCCTGTCTCATACATTTTGCTCACCAGATGGTACAGTTTTGTCGGGACTGGCTCTCTGAAGGCTGTCAGTAGTTTTAATGGAATGTTGTCTTAAGACACGCATTTTAGAGCACTTGTTTACTAGGCAATTTTTTTTCTTGTTTTGCTCCATACTACCATATGTGATAGTTGCCTATCCTGCAATCTTAGCAACAACAGTACCGGGGCATGTATTACACTAGCAGAGGTATCAGAACGATTTTCGCTCGTAATTTTCGACCCGGTCGTTGACGAATCAGGGTTCCTTACATCAGACTGATACTCTTACGCATCTCCATCATCCCTGATAGTTTGTAACATCATCAGGGAATCACCCTGTATATTCCTTCCACGTTTCATGTTTTCTTCTTATTCTTAGCACTTGCTTTCTGTGTGAGCTCTTCCAGATACCGGTAGAACGAAACTTTGCGCGTAGAACACAGCGTGACCGCCCTTTCCGGAGACATTAGGAAATGGTCCCCGGCTGCTGTGTCCCACTGTGTCGACTGCCGGCGACGAGTCCTCTGTGTTAAGAGGACGAGACACGCCGCCTCCTGGCGACGACTGTTTGCGTAGCATCAGCGCTCCCCGCCGCCTCCTCCAGGCCCCTAGCGCGTCCCAGGCCCCTGCCCCAGCAGCCACTAAGCTGCTCCGAGCTGGCGGGCGTCCAGCGCGGGTCCGCTGGCGGATTTCCCACTAATTGCCTCTGGCGGTGACAGCGACACTGCAGAGGCAGAGGGCGAGCGCCGCCTCCTCCGCCCCCGCGGCAGCTGTCCGGCCCAACGTATTGCGGATTCCTGGCCGCTATCAAATCGCCTAGGGGGGGCGGAGTGGCCCTCGAAGCCAGACCGGACCGGACCACCTGGGCTGACCGGTGGGTTGAGGGCGCTACGGCCGGACGGGGATGCCGATAGGGAACGTAGAAGGGGGAGGTGTGGAGGCAGCCAGCAGGGGGCGGAAGCAAAATAAAAGCGGGCGCGCGCATTCCAGCTGCTCTAAATTAAATTGCGGGGGAGCGAGAGGCGGTTTTTGCTGCTGTCGGCGTGGGAGTGCCGGCACCTGCCACGCCTCTTCCCGGCGACGTCAAGGGGGCGGCGGCAGCGAGAGGCGCTCCTCGACTACCCGCGGCGCTGCCTCGTACCCGGAGCAGCGTCTAACATTAGGCACGTAGGTACATGTAAACCTGAGACGGAATCGCAGGCATACGCAAGCACGTAGTAACATACGCTGGTGAGCCAAATCGTGATGACCATCGCCCACAGTGAGACTGAACTGCACCTGGTGGCGTTCATGCCACGTGAAGCGGTAAGAAAAATCCCTAATTAGTGGTGAAAACGGTCAGACGTGTTTTATTTTGCACAGTGCTACTATAGTTAAGTCATAGACCATTTTCAAACTTAGCGTAAACGAGGAAATTCAAAACGTTAGAGATCGCAAAATTTGGCAAGTTAGTGTAAATTTGTTAACATCGAGTGTAGATTTGTCAGGGTCGTGTCTGAAAGTATTTGTATGGAGTGTAGCCATGTATGGAAGTGAAACGTGGACGATAAATAGTTTAGACAAGAAGAGAAAGATTCGAAATGTTGTGATACAGAAGAATGCTGAAGATTAGATGGGTAGATCACACAACTAATGAGGAGGTATTGAATAGGATTGGAGGGAAGAGAAATTTATGGCACAACTTGACTAGAAGAAGGAATCGGTTGGTAGTGCATATTCTGAGGCATCAAGGGATCACCAATTCAGTATTGGAGGGCAGCGTGGAGGGTAAAAATCGTAGAGGGAGACCAAGAGATGAACACGCTAAAAAGATTCAGAAGGCACTGGGAGACAAAGAAGCCTGCACAGGATAGAGTAGCATGGAGAGCTGCATCAAACCAGTCTCTGGCCTGAAGACCACAACAACAACAACAACAGTGTAAATCATAAAAATGATTTTCACGTAAGATTTTAAAATACTTATTAAGCTACGGGCTGTCCTCGTGTATTTGGTTAGCACATTTTCTGCTTCTCGTTTTCATGTTTCTTCCTATTTTATATTTCCGTCCTATAGATAAAGTACCTCGATCGACAATTCTGTTTACAGGTTATCACCCTCTCCATACCACCGCCCCAATTCCTCTTCTGCTAATTGTGAAAATAATATAAGCTTATTTATCTACTTAATTAATGTGTAAGGTGATACTTGACTGACAGTTTCCCTTGTCACTCTTTGTTGATTCTCGCTTTTTTCACGCCCTCCCCCCCCCCCCCCCAACTCCCCACTCCTCAATACCTCCTTTTCCTATTAGCCTTTCTTTTTATTTACATGGTCCTACGCATGTAGTGGAGCATTACAAATTCACTTTAAACAAATGCTTCCAGCGTCCCCCACCCACCCCCACCTTCTTTCTAAGCTCTCAGTTCAACTGAATGTACTTTACAATCATTATAAATTTATTATCAAACAATTTGGTCAGTTTAGTTTCACTTCCTTTATTCTATTTATGTCGCACACCTAATATTACGATTTATTTCACAGACATAGTTGTTTACTTTCAAGCAAACACTACACTTGTTTGTTAGGTTACAGTTTCACTTGTTAGCATATACTGAAACGCTATACTGTTTTTATCTTCGACTTAGCATTATCTTTGCCTGTTTCCCATATCCTGCTTTTCGTCTGTTAGTTTGTTTTTGACTTTCTATGCGAATAAGCCTTCCGGTAACAACTGCTCTGTACAATTATTACATTGTTGACAATTTTATTTACTCTGGTTGGCTTCCAATAGCAACTTGTAATCGTTTAAATAGTGGTACAACTTTCTTGCCATTTATGCCTGTAAGTACGTCACTTATAACCTTACACTAATTTCTCAAACTGTACAATCTCTAAAGTTTCGTATTTCCTCGTTTAGGCTAAGCTTAAAAATGGTCTATGACCGAAACTAGTAGCTCTGTACAGGATAAAAGAAAGCTGAATGTTTTCACGATATATTTCAACGACTATTTAGCACCTTCATGGACACACATAAGCAGAGACTAGTGGGGAATTATTCTAGCGACTGTACGGGCCAAATTTGGGGAAATTCTCTGACGTAAGCGATTTAGACAAAAGATAGATTCTTATGGCACGGCCCCTGGGAACGAACCTGGTCGGCTGTTCACGTACTTCTGTCGTTAGTATCTCTGCAAATTAGTTGAAGGACGGTGAAACCACGAGTTGGTGACAAGGTACTACGTGTTCCGTGGTAGAAGACCTTCCGTTTCAAGGTTCAAAATGGTGCACGACTAATGAATTATAGCTTAACCATCAGTACGTTATGTGACTTGTTTCAAAGATACGCGGAATTTTATTCGTTATAACACTTCTGTAACTGATGGGTTAACATCTTCAAATAGCTCTCACATGTTATATAGCACTCAAACATGTATAATACGTAAATCTATAAATTGTGAACATAACACAATGTCTCACAGCAACAAAAACAGCAGAAAATGCCGGAAACTTCTTACTGTGGTTTCTGACGCGTATTCCTTCTTATGGTTCTAAAATCGTACAGTTGATGGAAAAGTAAACCAGGGAACATCATGTGTTCTTAAGTACACTATCCTCCAGGTATTATATTAATCCCTACTAAATATATGAAATATGAGCGATCTTGCACCTGGTATATCTGGTCTAGAAAAATGACAAAATTTTGATAAGGACGCATGTTGTGATACAGATCGCCACTATGTCAGAAGTGAAGTAGCGGCGATTTCTGCCGGATAATTGCAGTCAGGCGCGGGTTATTTTTTCTTGTGTTGAAGTCATTGCCGTGGATGATGCGAAGGAATGCGACCGCGTTAGGTACAGGTTAATTTTCATCTTCTCCTAAAATTCTTCCAAGAATGCGCCTCTTCGTTTCCTGATTGCCGGCTATTAGTCTCCAGAACAGCGTCCGCATACCTCATTATATGCTAACGAAGATAATTTTTTTCCCGGAACTGCGAGATGCAGCGGCGTCAGCATCAGCGTTCTCCGGCGGTTACCCTTCCGTCCTATTGTTATGGCGTGCTTTTCGTGGAATTCTCTCCGCGATACGATTTTTCTCCACGTTACTTGTGCGTGAATCATTTCTGTGGCAGGCAACAAGGACTTGGCTGCCGTGAGAAAATATAAATCGTCCGGGAGGATTCCTTCGTTCAAGCTGTTTTAGGTTTCCTTCTTCACAAACTGCAGACAGTATCCACAAAACTAGCATCCAGTTTCTCTGATACAAATCTGTTGTAGACATTACAACTGATTATGAGCTACAGCGTAATAGTGTATACTCTCGGGAAGTTCCGAAATGCGACTACTGAACTGGAATATGCACAAAGTTAACGGTGCAAACACTGTCTCCACCTGTCTCCAACAACTTGAGTCGAACAGCACAACAAAATTACAATTCATCGTTAACAGGTCAAAAGACACGGAAAACCACAACACCAAAACTTCTATGAAAACATGTAGGATTTATTTACTTCAGAAGAGAGAGAGAGAGGGCCATTTAAGGTAAGCTCTCCATTGAAAGGAGAAGAACTGTCTGAAATAATAGAGAAATAAGTAAGTTTTTCAAGTCAAACTCAGTAGGTCAAGCTGGCGCCGACAATGTAACCAGCGAGCTACTGAACTTTGAACTGTAAATTCCGGAGATTCTGACGATGCTCTTGTAATGTTATAGCGCGAAATCAGCCAATAAAACCTGCTGAGTGCGACTTGTGGCTTTCTTAAAAAACCTACACTCCAGGAAATGGAAAAAAGAACACATTGACACCGGTGTGTCAGACCCACCATACTTGCTCCGGACACTGCGAGAGGGCTGTACAAGCAATAATCACACGCACGGCACAGCGGACACACCAGGAACCGCGGTGTTGGCCGTCGAATGGCGCTAGCTGCGCAGCATTTGTGCACCGCCACCGTCAGTGTCAGCCAGTTTGCCGTGGCATACGGAGCTCCATCGCAGTCTTTGACACTGGTAGCATGCCGCGACAGCGTCGACGTGAACCGTATGTGCAGTTGACGGACTTTGAGCGAGGGCGTATAGTGGGCATGCGGGAGGCCGGGTGGACGTACCGCCGAATTGCTCAACACGTGGGGCGTGAGGTCTCCACAGTACATCGATGTTGTCGCCAGTGGTCGGCGGAAGGTGCACGTGCCCGTCGACCTGGGACCGGACCGCAGCGACGCACGGATGCACGCCAAGACCGTAGGATCCTACGCAGTGCCGTAGGGGACCGCACCGCCACTTCCCAGCAAACTAGGGACACTGTTGCTCCTGGGGTATCGGCGAGGACCATTCGCAACCGTCTCCATGAAGCTGGGCTACGGTCCCGCACACCGTTAGGCCGTCTTCCGCTCACGCCCCAACATCGTGCAGCCCGCCTCCAGTGGTGTCGCGACAGGCGTGAATGGAGGGACGAATGGAGACGTGTCGTCTTCAGCGATGAGAGTCGCTTCTGCCTTGGTGCCAATGATGGTCGTATGCGTGTTTGGCGCCGTGCAGGTGAGCGCCACAATCAGGACTGCATACGACCGAGGCACACAGGGCCAACATCCGGCATCATGGTGTGGGGAGCGATCTCCTACACTGGCCGTACACCACTGGTGATCGTCTAGGGGACACTGAATAGTGCACGGTACATCCAAACCGTCATCGAACCCATCGTTCTACCATTCCTAGACCGGCAAGGGAACTTGCTGTTCCAACAGGACAATACACGTCCGCATGTATCCCGTGCCACCTAACGTGCTCTAGAAGGTGTAAGTCAACTACCCTGGCCAGCAAGATCTCCGGATCTGTCCCCCATTGAGCATGTTTGGGACTGGATGAAGCGTCGTCTCACGCGGTCTGCACGTCCAGCACGAACGCTGGTCCAACTGAGGCGCCAGGTGGAAATGGCATGGCAAGCCGTTCCACAGGACTACATCCAGCATCTCTACGATCGTCTCCATGGGAGAATAGCAGCCTGCATTGCTGCGAAAGGTGGATATACACTGTACTAGTGCCGACATTGTGCATGCTCTGTTGCCTGTGTCTATGTGCCTGTGGTTCTGTCAGTGTGATCATGTGATTTATCTGACCCCAGGAATGTGTCAATAAAGTTTCCCCTTCCTGGGACAATGAATTCACGGTGTTCTTATTTCAATTTCCAGAAGTGTATTTTCAGCAGTCGCTGTTTCCCCTACAGAGGATGCCTGTTGCCGCTTATTGAGTGAGTGTCGATTCCGAGGATATAGGAGATCCAGTATTACGAGTCAAGAGCTTGATAGAGCATTGGAAGGCTTGCGATAAAACGAGGTAGAAGGGACGGATAACATTACTCCAGAATTTCTAAACTGGGGGGTGGGAGGGGGGAGGATAGTTGCAGTGACTTTATAAGTTAGTGTGTACAACGTACCTTCGTATTTTCTGAAGAAGGCTATCCATACAATACTTAAGCGAGCAGGGTTAAATGAATGCGAGAATTATCGCACAGTCAGGTTGGCACCTCATGTATCGAAGTTACTAACCAGAGAACTCCTGGCAGATTACAACTATGTGCATTTGGTGGGCAATGTTCTTACCGACACCCATGAAGGCATATCTCATAGCTTGTCCTCACTGCTTCATTTGTGCCAGTATCCCACATCCTCTCCTAAAAAACTTCACAGAAGCTCTCCTGTATACGTTGTTGGAGGAAAACTCATGGAAGAATGTGTGTTGCCGACAAACGGCTTGTCCACAACGTAGGGGATTGTTTGCAAGACGAATGACTTGCTCTGCAGCGAAATGTGCTCTGTTTTGAAACACCCGTAAAAACTGTGTGCAGAAGCTGGACTCGAACGTTGGACTTCGCTATCGCTATTCATTGCACAGTGGAATCGTTCACAACTGCTACGTGATCTTCGTAAAAATCGAGTATTATTGATCGGCCTTTGTGTCCCACGCTGTCTTCCTCGGTGTTTGAAAACACGATCCATTCGAACCAGCGACATAGTTTCTCAGTTACAATGAAGCGATGAAGCTGTCCTGTAAACTTTTATCGACTTATAAACGCGACACCAGTGAGCGACGCGTGTGTGGTCGTTTGCGGCACAGGGTTTGTTTCTGGGGCGTGTCACCATTTGTTACTGTCTCTGTCTCTCTCTCGCGCTCTTCCCCCTCCCCCCCCTTTCTCTCTCATCGCCCTCAGGACAGACATAACATGTCATGAAGCTTAATTTTGCGACATATTTTTAATAATAGTAAAAGTAAAATATATTAAATGTTTTAATATAGCAATAATAAAATGTTTAAATCAGTGATCAGTACATCGGTTTAGCATAATGTCTAAGAAATTGTAATTTACAGAAATATTCCATCTGATCAGCATTTGTCCGTGAATCTGAGAAGTCCTTGAGTCATGTAAATAATTTAAGAACCATAGTCGCAACAAACTCTCACTACACTGACAATGTAATAATTTAAGCGATTTGAGATCGAAGTGTGAACCACAATTATTATTATTTCACTAACAAGCACCACGGCTGTGAACGCAGGTCTGCAGACTGTGGCTCTGCTAGCGTGTAAATGAGGGGAATTCTGTTTCTTTCAGTCATTTCCACCTACATTCCAACTGTTAGTCTCTCTGTTCCTATCTTTATTCCTTTCTGGAGAGTTTTTCGTCCCTACCTTCCCTTGTTCATCAGCTTGTGGTTTACCAGATCTACATTTGGTCTCACGAATCGTGTCGGATTTGGTGTTGCAAGCGGGTACGATCAGCTTGTAAATGCGTGCATTTAAGTGGTTACGCCGATATCCCATCCATGTGGCCAAGTCCTCACTCAAGAAAGTGAAACGCATCCTGTATTAAATGTAGCTTGTAATTTAAATCATTTTGTAAAGACTTTATTTTTCAAACTACTTTATTCTCCTAAAATCACCTGTGAAATTTGGAGACTCATGTTCTCGTATGTAAAAACGTACGAGGTGCGTTCAGTAAGTAATGCAACACTTCTTTCTTTTTCTCGTCCACATTCAGGTGAAAGAATGCGGAATTTTACTGCGGGACATTGTGGAATTTCCCTATACTTTCCTGAAGTTCCGATAGTTGGCGGCGCTATACGTAGCCTTTACAATGGCGTTTTTAATGGAGGTGCTTTGCAAGCAGAGAGTTGTCACTGAGTTCCTTTTGGCGGAAAACGAGAGCACCACAGATATTCAGAGGCCCTTGGAGAATGTCAATGAAGACCTAGCAGTGAACAAAATCACTAATCATGTCGAGCCGTTGGGTGAGGCGTCTGTCATCATCACAACAATGTCGCCCAATCCAGTCTGGTTTCACGCATGCCGGCCGGATGCACACAGCCGTGATATCTGTAATGTTAGAACGTGCAGACACTCTCACTACAGGTAATCGACTGATCATAGTCAAACATCTCGCTGCACAACTGGACGACTCTGTTGGTAGTGCCGACACACTGGTTCACCAGTTGGATTGCTGAAAGGTGAATGCCTGCTGGATTCAAAAATGGTTCAAATGGCTTTGAGCACTATGGGACTTAACATCTGAGGTCATCAGTCCAATAGGCTTAGAACTATTTTAACCTAACTAACCTAAGGACATCACACACATCCATGCCCGAGGCAGGATTCGAACCTGTGACCGTAGCAGCAGCGCGATTCCGGACTGAAGCGCCTAGAACCGCTCGGCCACAGCCCGCTGGGTTCCTCGCAGCCCAACTGAATTAAAGATGTAGGAGCTTCTTGCGCGTCATGAGTCTGATCGTGACAGTTTTTGTCGAGCGTCGTCACACGCAATGAAACATGGGTTCATCACTTCGCACCGGAAACAAAACAGCTGTCAATGGGTTGGTGCCTCAACACCTCTTTTCAGAAGAAAAAGTTCAAAGGCGCACCCTCAGCTGCTGAAGTCATGGCGACAGTCTTCTGGGACTCTCAATGTGTTATTCTGCTTGAAGACCTCCCTAATGCTAAAACGATCAACTCTAAAGTGAATTGTGCTACCTACAGGAAATTGAAGACAAGTCTTCTGCGTGTTTGTCGCCACAAAAATGCAGACGAACGTCTCATACTACGTGACGACGCATGGCCTCAAGCAAGTCTGCGCACCCGAGGAGAGCTCATCAAAACTTCCATTAGACTGTTCTTACCGATATATCCTACAGCCCGGTTCTGGCACCGTCCGGCGTCCATCTGTTTGGTCCAATGAAGGATACACTCCGTGAGTAGTAGTACGTGGTTGATGGGGAGGTTATTTATGCAGTAAGGTGTTGACTCTTTCGTCGACCACTTGACTGGTACCATGCGGGCATACAGGCTCTCCTGGTATGGTAGTGTAAGGCCGTCGCATTGAACAGGGACTATTTGGTTTTTTTAGCCAAAATAGTGGGGAATAATGCAGTGACCCGCCAGGGTAGCCGAGAGCGCTAACGCGCTGCTGCCAAGACTCGGGTAGGCGCTCCGGCCCCAAATCGAATCCGCCCGGCAGATTGACGACGACGGCCTGTGTGCCGGCCAGCTTGGATGTGGATTTTAGGGCGTTTTCCACATCCTATTAGGTGAAAACCGGGCTGGTCCCCACGTCCCACCTCAGTTACAAGACTCGCAGACATTTGAGACACATTCACACTATTTCACGACTTACACCAGATGCAGACAGCTGAGGTACATTCATTCCGTCCCGGGGGGTTGGGGTGGCGGCAGGAAGGGCATCCGGCCACCCCTTCAACTTAACCATGCCAAATCTGTACTGAATCCTGCCGACCCTGCGCACAATGCACGATAAGGCAGTAGCGAAAGAAAGAAAGAAATTGGGGAATAATGCAGTGTATCGGGACCCTGAATGTAACTGACCTTTTTCAGAAAAAAAAGTTTTGCATTACTTATTGAACGCCCCTTGTAAGTGCTTCTACTAAAATATTGTTTTGAAGAAGGGACATGCGGTCCCCACACCCCAGAACCTACTGCCCCCTCCTGGATCAGGCCTGTGCGTGGTCTGAACTGAAGTCAGTTGCAACTAAACGCAGTCTTTTCGGTGTAACGACCGTGCGAAGACTTCTGGTAGCTCCCGCAGCCTCGTCGAAAGACATTCCGCCGCACCACGGCCACCGCCACCGCAGACGGGAATGTGCGAAAATGTATCCCTTTTCTTTCGCGGGCGGCGAGCTTTCTTGGCGATTTGCTGAGCCTCCGTCAAAGGCCGCCCGCGCGATCATTATGCGCGTCGTTAGCCGCGCGCAGCACGGCAGCCGGCGCGCCGGAACGTCCCGCGGCCCATTCAGGCAGAGGACGCGAGGCGGCGCGACGGCGAGGCGTTTCAAACGGAGACAAAAAGAGTGTGTTGCCGCTCATCAGCCTGCGACGGGCAGAAACTGAGAGGAGAGGAGAGGCTGTGTGTGCGAGTGTGCAGTCGGCCGGCCGCAGGCTGTATCCTTTGTGGGCGCGCACGTAATAAGGAGTCATGTAAATGCAGATGAGGCAATTAGGCTCGGGTCGAGCCGGGCCAGCCGAGGCCGAGCGAGTCTGGAGTCTGCCGCGGAGCGGCGGCTCGTTACGTCGCCAAGCCGCGGCGACGTGTGGGGGAGGAGGGGAGGGGCGGGAGGTGAGGACAAAGTGGCGGCCTCTCGCCTCCCGTGGGAAGTGCGCGCTGCCACCTACACGATTTCTTGGGGGTGGGTGACTTCCGGCGTCCAGTGGGGTGCCAAACTAGCATTTGGCCCCAGCCGACCAGTTACCTAATGCCTTGTGTCAACAATTCTCAACCGGAACCGATCCAATAAGGATTTGTGAGAACGGGAAAGCAGGTGGAGAAATGTCGTCGAGGGAACATTAGGTGAGTTTGACGATACTGCATTTACTTTGAACCAGCGCCATTGAACCATAGCTAAAATTACACTATTGGCCATTAAAATTGCTACACCACGATGTGCTACAGACGCGAAATTTAACAGACAGGAAGAAGATGCTGTGATATGCAAATGATTAGCTTTTCACAGTATTCACACAAGGTTGGCGCCGGTGGCGACACCTACAATGTGCTGACACGAGGAAAGTTTCCAACCGTTTTCTCATACACAAAGAGCAGTTCACCAGCGTTGCCTGGTGAAACGTTGTTGTGATGCTTCGTGTAAGGAGGGGCAATGCGTACCATCACGTTTCCGACTTTGATAAAGGTCAGATTGTATCCTATCGCGATTGCGGTTTATGGTATCGCAACATTGCTACTCGCGTTGGTCGAGATCCAATGACTGTTAGCAGAATATGGAATCGGTGAGTTCAGGAGGGTAATACGGAACGCCGTGCTGGATCCCAATGGCCTCGAATCACTAGCAGTCGAGATGACAGGCATCTTATCCGCATGGCTATAACGGATCGTGCAGCCAGGTCTCGATCCCTGAGTCAACAGATGGGGACGATTGCAAGATAACAACCATCTGCACGAACAGTTCGACGACGTTGCAGCAGCATGGACTATCAGCTCGGAGACCATTGTTGCGGTTACCCTTAACGCTGCATCACAGACAGGAGCGCCTGCGATGGTGTACTCAACGACGAACCTGGGTGCATGAATGGCAAAACGTCATTTTTTCGGATGAATCCAGATTCTGTTTGCAGCATCATGGTAGTCGCTTCCGTGTTTGGCAACATCGCGGTGAACGCAGATTGGAAGCGTGTATTCGTCGTCGCCATACTGGCGTATCACCCGGCGTGATGGTATGGGGTGCCATTGGTTGCACGTCTTGGTCACCTCTTGTTCGCATTGACGGCACTTTGAACAGTGGACGTTACATTTCAGATGTGTTACGGCCTGTGGCTCTACCCTTCATTCGATCCCTGCGAAACCCTACATTTGAGCAGGATAATGCACGACCGCATGTTGCAGATCCTGTACGGGCTTTTCTGGATACAGGAAATGTTCGACTGCTGCCCTGGCCATCGCATTCTCCAGATCTTTCACCAACTGTAAACGTCTGGTCAATGGTGGCTGAGCAACTGGCTCGTTAGTCCCTACTCTTGATGAACTGTGGTATCTTGTTGAAGCTGCATAGGCAGCTGTACCCGTACACGCCATCCAAGCTCTGTTTGACTCAATGCCCAGGCGTATCAAGGTCGTTATTACGGCCAGAAGTGGTTGTTCTGAGTACTGATTTCTCATGATCTATGCACCCAAATTGCGTGAAAATGTAATTACATGTCAGTCCTAATATAATATATTTGTCCAATGAATACCCGTTTATCATCTGCGTTTCTTCTTGGTGTAGCAATTTTAATGGCCAGTAGTGTAGGTAAAATACGGAATGAATATGCTAAATTGTGCAGTTTCAATAGGTGGGGTGAGTGATTACGCTGACGGGCCGAAGGGCCGAGTGTAAGCACTGTTGACAATAAGGAGGATTTTATTCAAACTCAGGACATGCTTTCCAGTGGCTAGGCGAGACAAAACGCATCTTACTCTGTTGACCCTGGGTGACACTGCCGTACGGGAGCCCTGCAATGATGACAGCAGGTCCGTGGATGGTCGATGGCCTCGTAGGGCAAGCTCGTGAAGTCAGTAGAGCTACCGTCCCGTCGGCGATGGCGCTTGGAATGGCCTCTCGTCTTGGCAAGTGACCACCGCTGTGGCGTGTGGAGACTACTGTGCGCACGACTCAACTTGCTACTCTCTGAGGAGAGTCGGATGGCAGCTGGTGCTGTGATACCGAGTCCCCGGGAAGGAACTCAGTGCTGACAGAAACAGATGCGGACCGCTGGCTGGTGGTGCTGTAGCACCGAGTCCCGTGAGAACTTCGTGCTGGCAGGAGGAAACACAGCCCGGTTTCGAACACATGGTTTCCACCAGCAGTGTCCAGACATTTCACTGTCCAACGTGGCCCTGGCATTGCCGTGCTGCAGCTGGACTCCAGCGATGAGAAGTGCCCTAGAAGTGAGACGCATTTGTTTCACTAAAACTTGGCACCTAGTGACGTCAGCCATAACAAACGACTTGCCCTGGTGTTGTGATACTGAGCCGCGTATTATTAACGCTGCGAGATCCAATTTTCTGATTGCAGCTAGCTTCATATCGCAATCTCTTTACATTTATCGTATTATGACCGACATATCGTCACATCATGGCTTCAGGCTGCGGCTCCTAATACGAGGGTTATTTGGAAAATAAGGAACGATCGGTCGCGAAATGGATACCACAGTGAAAATCCGATGAAGTTCTGCACAGACGTGTTGGGCAGTGTCTCTAGTATGACCGTCGATTGCGTTACGTCGTTCTTTTTAGTTCTCAGCACACTGGGCGCACATAAATATACCTAGAACGATAGTGTCTCCCGCCAAGTAGGAGGGCCTGGTGAGAAATTTCGCCTGAAGCTATGCAGCCAACATTACATCACTGTCGTGTGTTTTCTTCTTCATGACAATTCTCAGCCACATTCTGCAGGGGCAATGAAGATGCTCCTGCATCATTTTCAATTGGAAATGTTTGATTACCCACAATACACTCCGTAATTGTCTCCCTCTGAGTTTAACCTCTGTTCACATGAACCGCTGGCTATCAAGACAACATTTTGGCACAGACAAAGAGCTGTAGGCCAGCGCAGAGAACTGTCGGAAAGCTTTGGCGGCTGCCTTCTATAACGAGGTTATTGGGAAGTTGGTACAACGCTACGACAAACTTCTAAGTAGGGTCGGCGACTATGGAGATAAGTAGCTGGAAGTTGTAGCTAACTGTTGCAAATAAAACAGTTTTGATTTTAACTGTGGTTTCCATTTCGCGACCTATCGTTCCTTACTTTCCGAATAGCCCTCGTAAAATAGATGGCTTTCTCCTTGCTTCTTACTACTTTTGGTAAAAGACTGGGTAGTGACATTACAATAACTAACCACAGCTAAGAGGTTGAAAATGAGTCTACGGCAGACAGGCTTGTAAGCAAGATATTGAATAGTAATGGCGTTTATAGCCGGCTCATAACGTTAGTAGAAGTGTTCATACCTTTACATATACAGGGCATTTCAAAGTCCATGCATCAAACAGCTAGTGGTGAAAGATCACTTCATGGCAGACAACTTTCGTTAGAGAGAAAATGTTCGCTGACGCTTCCCGGTGATGCTAGGTGTATTTTTGTATTGGTTATGCCCCTGAGAGGCAACATACCTTAGGAATTCTGCAGCATGTGTATGCTGTGTGTATTGCATATAACCCAGACTCCTGTTCCATATGAAGTAGTGTAGGCTCTTTATGATTCACTTCTAAAACATCTTCCTCCACTTAGAGACACTCGTTCTTAAAGTTTTCTTTCTTGAAAATTACTGTATCACTTTACTGGACAAGGTAGTATGCTGCATACCTGGTTAATAGACCTTACTAGTTCGCTAATATTTTGTCTCTAACACAGATGATCCTCACGATGTGACCTATCACCCCTAGACGTTCGATGCAAAGACTTTTAAACACAGTGTATAAATAAACACGAGCTTCAGGGATACATCTGCTTTTCAACAACTTTTCTTTTTTTTTTCAGGTAAAGCTCTGTTGTCTCTGACAAAGTCTACCTGACACGTAGGTGTTCGTAACTGCATGCATGGAGGTGAGTTTGTAAAAATTATACGATTCGGCAAAGATTACTGCCAATGGTATGCTGCCTTATAGTCACAATGGACATAAATTAGAACAATGCACGTTCTGTTTCATTTATTACAATAAAAATGTGCAACGACGAGTCCCACATATTTTAAGAGTCCAACAGTATTCACAATAATTAATCACTCTTTTTTGTCAGGTATTAACCTGTTTGAAATTATTTATTCTTCTTACTAATTTAAGACCAATATACTTTTCTTGTTTATGTACAGTCATGTTTAAAGACATTACTGTATTTTTGAAACAGAGTTATTCTGCAACGTTGGTACGTTCTACGGCGTACACACCGTACAGGGTGGGAGAAACACAATGAAAATCTCTAAGGGTGTTGGAGGGTAGATACCGCTGAGAAGTAATTGCTAAGAAAGAAATTCGAAATGTTGCACCATTTCAGAGCTAATTAGCACAGAAGTTAGCCAGACAGGCTGTTCCCTGCTCAAACTAAAGTTGCCCGACAGGTCCAATCAGTGTTAGTTATTCTCATAGCGTAGACGGTAGCGCGCGAGACTGCTCAGCTTTTCGCTCTTGTTCGATTCTTACTACAGTCCCATGTCCAGTTTTTGTATCGTTCTCTCGTTCGGTTTTAGGAAACCAAACGGAGAACGCGCATGGCGACTCATCTCTGGCAGTCCACTTGAATTTGTGATCACGACGACTTGATTCGCTAATTTCAGTGCTAATTAACTGGGAAACGGCGCAACGTACCGATTTTTTCTTAACCATAGCAATATCAACGTATTTTCCATAACGCACTTTGCCAAGGGGGGAAATGGGGTGTACTTCGCGCTCACCCTAAAAAAAACGAAAAAATTCGTTACTTTTGTTGACTGATATCAACAAAATACTTTTTAAAGAGTTAGTGATGTGTAAGTAAGGTCCAGAAAGAAAAATATCTTTTAATACACTCCTAACAATACCAACACACTTTCAGTAACGTGTACTGCCAAATGTGCTTTATACCCACCGCAAAAAATGCAAATTTCGTTATTTGTAGCAGATTTTACTCACGACATGCTATTTAAAGGGACATTGGTTTGAGAGCGAGGTCCTGAACCGGAAAATGTTTAGTATGAGAGTCACTGGGGAAGTGACGTCTGCTCCTGAGACTTAAATTTTTGTGCTAACTTTAACTAAAAAATTTAAAAAAATGGTATCTGGTACAAGAATTCATTAAAATAATATTTTTTTCTAAATTTTAAAGTATAAAGTAACCGACTAGATGACAATATTATCAAAAGGTTGGCTAAAGTACACCATCCACCCCCCACCCCTCAAATCAAATGGTTCAAATGGCTCTGAGCACTATGGGACTTAACTGCTGTGGTCATCAGTCCCCTAGAACTTAGAACTACTTAAACCTAACTAACCTAAGGACATCACACACATCCATGCCCGAGGCACCCCCACCCCTCCTATATATTGCAAGGGTTAACAGTTATTTCTCAGCACAACCTACCCGGCAACACCTTACATACTTTTCAGGCTGTTTCTAATCACTCTGCATATGTAGAGAAGATAGACGTTAATAAATTTATCTTCTTCAAAAGCCGGCCGCCGTGGCGAGCGGTTCTAGGCGCTTCTGTCCGGAACCGCACTGCTGGTACGGTCGCAGGCTCGAATCCTGCCTCGGGCATGGATGTGTGTGATTTCCTTAGGTTAGTTAGGTTTCAGTAGTTCTAAGTCTAGGGGACTGATGACCTCAGATGTTAAGTCCTATAGTGCTCAGAGCCATTTGAACCATTTCTTCTTCAAAAAATGTTCAAATGTTTGTGAAATCTTATGGGACTTAACTGCTAAGGTCATCAGTCCCTAAGCTTACACACTACTTAACCTTAATTATCCTAAGGACAAACACAAACACCCATTCCCGAGGGAGGACTCGAACCTCCGCCGGGACCGGCCGCACAGTCCATGACTGCAGCGCCTGAGACCGCAGGCCTAACCCCGCGCGGCATTTCTTCTTCAAAACCTCTTTCCTTCAAACTGCCAGCCTATATTTTATGTCCTCTCTACTTAGGATATCTCCAGTAACATTGCTGCCCAAGAAGCAAAACTAATTTATTGTTATGTTTCAAATGATAGAGCACAGCAATCAGTCGTTCTTTTTTACAGATTTTATTAGGCAACTCTAGATTTCGGCTAGTGCAGCCATTGCCAATGAACCGTTTCATGCTATCAATGCATGTCCTACAATGACAGTCCCCTGTTGTTCGGTCTTCTATCACAATTTGTTCAGTACTCTTGAACGAACTGTGACAGAAGTCCGAACAACAGGGAACTGACGTACTAGGACGTGCACTGACACCATGAAATAGTGCATTGATAACGGCTAGGCCCTAGCCGATATCTAGAGTTGCCTAAGAAAACCTGAAGGACAAGGACGACTGATTGCTGCACTCTATCATTTGAAAGTCATATCACAGTCGTTGAGTGTACACACATTCCTAATGGACGGTAACTTGATGCTTTTGATGTTCCATTTCCTAATGTAATAACGTCAGCATAGCTTGATTGAACACATGAGGCAATACTGACCGTACGACTTATCTTAGAAGAAAGATTAAGGAAAGGCAAACCCACGTTCTAGTATTTGCAGACTTAGAGAAAGCTTTTGATAACGTTGATTGGAATACTCTCTTTCAAAATCTGAAGGTGGCAGGGGTAAAATACAGGGAGCGACAGGCTATTTACAATTTGTACAGAAAGCAGATGGCAATTATAAGAGTCGAGGGGTATGAAGGGGAAGTAGTGGTTGGGAAGGGAATGAGACAGGGTTGTAGCCTATCCCCGATGTTATTCGATCTGTATATTGAGCAAGCAATAAAGGAAACAAAAGAAATGTTCGGAGTAGGTATTGAAATCCATGAAGAAGAAATAAAAACTTTGAGGTTCGCCGGGGACATTGTAATTCTGTCAGAGACAGCAAAGGACTTGAAAGAGCAGTTGAATGGAGTGGACAGTGTCTTGAAAGGAGGGTATAAGATGAACATCAACAAAGGCAAAACGAGGATAATGGAATGTAGTCGAAGTAAGTCGGGTGATGCTGAGGGAATTAGATTAGGAAATGAGACACTTAAAGTAGTAGATGAGTTTTGCTATTTGGGGAGCAAAATAACTGATGATGGTCGAAGTAGAGAGGATATAAAATGTAGACTGTCAATGGCAAGGAAAGCGTCTCCGAAGAAGAGAAATTCGTTAACATCAAGTATAGATTTAAGTGTAGGGAAGTCGTTTCTGAAAGTATTTGTACAGAGTGTAGCCATGCATGGAAGTGAAACATGGACGATAAATAGTTTGGACAAGAAGAGAATAGAAGCTTTCGAAATGTCGTGCTACAGAAGAATGCTGAAGATTAGATGGATAGATCGCATAACTAATGAGGAGGTATTGAACAGAATGGAGGAGAATTGAAATTTGTGGCACAACTTGACTAGAAGAAAGGATCGGTTGGTAGGGCATATTCTGAGGCATCAAGGGATCACCAATTTAGTATTGGAGGGCAGCGTGGAGGGTAAAAATCGTAGAGGGAGACCAAGGGATGAGTACACTAACCAGATTCAGAAGGATGTAGCTTGCAGTAGGTACTGGGAGATGAAGAACCCTGCACAGGATAGATTAGCATGGAGAGCTGCATCAGACCAGTCTCTAGACTGAAGACCACAACAACAACAGCTTGACTGAATCGGACTAAATTACTCTATCTTTGATTTACTTTTGATGATGTTCATCTTACACATTCTTTTCGAGACAATATCCGTTACGTTCAACGACTGCTGCGCGTACGACTTATTGCCTTGGATGTGAACTGGCCCGTATGTCACCACCATTCGGTCACAGTAACCATAGGGCCTGCTTTAGTTGCACGGATCTGGGAGACCTGGAGGGATATGGCCGTTGGGCGCCAAGGTGACGCCCGGAAATGAGATGCGTCGCGACCTGGACGTAGCGCCCCGCAGCTGACGCATTCGGCGGCATGTAAATTTTATTTACACATGGCGCGTTCACAGGGGGAAACCATACCATTTAGATTGGCCGGGCGCTGATTTAAATACAATGCGGGGCGGCAGATGCCCGCGTGAAAAGTTGATGAGATGCAAATGCGGCTCGCACGGCGTAAATGACAGGCAAGCCGGCAGTAAGAGGATTGCGCGAGCGGGCACTCTACCCGGCGCCTCTCCACTCCACTCCACTCCAGCCCGCTGCGAGCTTTCCCCGGCATCCGATAAATTCTCTCGCGATGCCTCAGGTGCGGCTGCGCTCCGCCGTCCTCGCGAGTGACGAGCGAAACCTACCGGCTGCAGGAGAGCCAGCTTACAACCGCGGCAGTGTTGGGCGCGGACGAGGCGTCTCTGTGCTTATTTCCAGCTAACCGAGAAGGTTTTTTTTTTAACAACTCCATTATTTCAAGGACCGAAATAGACTGAGGTGGTGTAAGTCATGGGATAGCAATATGCACATATACAGATGGCCGTAGTAGCGCTTACGCAATGTATAAGAGGGTAGTGCTCTGGCGGAGCCGCTCTCCCGCCGGAATTTTAATCAACTACCACTCCCCAACGATGAAATCCGCTCGAGATACACCCCTCTTTCCAACCCTAATCACGACGCTCCACCTTCACCCCATCCTCCAATTTTCTGACTTCATGTCGCTAACTCCGGTTCTACAGGGCAACATAGTCATACTCGTCATTGCACCTTCATCATGAAATTTTTTTCGTATGTCACCTACCATCACCATTACACCATGGCACCATTCACGATAAAGAGTGAATGTAGTTTAACTGTAATATAAAATCGTCAAAGGAGTTCTAAAAACCATCGGTTTTTTACCTATGTGTATTTTACAAATCCTCGTTTATTATCACTTGTTTTTATGAAACAATCGTCACAGTCATCCATGTATGTACTTTTTACAAAATCATCCGTTATTGTCACATTTTACATTCAACTATTTTCAAATATCAATACAAGATTAAACAGCGAACCGGTTGCACATAAACGCCTTCATCAGAATTAACAGTTGCTAAATTTTAAAATTTCATTGCTAATAAGCAATAGTCAGTATTCTGAGTACCGAAGCTCAAGTCAAACGTAAAACAAAACGTTGTAGGTTTTGCCACGTGTACCCAGCTGGGAGCAACATCAGTTTAATGTTGTGCCCAAATGTCGTCCCCAGCTGTGTACACGTGGCAAAACCTAAAAAGTTTTATTTTGCGTTTGACTTGGGCATAGCTGCTCAAAATTCTATTACTTTTTAGCAATGTAATTTTACGGTTTAGCGATAGCTCATTCTGACGAAGACATTCCTAGTTGGTGTCGAAACGTAGGTCAATATACACTATCGGCCATTAAAATTGCTACACCAAGAAGAAATGCAGATGGTAAACGGGTATTCATTGGACAGATATATTATACTAGAACTGACATGTGATTACATTTTCACGCAATTTTGGTGCACAGATACTGAGAAATCAGTACCCAGAACCACCACCTCTGGCCGTAATAACGGCCTTGATACGCCTAGGCATTGAGTCAAACAGAGCATGGATGGCGTGTACAGGTACAGATGATCATGCGGCTTCAACACGATACCACAGTTCATCAAGAGTAGTGACTGGCGTATTGTGACGAGCCAGTTGCTCAGCCACCATTGACCAGACGTTTTCAATTGGGGAGAGATCTGGAGAATGTGCTGGCCGGGGCAGCGGTCGAACATTCTTTGTATCCAGAAAGGCCCGTACAGGACCTGCAACATGCAGTCGTGCATTATCCTGCTGAAATGCAGGGTTTTGCAGGGATCGAATGAAGGGTAGAGCCACGGGTCGTAACGCATCTGAAATATAATGTCCACTGTTCAAACTGCTATCAGTGCGAACAAGAGGTGACCGAGACGTGTAACCAATGGCGCCCCATACCATCACGCCGGGTGAAGCCAGTATGGCGATGACGAATACACGCTTCCACTGTGTGTTCACCACGATGTCGCCAAACACGGATGCGACCATCATGATGCTGTAAACAGAACCTGGAGTCATCTGAAAAAATGACGTTTTGCCATTCGTGCACCCAGGTTCGTCGTTGAGTACACCATCTCAGGCGCTCCTGCCTATGATGCAGCGTCAAGGGTAACCGCAGCCATGGTCTCCGACCTGGTAGTCCATGCTGCTGCAAACGTCGTCGAACTGTTCGTGCAGATGGTTGTTGTCTTGCAAACGTCCCCATCTGTTGACTCAGGGATCGAGACCTGGCTGCACGATCTGTTGCAGCCATGCGGATAAGATTCCTGTCATGTCGACTGCTAGTGATACGAGGCCGTTGGGATCCCGCATGGCGTTCCGTATTACCCTCCTGAACCCATCGATTTCATATTCTTCTAACAGTCATTGGATCTCGACCAACGCGAGCAGCAATGTCGCGATACCATAAACCGCAATCGCGATAGGCTGCAATATGGAAACGTGATGGTACGCATTTCTCCTCCTTACACGAGGCATCACAACAACATTTCACTAGGCAACGCCGGTCAACTGCTGCTTGTGTATGAGAAATCGGTTGGAAACTTTCCTCATGTCAGCACGTTGTAGGTGTGGCCACCGGCGCCAACCTTGTGTGAATGCTCTGAAAAGCTAATCATTTGCATATCACACCATCTTCCTGTCGGTTAAATTTCGCATCTGTAGCACTTTATCTTCGTGGTGTAGCAATTGTAATGGCCAGTAGTGTAACTAACGTTTATGTGCAAACGATTAGCTGTTTAATCTTATATTGAAACTAATATACAGTTTCTGAATAACAACAATGTTCAAAACTGTAAAATTTTCAAATATAGTCTTTGTAAACTTTCCTGAAGAACAGTTTTTGTTTGCTGCTAGGCCGTTCCCGTAGCGGGGAATTGAAATAAAGACAAAGAAAAAAAGCGGAGCTGTCATTTGTATTCAGGTGTTTCATGTTTCACGTCAAACGATTTCCGACACGATAATGGACAGACGACCGAAATTAACAGACTCTGAACGCGGAATGGTAGTTGGAGCTAGACGCATGGAACATTCCATTTCGAAAATCGTTAGGAAATTTAATATTACTAGATCCACAGTGTCTAGCACGTGCTGAGAATACCAAATTACAGGCATTACCTCTCACTAGGAACGACGCAGTGGTCGACGGCCTTCACTTAATGACCGAAAGCAGCGGCCTTTGCATAGAGTTGTCAGTGCTAACAGACCGGCAGCACTGCTTGAAATAACCGCAGAAATCATTGTGGGGACGTACGCCGAATGTACCTGAGACGAAACTTTTTGTTAACGGGCTGTGGAACAGTCGACCGACGCGAGTGCCTTTTCTAACACGGTGGTGCGCCTTTTCTAACACGACGACATCTCCTGCAGCGCCTCTCCAATTGAGCCGATCGTTAACTAACTATAAATCGTTATGTTCGCCTACTTGGAGACCATTCTCAAGTATTCATGGACTTCATGTTTGCAGACAACGATGGAGTTTTGTGGATGACAGTTCGCCATGTCGGTGGGTCACATTTGGTTCGAAGAACACTTTGAACAACTCGACCGAATGATTCGGCCACCTAGATCGCCCAACATGAATCCCATCGGACATTTATGGGACATAATCGAGAGGTCAGTTGGTGCAAAAATCCATCACCCGCAAAATTTTCGCACTTATGGACAGCTATAGAGACAGCATGGCTAAATATTTCTGCATTCAAACACTTGTCCTTGTCACGTCGAGTTGCTGCACTGCCCCGGACAAAGATGTCCAGTACGACATTGGGAGCTATCCCACGACTTTTGTCACCTCAGCGTAGTTTTGTTTCGTTTCCCTCAAATTTTGTGCGACCTTTTGTGGCACCTTTGCCAGCGGCGGTGGCCGAGCAGTTCTAGGTGCTTCAGTCCGGAACCGCACGACTGCTACGGTCGCAGGTTCGAATCCTGCCTCGGGCATGGATGTGTGTGATCTCTTTAGGTTAGTTAGGTTTAAGTAGTTCTAAGTTCTAGGGGACTGATGGCCTTAGATGTTAAGTCCCATAGTGCTCAGAGCCATTTGAACCATGATTCCTTCCATACAGTTCTCTGCCCAAGGCCGAAGTTTCATACTAGTGGTTTTATTTTGGTCAGGAATGTCCTCTTTGCCGTTGTTATTCTGTTCTTTACGTCCTCCGTGCTTCGTCCTTCATGTGTTCTTTTGGTCCCTCCGTAACACACTTCCTTAACTTCGTCTACTTCGAGATCACCAATTTTGATGTCAAGTTTCTCGTTATTATCATTCCTGAAACTCCTCATTACTTCCGTCTTTCTTCGGTTTGCTTTCAATTTATGTTCTGTACTCATAATACTCGTATTATGCATTTTGTTGAACACATACTGCAATTATTTCCATATTTCGTTGATGATAGCATTACCATCAGCAAATCTTATCATTGGTAACCTTTCACCCTGACTTTTAATCCCGTTCCTGAAACTTTCTTATATTTTCGATATTGCTTCTTCGACGAACAAACTGAACAGGAAGACTGTATGTCTGTCTCCCTGTCTTCTATCCTGTCTAATACGAACACTGTGTTCTTGATCTACCACTCATACTCTTCCTTCTTCTTTATATCACAGTAGGACACTCTTAATTATGTGTTCACTTTTCCCTGCTTTATTTTGCATATCCTCATACCGACTGCGAACTGCAGCCATGTTGATTTCCCACATAAGTATTAACATAGATAATAATCAGTGGAACTAGAAATTATTATTTCGTGTTCTCATTTTAGAATTCACTCAGGCTGTTGACAATTAGAGTGGTAATCAAATAAGCATTTGACCGAAATAGAGGGATATTAAGGTACATAAGGAGAAAATTAACAGTGTTCATTAAACTTATATCCTATGGATGTTTAAGAACCCGTGACTGTTTATTCAATAGTTTTGTGTGATTGAAGTTAAAATTACTGTTCTTTATAATTCACATGTCTATACAAACTTTCAACTGCAGTTCATCCGCCGAACAACTGGAAATTTCAGTGCCAGATCATGCCTCAACAAGGAGTAAAACTCAGCATATCTTTCTTCCAATGACACTACTCAGATTGCATTTCACACGCCCGCTACAGCTCGGGCGATGCGTTCTCTAAGATTGCTAGTCTCGGCTAAACCACTAAAGAAAGAAATTTTTACACCACCTGCGTATCTACGAACGTGGGTGCGCTTAAATTCAATGTTACTAGGGAACCAAGATTAGGACTTACAAAGCTATGAACATTGGTTCCCTATAAAATCAAAACAAAGCAGGAACCAAACTAGAGGCAGCCCATTCGAACGTGTATTTCTTTGCAACTTATGCAATTAAAATCTGCTGTTGGATACTTTCAGTACAGTGCTGCTGCACTCCGTGTGTTGAAATATCCTTGGATAGTTCTCTGTAAGCTGCCTGCACGATGGTCTAGCCTATGCCATTTTTTTGACAGCGTCCCTCTTGACGTCATCTAAGGAGCAAGAGAATCCTGTGACTATGCAACGTAAATTTCAACAGGTCCTTAGCATGTTTTATCGGTTTCATGCCAAGAGATACCGCAGTCCACTGCATTCGGTTGATTCCTAGCTGCTGGAGAAATGTGTTCAGGAAGGGGAAACGACGTACATTATCGTCTTGAGGATGAACCAGTCACAGAATGGTGACTAACACAGCTGGAGAATTTGTTTGGTGAAAAATTACAGTATCTGACAAAGAAGTGAAGCACTCACAAGAGGCGAACAAAACGTAATTAAACTTGATTTCGTGAGAGGGTATGTGCTTTCATTTCACTGATTACAATATCGAGTCAGATTTAGAACGAACTTAACATTATTAACCCATTTATGAGTATGACGTTGCACCCTCTCTGACGTGCATGTGCGACCTGGTTCAGATGGGAAGGGCGTCGTAAAGCCATTCTGTGTTTTCTCCTCCTGAGGCAAGATGGCCCGCAACCGTTGCAACTGGTCCCTGGCATACTCGGTACCGGCAGTGGTACGGAGTTGACGCCCGAACTGGTCACACACATGTTCCACAGGCGACAGATCTGGGAATCTTGCTGGCCACGAGAGTACCTGAACATCACGCATAAAGTTCATAGAAACACGTGACATACGAGTGAACGTTGACCTGTTGAAAAGTCGCACCACGATACTGTCGCATGAGAAGTAGCAGGTGAAGATACAATATGTCTGTGACGTACCGTTGTGTTGTTAGAGTTCTCTTAGTCACTACCAGACATGACCTGAAGTCATACAAGATGGATCCCCACACCATGACGCAGTGATGCCTCTCCAAAACATTGGAAGAATAGGATCTCTCTCCAAGTCGCCGCCATCCTCACCGACGACGGTCATGCGAGATAGTGCAGAAACGCGGTTCTTAGCTGAACACTGTGCGAAGCCAATCATCAGCAGTCCATGCTTCACGTTCTCGGTATCATTACAAACGCAGCCGTTTATGTTGTAGTCTTACCGACAGCCTAGGCTTAGAATTGTAATGCTCTGATCAGACTGGTCATTATCTCCAGCCAATGGTACGAAAGGACAGGGAATGCTACAGGAAGTCGAATACTTGGCCTCGGGTAGCAGGTTCACATGTGAAGGGGTTCCGACGTGCTTGGTACACAATAATACGATCCTCCCATGTAGTGGACAAATGAGGTCGACTTGAGTATGCCGGTCCTTACGTAACTATACAGCCCAACATTAGACCACTGTCACATTTTTTTTTAATAGAGGTGGAGCCCCTCCACGCCCACACCGGCATGATGGCCAACACAAAAGGTCTACTGCCATCTCTGCATAAGGGTTAGTATTTGCTAAAATGAGGTGTCGCAGGATGTGGGTACTGCGATGTTTGCGTACGTCTGGTTAGGATTAACCATTAATACGCGCTCATATGGAGATAGATTGGTCGAAATCTGACGAAGGGTAGCGGTTTGAAGGGCAGAGGAAAAAAAGTGCCAAGGCAAGAGCCAAGGGAAAAAAACCTCTGCGAAAGTTAGGCCGGGTGGTAAGAGCAGTAGCGGTTGTCTTGCTGCCTGTGATAGGTTGTGCAAGGATAGGCTTTGTTAGTAGTGGGTATCATGCATGTCGATACCTTGACGTTGTGCGTTTGTGCTGCTCGGCGGCTGGCGCTGGGTGCTGGTACAGAGTCCTCGTTCAGCGTCAGCAACCTGCAACAGTTAGGTTTGTTATCGATCTTGTGTCGGATAGGTCATATACCGGAAGCACAGTGTGAGGGAATGTTGGCAGATTGTGCGTCTGTGGGCGAGCTGGTCGGTGTCCCTGCTGTGGCCTGTTGGTCGGCTCTAATAGCAGCTGGTAGTTGCCAGTCAGTGTTGCTGATATGCAGGGGCTTACCGACGTTTGTCGCTGTTTGCATATGTTAGTTTACCATAGGTGGCTATGCCCTAGCTAGCAGTGTCTTTGGCCGCTTGTGCTTCCACCTGTGGTTGTGATCGTAGTTTCCCAGAGTGAGGATGAAAGGATTGTTCGAGTGTCTCGAGTTCCTGTATAGTCGTGTGGCGTGTTTTTTGAATACTTCCTTGAGGGTATCAAGGCGGTATTCATGGTGAAGATCCACGGTGCGTGTGTAGCGTGGAGCGTTGCTAATGATTCGTAGCACCTTGTTCTGTATGATCTGCAGGCGGCGCAGTCGTGTAGAAGCTGCATATCCCCAGACGGGAGCTGCGTACGTCATCAGAGGTCTAATCAGTGTCATGTATAAGGACCTCGACACCCTCCTATTCAGTGTGCTTTCCCTGTTGAGCATTGGGTAGAGCTGTTTGAGCCTCGCGTGCGCTCGGTTGGCAACGTATTCAATGTGGTCCCCCCATCTAAGTTTCCGGTCCAGCCAGACACCAAGGTACCTGACTTTCTCTTAGAAACGAATTGGGCGTGTATGTAGTATTATTGATCTACAGTGTTGGTGTTTGCGCAGTAGTTTCGCTCTGCGTGTGAACAGAACTGCTTCGCACTTGTCGACGTTTACTTTAATACGCCATCGCTCCAACCAAGGCTCAGTTGTTCTGAGTGCTGTCTGTATTCGTGAATTGATGTTCGACGGTTTCCAGTCTTGCGCGAGGATGGCTGTCTCATCCGCGTAGACAGCTAACGTCGTGTTTTGTGTCGCTGGGAAGTCAATGTACAGGTTAAACAAGATGGGCCCTAGGATGCTTCCTTGGGGTACTCCAGCATGGATACCGTGTTGTGTTGATTGTTTATCCTGCACGTTAGTGTTGAAACATCTGTTCGTGAGATATGAGTGTATGAGACGTACGAGTCCGTCCGGGAAACCAGCTTCGCTTTGTTTGCGTATGAGTCCGTTGTGCCAGAGACGATCGAAAGCCTTTTCGATGTCTAGGAACACGGCCCCTGTGGCTTTGTTCATGTTGTAGCCGTGTGTTATATGTTCGACTACGCGGAGGAGTTGTTGTGTTGTCGAGTGGTGATTCCTAAAGCCGAATTGCTCCGGTCTTAGGGTGTCGTTGGCGATGCATTCCCTAGTGATACGTTTTAGTATTACCTTCTCAACGACTGGACTAGCCGGCCAAATGGCGACTCACAATGAGGCTCCTTCGACTTCCAAAGCCCATATCTATGATGTTTCGTTGAATGGTTCGAACGCTGACACTTATTTATGACCCAGCATTGAAATCTGCAGCAATCTGCTGAAGGATTAGATAGATTAGATTAGATTAGATTAATTATTCATTCCATAGACCCATAAAAGAGGGAATCCTCCTGGGTGTGGAACATGTCAGATAAACACATTACAAAAATGTAATTAGAAAAACTTGAGTTGCATTAATTTTAATGATCTTCAGTCAATAAACAGTAAAATTATGTACATGAATTAAATTTAAACTTCTAATATTTACAGGTTTAATACTTACATCTGCTTTCATTAAATCCATCATTCAGACATTTGCTAGTTTCTTGGCTATTACAACCAAGTATTGTCAAAACTTAAAATAAATTTTTCATTTCAGTGATCCTCAGTTAAGAACAGCCAGATTATATACAAGATTTAAAATTAAACTTCCACTATTTACAGACTTAAGACTTACATCTGCTTTCCATACATCCATCATTCACACAGTAACTTGGCTGTTACAACCATGTATTGTCAAAAATTAGACTATAATAAATTTTCATTAAAATGGTCTGCCGCACTTGTTGAGAAACTCATGGATAGAATAGAAGGAGTTGGCCACAAAAATTCTTTTAAATTATGTTTAAATTGTGCCTTGTCTGAAACTAAACTCTTAATGGTTGCTGATAACTTATTGAAAATATGCGTTGCTGAATACTGGACGCCTTTCAGGACAAGAGTGATTTTAAATCTTTATGTATATTGGTCTTATTCCTAGTATTGATCCTGTCTACTAAACAGTTAGTTGGAAAAAGAGATGTATTATTTACAACAAACTTCATTAAGGAATAACTATACTGAGAAGCTGTGGTTAATATGCCCAATTCTTTGAATAGGTTTCGACATGATGTTCCTGGATTTACACTACTCATTACTCTTATTATACGTTTCTGTACTCTAAAAATATTTTCTCTGTTTGTGGAGTTACCCCAAAATATGATACCATATGACATACTGGAGTGAAAATAAGCAAAATATGCCAATTTTTTTATACTTATATCTCCTATGTCTGACATCATTCGCATTGCAAACACAGACTTGTTTAGGCGCTTTAGCAGTTCGTTAGTATGTTGCTCCCAACTGAATTTATTATCAAGTTGTAAGCCCAAGAATTTTACGCTCTCAGCTTCTCCTATTTCCATGTCATCATATTTTATACACACACCAGAAGGAAATCTCTTGGAAGTTCTGAACTGCATATAGTGGGTCATTTCAAAGTTTAATGACAGTGAATTGGCTATGAACCACTTATTAATGTCAGTAAAAATTTGATTAGCTGCCCTTTCTAAATTTATATTTGATTTACTATTTATTGCAATGTTTGTATCATCTGCAAATAAGACAAACTTGGCATCTGCTAATGTAACAGATGACAGGTCATCAATACACACAAGGAACAGTAGTGGACCGAGTATGGAACCTTGGGGAACACCACATGTAATTTCTTCCCAGTCAGATGATGTCTGATTGCCTACTGCTGAAGTGTTACATAATGACACCCCTTTGTTTTCTATTAGTAAGATATGACTGAAACCACTTTGCAGCAGAAGGGTTGCACTTCTGTCACGCTGGACGATTCTCTTCAGTCGTCTTTGGTCCCCTTCTTTCAGGATCTATTCCGGCCGCAGCGATGTCGGAGATGTGATGTTTTAACAGATTTATGATATTCACAGTACACTCGTGAAATAGTCGTACGGGAAATTCCCACTTCATCGCTACCTCGGAGATGCTGTGTCCCATCGCTCGTGCGCTGCTATAACACCAATTTCAAACTCCCTTAAATCTGGATAAGCTGCCATTGTAGCAGCAGTAACCCATCTAACAAAAGAGCCAGACACTTGTCTAATAGAGGCGTTGCCAACCGCAGCGCATTATCTGCCTGTTTACATATCTCTGTATTTGAATACCAGTGTCTTTGGCGCTTCAGCGTAGAACGGCTACGGCTGCGCTGCTGCTGCAGCAGTAGCGGGCGATCTCGGCCCAGAGTTTGGCAGTCCGGCGGCAGCATGCCTCACGGCCGCATTGGCAGCCAGTCGCCTGCAGCGGCGCGGCGCGGCGCGCTGGGTGGTCCTCCGGGCCCGGGGACAGGCCTGTCTGGAGCGAGACACCGTACGTCACACCGCCTCTCCGGCTGTCGCGCGGGCCTCCGTTATCCGATGTCCGGGATGAGTTCGGGTCACCGCTGGACCGTAGTGGGGGAATGGGAGATTAACTTCATTTTACTGACACATCTTCGTCGTCGGTCTTTGTAACCCTCTCGCAAACAAGGTGTTCCGTAAGAAAACGGTCATTCCCTGGGCCAATGCCATTCGACGTTCTTTATTCGTGTCAGAAGATGCAATACAAAGACGCACGACACATTACACAGTACATAAAAAAGTAACTTAAAAATGGCCAGATATACACTCATGCTCATAAATTAAGGATAATTGCAGAATGTGCTGCCATACAACGTGGCACTAGACAAAACTGACGCTAATAGCATATGCACATAGGGAACACACGCAACACAGATCCGTAAGTCCACGGTATTGGTGATAAGTTGAGAAAACCGTACCGAAACACATGTGCTACAAAACGCCACTGTTTCCTGTGCATGTACCCCGACATCAATATGGGATATGATCACCATGCATACGTACGCAGGCCACACAACGGGTTGGCATACTCTGAATCAGGTGGTCGAGCAGCTGCTGAGGTATAACCTCCCATTCTTGCACCAGTGCCTGTCGGAACTCCTGAAGTGTCTTAGAGGTTTCAAGTTGTGCAGCGATACATCGACCGAGAGCATCCCAGACGCGCTCGATGAGGTTTAGGTCTGGAGAAAAGGCAGGCCACTCCATTCTGTTTCAAGGTACTCCTCCATGATGGCGGCTCGGTGGGGCCGTGCGTTATTATCAATCAGGAGGAAGGTGCGACCCACTGCACCCCTGAAAAGGCAAAATGACGTCCCGTTACACCTGACCTGTTACAGTTCCTCTGTGAAACATATGCAGGGGTGTACGTGCACCAACCATAATCCCACCCCACATCATCAAACGACGACCTCCACACAGGTCCCTTTCAAGGACAATAAGAGGTTGGTATCTGGTTCCTGGTTCATGCCAGATGAAAACCCGGCGAGAATCATTGTTCAGACTATACCTGGACTCGTCCGTGAACATAACCTGGGACCACTGTTCCAATGACCATGTACTGTGTTCTTGACATCAGGCTTCACGGGCTCTCCTGTGACCAGGGGTCAGTGGAATGCACCTTGTAGGTCTGCAGGCGAATAAACCATGTCTGTTCAGCCGTCTGTAGACTGTGTGTCTGGAGACAACTGTTCCAGTGGCTGCGGTAAGATCCCGAGCAAGGCTACCTGCAGTACTCCGTGGCCGTCTGTGGGCACTGATGGTGATATATCGGTCTAAAAGGTTCAAATGGCTCTGAGCACTATGGGACTTAACATCTGAGGTCATCAGTCCCCTAGAACTTAGAACTAGTTAAACCTAACTAACCTAAGGACATCACACACATCAATGCCCGAGGCAGGATTCGAACCTGCGACCGTAGCAGTCGCGCGGTTCCGAACTAAAGTGCCTAGAAACGCTCGGCCACCGTGGCCGGCTACATCGGTCATCATGCAGTGTTGTACGCTGTGGACGTCCCGTACTGTAGCGCCTGGACACATTTCCTGTCTGCTGGAATCGTTGCCATAATCTTGAGCTCACACTTTGTGGCACACGGAGGGCCCATGCTACGACCTGCTGTGTTTGACCAGCGTCCAATCGCCCTAGTATTCTACCCCTCATAACGTCACCAATATGTGTTCTTTGAGCCATTTTCAACACACAGTCACCATTAGCACGTCTGAAAACGTCTGCACACTTACTCCCTGCACCGTACCCTGACATGCACCAACACACCTCTGCATATGTAGACTGCTGCCAGCGCCACCGTGCGACGACCGCAGGTCAAATGCACTGCATGGTCATACCCCGAGGTGATTTAAACCAGGAAACCGCCCAGCAGAGCGTTTTTTTCACCATGTATCAGCATTATCCTTAATTTATGAGCATAAGTGTAGATGAATAGACGATTACACCATGGATGACCAAAAGCGGGCAACCGGGAGCACCGACCGTACTAGGGGCGTTCAATAAGTAACGCAACGCATCTTCTTTCTCTACCAGTTTCGGTTGAAAGAATGCGGAATTTGTTGTGAGAAATTGTGGAATACTGTCGCTTCAGCGCCTATAATTTCATGAAGTTCTGATACGTGTTGGTGCTATACGTAGCATTCAAAACAGCGTCTATAACGGAGGTGCATTCCACGCGGAGAGCTGTTATTGAGTTTCTTTTGGCGGAAAACCAAAGCATCGCAGATATTTTTAGGCGCTTGCAGAATATCTAGGAGACCTTAACGTGAGCAAAAGCACCGTCAGTCGCTGGACGATGTGTCTGTCATTGCAACAAGGTCGCGCAAACTTGTCCAGTCTCCCCCGAGCCGGCTGGCCGCACACAGCTGTGACTCCTGCTGTGTGTGCGTCGCCACATGACAACGAAATACCTCTCACAAGTCTGCGCACCCGAGACGAGCTCATAAAACTTCATTGGGCTCTTCTTCCTCATCTACGCTACAGTCAGGGCCTCGCATCTTCCGACTTCCTTATGTTTGGAAAAATGAAGGAATACGTGGATGATGGTGACGTTATTTATGCAGCAATACGTTGGCTTCGACGTCGACCAGTAGTGTGGTACCATGGTGATATACAGTCCCTCACAGTGGAAAATGGAAATGAGCGTTTGGCGTCATTGGTCGGGAGGCCCCGTACGGGGCAGGTCCGGCCGCCTTGGTGCAGGTCTCATTGGGCGACCTGTTCGCCGGATGGGGATGAAATGATGATGAAGAAAATTCTACACCCACTCCCTGAGCGGAGAAAATCCCCGACCCAGCCGGGAATCGAACCCGGGCCCGTTAGGACGGCAGTCCGTCACGCTGACCATTCAGCTATCGGGTCGGACGGCACTCCAAGTAAAGATGTGTAAGCCCGTAGCACTGAATTATGTTGGAAAACACTGTTTTGTAGCCAAAAGAGTGGGGCCGCGCGCAACCAACCTGCTTTCGTAAAAATTCTGTTGTATTATTTACTGAATGCCCCCTTGTAAAATTGTCTAGGTTGCTATGCACCAACATGTTCCTATTTAGTTTTATTCTTACAAAATCGATGTTTCGATTCCTGTGCTGGGATCCTGAGACAGACCGCAGCAGAGTGGTCGAAATGTCGGTCGTTCAAGAAGAAATTTATGTGAATGATGACGCTGCCCATCAACTGAGAAATTATACGTACGACAGAAAAGGTCACAAATGATTTCAGTCAAGGTAGAACCTCGAGAACGTCTGGAGCTGCTTGAACCAGATTTCCCAAACAGAAGGGCGCAGGACAGAGCTGGCAGCAGAACAAGTGCTCCATGGTTTGCGCACTTCCGCGGTCTCAGTTGGTAGTCGTGACTGGAGATCTGAGTCTGAACCTTCTGACTCCAGAGCGTAGGCGATTGAGAGCACGCGACGTAGAGCACAACTCTTAATGGCTAGGAAGGAGATTTCCAAATAGTTAAGGCTAATGAAGATCGTTTACAGCTTGTGCAATACATGTAACCGTTGCAAGATGTTGCTGGTTTCCATTAATCTCTTTCTGTATTTCAGTCTGTGGACGATTGATAATGGATGGCTAAAGGAGGTGAACACGTTTATTCCTTCCACGCTTTCAGCACCTCACAACGGATGTCTGGAGCATCACAGTTAGATAATATACCTCAACTAGACGTGTACGCTTCAGACAACCAGTAAATCGGTACCCTGTCGGCGATTTTGGCGTGAGCAGACGTATTAGTATGTTCTGTCACACGCTTTCAAAGAAAGTGATTAGTATTCAGAAGCATGATTCTGGGAAGTCTGAAAATTACTTACCTCAATGGGCTCAATACAGTTTCCAGTCACAGAAAACCAGATGTGGCGAACAAAGTGAGTTTTGCATCAACTTGCATTTCAAATCTCTTATCTATAACTACATTATTGTTGACGGGACGTTAAATTCTGGCACTACTTCGTTCGTACTTCACATGGTAAAATTATCTTTTTTATTTCTCCACCGTTCTAAAAAAAAAGGCGATGCTGCCCATCTCCCGTTCCCAGCCAGACGCCTTGCTCAAGTGTCTTTTCATCTAAACGTCGAAGGGGATCTTTGGTGCGTCGCCACATTTTTTTCGCCTTGGGAAAGTAATCATTCCACTTGAAATGGACTTCTTCTTTTGTGGCGCAAAGGAACTAGTTAGTCTGCCATTTATTAAATAGCGCCATGTGGCAGAAACATGTCTAAACCACAATGACAGATCGCTGGAAAATATTACATGAATTATTTTTGTACTAAGCGGACAAGGCTGAAAGTTCAGCTTTCGCTTTATTTTTAATCGGTATTCCACAAATGAGACTACCGACGTGCACAAAACACTGACGTAGTTTCATTCCACACATTGTTAATCGTTTATCGTTCTACACTACATGGTGCTTTATCTCGATATTTTCCTCTGCGGATATAATTTTTGTACACACCGTACATGAATTATCTTCAAGAGCAGAATAGCATATTTGAATTCAACATCCACCCCTTTTCTACAGAAGCTGAGTTATAAGTCATGCCAACCTTGCTTAGATTTCACTTGACAAAAACCATATCGAGTACAGGGTGCTTCACAAAGTTTTGACGATTTCAGATTTGAATAACACGCTCTAACAATAAGATACAGTGATGATGACGCCGTCTATCAGTAGTGTGGTATTTCGTCCCATATACAGGTCACTAAACATGTCGTAATGGCTGAAGCACCAACTTGTGTTCGCAGTGGAGTGCTTTCTTCGCTACGGCGAGTCCATCATGCGCGAGCAGAGTGTCATTCGTAAGCATTTCAAGCTTAAGCAACGATATTCAATTCCTGCTCGTGGAATAATACTGAACCAAATAAGGAACTTCCGTGCAACTACCAGTGCTTCGAATAGAAAGTCAACGGACCCCCCGAAAACCGTCCGAACTCCCGAGAACATCGAACTTTTGCCTAGGAATTTACAAGCAAGCTCTCGTCGTTCTTTACGAAAACTTGGTCCCAACAAGACGACGCGATATGCCATACATCTAACAAGACATTGCAGGTTCTTCGTGAAGCGTTTGGTAACCGCGTAATTTCCAGCTGTGCATATGTCGAACGGCCGCCTCGCTCGCTAGATTTAACCGTGCCACACGTTTTCCTATGGTGTTGTTTGGGGCGTACTGTGACCGGCCGAGAGGATTGCAACAGTTAAAAGATCGAATTCACGATAAAATTTCCAGAATTCCGCTAGCAGCTACGAAAGCTTTGTTCAAAAACTGTCTGAAACGCGTCGAGTGTTGTATAGCGGCGAGTCGTCATCATTTTTCCGATGTAGTATTTCATAACTAAACTCCAATAAATATTGTACCTTTTATAAAATGGACAACTGTGTTTCGCGATTTGTTTGTGTTATTAAAATCTGAAATCGTCAAAACGTTGCGAAACATCTTCCAAAATATTTTGTGACGAAACTGATTCGAGATTATTCATTTGAATAAAGCACGCTACACGGTTCAATTGGGAAGCCATACAAATAAAACTGTTCCGCAGGATTAATCGACACGTTACTGCGGATGATGACCCAGTGGCACTGCAACACAATTGCGTTGATATCAACGAGCTCTTACGTAGCCTGAAAATATCCATTTGGGCTCCTTACTAAGGATATTTTACCATAGACATCTTTGCAGGAATGTTGTTGTTGTGGTCTTCAGTCCCGAGACTGGTTTGATGCAGCTCTCCATGCTACTCTATCCTGTGTAAGCTTCTTCATCTCCCAGTACCTACTGCAGCCTACATCCTTATGAATCTGCTTAGTGTATTCATCTCTTGGTCTCCCTCTACGATTTTTACCCTCCACACTGCCCTCCAGTACTAAATTGGTGATCCCTTGATGCCACAACACATGTCCTACCAACCGATCCCTTCTTCTAGTCAAGTTGTGCCACAAATTTCTCTTCTCCCCAACCCTATTCAATACTTCCTCATTAGTTATGTGATCTTCCCAACTAATCTTCAGCATTCTTCTGTAGCACCACATTTCGAAAGCTTCTATTCTCTTCTTGTCTAAACTATTTATCGTCCACGTTTCACACCCATACACGGCTACACTCCATACAAATACTTTCATAAACGACTTCCTGACATTTAAATCTATACTCGATGTTAACAAATTTCTCTTCTTCAGAAACGCTTTCCTTGCCATTGCTAGTCTACATTTTATATCCTCTCTACTTCGACCATCAACAGTTATTTTGCTCCCCAAATAGCAAAACTCCTTTACTACTTTAAGTGTCTCATTCCCTAATCTAATTCCCTCAGCATCACCCGACTTAATTCGACTACATTCCATTATCCTCGTTTTGCTTTTGTTGATGTTCATCTTATATCCTCCTTTCAAGACACTGTCCATTCCGTTCAACTGCTCTTCCAAGTCCTTTGCTGTCTCTGACAGAATTACAATGTCATCGGCGAACCTCAAAGTTCTTATTTCTTCTCCATGGATTTTAATACCTACTCGAAACTTTTCTTTTGTTTCCTTTATTGCTTGCTCAATATACAGATTGAATAACATCGGGGATAGGCTACAACCCTGCCTCACTCCCTTCCCAACCACTGCTTCCCTTTCATGCCCCTCGATTCTTGTAACTGCCATCTGGTTTCTGTACAACTTGTAAATAGCCTTTCGCTCCCTGTATTTTACCCCTGCCACCTTCAGAATTTGAAAGAGAGTATTCCAATCAACATTGTCAAAAGCTTTCTCTAAGTCTACAAATGCTAGAAACGTAGGTTTGCCTTTCCTTAATCTTTCTTCTAAGATAAGTCGTAAGGTCAGTATTGCCTCACGTGTTCCAACATTTCTACGGAATCCAAACTGATCTTCCCCGAGGTCGGCTTCTATCAGTTTTTCAAAAAAAATGGTTCAAATGGCTCTGAGCACTATGGGACTTAACTTCTAAGGTCATCAGTCCCCTAGAACTTAGAACTACTTAAACCTAACTGCCGGCCGCGGTGGTCTAGCGGTTCTAGGCGCTCAGTCCGGAACCGCGCGACCGCTACGGTTGCAGGCTCGAATCCTGCCTCGGGCATGGATGTGTGTGATGTCCTTAGGTTAGTTAGGTTTAAGTAGTTCTAAGTTCTAGGGGACTGATGACCACAGATGTTAAGTCCCATAGTGCTCAGAGCCATTTGAACCATTTAAAACTAACTAACCTAAGGACATAACACACATCCACGCCCGAGGCAGGATTCGAACCTGCGACCGTAGCGGTCGCGCGGTTCCAGACTGTAGCGCCTAAACCGCTCGGCCACTCCGGCCGGCATCAGTTTTTCCATTCGTCTCTAAAGAAGTCGCGTTAGTATTTTGCAGCTGTGACTTATTAAACTGATAGTTCGGTAATTTTCACATCTGTCAACACCTGCTTTCTTTGGGGTTTGCAGGAATATCGTGACATAAACATATGCTCTATTCTTCTCAGTGGTTTGGTGATACAGCTGTCTGAAACTTTTGGCGTTAGCCATTTTGGAAACTTTAATGAGATGAACAGTTTCACAGAAACGCGCGCACTTTTTACGCAAATGAGGAGTGTGGCAGGTGTTACCGCCTTGGCTTGTCTGATCTGGAGGGATTGGAGCAGCTTAACAGAGCAGTTCGTATTCCCCGTCTCGTACTAGCATGTGCAGTGTATGTGGAGACGGAGTACAGCTACGGTCACGGCAGCGGGACTGCCAACGCTTCTAATCGAGAATACCGATTGTGTTCCCTGACCGAACAATGCCCCATAGAAAAATGTTACCTGTCATTTTCGACACCGTGAAAGTGTTGCGTTATTCCTAACGTCCGTGTGGAGTTAATGACGTGTAAATGAAGTACAGAACATCAACGGGTGGCTTTAGAAGAATTCCGGCACAATTAGAAATTCCACGTTCATGAGTGCTGTGCATGTCGTTAGGGGGTCCGCAGAATATAAAGCTATCGTTAGTATGCACAGTATGTCGAAAGATTTACGTATTGCAGATTATGGGTTCTGATTAGCCATGACCTCATGCAGTATGGGGCGAACACAAACTAGTCATGACCTCATGCAGTATGGGGCGAATACCAACTATTAACTACGTATACTATCTCATCAAAAGTATCCGGACAGTACTAAGCGACCTTTGAGGTGGTGCAAAGAGGGAAGCCACTCGACAGTGGATGACTCGAAATGAGTGATGAACCATACTACGCTTGTGGCAACATTACTGGACGGGCTTGGAGAATGCCTGGACACTGTAATCTGCCATCACCTGCAGAGCCAACAGTGAAGTTCCGTGGAGGTGGTGTTACGGTACAGGGGTGTTTTTCGTAGGTACTGTGCGAGTCCCCTTATTGCGCTTAAGGGAACACTAAATGCGCAAGATGTCAACATGTTTTAAAGCGTTGCGTACTGCACATAGTAGAGGAACAGTTTCACAACGCACTCCGTCATAAAGTAGCATTTGTCATCCAATGTTCTGTGGACAATAACATTCCTTAAATGGAAAATCTTGCCCTGAGTTCCGACCTGAACCCAATGAAACACCTTTGGGATGACTTAGAACGTCGGCTTTGTTCCAGACCTAAATTCCAACAACACTACCTTGTATAGCTTCGGCTCTTGAGCGAGTACTGCCTGTCATTACTCCACAGACATTCAGACGCAATATTGAAAATGTGCCCAGCAGGGTTCAAGCCTTCATAAACGGAAGGGTGCAGGAACTCCATTAATATTTTTTGTGTGTAGAACCTTGCACATGCAATTCCTCACTGTGCTATTGAAAGGCTATATCCACTCCAACGAAGGTGGTTTCCCGACCAGGTGGCAGATTTCCATTGATCTATGGTTTTACAACGATGATTCATTTTTTTTTCATCCTATGCTCGCAGTAATCACAATTAACGATATCATATATTCGAAGGAACTTGAAAACATTTCTGTTATCTCTCAGCCACTTTGCTACCATCGGTCGAATATCAGTGAGCTTTACGTCTGTGACTACTTAATTACTTTTGTGCAGTGAATATTTTTCATGTAAACGATGAGTTACCTCAGAACCTTATCCCGTTATTAGAATTAATTACTTGTTATACAGATCAGATTCGCGATACACGTTATGATGTGCAACGTATTATCGGAACAAACATAGAATGTTTATACACATTTTAAAAAATTAAAAATAATATTTATGTGGCTGAGTGCGGGCTATTTACAGCTATTTTTCTTTAAGAATGTCTAATTATCTGTGCACAGGGCTTCCTCTATGATGTAGAGGGAGAAACATTCTTCATGTAAACTTCTGTAATAGAATATTATGACTGACATAATCAGATCTCTTCCATAAGTCACATAAGTCACATTTGTGATTTGCACCCCTTTCTGTGTCAAAGTTAGATTCATTAAAGGATAACGCAGACAATCGTTGCATCTAATTTTGTAGTTTTTGTCCTGTTACTCTCAAGTGTAGATTGAATGTTGATAGCAAATTTCATAAGTGAATAAATTTGGTGTGATGCTCTGATTAATATTGACAGTTGCTTAAAGAGATACTTCGGAAATGTACGAGTGCGTAACCCCATGCGTGATTTTTTTATCATTTAAAGATTTTATTAAATGTGAAAAACGCTGACTTCGATTGTGTAAGTATCTCGTTACTACGAAGGTGAGTGACAGAGGTATAGCAACGTGGACCAGGCCGTGGACGATTAGGAAAAGTACGCTACAATACATTCTCCCCTTACCTGGATACTACTGATGGGAAGTTCTTAACCCAGAGACTAGGAACCGGCAACCTCCCAAGTCTGGAGCCATCGTATTAGCACGTGTTAATGACCTCAGTTGCGGCACTTCGGATTGGTTGCCATGACATGGACCACCGTCTCGTTCTACGAAGAGAGTTCAATAAGTAACGCAACATATTTTTCTGGAAACCAATTGGGATTTATTTAGGATTACAGTAATACTAACACGAATTCTTTACAGATGAATGGAAATACTGGTAGAAGCCGACCTCGGGGAAGATCAGTTTGGATTCCGTAGAAATATTGGAACACATGACGCAATACTGACCGAACGACTTATCTTAGAAGATAGATTAAAGAAAGTCAAACCTACATTTCTAGCATTTGTAGACTTACAGAAAGCTTTTGACAATGTCAATGTTGACTGGAATACTCTCTTAAATTCTGAAGGTGGCAGGGGTAAAATAGAGGGAGCGAAAGGCTATTTACAATTTGTACAGAAACCAGATGGCAGTTATAAGAGTCGAGGGACGTGAAAGGGAAGCAGTAGTTGGGAAGGGAGTGAGACGGGTTTGTAGCCTCTCTCCGATGTTATTCAATCTGTATATTAAGCAAGCAGTAAAGGAAACAAAAGAAAAAGGAAACAAAAGAAAAATTCGGAATAGGTATTGAAATCAATGGAGAAGAAAAAAAAACTTTGAGGTTCGCCGATAACATTGTAATTCTGTCAGAGACAGCAAAGGACTTGGAAGATCAGTTGAACGGAATGGACAGTGTCTTGAAAAGAGGATATAAGATGAACATCAACTAAAGCAAAACGAGGACAATGGAATGTAGTCGAGTTAACTCGGGTGATGCTGAGGGAATTAGATTAGGAAATGAGACACTTAAAGTAGTAAAGGAGTTTTGCTATTTGGGGAGCAAAATAACTGATAATGGTCGAAATAGAGAAGATATAAAATGTAGACTGGCAATGGCAAGGAAAGCATTTCTGAAGAAGAGAAATTCGTTAACATCGAGTATAGATTTAAGTGTCAGGAAGTCGTTTCTGAAAGTATTGGTTTGGAGTATAGCCATGTATGGAAGTGGAAGATGGATAACAAATAGTTTGGACAAGAAGAGAATAGAAGCTTTCGAAATGTGGTGCTACAGAAGAATGCTGAAGATGAGATGGGTAGATCGCATAACTAATGAGGAGGTATTGAATAGAATTGGGGAGGAGTTTGCGGCACAACTTGAGTAGAAGAAGGGATCGGTTGATAGGGCATATTCTGAGGCATCAAGGGATCACCAATTTGGTACTGGAGGGCAGCGTGGAGGATAAAAACCGTAGAGGGAGACCAAGAGATGAATACACTAAGCAGATTAAGAAGTATGCAGGTTGCAGTAGGTATTGGGAGATGAAGAAGCTTGCACAGGAGAGAGTAGCATGGAGAGCTGCATCAAACCAGTCTCAGGACTGAAGGCCACTACAACAAAAACAACAGTACACGATATAATTCCCCACTCTGCTCGCTACAAAACCCTCTTTTTCAACATAATCTACTTCAGCGCGACGGCCTTACACGTCCTTACTAGTAGGGGCTGTATGCCCGCATGGTACTACTCAAGTGTTCGACGTCGGAGTCAACGTTCTCCTGCATCAGCACCTCTCCGTCATCCTCGTATTGCTTCCCGCGGAGTGCATCCTTCACTGGGCGAAACGGATGGAAGTCGGAAGGTGCGATATTCGTGCTGCTAGATGGACGAGGAAGAACAGACCAATGAAGTTTCGAGAGCTTCTCCCGGGTGCGTAGACTTGCATTGTCATTACGAAGAAGATGTCCGTCTGCATTTTTGTGGCACCAAACACAGTACAAGAAACACAGCTACGTGCGGCCAGCCAGCACACTGGAGATTGGACAGGTTTGAGCGACCTTGTTGCGATGATGACAGATGCCTCTTCCAAAGACTCACCGTGCTTTTGTTCACTGCCACGTCTCCGTAGACATTCTGCAAGCGCCTACGAAAATCTGTGAAGCCCTGGTTTTCCAATAAAAGAAAGCCAATGCTTGGAAGACACCTCCATTACAAACGCCACCTATCGGAATTTCATGAAACTACAGGCGCTGAAGCGGGATATGTCTCATAACAAAATTCACCTATTTTTCAACTGAAACTGGCAGAGAAAAAAAAATTCTTCTTGAACCCCTCTGCTACAACGTAACTATCGCGGGTAGTAAGTCGGTACAGCGTGAAGTATTTAAGCCCCTTCCCGTGCGTTTGACGTAATTTTCTCCCGGGACCACACAGCGGAAGGGCCCATGTGTGGTCTCCTCGGCGGAGCCGCGTGGGGAACGCACGTGTCGACACGGTTACGGTACGGGGAGGCCACACATGTGGCGGTTCAAGGCCCGCCGCCGCGATGACTGCTGCGATAGCGCCGTGTGAACGCGTGTCTGAGGTGCTCTCCCGCTCCCGCAGTGCGCCCTATCTGCTGTTTACCTGCCGTGCACTTCCAGCGGCCAGTGTTCTTCGATATTCGCTCCTCCATATCTCCGCCCGCAGCAAATTCGTAAACGGCTATTGCAGATATTGACTGGCTGGAAGTACTGACGATGTCGGAAACCCGTATTACTTTCATGTAAGATCTTAATGTGTGTGCTTTTCCAAAGTTCGAGCTGCATGAAAAGTGTGTTAGGTGTGAAACTGTATCCTGTCGAAGACTGTAATGAACTCTTGTGGCGTTTTCTGCCCAGTCTGCGTTGTTACGGAAGGTTGTGTACTTTGTGCTTCTCGATGCATGGAATGAGAACGTCATGAAGACCCTGTTTACAGGGGAAAAAAAAAGATTCAAATGGCTCTGAGCACTATGGGACTTAACTTCTAAGGTCAACAGTCCCCTAGAACTTAGAACTACTTAAACCTAACTAACCTAAGGACATCACACACATCCATGCCCGAGGCAGGATTCGAACCTGCGACCGTAGCGGTCGCGCGGTTCCAGACTGTAGCGCCTAGAACCGCTCGGCCACCCCGGCCGGGATTACAGGAAAACCTGGTGATCTATACATACTGTAAGTCAAAGGCCCCTTCATCGTTTTCCTGTCTGTATTTGAAGGCTAATCTTAGGAACTACTGTACGGATTGTGAAGCGGTTTTCACCCATACACGGACTGATTCACGAGGAAGTTTGTGTACACATTATACCAGTGGAAAATGCTCCTATAGGAGCACCGAAAGTACGAATATATTCCTGTTTGTTTAAAGACTCTGACTAAGAAGTGGTTTACCAGCTGCCTCATTCTACCTTACTTAGCACCTTGAAAAATTTTGCTAAACATTTTCGCATGCAAACGTATTCGTACTTTTTTTAGCATGCAACTCACTCCAAACGCACATATGCTCTCTTAACTGTAACTCGCTCACTAGTCCATCGCTGCAAGTCGCTCATATCCACCCACTCGCAGTGGCCCTTTCTCACTCAGCTGTTCAGTCCAAGTCATCGTCATCATCTCTTCGTATCTGTCATTGTCTTCTGTGTCACCATCTGTCCTACTACTACAGTCTCCTCTCACTGTCATTGTCTCCCTCATACTGCTAATATCTCATTCTTTCCTTCCGACTGCACCTGTCTCTTCTCACTCTCACTAGTCATCTCTTCCTCTTGTCATTGTCATACAAGTTGTCTCTCATTACCACTGGCTCTCACCCACTTCCACTTTCTCTTACTATTGATTCCTACCGCCCCCCCCCTTATCCCCCCCGCACCCCCCCCCCCCCCACCCGGCACTATCTCCTTCACTCCTTTCCTTGCAACTCTTTTGTCTCTGTCAACTGTCGACTATACTCAACTGCCACAGCGTCCCTCTCCTTCTCTCTCCTCTCATGCTGCCACTTTCCCCTTCGCTCTTTCTATAACACAATCACTGTCTACTGTCTTCCAATATTTACTGTATTGTCGGCCGGGATGGCCGAGTGGTTCTAGGCGCTACAGACTGGAACCGCGCTACCGCAGGTTCGAATCCTGCCTCGGGCATGGATATGTGTTATGTCCTTAGGTTAGTTAGGTTTAAGTAGTTCTAAGTTCCAGGGGACTGATGACCTCAGCAGTTAAGTCCCATAGTGTTCAGAGCCATATGAACCATTTACTGTATTACTTTTCCGTCTTTTTTTCACTGCCACTGTCTTCTCTGTCAGCATAAAAAAACGCGAATACTTTTGCATGACAATATTTCTTAGAAGAATTTTAAAAGTGCTGTGGATGTAGAATGAGGCAGCTGGTAGTGTTTTAAATAAACAGTAACATATTCGCATTTTTTGTGCTCCGATAGGAGTATTTTAGTGCTGGCTCCCTTCTTTTCCCTGCTGCAGCAGGGCATGTAACATATAAAAAGAAATGTATCGGTCAGTAAAATTTAGGTATTCTACTTACTCTTGTGAAATTGAAATAACACAAAACTAATTTTATGCCTCAGACCAGATTTTACGTGCAATAAAAAGGTGATGCGGTACTACAGCATGGGAACATAGGGTTTTCAGATGATAAAGAAGACACTCCATAGCATATTTTTCTGTACTACATCACTTTGTAAACTACATTTTCACCTCAGTCCGTATTTAACGAGCGTATTTTATGTGTACAAGTACGATAAGTTTAAACTTAAGCATCTCGGAAACTGTTAAGATATGAGGAAAATATTCAAATTTGTTCAACATCGGGATCTTAGGCACACATCATAAAAATTTCAGCAATTTGCTGTACATAGCCGTCTTGAAATCCTCGGCTTAATTTTGGCCCAATGGTGACCGCGAAAATAGAGTACAAAAAATTCATTTTTCTGGTGTTTTCCGAGGAACCGCTCATCGATTAAAGGTGCCTCTGTAAGTCCTATCAAGCCCACCATACACCATATCAAGTGCAAAAAGAACCGACCAATTTGCTCCATTTGTCTAAACACGAGGAAGCGTGTATACCCATGTATTGACCCAATACTGTAGGATAGCGACACTAAGACAATGCTTCTGTTGGGTATACAAATGGTCCCTAGTCCAAGAGCTATCCAAAACCATTGACGCCACCTTTTTATCACCAGTGGAACCAGAGGAATGACATACAGAAAATCTTGTCTTTATGCGCGGCGTTTTGGAACATATTAGGTACGCATGCTGTCGTAACCATATTGGTTACCACTTCAGGAGACCAGGCGTTCAGCCGTGAATACTTCGTGCTACCCATGCGAAACAGGGGACGGTCGCTAGTAATTATTAATCAAGACGTAACACGTGTTGTTGTGGGCGTACCGGAGAGACTAAGAATTGTATAGTTACTCTTTGGCATGCCCACATTTTTATCATGCACACAGTACTGAGAATATTGCATCTCGTTGACTTCGGCAATCAACACGTGTTGATATCACATTGGAAGGGAAGTCCACTATCGGCTGGCTCGGGGACTGGATGTTGTGTTGTCCTTAGTTTCGTATGTCATAATTGACATCACCATTGAGGTGGTCAAATGGGCAAGGCCCGAAAGCCAATAAGTTGGAAAAATATATATGCTCGTCGCTGCAGACGATCTTTTTCTGCCGGCGCTGCAGTCTGGAACCGCGAGGCCGCTACGGTCGCAGTTTCGAGTACTGCCTCGGGCGTGGATGTGTGTGATGTCCTTAGGTTCGTTAGGTTTAAATAGTTCTAAGTCTAGGGGACTGATGACCTCAGATGTTAAGTCCCATAGTGCTTAGAGCAATTTGAACCATTTTTTGATGTGACACACTAACATCTTCTGTCGCACTTCCAATTCATCTGATGGTTTTCCACTGATGGATAATGGGACTGGAAACTGACCATGAATCCAATTAAAAGTAACATACTGCTTATAAAGAGGCGAAGTGTTCGGTCACACAGATGACGAAAAATCAACGGAGACAGCAGCTAACGTAAAATACCCGGAAGTAACCATCTGGAGCGTCCTAAAGTTTTATGATGACACAAAACAAACTCTGTGGATGGCAGATAATAAGCTCTGAGTCTCTGAGGAATCTTAAAAGTAAATTTAACTCATACACGAAAGAAGTGGATGACAAAACACTTGTTCGACCGATACTGGAGTATTGCTCATCATTCTGGGATCCTTATCAACTGGGATTAGTAGAAGAAATTGAGAAGATTCAATGAAGGGCGGTGCGTTTCATCTCGTGATCCTTTAGTCGGCGTGAGGGCGCTGCTGAGTTGTTCAACAAACTCGAGTGGCTACAGGAGAGGAGTTATGCATCAGGGAGAGGTTGACTGTTAAAAATCCGATAGCATATATCCCAACATGTTATTCCCTTTCAGAGTCGTCTCACTAAACGACCACGACGAGAAAATCACAGAAATTAGAGCTCGTACTGAAATTTATCGATAATTTTCCCACGTACCATTCTCGAATAGAGCAGAAATGGATGGAAAAATATTAGTACCAAAACTATTCTTCGCCACACACCGTACGATTGGCTGCGGAGTATAGACGTAGATAGAGATTATCATTAGCTTACCAGTGACCTCTGTGTTCACCCAAGTGATGGTATTGCTGGTCCTACGTGTATGCAGTGTTAGTCATTTCCTGGTGGGGTACTGTTCTTGAGATCCTACAAGCTTGTTCCATTGTGTAAGGTCACTGTAATCCTCGGTCCATATCATGTGACATGAACGCGCCTCATAGCAAATGCTCGACTCTTTCGAGATGTAGCAGTAGGCAAAGGAAAGTGACCGAGCGGTTCTAGGCGCTTCAGTCAGGAACCGCGCTACCGCTACGGTCGCAGGTTCGAATCCTGCCTCGGGCATGGATGTGTGTGGTGTCCTTAGGTTAGTTAGGTGTAAATAGTTCCAAGTACTAGGGGACTGATGGCCTCAGATGTTAAGTCCCATAGTGCTCAGACCCACTTGAACCACTTCATGGTTTAACACTCGCAACTTCGTTAACTTAACCGAGCGAGGTGACGCAGTAGTTTGCACATTGGACATGCATTCGGGAGGGCGACGGCTTAAATCTCCAGCGGGCCATCCTGATATAGAGCCTCGCTGCCGTTAACTCCAGATGAAATGTTACGTGCAGAGTTGTTTGCCCAGAAACACTTTACAGCGTGCAACAATGTTCAAGATCAACAATTTTAGCACTTCGAATGAAATCTGTGATAATAAACACACGAACCATACCTAAGTTATGTATGTTCTTGCATTTCGTATCACAGGGCAGGCGTTTGGGGAACGTCTTCTTCTGACGGTGGGACAGTGGTTTGCGGCGTTGTTGTCTTGACAATATTTGATAAAGTCAGACACATGTTACGTCGGTGACGTTCTCTGAGAAGCTTCTTTCAAATGCCAGAGATAAACATATATTGTATTGTATTGTATGTTAACCGGGGACCTAGAAACGACGGAGAGGCTCCGTCCCCGCCGCAGCCGCATTGGTCCATAACCCCACGATGACTACCGCAGTTAACTTCACCCCTCCGCCGCCCCTCACCGAACCCAGGGTGATTGTGCGGTTTGGCCCCCAGTGGACCCGCCAGGGAACGTCTCACACCAGACGATCGCCGACATAGTGTAACTGAGGCGGAATAAGGGGAACCAGCCCGCATTCGTCGAGGCAGATGGAAAACCGCCTAAAAACCATCCACAGACTGGCCGGTTTACAGGACCTCGACGCAAATCCACCGGTACTCAAGATAATATCCACACCGCGTCTTAGAGCGGAGGAGTCCCATCAGTGCCGGTCAGGCCCCATTCCGCGCTATGATATTCCTCCCCAATCGGCGGCGTTCCATCGGCAGCAAGCGTCGCTTCCGAAGTGGGGGAAGTGGGTACTGGCACGATGTCCGATACGCCCGCCGTAAAACACATGTTCCGCTGTCCAAACAGGAGAGTACCCGGCGATTGGCGCGGGCAGATACCGCATATAAAACTGGCGCTGCGCTGCGCTGCGCCGCCCTGCGCCACGGCGAGCCACGGAGACAGATAGCATCGCGCGGGCGCACAGTAGCGGCTGCTGCTGCCGCCGGCGCTGGCCGGCTTTGCACGCCGCGCACACGCCACTCATTTCCCTTTCCGATCGCGCGGCCCTCAGCCAAGAGACGGGCCTCTGGCCGCTGGCTCGCCTCCAGGGCTCACGTAACGCGCAGACTCCCCCACAAACCAGCCAGCTCCATCTGCAGCTCCTGCATCTCCCACGTATCAGCACAAACGAGGGACGATGTTTAGTGTAACTATGAAAATAACGCTATAGAATATAGTCCGCTTTTTTCTTTGTTGTTATTTCAGTTCCTCATGAATGAGCGGAATGGCGGCAGATAAAACCGCTCTTCAGTCGATGGTTTTATTACGTATTTAATAGGGGTTTTATAATACGGGTCAACGGCATTGTCGCAGTGGTAACACCGGTTCCCGTGAGATCACCGAAGTTAAGCGCTGTCGCACTGGGCTAACAGTTGGTTGGGTTACCATCCGGTCTGCCGAGCGATGTTGGCAAGCGGGGTGCACTCAGCCCTTGTGAGGCAAACTGAGGAGCTACTTGATTGAGAAGTAGCTGCTCCGGTCTCGGAAACTGACATACGGCCGGGAGAGCGGTGTGCTGACCACATGCCCCTCCATATCCGCATCCAGTGACGCCTGTGGGCTGAGGATGATACGGCAGCCGGTCGGTACCGTTGGGCCTTCATGACCTGTTCGGGAGGAGCTTCTTAGTTTTAAAATACAGATTGTTAGAGGTACAAGTGCAGACAGTGTGACCATTGGTACCTTAATATATACCCATTTCAATGTGTTACTTCTTTTTTCTCTGCGGTTGACAGTCTTTTCGCAAATGCATTACATCATTTAGTTCAAATGGTTGTGAGCACTATGGGACTTAACTGCTGTGGTCATCAGTCCCCTAGAACTTAGAACTACTTAAACCTAACTAACCTAAGGACATCACACACATCCACGCCCGAGGCAGGATTCGAACCTGCGACCGTAGCGGTCGCGCGGTTCCAGACTGTAGCGCCTAGAACTGCTCGGCCACTTCGGCCGGCCATCATTTAGTACCCGATGTTTTCCGCACTGTCGTAACCACAACACTAAGTGGGCTACGCCTGTCAGTATAAACTAACCGTTTTGCGTAATCGCGTCCACACTTCCAACACCTTACCTGCTGCCCAGGGGAAAATAATAATTAATGGCTCACTCTTACCATATGTACTTGAAGGTATCAGCCAACCATAAAATATGTTACTCCTACCTATAATTATTAATTTGTAAATGAATTGTATAGTGATGTAATGACGTTTAGTACGCTATTACAAATTTGCAGCTATACCCCAAACACCCTGTAAACGGATGAGGGCATAATTCGAAAACACATTTCTCTCTGGGTTTAAGAAATTTATTATTTCACTTACTATTTTCTTTTAGTCTTATCCATGTACAAGAACAGATGAAATGTCGCACATAAATCGGCATGAATGTAGCACAGATTATTTTAACGTAATTTCTAATGTGCTGGTACAACCAAGCATTGTGGTGTTTAAGGGAAAAAAATCTGCATAAAATATCGACATAAAAATCCTAGCAGATGTCTTCAGTGTTAATGAAAAAGTTGTTATTGTATCGTTCAAAAAGAGGACCCTGGCCGTAGTCGTCACCTGAAAGGGAGTGTTCAAATTTTTGAAATAATAATTTGTGCTAATAATTGACTTTTAAATTTTAACCTCTCATCGGTTGCATGAATGCATATTTTTTTAGACGGCTTGTAATACATTTTTGTTCAGTGTGGTACACAATGGATAATTCGTTGCTTGTAATCACGAATCTGAAATATGATAATACAGATAGGGACACATTCATTGAATAATTATTATCGTTTTGGGACATGATCTGGAATAGCCTTGCGACAGAAAAGATGGGTTTGTTAGACTTTTACTCATGGATTTAGTATGCCAACCTCAAACAGTTTATTTATAGAACAAAGAACATGCACTCAATCCAATGACCCTGCTTGTGGTAAAATAGTTACGTGGCCCACTGATATAAACAAGCTAGCACATACATATTACTTAGCTCTTACAACTGGTAACGGACAGTAGGGTGCAAGAAAAAGTTGGAGAAAGATTTAAAAAAAGGCATGGATAGTTAAAAGTAAATGATTCACCCATTCATTCGAGCACATAGTAGGAAGTAGTACTACTCTCTATTATAATCAACATCTACTTGACTGCCGCACACCAAGTGGAAAAAACGGATTCTAATTTGATGGACTATAGCGAAATTGCTATAAACGCGTTAAATTGGGCGTTAATTAAAGGAGAGAAATTACCCATGCATATACACTTAAGCGCCAAAGAAACTGGTATAGGCATGTGTATTCAAATACAGAGATATGCGAACAGGCAGAATACGGTGCTGCGGTCGGCAACGAGTGTATAAGACAACAAGTGTCTGGAGCAGTTAGATCGCTTACTGCTGCTACAATGGCACGCTATCGATATTTAAGTGAGTCTGAACGTGGTGTTACAGTCGACGCACGAGCGATGGGACACAGCACCTCCGAGGTAGCGATGAAGTGAGGATTTTTCCGTACGACCATTTCACGAGTGTACCGTGAATATCAGGAATCCGGTAAAACATCAAATCTCCGACATCGCTGCGGCCGGGAAAAGATCCTGCAAGAACAGGTCCAACGACGACTGAAGAGAATCGTTCAACGTGACAGAAGTGTAAACCTTCTGCAAAGTGCTGCAGATTTCAATGTTGGGCCATCAAGAACTGTCAGCATGCGAATCATTCAACGAAACATCATCGAGATGATAATCCAGTAAAACATCAAACTCCACTCATGTAGCTTTGATGACTGCACGACACAAAGCTTTACGCCTCACCTGGGCCAATCAACACAGAGATTGCGCTTTTGATAAATGAAAACATGTTGCCTGTTTGAAATCGTATCGAGCGGATGGACGTGTACAGGTATGGAAACAACCTCCCGAATCCATGGACCCTGCATGTCAGCAGGGGACTATTCACGGGCTCTGTAATGTTGTAGGTCGTGTGCAGTTGGAATGATATGGGACCCCTGGTATGTCTAGATACGACTGTGACAAGTGACACGAACGTAAGCATCCTATCTGATCACCTGCATCCATTCATTTCCTTAGTGCGTTCCGGCGGACTTGGACGATTCCAGCAGAACAATGCGACACCCCCACACATCCAGAATTGGTACGGAGTGTCTCGAGGAACACTCTTCTGAGTTTAAACTCTTCCGTTGCCACCAAACTGCCCAGACATGAACATTATTGAGCCACCTGGGATGCCCTGCAACGTGTTGTTCAGGAGAGATCTCCACCCCCTAGTACTCTTACGGATTTATGGAGAGTCCTGCAGGATTCATGGTGTCAAGTCCCTCCAACACTACTTCCGACATTAGTGTAGTCCATGCTACGTCGTGCTGCGGCGCTTCTTCTTGCTCGCGGGGGCTCTATACGATATTAGGGAGGTGTACCAGTTTCCTTGGCTCTTCATTAGATATTCATTCAACAGATAAAGTCCCATATTATCGAAACATGTGCACGTTCACATTCGGATTCTACACAGTGAAGACGCGGTCCCGGTCTCGAAGTTCACTGTAGATTATCGTCAGCCTTATTAATAGCTCATACAGTGGGACAGAAATATTTGATAGTAGTATTTCAGAACACTGATGTGCCTAAGACACTGTTGGTTGCACGTTGTAGCTACTCAGATGAAAGGACATTCATCTATTCGAGAAATACTCAACCAAATTAATAATAATGCACGCGTTTGTTAGATAAGTGCCGAAGACGCAAGAATTTGGTATTAACATGAAGCGCAGAAGGGGCAGATAGTGGCACCTACCACGTGGGAAGCTAATGAGACAAAAGCACGAGTTCCTAATGTGCTTAAAATCGGTATATAAGCACATGTAGGTGACACAAGGTTAATATTGCATGAACCACTGACACTCGCGATGAATTTAATTCGTAAACGGTCCAGAAAAACATGACCACACTGTATTATAATGTCACTTGGCGGTAGATCCGTTTAAAGCAAAACGTCGCCACATAAATCGCAATTATTTGCTCACACGGAATATTAGACGGTATGGAACATAATAAGTACTCTTTAATACCCAGAAGTTGAAAAAGAAACGTTAAACATTATCATAACGTACGTATGAGACATCCTGGTACCTGAATTCAAATCGCGACAGTATCTGTGAAGGACTCCTGTGCTCACACCTACCATCGCCGAAAGAGTGTCGTGGGATGGCCGCTAGCGTGCGTTCCCGACTTGAAACGGTGGAGGGGATGGGACAAAGAGTAAACATCGCGGCACTGTGTAGCCAGCTTAAGGGGAGGTTTACTATCTTTGTCCCGAAAAAAGCATGTTCTTTGAGATTTTTTTTCTCGTGATGTGTTATAGATATCAATTTCAAATTTGGTCAAAATGTTTATTGAAATTTCCTCTACAAACTGGAAGTTTTTCGACTGGAAATGTCAAGAGCAACGGCGGAAGTGCCGTCGGAACGAAACAAAATTTCGATGTAGGCCTTCGCGCACGGTATGTCACAGGTCACCCGGCTCGTGTGAAATCAAAATTGAGTTGACGTTAGCGAAGTGTATATGATTCTTTAGGAGTTGTACCTCGCTTAAGTTATTTGGACCGTAGGAAACAAAATGGCGGCCATCTGAAAAAATAGGGTTTTTTCATCGATTTTTCGACTTCGTCGCCCAAGTGAAAATATTTATAGTTGATGGATGGGAATAAAAGTGGTACAACTCCTAGACAATTTAGTTAGCTTCGTCGGAAACAAACAACCATGCCAGTCGGTTCGGTAGATTTGAAGTTACCATACCGCGCGATAAAAAAACTTCATTTCGAGGAAAACGCGTTTGAAGTTTCGACTGCATCTAAATGCAATATTATGCAACGTACGTTCAATCTGCTATTCCGGGTCCATAAACAAGTCCTTCCTCTTCCTCACAGAGGGTGTTCTGCTCGATCTGGGCCATCCTGCGCTGCTCCAGAGCCGCTCGTACGGCCGGTGACAAGCGGTTTTCGGCAGCTTGAATCCGGTGGTCGTCCGAACGATTGGCGAACTGCGTCGATCAGAGTCCCAGGGTGACGTCCATCGTTGTCATGGTCTTCAGAATTGCTGAATACCATTCCTTGAAGCTGCTCACTACCAGGAAAGTCGCAGTCTCCACAGTCTTCTCACCAGAATGCAAATGCTTGGGGGCTAACTTCCAAACACACGCGATCAAACTTTCATTTGTATTTTGTGTGTTTCCTCCCAAGCACCGGTCCAATAACTTGTCCTCCGAAAGAAAAAAAACTGGTGCGTGAAAAAGGCCTATTTCAGGCAGGTGCATTTTTTTGTTCAAACGCGAATAACAAACATTTCCGTTCCGTATTCGGAAAAACCGTTTCAGGGGTGGATTCTAAACACTTTTATGGACCCAAAAATGCAATTTTAAAAAATAGATGTTTGGAACCAAAAGATAGTAAACCTCCCTTTAAAGCTATCGTCGCCGAACAAGCGTACCCTGTCGATGTGGATTAACCTCTCCGCTCCAGCTACTGAACCACCTCAAGTTGGCAGAACTGCCATATTACACTTCAGGTTCCAGCCGCCTATGATAGTTTAGAATTCAAATCAGCCACACAGTCATGCATTCCGGGTTTCATTCATCGGAGGAAGTACGGTACTCGTATGCACAATATGTTGTTTCACTTCCAGAGGCTTGTTGCCGTCGCCTACAAGCAACTCGATCTCTGAGATTATTAACATTGAGACCTCTAGTAAATGAAACGGGTCTGACTGTTACGTTTAAGTATTAAAAGCAGATGAAAAGAAATGATTTTTAATACACTTTGATGGACAATTTTATTTTTAATACATTTTAGATGATTCTATGCTATATTTAAAATATAGTCTCTGTTGAGAATAACTTCGTTATGGCATAGTAGTGATATTGGTAGTGCATGAAAATGAGCATTTTCATGATGGAGGTGGTATGATGACATTAACTGGGGGGGGGGGGGGGCTTGCAGAATCGAAAGTGGTGATTAAAAGTGACTGAGTGGATGGGGGGGGGGGGTGGATGGTGTGAGCTGGGGTGTTGTAACTAGCGCTGCAAAGAGGGGTGTGTCTTGGGATGGGTTCCATAGTTGGTTAAGTGGAGTTGGTTGGTGTTCCGGCGGCAGAGGATGGATAACGCAGGGTACCTGAACTGGTGATTAATGCATAGGACATTAGGGCCGGGACTGGGTTTTGTGGTTAATTTTTTGGATCCGAAGGCGCCCCAAGAAGAGAAGAAAGTGTGGGAAGTGGATGACTTGGCACAGGGTGCGACATGGGAAAAAGAGGCGGATGCTGGCGGCGAGGTTTGATATATGTCGTTCCAAGATTTCAAGGGTTTGTAGAATTGAAAGGAGGTACAGCTCCACCAGCTATGACATATTTTAGGAAGGGGAGCAGTGTATCCTCTTACGGCTGTCAAATATTTTATTTTTTTTATTTTTATTTTTATTTTTTATTTTTATTTTTATTTTTTATTTATTTATTTATTTATTTTTTTGTTGGTGTACCTTTCGCGTACAGTTCGTACTCGCTCGATGCACAGACTAGTGGGTGTATTCGAGACTTGTAAGTGCAACTCCACACTATTTGCGTATAGAACAAAACTCATTTTAATGAACCACTGGGTGGTAATTTGTGATATGATCCAGCTGCCTGAAGATGACGAATAATATCCGAAACTTCAATCGTAATAAATAAAATGTGAAATATTCTTTCTATAAATTGAAACGAATACTTACATGCCTGCTGTGGATAATGGTCACGCCATCAATCTTGTTTAAAAAAAAAAAAAATATTTGACAGAAGTAAGCGGAAATGATCAGTTTTGATAGTCAGTACGAATGCTGCGGATTCATTCCACATCAAATTAAAATTGCTCTTACTGAGGCATGCCATCTTTTTCTTCTTCCTCTTCTTCTTCGTCACTTCAAGGATTAAGCCACTCGCCTGCCATTTCTTCCATGGTCTTCCAGGATATCGTTTACATTGTGTTTTCTAGTTCAATAATTGTTATTTTAGTCTTTCTTTTGGCGACCTATTGATGTTTTCTAGCCATTTTACTCTCCTGCTTTTCCCCTTAGGTCCAATGCATTCATTTCTGATTTCAGCCCTGAGACAGCAACATAACGCATGTTACATAAACTTCGTTTCAGTGGCTTATATATGCATATTGTCGTGCTTTCTTATTGTTCACTATTCTGAGATACATGTCAAAACATGGGTAGCCATTATACTTGTTGTAACCGGGGCTCACAGTCATACAGAACTTTTTGAAGGACATCATCTTTACGCCAGTGACTGTTGTAGGTTTATTATTACACTATTACAATTTCGACCTTAGGCCATTATCAAGTGCTGATATTATGGCTTTAAGCCATGTCAACGTAATGTAAGCTGAGACATTTGTATGTCGTTGTCAGTCCTGTTAAATACATTCGTGTCGTAGTTAAGAATGCTCGCACTATGTAACTACACACATTATCGAGTGTGTATTCTTGTTTTATGACATGTTCTGAATCCTTGAGGTTCTCCTCACGATGGATGTAACGTATAAAAAGTACTTATAATCTAATTTAATCCCAGCTAAGATAGATAGATTTCCGTGTTTACAAATCATTTCTGATGAACACCGTAATGTTTCCTTTGATAAAACCACATTCGTGTCGTAGTTAAGAATGCTCGCACTATGTAACTACGACACGAATGTATTTAAGAGGATTGACAACGACATACAAATGTGTCACCTTACATTACGTTGGCTTAAAGCCATAATATCAGCACTTGCTAATGGCTTAAGGCCGAAATTGCAATAGTGTAATTAAAAACCTATAACGGGCACTGGCGTAAAGACGATGTCCTTCAAATAATGTATAGCCATTACTTTATAAAATTTTGTTTTAATTTCTTTCCGCATCGTCTTGTGTAGCGTTCTTCGTATTGTACCTCAATAATCTCATATTTATTTAATTTATCTTGAATGTCAATTTCAGGTTCGTAGCTTACGTCATTACCCAAGAAGTCAAAATGGGAAACTTGTTCCAAGACCGCTTCGCACTACTTTCAAATTTGTGTTATGCGTGGCAGAAAACGACGACCGCCTACATTCTCGAAACATTATCGAGTGTGTATTATTGTTTTATGACATGTTCTGAATCCTTGAGGTTCTCCTCGCGATGGATGTAACGTATAAAAAGTACTTATAATCTAATTTAATCCCAGTTAAGATAGATAGATTTCCGTGTTTACAAATCATTTCTGATGAACACCGTAATGTTTCGTTTGATAAAACCACAAATGATTCCACGCCATTCGTCTCCACTTGAACTAACGTTTCAAATTCCAGTTCTTACCCCGCTTCAGTCTGACCTAGTTTTTTTTTCTTCCTGACCGAAACAATAAGATAGACGTTCATGTCTCACAACAATCAGTGGGAAATAATCCCCCTTCTAGTAACTACGTAAGAAACCGCTCTACTAGTATTTACTACGTGTATTTAGCCATTATTGTCGGGTAAACTGAGTGTATAATTAACAACTTTATATCATGATGTTTCTAGCTGTTACGGAGATTCGGGCTTCCTTTGTCCAATACTAACGAAATTACCTGGAAATTTCTACTAACAACGTTCTTCTCTCAGGTCCGCGCCAAGACCCGCCCCCTGGCGTGATATACCTGGCGGTACCCACAACATCCTTCATTTATGCCGGTCACGCTTCGATGTTAATCGCTGGAGTGGGAAACTTGTTCTCAGATTCAAATTACTCAGACATCCAACGTAGCATATATAATAAATTCATTTGCATGTGATTAAACGCTCAAGAATCCCACTTATGAGCAGTGCCGGCTTGTAATGTAACCACAAACAGGACGTCGACTATTAGGAGGGGAGTTGCATTTCGTTAATCGCTGGCATTACTTACGAAGCGCTATTTTCGCTGTTGTCGGTGGAGGGGTGTCTTCCGATACCACGTGATTTCCCAACATTCAACCATTCAGTCTCTCTTTCGCTCACAGAGTAGTTTCCTTGTTGGTGTGGTTTTATTTATACAATTTACCCAAACAATTATCGATATCTTCATCATCGTCATCACTCTGCAAGTTCGTTACAATTGTTACCATCTCTCGCATCTCAGTAGCCAGGATTTTCTATCTTACCGATGCCCTATTCTCAGTCCTCCGACATCCACGGCTTCCTGAACGCCCATACTCCCTTTCCATCTATTGCGTCTTCCCTTTCTTTTTCTTTTTGAAGGTGTGTATTATTCTTTTGAGCTATCTGTCTAACACCGTTGTTTTAACTTGTCGAAGTAGGCTGAACTGTCTTGTTTCAAGCGTCTTTATAATGCTTGATTCAAAACTCAGTCTCTCCCTTACTTCTTGATTGCTTATCCGATGACTTATTGTCACTCTATAGCAGCGTTTCAAGTATTTCCTTCTCAAAAGGGAAACTCCGCATCGCAGCCCCCTCAGATTTAGTGGTAAGATGGCCAGAGGATAGCACGTCAAATGTTCAAATGTGTGTGAAATCTTATGGGACTTAACTCCTAAGGTCATCAGTCCCTAAGCTTACACACTACTTAACCTAAATTATCCTAAGGACAAACACACACACCCATGCCCGAGGGAGGACTCGAACCTCCGCCGGGACCATCCGCACAGTCCATGACTGCAGCGCCTGAGACCGCTCGGCTAATCCCGCGCGCCAGCCCGTCAAAACTGTACACATATCAAGCATGAAAACAGGAACAAGGTGCGCTGAACTGTGAAAAAAGAAGCAAAACAGGAACAATAAACTGTCCACGCTCAAGATGTATAGCATCGAGCGAATTTTAGTAGGCGTGGGATTGTGGTGATGTTGTCTCAGTGCTGGACTCCGAAAGGGGAGATCCGTGTTCAAATCTCGTTAGTACTTTTTTTTTTTTTTTTCCTTCACAAAATTAAGAACTGTCCGTCCGGTCATTGACGTGTCTGTTCGCTCTATTCAGATCTGTGGCTGTGTCGTGGTGTAACGTCCGTTTGCAACGGCGTGGTGTAAGAAAGGGACCTGCAGACGTACCTACTTCCTACTTGTTCTACAGATGTACCACATGTTATAACTGTTCGATTTTGGAAGTTTTAACTTTTGAATCCCTTTATTGAGACACAGCTCACACCCGTTTATTTGTTGTTTTCATTTCTGTGAGAGGTCTATGGGGCATCTCGCCTGCTGTCACTATTCATCACACTTACTTGCGACGGTAAAATATTCTTACCACATGACTAATATTCTGCAACCCGTGTATCACATGACAATTGCCAAGACTGCAGAATGAAAACAGACACGTCAGTCATCGGACGGAAAGTTCATATCTTGTAAAAAAAAATAAAGTATGGAGTACGAGGACTATGTTACCAATAAATCTGAGGCTGGTGTCATGGGCCCTTTTTTTCATTATTGTTTATAATTCCCCAATATTTGCTCTCGAATGTACTTACACATTCATCTATTGTTTGATAATTTGTCTCTTGGTGTTCTTAACTATTTCTTTACTCTCCAGACTTTATTTAGTAGTGTTATTGTTTCGCTACCTGACTAACTCTGCTCGTTATTTCTGTTTTACTGTCTCCTTTAGTTTTATCTACACTCCTGGACATCTGTATGGTTCAAATGGCTCGGAGCACTATGGGACTTAACATCTGAGGTCATCAGTCCCCTATAACTTAGAACCACTTAAGCCTAACTAACCTAAGGACATCACACATATTCATGCCCGAGGCAGGATTCGAACCTGCGACCGTAGCGGTCGCGCGGTTCCAGACTTTAGCGCCTAGAACCTCTCAGCCACCCCGGCCGGCGACATCTGTATAATCAACAACTTTTTACTGTCTCTTGACCTACCGATAAGTTATTCACAAAGCCTCAAATTGTCTAGCATGAATTCATTACCAAACCCCAACTCACATACTCTTTTTTCGCTTTTGTTTGTCCCATAGTTTTATAAAAAGGCAACATTTTCGACACATATGATGTTCAGTTTACTCCAGTAGTGGAGTAGATTGAATATCATAACACAGAAAATTTTCTGGAGAAAGTTTTGTCATTTCATACATGATCTTAACTTGAGTAGCATATAACGCATGTTATCTTCATCTCCTGGTGTGATCACCTGATAGTCAAGAAACTGTAGAAAATTATTTTTACAACAGGTGCTATCCTTCTCCAGGTGGACAGTGCTTTGTACATATATCTTAAAGAGTGTATAGAAATCCTCGCCTTAATCTTTTACTGACTGAAAAAAAAAAAAAAAAAAACAGGTGGATGTCCCTAACTATGGCGAGCTATATTCCAGTAACCAACTTAGCAAAACACACGTCGTTGAAACATGCATTAACGTGTAAATCCTCCACGCTGTGAAGAGTTGCCATAACCTTATCGCAAGTGAAACGTCTTTGCAGTTTCCATTTTTCTTGGGACGTTAAATTCTTGTTACATAATAATGACAACAAAAGTAGATGTTTCCCAGCGGACAATGAAAACAAATGTGTCTTTATTAGTAGCATTTGTGCTTTTGCGAACTGTTTCCTGATAGAATACAAATTTGTGTAAAAAGAGCTTATTTAGCTTATGTCTAATATTCCACATTTTTTATCCATCGTTACAATTCACAATCTGATTCTAGGGTATCCGTAGACCGAAGTAAAACAGAAACGGGAAACTGAAACTTGATTCGCTGGCAACGATTTAAAGCGTTTTAAGTATGTTTACTGACTTGCCTGACTTTATGGGTGCTTGTGTGTTACTTATATCAGTAACTTTAGCCCAGTACTATCGATCTACCACCAGTAGACGCTGTCCATGTAGGGATAATCCAGAAAAGTAGTCCCACTGTAAATGCTTGCACAATGTTTGGCCTTATCCTTAAACGTACAGTAGCAGCACAAGAATTAGGTGACCAAGTGAATCAATACGGTTGTTAACATAATGCACACGTATTTGCAATATTAAGATTAGAATGTTGTCATACATAGCTGATATAAAAATAAAAAGCTATCATACTTTGCCTATTTACATTCTCTAACGTCATCATTCTTTGGGGTGGGTCATCCGAGTCCAAAAGCGTGTAATACGAATTACGTATAGTGTGAATTCAAGCACTTCATGCAGACTGCAGAGGCCTGTGTGGTGAACTGGATATTCTGGCTGCCGCTTCCCAACACATTTGTTCCTTGACATAACTTATCATCAGTAATGTATCCCTTTTTCCAAGCAACCGTTCTCTTCCAGGAATCAGTACCAGAAATTAAAGTGAGCAACATAAAAATTTAAAATTACCTACTTTGGTCCACAAAGGAGAACCATTATCGGAACAATCATTTTCGAATATTTGGCAGTAGTCACAAAAAGTGTAGCAAATAATAAAGTTTAGTTTAAGAGGAGAGTGTTCTGGAGGCCAACTCTGCTGCTCAAATGAGGAATTTCTTAGTAGAGTCGACTCATGTGTATATATCATTAACAATGTCTTGCGTAGAATCTGACTTCCGTACGTCTTCATTGCATTGATGTTATCATTTTAAGTAAATGTCGTAATGTACCATAGTATACTGTAAATATACATGTTTTATGGAGTTTGTTATTACCTCTTAAGTGAAAATATGTTTAAGTGCCACATCTGTGACCACCACACCACTTAGGATACGTGGAAGAGACATTGGCATATGTGTTTTTTGTAAGAACGCATTACATAGGACTACCGGTGTTTATGACACGTCCTGCGTCCTTGAGATTCTTCTCATTATAGATCTACGGAACAAAAAGTACATCATATCTAATCCCCATCGTGACATATTAGGGTTTTCATAGTTTCTGTAAATGATTATTGGCGAACACTTTGCAATGCTTACTTTGGTACAACCACCAATGATTGCACATAATCCCTCTCCAGCTAAACTAACGCTTCAAGTTTAAATTCATGTTCTGAATCAGTCTAACTCTAACCTAGTTTCCCTCCTTTCTCAACAGAAAGTAAATAAATCAATAAATTTAGTTTCCGTTCTTCCTCAACGAAAACAAAAACATACACACCTCTGTCACTGTATTAGTTCACACCGCAACACATCACAATTACTGACCCGTAAAGCGTGACTCTTGTGATTTAGGATTTCTTCCGCAGAATCTCCTCGCACGTCTGGGAGAAAGCTCTGCTGCTGGGAGGTTTGCAGACGCCACAGAAAGCGGCGCCGCTGGCCGAACTGAATCGGCCAAGTGTTTGCTAGCCGGGGGAGCGCCCCTCCGCCCTCCGATATTAAAACCCCTTCCTTCCGCTTCTGGCGCGATTGCTTCTGGTCGAGCAGTCGCTTCTATTGGAATTTATTGGCTTTTTTAAGTACCGCTGGAATGCTATCAATGTAGCATAAATTTTATTTATGAAGAGAAAGTAAATCTTCGTTAGCGACCCCAGATTTGCTAGTTCACGGATTTAGGCTGAAATTTTGTTTCTGTATTCCCCGAACTTCTTTGAATGGACGCAGCATTGCGCGTAACTGAGCACGTGTTCCTGTTTATCAGTAAGGTGTTTTGTGTTTTGAACTTTCGGAAAGAAAGTCTGATGTTATCCCATTCCGCTTTACATTGCGAGGAAACGTTACGCAACTTCAAATACGCCCCATCAGGCAGGTTTTTTTCAGTTTGTGAGCCACATCTGAATGGTGGACTTACGTTTTTTCGTAGAATACTGCATTAAATGTTATTTCGGATAAAGTGTTCAAGCAATGAATAAAGTTTAGTACTTTTTCGATTGGAATCGTCTTTATTTTTTTTATTTTTAGGCGCGTTTAAGAGCAGGAATGGCTAGAATTCGTAAAAGCAGTAAAATATGTTATGTATAGTCAGATACTAATAGTACTGGCTCCGCCAGAAACAGATATTGCTCAGTTGAATTTCCTACACCGAATTACGACCATGAGACAATATTGTTCCAACAATAATAGACCTTGCAGAAATTATGGGTAATTTAGAATGAATGTACAGCTTTTTTATTCCTCAAAGGTCGCTTTCCTGACAGTTCAATGAAAATACTTACGCATTTCCCACTTGTACAAAAAAAAAATGGTGCAAATGGCTCTAAGCACTATGGGACTTAAGATCTGAGGTCATCAGTCCCCTAGACTTAGAAACTACTTAAACCTAACCAACCTTAGGAGATCACACACATCCACGCCCAAGGTAGGATTTGAACCTGCGACCGCAGTTCCCGACTGAAGCGCCTAGAACCGCTCGGCCACAGCGGCCGGCCTCACATGTACAATTGGAAAGAACGTTGCTGAGCTAAATTGCTCTAACAATTATAAAATGTTGCGGTGTAGTAAGTTATTTCATTCGTCTTCTTCTTGCACGTGTGATTAAATTTTATGCTCAGGCTCGCGCAGTGTAGCTGCAAATTTAGGCTCTCGAATCTCATTAGCAGGCGGCTAGGAAATAGGATGCAAAGCTGTAGAGACAAATCGATATATCTAGCACAGTGCCAAGGAATATAGAGTAATGTTTTGTCTTGAAGAACTGAAATGCGATCTCCGGCTAGCATCTGCATTTATGTTCAGCCATACGTTTCTAGAGGTGTTTACGTATTTCCGACCCCTGTACATCAATTACTTTGAGTGTTCTAATGTCGATAATTTCGTATTTCATAAAATATTCCAACCGAAGAGACTTGGCATATGAACCATTTCTTATTTTCATTCAACACTCGCTACATCAAATAGTAACATTAATTTGTGAGCCGGCCGCTGTGGCCGATTAGTTGTAGGCGCTTCAATCCGGAACCGCGCTGCTGCTACGGTCACAGGTTCGAATCCGGCCTCGGGCATTGATATGTGTGATGCCCTTAGGTTAGTTAGGTTTAAGTAGTTCTAGGGGACTGATGACCTCAGATGTTAAGTCCCATAATGCTTAGAACCATTTGAACCATTAATTGGTGACACTGAACAAAGTCCACTACCAGACATAACTGATGCTTTAATGCAGTCACAACCGGTTTTCGGTTTATGTCTTGTAGTTTCTGCACAGCCGGCTTCTGAAGCCTTTGATGTATAATACCTATGAATACCTCTATATTATATACACATCAAAAAAAGTATTGCATCACCCACGTTCCCAGAACTCCTAAAGACAGATGTTGACTGTGGATATTGTATCACAGACACAGTCCTTCAGACTGTTCAGAGATGTCAATAAACCTGCCCAAAGATGTAAACAACCATGCACGAGCAGTGCCTATTACATGGAGGGGGTCCGACAGCCGATCAGTTCCACTCATTCTACCAGGAAGGAGGTACACGGCTCGTGTTGTCTGTAACTCAACAGTGTCTAGACGATCAATGCTGCGGCATGACTGCGTGCACATTGTTGCTTTGTTCCAGGAAGGGCTCTCAACAAGGGAAGCATCCAGGCGTCTGGGAGTGAACCAAAGCGCTGTTGTTCGGACATGGTGGAGATACGGAGAGACAGGAACTGTCGATGACATGACTCTCTCAGGGCGCCCAAGGATACTACTGCGGTGGATGACAGCTACCTACGGATTATGACTCGGAGCCACCCTGACAGCAACGCCACCATGTTGAATAATGCTTTTAGTGCAATCACAGGGCGTCGTCTTACGACTCAAACTGTGCGCAATAGGGTGCATAATGCACAACTTCCCTCCTGACGTCCATGACGAGGTCCATCTTTGCTACCACGATACCATGCAGCGCGGTACAGATGGGCCCAACAACATGCCTAATGGACCGCTCAGGATTGGCATCACGTTTTCTTCACCGATGAGTGTCGCACATGCCTTCAACCAGACGATCGTCAACGACGTGTTTGGAGGCAACCCGGTCAGGCTGAAGGCCTTAGACACACTGTCCAGCGAGTGCAGCAAGGTGGAGGTTCCCTGCTGTTTTGGGGTCGCATTATGTGGGACCGACGTTCGCCACTGGTGGTGAGGGAAGGCGAAGTAACGGCTGTACGATACGTGAATGCCATCCTCCGACCGATAGTGCAACCATATCGGCAGCATATTGGCGAGGCATTCGTCTTCATGGACGACAATTCGCGCTCCCATCGTACACATCTTGTGAATGACTTCCTTCAGGATAACGACTAGAGAGATCAGCATGTTCTCCGGACATGAACTCCATCGAACATTCCTGGGATGGATTGAAAAGGGCTGTTTATGGACGACCTGGCCCACCAACCACACTGTCCGCCCCCGGTAGCTGAGTGGTCAGCACGACAGACTGTCAATCTTAAGGGCCCTGGTTCGATTCCCGGCTGGGTCGGAGGTTTTCTCCGCTCAGGGACTGGGTGTTGTGTTGTCCTAATCATCATCATTTCATCCCCATCGACGCGCAAGTCGCCGAAGTGGCGTCAGCTCGAAAGACTTGCACTAGGCAAGCGGTCTACCCGACGGGAGGCCCTCGTCACACGCCATTATTATTATTACCAACCACACTGAGGGATCTATTCCGAAACGCCGTGGAGGAGTGGGACAATCTGGACCAACAGTGCCTTGATGAACTTGTGGATAGCATGTAACAACGAATACAGGCATGCATCAATGCAAGAGGATGTGCTACTGGATATTAGAGGTGCCGGTGTGTACAGCAATATCGACCACCACCTCTGAAGATATTGCTGTATGGTGGTACAACATGCAATGTGTGGTTTTCATGAACAGTAAGAAGGGCGGAAATGATGTTTATGTTGATCTCTATTCCAATTTTCTGTTCAGGTTCCGGAACCCTCATAAACCAGTTGATGCAAAACTTTTTTAATGTGTGTAGTTTGCACTGGTCTGCATTTAGAGTGACATCTGACGTTGTACACAATCTCACTTTAACATTAATATTGCCAGTTTCAACCGTATCAAACCTTTCTTCATATCTAAAACAATATGCAACAAGGCACCCTTAGTCTTGTTGAGAACCAAGTGCAGTCAGTCCGACAGTATAAAACCATAAACGAGATAATTAGTACATGCTAGGTATTTGACGAATATTTTGGGACACTGTTAAGAGCTGCAACTTATTTATGGAAAGCTGCAGGCTCAGGCCAAGGCCTGGAAAGAATCCGAGAGTGAAAGAAATCGGAGCGGCGCCGCGCCCGGCCTCGCTTCGCAGGCTGCGGAGGCGGCGACTTCATTTCTTCGCCTCCTCCTGAAATCAGACGAGGTAGGCCCTCTCCTCTGCTTACACTTCGATGGTACGAAAAGCCTTAGAGACCAAGTTTGTGTTACGATTCGAAAAGAAATGGAAAAGAAATCGGCCGTGAATTTTATTAAGGATCCACTCCGGTGTTCTTCGAGATAGGCAGTCGCGCACACTGAGGAGGTACCAGGCGTTGTCGAGGACCGACTCGTAATTTTTATGTCTCCTCGTTCCGCAGTTTCTGCGTCCCACTTCTTCTTGCAGCTCATGAAAGTTTTACGAATGCTGTTGCAAACGTACGGAGATGCAAATGCTAAGGATTATTTTACTTCCGCTCATCTATTTTCGTATATAACTGCAGTAGTAATCGGCAACAGTTTCGACAAATTCTTGACGGATGTTTACTATTGGTTATCCAACTACAGACACAGTAAAGTGGTGGTGTCACCGTATGACATTTTCATTGCAACATTCCCTTTATTACAATATATAGGGAAGAGCAGCAGAAGTAAAATGATAGCCACATTTCAATTGTTCACACTACATCTGAACTGGATCCTCATTCTGGAGGGGGCGGATTTCAAGTCCCTCGCTGCCTGTCCAAATTTAGGGTTTGTATGCTTTCACTAAAGCGATCAAGGCAAATGCTGGAACGGTTCTTTTGAATGGGGTACGACTGCTTTCCTAACACATCCGTGTTCAGTTAAAGCTAGTGTTAAATCTCGAATGACCTCGTTGTCGAAGATAGGTTAAACTCTAACTTTCCTTCCCTTCCTTCTGCCCTTCCCGCTGTCAGTATTTTGGACGGAAGATGAGTGCAGTGTTAAGGAGAAAACCTTCTCTACCAAGAAATTACTTATGGGTTTTCAAAACGTAAACCACTAGCGAGAATAACACACATCAATACAGAAGAGTACCAGAATCGGAAGAAGAGAAAAATTAAGTTGTGTTGTTATGGTCTTCAGTCCAGAGACTGGTTTGATGGAATTCTCCATGGCAGTCTATCCTGCGAAAGCCTTTTCATTTCAGAATAGCTACTGCAACCTACATCCTTCTGAATCTGCTTAGTGTATTCATCTCTAGGTCTCTATCTACGATTTTTAGCCAACACGCTGCCCACCAACACTAAATCGGTGATACCTCGATGCCTCAGAACATGTCCTGCCAACCGATCCCCTCTTCTAGTCAAGTTGTGCCACAAATTCTCTTCTCCCCAATTATTTTCAGTATCTCCTCATTGGTTACGTGATCTACCTATCTCATCTTCAGCATTCTTCTGTAGCACCACATTTCGACAGCTTCTAAACGCTTCTTTTCTAAACTACTTATCGTCCAAGTTTCACATCCATACATGGCTACACTCCATACAAATACTTTTAGAAAAGACTTCCTCACGCTTAAATCTATACTCGATGTTAACAAATCTCTCTTCTTCAGAAATTTTTTCTTGCCATTGCCAGTCTACATTTTATATCCGCTCTAATTCGACCTTCATAAGTTATTTTGCTCTCCAAATAGCAAAACTCATCTACTACTTTAAGTGGCTCATTTCCTCACCCAATTTCCTCAGCATCGCCTGATTTAATTCGACTACATTCCATTATCCTCTTTTTGCTTTTGTTGTTGTTAATTTTATATCCTCCTTTCAAGGCACTGTCCATTCTGTTCACCGAGCGAGGTGGCGCAGTGGTTAGCACACTGGACTCGCATTCGGGAGGACGACGGTTCAATCTCGTCTCCGGCCATCCTGATTTAGGTTTTCCGTGATTTCCCTAAACCGTTTCAGGCAAATGCCGGGATGGTTCCTTTGAAAGGGCACGGCCGATTTCCTTCCCAATCCTTCCCTAACCCGAGCTTGCGCTCCGTCTCTAATGACCTCGTTGTCGACGGGACGTTAAACACTAACCACCACCACCACCACCACCATTCTGTTCAACTGCTCTTCCACGTCCTTTGCTGTCTCTGATAGAATTACAGTGTCATTGGCGAACGTCAAAGTTTTTATTTCTCCTCCATGGATTTTAATTCCTACTCCGAATTTTTCTTTTGTTTCCTTTACTGCTTGCCCAATTGAATAGATTGAATACCATCGGGGATAGGCTACAACCCTGTCTCACTCCCTTTCCAACCACTGCTTCCTTTTCATGCCCCTCGACTCTTATAGCTACCATCTTGTTTCTGTGAAGATTGTAAATAGCCTTTCTCTCCCTATATTTGACCCCTGCCTCCTTCAGAACTTGAAAGAGAGTATTCCAGTCAACTTTGTCGGAAGCTTTCTCTAAGTCTTCAAATGCTAGAAACGTAGGTTTGCCTTTCCTTAACCTATCTTCTAAGATAAGTCGTAGGGTCAGTACAGCCTCTCGCGAACCAACATTTCTACGGAATCCGAACTGATCTTTCCCAAGGTCGGCTTCTACCATTTTTCCATTCGTCTGTTAAAAATTCTTGTCAATATTTTGCAGCCGTCAATTATTAAGGAGATATAGTTCGTTAATTTTCACATCTGTCAATACCTTCCTTCTTCGAAATTGGAATTATTATATTCTTCTTGAAGTCTGAGGGTATTTAGCCAGTCTCATACATCTTGCTCACCAGTTGGTAGATTTTTGTCTGGGCTGGCTCTAGCAAGGCTATCAGCATTTCTAATGGAATGTTGTCTACTCCCGGGGCCTTGTTTCGACTTAAGTCTTTCAGTATGCTGTCAAATTCTTCACGCAGTATCGTATCTCCGGTTTCATCTTCACCTACGTCCTCTTCCATTTCCATAACATTGGCCTCAAGTACATCGCCCTTATATAGACCACTTATATACCCCTTCCACCTTTCTGCTTTCCCTTCTCTGCTTAGAACTGGTTTTCCATCTGAGCTCTCGATCTTCATACAAGTGGTTCTCTTTTCTCCAAAGGTCTCTTTAATTTTCCTTTAGGCAGTATCTATCTTATCCCTAGTGATATATGCCTCTACATTCTTATATTTGTCCTATAGCCATCCCTGCTTAGCCATTTTGCACTTCCTGCCGATCTCATTTTTGAGGCGTTTGTATTCCTTTTTGCGTGCTTAATTTACTGCATTTTTTTATATTTTCTTCTTTCAACAATTAAATTCATTATCTGTTCTGTTACCCAAGGATTTCTACCAGCATTCGTCTTTTTACCTACTTGATCCTCTGCTGCCTTCACTATTTCATCTCTCAAAGCTACCCATTCTTCTTCTACTATATTTCTATCCCCTGTTCCTGTCAATCGTTCCCTAATGCTCTCTCTGAAAGTCTCTACAACCTATGATTCTTTCAGTTTATCCAGGTACTATCTCCTTAAATTCCCACCTCTTTGCAGTTTCTAGAAAAGTATTCTGTGTAGTAGTGAAAGCATTATCTCGAAGCTAAGTGAATCCTCACATAGGATAATTGTTGCTGCTCTTATAGTGGATGCAACGTAACCAAGGGAGCCCAGATGTACAACAGTAATGAATACGGCAGTCGTGAATCCTGTCAGTACCAAAACAACGCGAAGGGAGCACCATTAGCAGGGAACTACCAGGGTAGGCTTCCCAAACCACTCATCAGTGATGCATATGCCCATAATAGAAAAACATGCGTGATCACTATCCTCCTCCATTATCTTTACCTGAACTTGCAGCTATTTTATAGGAAGAAAGGGATAAGATTCTTCTGGGAACCCTACAGCATTTAACCATTCCGAAACGACTAGAAACTGCATTGAAGGCCAAAAGGTTTCCTACATTGTATTAGGAACTGTGATGTGTTTTGTTTTGTTTGAATTTCTTTCTCCACCACTCGTACATTTTCCGTGTTTTTTTTCCATCGCTAAAAGCAACTGCGCCGATGGTTCCTTTGAAAAGTATACGGTCAAATTGTTTTCTCATCGTCCTCCAATCACAGTTTGTGCTCTGTCTTCAATGGACTCTTAGTCGTCGAGTGTTTTCGACACAGCTCGTGCAGTGTCACGAAATTGTCGGTGACACACGCTACATGTAATCGCTGACCTAACATATCTGCTAGCCTTTTTACAAGTTGTATTGTACGTCAGGGAACATTTTTCTTACGTGGCTGGAGTTTTTTTTTTTTTTTTTTTAAAAAAAAAAGAGAGTACCGTACCTCACTTCGTAATAACAGAACCCTTATAGCATCACGTTGTTATCCATCTGTCTGTCTTCCGACTGTTAAAAACCCTTTTTCTTAAGAACGGGTAGACGTATAATATTGAAATATATGTCGCGTAGTAAGGTCTACGTCCCCTTGGCGATGTAAAAGAGTGAAGCTTCTAAGTCAGTGCAGTCAAATGATGAGACCATAAATGTCACATATTTTTATACTTGCAAACTCACTCATCAAACCCTGTAGGGTACTTCCCGTTGGTCTAGAATCATGAAATTTGGCAAGAAGCAAGGTTTCACACTACAACCAAAGGAAAAAATCCGAGAACTGTTGTAATTCTGTCACTTGAAAACACTGTTTTTCGTTTCTTATGAGGCATTTTGTCCGTCTGTTAAGACTCCCTTTCCTCAGGAACGGGTAAAAATACTAAGTTAAAATTTATAGTCAGTTGGCGGTGTAAAAAATGTAGGCTTATAAGTCAATGCAACGAAAAGAAATAGACATTTGTGGCACATATTTTGACACTCGGAAACTTTCTCATTAATATCTTGACGTATAATCATGAAATTTGGCAAAAAGAAAAGTTTCACATTACAAGTAATGGAAAAAACTGCAAAATTTGTGATTTATGTAATTACATCACACTAAAAAATTTTCTTTTCTCGTTTGTTATAAGACTTCGAACTTGAAATTAAAACATTATCGAAAGTCTTGGAATCTCTAGCGTCGATAATAAGCAATAGTCCTCGAAATCCTCGATTCCCTGAATGGATCAACTGTCTATATACATAATTATGTTAGCGCGGAACCCTGAGTGCGCGAGTTGTATTCGCACCTTGCCAATTTTATTTACGTGTAACGACTGGTCACGAGGAGACTGTGAAGACAGCCCGCGCTGTCGAATATCTGCTCACAAGGAGTAATGCGCCGAAAGCCGTCGCCCCTCGGAGGAACGATCGCATATTCTGTCTTTCTTTTCCGTGAAATTTTTATCGTAAGTTTCATGACGGAAGGTAATGGAATTGGTGTGAATGTTGTTAAATTTATAGGATTGACGGGTTGATTCTAAAGTACTAAGACATAACAAAAATGTTTATTAAAGATGTAGCATTAGCTACTCCAGATTTGCGTGTATTGAATCTTGAGGTGCAGACGGAAATTAAGTTTTAAAGGAAGAACACATTATTTGTTTTATAGTAAGTAGGAGACGGTAGATGTGTTTCTTTAGATCGTAAGACAGAAGAAAGTGGAAGTTGCAAATGAATGGGAACTATCAGCGTTTGGGGCCATGTCTCTCCATGTGCACTAATTTTTCACAGACGTTTCCATAAAAATACCGATCCGGTACTGAACGTATCAGGATACACCACCTAGATCATTGTTTCCCAAACTTTCTTAGACCATTACTTCTGAGCTCAGTCAGACACTAGCCCCCGACTCCCCCCCCCCTTCCTCTCCCCCCCCCCCCCCTCGCTGCCATCTGTCGGCCCCGCCACCTCCCCTCCTCTCCTCCACATTATCAGCAACTTTAGCACCTAACTAAACTGTAGAATGAAAGACTTTTTCCGTCCGCTGTGGCCGAGCGGTTCTAGGCGCTTCAGTCCGGAACCGCGCTGCTACTACGGTCGCAAGTTCGAATCTTGCCACGGGCATGGATGTGTATGATGTCCTTAGGTTAGTTACGTTTAAGTAGTTCTAAGTCTAGGGGTCTGATGACCTCAGATGTTAAGTCCCATAGTGCTTAGAGCCATTTGAACCATTTTTGAAAGACTTTTGTTGGAACAGTTTTATTTTTAAAATGATGAAAGATGATATTTAGTTTGAGTGTGTGTGTGTGTGTGTGTGTGTGTGTGTGTGTGTGTGTTTGTGTAGAATGAATGACATATGAATTCATGGTGCATTGCAAGTGCTACCCTCAACTCCTCACAGAAGAAATGTAAGTACCCACAGTGAGGTTACGCATTTGTTACAATACATACCCGCATTACTCCACTGCGGCAATTGCTTGACCTGCACACTGCAACTCAATTTAACAACAAACAAGTTCAGAAGTGTGCACTATACTTACTGCTCGTTAACCACTTCATTGCTGCACTACTTACTTCTGAGCTGGCACTTATTGGACGACTTCAGGATATTAATTCTTTGTGTCTGCCCGCTCTACTACTAATAATAAGGAGAGGAAAACTGTGTACAGCACTCTAGTAGCCTTTTCGTAGTTACTGCTCTGTCGTGGTGTCAATTAATTCATTTATCAGTTTCGAAGAGAGTAATAAAGCAATTTCTGGACTACTGCCAGGTAGTATCTACAACTTGGAGAAGTTATTTCTTGACGTACTTATCATTTGTTACGTGTCTGTGTCTCACTTTTATCATCTGCGATGTATGGGACGAAGCCCATAATATGTGTGTAGTGAGTGGACTATGTGAAGAACCTGTAACTTCCATCTCATTATTGCTATTAACTGAGAAAAAGTAATTATTGGCAACTTATAAAATCAGTATTAGAGTATGACAAAATTGTGATAATAGTAAAGGTCTTTTGAAAATAATTCAGTTTCGTGACTGAAAGTTTGGAAAGTAATATTTCAAAGCTAGATCAGAAATGTAAGGACTATGGTATGAAGATTAGCATCTCCAAAACGAAAGTAATGTCAGTGGGAAAGAAATATAAACGGATTGAGTGCCAAATAGGAGGAACAAAGTTAGAACAGGTGGACGGTTTCAAGTACTTAGGATGCACATTCTCACAGGATGGCAACATAGTGAAAGAACTGGAAGCGAGGTGTAGCAAAGCTAATGCAGTGAGCGCTCAGCTACGATCTACTCTCTTCTGCAAGAAGGAAGTCAATACCAAGACTAAGTTATCTGTGCACCGTTCAATCTTTCGACCAACTTTGTTGTATGGGAGCGAAAGCTGGGTGGATTCAGGTTACCTTATCAACAAGGTTGAGGTTACAGATACGAAAGTAGCTAGGATGATTGCAGGTACTAGTAGATGGGAACAATGGCAGGAGGGTGTTCACAATGAGGAAATCAAAGAAAAACAGGGAATGAACTCTATAGATGTAGCAGTCAGGGCGAACAGGCTTAGATGGTGGGGTCATGTTACACGCATGGGAGAAGTAAGGTTACCCAAGAGACTCATGGGTTCAGCAGTAGAGGGTAGGAGGAGTCGGGGCAGACCAAGGAGAAGGTACCTGGATTCGGTTAAGAATGATTTTGAAGTAATAGGTTTAACATCAGAAGAGGCACCAATGTTGGCACTGAATAGGGGATCGTGGAGGAATTTTATAAGGGGGCTATGCTCCAGACTGAACGTTGAAAGGCATAATCAGTCTTAAATGATGATGATGATGATGATGACTGAAACAGAATCCAACCGTTCGGTTCTTGCCCGTCAGAAAAATTCCGTGTTACCCGACGGGGGGTAACGACCCCCAGGTTGGAAACAATTGATCTAGATGAACAGTGCCCGCGAGAGGAGGCGTTTGTTGTGCCTTGGAGTAACAAGAGGCAGGCTGGAGCTGACTGCTTACCATAGTTCGGAGGTCCTGGGAACGGCGCGGTTAAGAAGTGCAGCAGCAGCAGTAGTCTCCTAGGCGTGCGTACCGCTCGGACCGCACGCGTTGCCAGCCAGCAGAGGGCGCCGTGGCGTGTGGCGCCGATGCAGCGCCGGCGATAGCCGCGGCTGCGTTGTCTGCATACTAACGGCGGCCCCTGCGCCAGACGCCACGGCCGTTGTGTCACAGCCAGGCCGGGCGCAACACGCGCCACGCGATACTGCCGTCTCCCATACCGGCTGCTCAGAATTGTACTTGCACTAGAGGTACTAAACTGTGTATCTACGAGAGTCACTACAAAAGAAACGCACACTTTTTTTAAAAAAAATCCATCTTTTATTCTACATGTTTGAAAGCCTTACTGCGTGTAGATACATCCTTTAGGAACAATATTTTCATTTCTCCACATAATTTCCATCCCTCTCAACTGCCTTACGCCATCTGTACACCCGCACGATAAAATTCTGGACCAACCTATTGGAGCCACTGTTTGGCAGCGTGCACAAGGGAGTCATCATCTTCAAACCTTGTTCCACGAAGAGAGTCTGTCAGTTTCCCAAAGAGATGATAGACACATGGAGCCAGGTCAGGACTGTAAGGCGGGTGATTCAGTGTTGTCCATCCGAGTTTTGTGATCGCTTCCATGGTTTTTTGACTGACATGTGGCCGTGCATTGTCGTGTAACAGCAAAACATCCTGCTTTTGCCGATGTGGTCGAACACGACTCGGTCGAGCTTGAAGTTTCTTCAGTGTCGTCACATATGCATCAGAATTTATGGTGGTTCCACTTGGTATGATCTCCACAAGCAAGAGTCCTTCGGAATCGAAAAACGCTGTAGCCATAACTTTTCCAACAGAAGGTGTGGTTTTGATTTTTTTTTTTTTTTTCTTGGGTGAATTTGCATGATGCCACTCCATTGATTGCCTCTTCGCCTCTGGTGAAAAATGATGGAGCCATGTTTCATCACCTGTCACAATTCTTCCAACAAATTCATCTCCACCATTCTCGTACTGTTCCAAAAGTTCGCTGCATACCGTTTTTCTTGTTTCTTTGTGAGCCACTGTCAACATCCTGGGAACACACCTGGTACAAACTTTTTTTAACGCCAACACTTTCAGTATTCTGCAAACACATCTTTCCCCTATCCCAACGTAGCGTGACAATTCGTTCACTGTGATGCGTCTGTCAGCAGTCACCAGTTCGTTAACTCTCTGCACATTGTCTGGAGTGTGTGCAGTACGAGGCCTGCCGCTGCGAGGACAATCCTCAATATTGCCGTGCCCGCTTTCATCACGTAACATGCTTCCCCACCGACTAACTGTACTGCGATCGACAGCAGCATCTCCATACACCTTTTTCAACCTCTTGTGGGTGTTTCCCACTGTCTCGTTTTCACAGCACAGGAATTCTATGACAGAACGTTGCTTCTGACGAATGTCAAGTGTAGCAGCCAACTTGATGACATGCTGTGACGGCGCCACTCACGGGAACAGGTTGAACTAAGTTTGAAAACAAGCGGGAAGGATGTATTTACACACTGTAAAACTTTCACACATACAGAATGAAAACTGTATTTTTACAAAAATAGTGTGCATTTCTTTTGGAGTGACCTTCGTACATCTACAACTACACTTTGCAAACCACTGTGAACTGCATGCCAGAGAGTAAGTCCCATTGCACCATTTATTAGCATTTTCTCCAGTTCCATTCACGCACATAGAGCACGGGAAGAATGCCTCCGTGCGTACTGTAAGTAATCTAATCCTGTCCTCACGAAGCCTACTGGAGTGATATGTAGGGGGTTGTAGTATGTTCCCAGAGTCATGACTTACAGCCAGTTCTGGAAGCTTTATAAACAGACTTTCTCGGGATAAACCGCCATTTGGCTGTGGACTACTATATTTATCTACAGCCCCCCCCCCCACCCTGCCATCATGATTATACTAATCCACTACAGTGGATTACTCTCCTTATCCCCCCCCCCCCCCCCCCCAGGCCACACTTCTTCAACTACTTGCACATCGTAATGTCCGTTATACTTTCTTCCCTCTCCCTCCTAGGCCATCAACTTCTTAATCGCACTTTCTATCTATCTATCGCTTGCGCCTGTGTCCCGCATTGTGCGCGGGCTGGGCGTGGTTAAATCGGATTTGGCATGTTAATTTGAAGGGGTCGCCAGATGCCCATCCTCCCACCACCCCGTACAGAATCAGAGTATCCCACGGTCTGCGTCTACTGTAAATCATGGAAAAGTACGGACGTGGTTCAAATGTCTGTGAGTCGCGGAACTGAGGCGTGACGTGGGGACTAGCCCGGTATTCACCTAGAGAGATGTGGAAAACCGCATGAAAACCATATCTGGACTGGCCGGCACACCAGCCCTCGTCGTTAATCCGGCGGGCGGATTGTATCCGGGGCCGGCGCTCCTACCCGAGTCCAGGAAGCAGCGCATTAGCGCTCTCGGTTAACCTGACGTGTCAACTTCTTAAGCGCACTGCCCGTCGTAATTTCTTGAACCTCTCCCAAGTCTTCTCCCTCACTCTAACGTACCCAAGTTCTATACCCAATCAAACACTCACTCGTTTTTCGCGTGCTGTTTCCGTCCTCGAAAGCACCCCCTCCCCCCTTCCCCCAAAATCTCCTAGATCCCCTCTACATGCTGCCCCACTTTCATGTACTACCTCTAACACTAGATTTCCGGCTTGTCTATTCTACTAACTAACCTATATAGTCTCCCCCTCCAATGCCCTCTCCCCAACCTCTTACCCTTGCAATCACACTCTTTACTTTCCTCCTTTTCTTATCTATACGACCTTCACATTATAATATGTACGCCTATTTCTTCACCCTCCATTTCAACCCTCAACCCTCCCACCCAATTTTCTTCACTCATATCGATGTATTTGGTACTTCTTATACTATTACTAGCACTTAATCTATCGTTAATTATGATTCATTACCTTCTGTACTTTATTCGTCTGTTTTACACTCATATTGTTGTATTTAGTATTTTTTACATTAGTGATGGCGCTTACTACACTGAAGCGGCAGAGAAACTGGTATAGTCATGCGTATTCGAATATGGAGATCCGTAAACAGGCAGAATACGGCGCTGAGGTCGGCAACGCCTATATAAGTCGAGTGCCTGGCGCGGTTCTTAGATTGGATACTGCTGCTAAAATGGCAGTTTATCAAGATTTAAGCGAGTTTGAAAGCGATTTTATAGTCATCGAACTAACGATGGGACACAGCATTTCCGAGGTAGCGATGAAGTGAGGAATTTCCCGAACGACCATTTCACGATCGTACCGTGAATATTAAGAATGCGGTAAAACATCAAATCTACGATATCCCTGCAAGCGGAAAAAGATCATGTAAGGACGGGACCAACGACGACTGAAGAGAATGGTTCAGCGTGACAGAAGTGCAGTCCTTCCGCAGATTGCTGCAGATTTCAATGATGGGTCATCAACAAGTAACAGCGTGCGAACTGTTTAACAAAATATGATCAGTATGGGCTTTCGGAGCCTAAAGCCCACTCATATACCCTTGATGACTGCACGACACAAAGCTTTACGCCTCTCCCGGGCCCATCAACATCGACATTGGACTGTTGATGACTGGAAACATGTTGCCTGGTCGGACGAGTCTGGTTTAAAATTGTATCGGGCAGATGGTCGTGTACGGGTATGGAGACAACGTCATGAATCCTTGGGCCCTGCATGTCAGCAGGGGACTGTTCAGGCTGGTGGATACTCTGTGATAGTGTGGGGAGTGTGGAGCTGGAGTGATATGGGACCCCTGATACGACTCTGACAGGTGACACGTACGTAAGCATCCTGTCTGATCACCATTCATGTCCATTGTGCATTCCGACGGACGGGCAATTCCAGCAAGACAATGCGACACGCCACACACGTCCAGAATTGTTACAGAGTGGATCCAGGAATACTCTTCTGAGTTTAAACACTTGCGCTGTCCACAAAACTCCCCAGACAAGAACATTTCTGAGCATATCTGGAATGCCTTGCATCGTGTGGCTCAGGAGAGATTTCCACCTCCTCGTACTCTTACTGATTTATGGACAGCCCTGCAGGATTCATGGTGTAAAAAAAAAAGGTTAAAATGGCTCTGAGCACTATGGGACTTAACTTCTGAGGTCATCAGTCCCCTAGAACTTAGAGCTACTTCAAACCTAACTAACCTAATGACATCACACACATCGATGCCCGAGGCAGGATTCGAACCTGCGACCGTAGCGGTCGCCCGGTTCCAGACTGTAGCGCCTAGAGCCCCTCGGCCACTCTGGCCGGCGATTCAAGGTGTCAGTTCCCTCCAGCAGTACTTCAGTGATTAGTCGAGTCCATGACAGGTTGGGGTGCGACACTTTTGCGTGCTCGCGGGGTGGTGGTGGTGGTTAGTGTTTAACGTCCCGTCGACAACGAGGTCGTTAGGGACGGAGCGCAAGCTCGGGTTAGGGAAGGATTGGGAAGGAAATCGGCCGTGCCCTTTCAAAGGAACCATCTCGGCATTCGCCTGAAACGATTTAGGGAAATCACGGAAAACCTAAATCAGGATGGCCGGAGACGGGATTGAACCGTCGTCCTCCCGAATGCGAGTCCAGTGTGTGCTCGCGGGGCTCTATACCATATATTGCAGGTGTACCAATTTCTTTTGCTCTTCAGTGTATATTTTTAACTGCTGTTCATTTCTTGTGTACTTCATTTCGTCTGTTCCTCACAGACTTTGGTTTTTTCACGCTACAGAATGTATGTTCACTTCGTTTTATGAGCGATCTGGTGTATACATGTAAATAAAAAGATGTTGTTTCACAACGCTAAAGAAACTGGCAAGAGGAAGCGTTGTGAATCAACATCTTTGCATTTACATGTATACAACAGATCGTTACTAAAACGTCTTGTGCAGCATAAAAAAAACAACCGGGGTTAGACGACACCTAACACTTACAAGCTGATAGCTGTGATGTCTTCTGGAACCTACATTATTTGACACGTCTTAAAGCCGTGTGTTAGTCTTGTTTAACTACTTAGGACTACCTTAAGACATGTGACTCAATGTTATGCAGGTGTACCAGTTTCTTTGGCTCTTCAGTGTAGTTAATAGAGGAGCTAGCTAAATTGCAAATTCGATACTGAATCTCATAAGGATTCCATTGTCCTCTATAGCTTTGTTCAATGTAAGTTATTTCAGCTGTTTGTCATCTCCGCTGGTATTAACACATATTTCACTCCTCTTTTCGGTGGTACGAGGATAAAATGGCAGTTCTCCTGCATTTACCATTGTAAAGGAATATTTGAAATCGGAGTTGAGCATTTCTGCTTTTGTTTTCCAATTTTCAGTTCCTGCCTTGTCCATGAGTGACTGGGCACTAACTCTGTTGTCTTTATCGACGACAAGATTTTCTTCGGATTTTCTGAAAGTTCATATTGATCTGCTGCTGTAGTCATTGCTACATGCATTGCTCTCCTGACAGTCAAAGACGTTCCATTTAGCATCTCTGTATCTATGGCCCTACCTTTGCTTTACATCTGTTAGTATCTGAAGTAAGGCATTAATGATCCGAAATGAATACTTGTTGTTGACACAAACAAGTATCCAAAATACAGACAGAAAATTATATACAGAAGAATGGAAAACCTGATAGAGTAGCCGACTTCGGATATGATCAGTTTGAGTCCCGGAATAGGAACACGTGAGGCTAATATTAGATGATAGACTGAAGAAAGACAAACCTACGTTGATAGCATCTTACAAAAATCATTTGACAGTACTGACTTGAACACGCTCTTCGAAGTGGTAAGGTAGTAAGGACGAAATACAGGGACCAGAGAACTGAATACATCTTGCACAGAATCCAGACTGCATTTATACCGAATGGCACAAAAGGAGATCAGAAGTTGAAAAGGGAGTGAGACGGGGCCATACCTGCTCCCATGTGTTATTCACTCTGTACATTGAACCATCATTAAAGGAAGCCAAGGAGAAATTTGAAAATGAAATTAAATTTCAGGGAGAAGAAATGAAAACCTTAAGGTTGGCTCAGTGACTCTAGTATTTTACTTATATATAACATTCTGCCTTATAATTTTCAAACAAATCCATTCTACACCTCTCATACAGCCATTAATCGTTTATATCTGAGTCATTAAAGACAAAGCGTAAGCTCAGATTGAGAAGGAAAGGGCAGGATGGAGGAATCTGGTGCACAAGAAAAACTATTCTGTCATTGAAGAAAAACTAGGACACACTAAACTGAAACAGCCAACTGGAAACCTTAACTGAACCCACTCCTATCTTATACTTTAACTACACGGCGAATTCGCTCAGTGGGACGCGAACGACGCTCGGTGTAATGTATTGCAGAAATGAAAAAGTGGAGCAATAAAGATCCGACTTGGAGGCGGGTCACACTTTTACCGAAAATAGGGTGTCGCCAGCTAGATTTTTAATCCAATTGTTAATTTGTTAATACTGCTGGACTACTATGTTTGTTACCCCCCTTCTCCCCCCCCCCCCCCCCTCCCTGCGGATCATCTGGTTCACACTTTCTTCACACTTTGGGCCTTAACGTCTTGATATTATAAACTATTCCGTGAGTCCAGACGCCTAAAATCCCTACACGAGTTACCCGTCACCATTAATCTACAGTGTACATTGAGCTCTTGTCGAGCACTCTTCTGTTTCGAAGAATTATTACATTGTCCAGAAAAAAACGTTTTAGTTCCCCAATGTGGAGAAAGACAAGGAAGAAATTGCATTCTGCTTCTTCAGTATGTAAAGATATCCGTCGTCCATCGGAAATAATTCCCCAATTTTAAGGTGTTTAACCAGAGTAGAAATTTTTTAGAGCCTAATTTTTTATTGGCTTCAAATGTTCCTTAGAGAGTCCGTTTTTAAAATTCATTCGTATAATGTGTGCCATAAATGTTAAAATGTGTTAAAACAGCGGTTTACTGCGTGGTAATATGGAGTATCCTAGCCCTCGAATGCAACCGACGTAAGATTTCTCTTCATAACATGATTCGTTTATGGTAGACAATCTGAAAGTACTTGCTTCTCTCGCTTCTGCTTGTCATTTCGCTTGTTTTTTGTACGAAGTAAAACGTGAGTGCTTGAAAATGACAAACTTATTTACACAGATAGAAATGATAGGAAAAGTAATCCCAATAGTGAAAAAAAACGCTTCGATTTGTAAGTGGAAGCCAGTTAATCGATATAATTTCGTGAAAATGAGTGTTTCAACATCAGCAAAGAGAATCAGACATTACGGCGGCCGGCGTTGGCGATTAAAGGTTTGTTCAATTTCACTATTTAAAAACACACACTTTAACTTTAGATTCTTCTTTGCTGAAAACAACATTTTTTAAGTTGGCTGGAGGTACCACAGACACCTTGCAAACGCACGAGAATGTCTCCCGTAACATAATATTTCTCCCATCGGCCTGCGTCCGGGGCGCACTACACTCATGACTTACACACGGCTCAGACAATATATTGTGACACATGCTTAATAACTTGTCTGTTCGTCTTTGGAACGTAATACATCACTGATTCTGCGTATCACGGATCCAACAGTTTGTTGGTAGGCCTGTGAGATATGTGGCATTATACGTCTACGTACAGGGCATGTAATTCGTGTACATAACGGCCTGCTGATTTGCGTACGCGGTGAAGGTGTCCTATAGCGACCCAGATGGGTTGCCTAGGATTTGCATAAGGTGAATTTGGTCGCCGAGACATCAACGTGAGTTCACTATAATGCTCCGCAAACCGCTGTACCACGGTTCTGACTCCGAGGCACGGACAGTTGTACAGCTGAAAGATGACATTGCCGTGAATTTGAAGTCTAGCATGAAGAGATGCAGGTGGTTCGCTGCTGTTAGCGCCTATTCCATTTCTACCACAGGTCGCATGCAAGCGCAGGAGAATGTCTCCCCTAGCATAATACTGCACCCACCTGCCAGCGTCCGTGGTTCGCTGCACGTTCCAAGCGGCCGTTCATCTCCATGACGGCGTATGTGGAGACGAACGTCGACCTACCGTAACAATAACGTGATTCACCCGAAGCGCCAACACCTCCCCGTTGATCGACGGTCGAATTCCGATGGTCCTGTGCCCACTGCAATCGTAACTGACGATGTCGTTGGGTCAAAATGTGAACAGGTAGGGGTGGTCTGTTGAACTCCACGTTGAGCAAATGTACTGTACAGAGCAGACAAGCCTCCGAGGCCAAAGTTCTGTGTAGAGTGGTAGACGTCCAACCATTAAGCTGGAGGACTGATGACCTTCGCTGTTTAGTCCCCCTTAAACATCCCAACAACCAGCACCAACCATTTAGCGCCTAGTAGTAGTTTCACTGTCCTACCTCTTTCCGTAGGTGCTCACGACTGTGGCACGTAAACATTCAACCAGCTTCGCCGTTTTCGAGATACTCGTTAAGGGGCTCTGCGTAACAATAATGTGCCCTTTGTCCAAGTCATATATCTCAATAGATTTCCCGATTTGTAGCCCATATCTTCGCTAGTATGATCCCACGTCCGTTCATGTTCCGCTTACATACTTTTTTTCCGCGTCACTTGCCCGCAACGCCACAAGGCGGCAAACAACGTCGAAGTGGGCAGTTGTCATAATGTTTTGGCTTATCTGTGTAGAAGCAATTATAAAATACCTTTTTGTAAATTGTAGGTCGGAGTTTTTTCTTCTGCAGTACTTAGGATTTAAGCGATATACTTTGATTTTTGGTGCACGTTTTTATAACGATTTTTCTGGCGAAAACTTCGACTTTTATTGGAGAATACCACCATTTCGTTAAAAACCAATTGTTGTAAATATTCCCAATTGTTACGTTAGACAATATCATCTGTTTCAAAGCAGTTTTTGAAATTTTGTGCTATGCTGAAATCAGTGGCGTTCATAGCTCCCACCAACCGCACTCGCACTCCGCGAAAGCTTTTCGTCGACGTCGTGCAGTGTTCTCTGTGTGCAAAGTCTTCGCTTAAAAATGCTGATACAAAATTAAGGGTTCAGAGTGTAGGTCAAAAATCAGTTTTGTAATTTGTTTGTTATTTTATTGAAAGAAAACCATGAATATTGGCTCTAAAATCGATTGTCACCCTGGTCTACCCCTTAATTGTCTCTGCTTCTTACACTGCAGTCAGTTGGTTATATTGCGAATGGACATCGGATTTACGATTTGTGATGCAAGTGTTCGTATCGAGAGGAAATATAATGGAACGCCATCGCGGATATTCATATTCAGAGGAGGCCGACTGTAACTAGTTGATTTTTTGCTTACTTCCTAAACAGAGGTAGGGGCTCTAGTGAACATTATTATGCCACCAGCACACCATTACCTTCACGAGTGTGCGGGTACGAGAAGTGGCGCCTACGCGCGACGGTGTTTGTTTGGTTCGCTCGCTGCTGAGACACGCGGCGGCCAGTCAATATTTCTCGGATCTACGGGGATCGCGTGACAGCCCGTAGTTACAGCTGACGCGTTGGGTCGCCTGTGCTGCTATGTGATTACATCGACCGACAGGCGTCAGCACTGCTTTTCTCTGATACGATCACTCAGCTCGGCACAAAGACACCAAATTTACATCCACATTCGTACTCAGCAAGCCACCATATGGTGGGTATCTGAGGCTACTCAGTGACAATATTATTTCTCCTTCTTTTAATTCCGTTGACGGCTCGCCACTGATCTACTGTACACATAATAATCTCTCAAATTCGTTGTAGATTTTTAAATAATACTTACATGTGATGGGGAGGGGGGACAGGTGATTCTAGGAATTTTCTGCGCTGACAGATTCTCCATATTTCAATAACATCCCTTCATACGCCGTACATCAGCATTCCTGACGAATACTGCAGTGACGTTTACTATAGCTCGTTGTATCTGTCGAATGCCGACCAAATAAACTTGTGACAGACAGCACAGCTCTTCTTGGAAGAATATCTGTTCCATATTTTAATCGATCTCGGTAAAAGCCCAGAGTATCTTTTTTTTCAATTTTTTAGTTATTTGTGCTTGATATGGACCCAGACAGAGGAGCAATACACGCTGCATGCAAGACTAGACGTAAAGCCTCTTCTAAATCGAAATCGTTAGAAATAGACCAGTAGGTCTGTTGAATATATCTGTGGCCTTGCTCAAGGAATCAACTCTACATTCGCCTCTAATGATTTAAGAAAACTGTGGAAAAGCTCAGTCGAGATGGGCGTGAGAGGACTTTCAACCTCCGCTCCTTCCGGATATAAGTCTGATTTGTCAATCAGTTCGCCACTTCAGGCAGTATCTTGACCTATTTTTCTTGCCTAATGGGTAATGCAGTATCTGTAACCCTTTCTGAAATTTACTGCAATCTTTTCAGTATTCTTCCTTCAACTTAGATCGCTTAAACCTCTTGAAGCTTCGTAAATTTGACGGGGCGATTAAATTCCCCCTCACAATCAGTAGTTTGTAGACAACTATTTTTGTTCCAAAAACGAACAGCATAGAGACAGAAATGATGACACTTTCTACAGGACCTGACCATCATTTTGCAGGACAGTGCTCAAGCACGTACGGCGCAAGTTGTTACTGATTAGTTTGACTGATGGGGCTGCTAAGTGCTATACCACCTACTGCACTCCCCTGACTTATGCCTTCGTGAGTTCAACTCGATTTCTAAACTGAAGGAAACGCTTCACGGCATTCGCTTCGGAACTGCTACAAATTCGTCGGGCAGTAGACCGTGCCGCTCGAACTGTCAACACAACTGGCACTGGTAAGAGTATCCTCCGACTTCCACATCGCTGACAACGGCTTATACACATTGCTGGTGACTACTTTGAAGGTCAGTAAAACTTTGAAACACGTATCTATTTTGTACGAGCAGTAAATAAATAGTTTGCACTATTAAAGTTCCAACCCTCGTAAATTCATGGGTTTCATTCATGTTAATAGAGATTCTTTGAATTTCAAAAAACAGCCGCGCGAGGTTAGCCGAGCGGTCTAAGGCTCTGCAGTCATGAACTGTGCGGCTGGTCCCGGCGGAGGTTCGAGTCCTCCCTCGGGCATGGGTGTGTGTGTTTGTCCTTAGGATAATTTAGGTTAAGTAGTGTGTAAGCTTAGGGACTGATGACCTTAGCAGTTAAGTCCCACAAGCTTTCACACCCATTTTTCAAATATCATTGCAAATTTGTTAACAATCGATTATTAAGAACGTATATTGGCAATAAAACTGGAATTTTGTGTCTAGTACGTAATTAGAAAACAGGAGACCTACTTATTTATAAAAATGATGATTAGATACGTCTCAATTAACATTTATTTGACGAATTTCATATTTAAATGACGAAAGTATTCGAACTGGACGAAAATAAGAACGGGAAAAGTGAGGTTTGATCATCAGACCAGTGATTACCTGATAATAATTCTACGACGCTACTCCGTAAGCCACACTGCATCTCATGAGTAGATGTACGAGAGCTAAATTTTCCTTTAGAGGACCAAACGGTTGTGAAATTAAAGCCACAGCGAAAATCCGATGAAGCCTCGTGCATATGTGTTGCCCCTCGTATGCCTGTTGACTTAAAAGCCGAATGTACAGAACGTTCATGATGCAGGCAGTCAGTGAGAGAAGCGAGTGTCAATCGATCCTCTTATTCAGAGTGTGTCTCAGGCCGTTCGAGAAAATCGTCAAGGAAAGGCAATTCGGAAAAAACGAAGATGAATGTTACCATCAGGCGTTTTCCTTCTTAATGACAATGCTCGGCCACCCACTGCACTTGCAACCAAGACGCTCTTGCACCGTTTCTAACGGGAAGTGTTTGAGCACCCACCATGGAACCCGGACGTGTCTCCCACCGACTCTCATCTCTTTGCTCGCGCGAACAATTAGCTATGAGGACAGCATTTTGGCAAAAACAGCGAGCTGCAGAGCAGCGTAGAAAATTGGAAGAAAACGCAGGCGGCTGCCTTCTACGGCGAGGATACTGTGAAGTTGGTACCACACTATGACAAATCTCTAGGTCGGAGCGACGGCTACGTAAAGAAGTAGCTCGGAGGTGTAGCTAAATGGTGAAAGTAATTTATTTTTTATTTTTATTGTTGCTTTCATTTCGCGACCGATCAGACATTGATAAAAAAAAAAGACCTCTTGTGACGTACCCCCATACACCCGAACGCACTGAGACACACAAACATGGTTTCAAGGTGAGTTCTGGGCTAGATAACGAGTTTGTCGCATCCACTGTCAGGTTACCCACTTGGCCGACTTATATTCAAGGTCACCCACCTCCTTCTCCCCCACTGGAGAACCACCGTATATTGATCAAGGTCGCCCATAGGAATCCCCAACACATCTTAGGTAATTGTGTGATAGTGACCATCTCATATAAAAATTGCGGGAAACCTTCCCTATGTCTTTCAGCCAAAAGGAGCATGACAGAATGAAGGTAAAACCAATGGACAAATAATATTCGAGTACCCCCTCCTCCTTCTTATCATCCTTTATAACTGGCGCACTTGAGTAGGAGGGATTCACTCTAGAGCTGAGGTCCATAGAGAGAGGATCAGGGCATGCCTATTTCTTATTACTAAAGAGACACAGCCTACAGCTTCTTCCTATGCTCCCCAATCTCTCCCCAGATATAAAAGAGGAAAACTGTGGAAAAATACGGAAATATAAGAAAATTGTTGGAAAAATACGTAAAACTGGAGAAAATACGACAAATTGTGAATAATACGGGTAAACATGTTAAACTGTGGAGAAATGAGAGCACTTATATATCTGCAGTGGTGTGGTGTTTACTGGTGTCTCCAATGACGTAATATTAAATGTTTGTTAACAAATAGAACTCAAGTGACGTGACTTAATGTGATTTGTTAATGTGGCGGGGGAGGGGAGGGTTACCTTGAATACAGATATTGCGGAAATGGCAAGCGCCATTGATGTGCAGCCTTCACAGAATGGATTGATAGTCAAGAGCTTGTATTGTTAGCCGATCACCAGATTGTAATATTACTTATAAAGTGTAGTCTTCGTGCAAACACAACTTGTTAAACTGGAACAATGCCTATTGACATTAAAAAACTAAGAGTAGGGAAAACCAAAATGTCAGTAGTGTTTGTTGCAGGATTCTAGCGCGAGTCGTTTAAGACACATCGTAGTTTGAAATGATCCCGCACCAACACTTGCACAATACCTGCGGTAGTACACACTATAAACCAACACAAGTGCGTACACTAGTTATGGGGATTGGAAAATTGGAAATTTGTAGTAACGTCCGATGGGACCAAACTGCTGAGGATATCGGTCCCTAATCTCACACACTCCTTAATCTAACTTACGCTAAGGACGACACACACACCCACACCCGAGGGAGAACTCGAACTTCCGACGGGATGAGCCACGCGGACCGTGACAAGACGCCTCAGACCGCAGTTACGGGGATTATGATCAATAACGAGACATTTAACCATCACAGGATGTGTTGAGAATGACTAGCAATATAAGCTTCCAGTCTGGTATGGAACGGCTGCTGCACACGTGATAGCATTTCAGTGGAGCTCCCCAAGCAGGCTGCAGTAAGATGTCACTGCATATCATCCGGTGTAGTTGGTATGTCCTTGTAGATGGCTTTCCCCACAGAAAAAAAGTCTACTGGCATCAAATCTGGGGAGCTGGCTATTTCCAACGATTTGGAAACAATTCGTGAAGAAGTCATGCTGTAGTATTTCGAGCACTATGTGCTGGACAGCCTTCATGTACGTACCACAGGTTCCTCTTATTCTGCAGAAGCTCGTCTTCTAGCATCCATGGAAGATTGTTAGGAGGCTAAAATATCTGAGCGCGTTCAGTGTTCAGTCTATGAAAAAGCGTTTATGAGCTGATGGTTCACTATTCCACGCCACGTGTTTACACTCCACGGACGCTGATGTTCCACCTGATAATGTCAAAGGTGATTGTCAACAACCAATAGTGCATGTTTCGGTGGTTTACTTGGACATTATTGGTAAATGTGGCTTCGTCGCTAAACAAGATACTTGATACATCTGACGTATAATGTCTTAACGCCCATGTACAGAAGTTAACATGATTCTCGTAGTCGTTTCCACGCACCTTTGATGTAATAGGGATGGAACGTATGTGGATGCGGAATGCGTAGGGTACTTACCCATCTCGTTTCATTTCGCCGTTAGACAACAGCAGTAAGCACATTAATTTCACCCCGCTTTGTCGTCACTCGCAAATGGTTGAAGACGTTGACAAATAACTGTTGAGATGCTTGACATCCATTCGGATATCCTGTCGCATACATCATACAAGGACGAATCACGTCCTCCCTACACTCTCCACACTTTACGAGCATGCCGGCTTTTTCTGCATTGGTAAATCCCATCGTCCACTCACAACTTACTGCCTGGACTGACACACACCAACAGACTTCCAAATCGCAATGCACTCAGGGAACACACAAGTGCAGTGTTAGCAAAGATAACAACGTTGTACATAGCTATTAAGCAGGTTTAACGGCAAAAGCAAGTGTGCGTGTGGGAAGTTTTCAAAATACGATATCTCGTAAACGACTCGTACTAGAATCCTGAAACAAACAGCGCTGACATTCTAACTGACCCTACCTTTAGTTTTCTAGTGTCAGTACGTATTGTTCCATTACGAATGTGGAGTGCGCTCGACAACTGTGATATGACTTTCAATATTATGGAGTACAGCAATCAGTCGTACTCTCCTGTCACGCTTTATTAAAGCAAATATAGATTTCGGCTAGTAGCTATCCATTATCATTGCAGTATTTCAGAGTTTTAGCACATGTTCTACTCAACAAGAGTTGCCTTGAATGAGCTGTGACAGGAGCCCGAACAACAGGGGACTGATGTACTATAACATGTATTAAAACCCTGAAATACTGCATTGATAACAGCTAGCTACTAGCCGAAATCTAGATTTGCTTTCATTAAGTTTGAAAGGAAAGGACGACCGACTGCTGTGTTCCAGCATTCTGAAAGCCATTGTTCCATTTAAAAAAAGTGTATGTTCGCACGAAAACTACACTTTCTATTATTACAATCTATTGATTAGCTGACAGTGCGAGACTCTGACTACCGATCCGTTCTGCGAAAACCGCACAGCAATAGCACTTTCCATTTCTGCAATATTTGCGGTGCAAGTTTTAGATGATTCACTCTGTGTAAGTCGGTCAAGTGGGTAACCTGACACCGTATATGGTAAGATCGTTATCTGACAAATAACTCTCGTTGATAACCTACTCACATACTGCGGATGCATCGGAATGGGTTTTGGCACCGCGTACATTTGACGGCATGAGAGCGCGCTCCTGCAGGATTAGTGGGCTGTCTGCTTTGTTGCCTCGCCTGGCGGCTTGGATTAGCGGGGAGTAGGCGGGCACCCGCCACCCAGCAGCCGCGGCTGGCGTCTCAGACCCGATACGCCACGCCGCGCCTCCCCTGCGGCATTAGCTGCCACTGCCGTGCTGACGCCTCTCCACCGCGAAATCCGGCGCCCTCGCCGCCTTCCACACCGCGGCTCAGCCGATGTTAATAGGAGCACTTCCGCATATCTCAAACGCGCTCGCTTCTCCCGCTCCCTGAGGGTAGCTTCCCCTCGATACTGTCGAAGTATTGTGGATAACTAAGCACAACGTAACCAGCAATTAGCGAACGGCACAATTGTTTTGAGGAGCAGCATCCGTTGTATATAGGGTGGTTAAAAAAAGTGTCATGTATTGAAAGTCATCTGTTTAGATTCGTTTTAGCGAGTGAAAGTGAATCTGAATATGTACGTAACTTCACGCTTACTGTTCGTGACAAAATTCAGCTGTGAGAATGCGTAGACACACTGAAACATCGACCCTGAATAAAGAAAAGTGGGAAGTTATTCACATGAGTACTAAACGAAATCAGCTAAATTTCGATTAAGCGATAAGTCACACAAATCTCAGGGCTGTAAATTCAACTAAATACTTAGGGATTACAATTACAAATAACCTAAATTGGAACAATCACATTGATAATATTGTGCGTATAGCAAACCAAAGACTGCGATTCATTGGCAGAACACTTAGAAAGTGCAACAGGTCTACCAAAGAGCCTGCTTACACTACGCTTGTCCGCCCTGTTCTGGAGTACTGCTGTGCGGTGTGGTCTCCGCTTCAGGTGGGACTGACGGATGACATCGAAAAAGTACAATGAAGGGCAGCTCGTTTTGTATTATCGCGAAATAGGGGACATAGTGTCACAGACATGATACGTGAATTGGAGTGGCGATCATTAAAACAAAGGCGTTTTTCGTTGCGACGGGATCTTCTCATGAAATTTCAATCACCAGTTTTCTCCTCCGATTGCGAAAACATTCTGTTGGCACCAACGTACATAGGGAGAAATGATCATCACGATAAAATAAGAGAAATCAGGGCTCGCACGGAAAAATTTAAGTGCTCGTTTTCCCACGTGCCGTTCGAGAGTGGAACGGTAGAGAGACAGCATGAAGGTGGTTCATTGAAGCCTCTTCCAGGCACTTTGTTGTGAATAGCAATCACGTAGATGTAGATGATCGGCCAGAATATTCTGACCGCTGACCTAATATCGATATAAACCCGCTCAGGTGATAGCGTCACCGGGCGAAGAACGACTGCTAGTCAGACACATGCATGGTGCATGTAGTAACAGTGACGGTGCTGTCCGTGTGTAGAATGGGGAAGGTGCGTGATCTAACTCAGTTTACCCGAGGGCAGATTGTGATGGCCCAGAGGCTCGGTACTAGTATTTCGGAAACTGCACTTATCAGGTGTTAGAGGAGTGCTATGGTAGGTGTCTTCTACACGTGGCGAAGCCACGTCGAGACATTGTGGGATTGCGCGGCCACCCCTCATTAAAGATGTCGGACGTCGTAGGCTGGACAGGCTGGTAAAACAGGACAAGAGGCGAACTGTGGCGGATCTAACATCAGACATCAGTGCACCGAGCACACCTAATGATGGCCCTCCACAGCCGACGACCCATGCTTGTGCCAAAGTTAACGACCACGACATCCGCAACTACCACTGAAATGGGCACGTGACAATCGACGCTCGAGCCGATGGAAGGGCGCGAATCTGTCGTCTTCCAGAGGAAGAACTCCTTGACACCTCTATCGCGGGACGGAGACAAGCTGGCGGCGGCTCCATTATTGTCTGGGGGGCAGTCATGTAGGTATCTATGGGTCCAGTGGAGCTCGTGCAAGGCACCATAACAGCCAAGGAATATCGTACACTTGTTGCAGACCACGTACGTCTCTTCATGAGGATCATGTTTCCTGATAGCAGCGACATTTTTCAGCAAGGTAATGTGCTATACCGCAAGAGGGGGTTTGCAATGCCGAGGTTTGAGGATCACAGTGGCGAGTTCCAGCTAATGTGCTAGACCCCCAACTCGCCAGATCTGAAGCCGATCGAACACATTTGGAATGTGAGCGTTGAGAGTGGCGTCAGGGTGTAAATCTAACTGCGAGAATCTTAAGAAAATTGTGTCCTGTCTGAATAAAGTGTAATCACTAAATCTGACTATGAACTCTGATAAAAGAAAACTGATTACTTTGAAAGTAAAGTTACTCCCTGAGAAATTTAATTAAGGAAACACTCTATTCTCTATACAGTTTGTCTTACCTGAGTGGAAACTGCTATCGTAGCTACAGTGCGTCTCGATAACAGTGCTGCAAAATCTAACTACAGAGATAATGAGGGATACTCTAAAAACATTGCTATCATTCTTGGTTCATAATTTTTGATGATGCTTTATAAATAGGCTAATTTAAAATTGAACGACTCTTGGGATGTGAAAAAAAATGGTTCAAATGGCTCTGAGCACTATGGGACTCAACTGCTGTGGTCATCAGTCCCCTAGAACTTAGAACTACTTAAACCTAACTAACCTAAGGACATCACACACATCCATGCCCGAGGCAGGATTCGAACCTGCGACCGTAGCAGTCGCACGGTTCCGGACTGCGCGCCTAGAACCGCGAGACCACCGCGGCCGGCTCTTGGGATGTGAACAATGACTCTGCTTTAAATGAACCCAATTCCGATTTCAGTTCCTTAGATTTAACAACACGTAATGAAAATTTCTCTGAAATCCCATATGAATAATTCGAGAACTACAATAACTGATAGTACATTGCCGTGTTCACCATACTGTTTAGCACTGAACACTTGTGATGCCCCGTCGTTTTTGACTCAGCGTTGTGCCCGTGATTTCCTCCAACTTTAGAACTGAGCTATACCTATTGATATGGAGTCCGTACAATGATGCAACATGCTATTTTTCACATTAACAAATCACTGCCAGAGCCGAAAGACGCAACTTAATTAAACGGGGACTATTCGTCCGATAACACGAAAGAAACATACTATTTCACTACTGTAATTGTGGAGCATGTAAAATAAAGGAAATCAAGTTTCCTTCAATATTCTAAATTGTGGTTTATTCTATAGGTCAGGCAAAATAAAATTGGCCAAGAAAATATTTCGCGCATCTTAAGATAAGCAACCCAACTTACATTATCACCCTAGGAGAGGATGATGTAAGATGGGTTGCCTACCTTAAGGTGCACGTATCACTTCCATTTCGCCCATCGCGCATTTTGAGGAAATGAAAAATAATCATTATGCTTCAGTTTTTAAATTTTAAATTGTATTTCTCACACCCTCTAATCCATGTTCCTCCTACAGACGCAACAGTTGCATTTCTAAATTACGACCAGTCACAACAGCTGATTCAAAGTGACCACAACTGCGCTAAATTACGGCTTGACGTGCTACATTCGTAACGACATACTGGGTATATTTTTATTTCAGTCTACATCTACATCATACTCCGCCATCCACCTAATGGTGTGTGGCGGAGGGTACTTTCGGTACCACTATCTGATTCCTCCACCCCTGTTCGACTAACGAAAAGTGCGTGGGTAGAATTATTGTCGGTAAACCTCTGTATTGGCTCTAATTCCTCGAATTTTCTCCTCGTAGTCAATAAGAGTTGCCGCAGTAGGTACACCGGTTCCCGTGAGATCACCGAAGTTAAGCGCTGTCGGGCGTGGTCGGCACTTGGATGGGTGACCATCCAGGCCGCCATGCGCTGTTGCCATTTTTCGGAGTGCACTCAGCCTCGTGATGCCAATTGAGGAGCTACTCGACCGAATAGTAGCGGCTTCGGTCAAGAATACCATCATAACGACCGGGAGAGCGGTGTGCTGACCCCACGCCCCTCCTATCCGCATCCTCCACTGAGGATGACACGGCGGTCGAATGATTCCGGTAGACTACTCGTGGCCTGAAGACGGAGTGCTTAGTCAATAAGAGAGATGTACGTGGGGGGAAGTAATATGTTGTCCGACTCCTCCTGAAAAGTGCTGTCCCGAAATTTCAATAGTAAATTTCTCCATGATGCACAACGCCTCTTTTGTAACGTCTGCCAGTGGAGTTTCTTTAGCATCTCCGTGACGCTCTCTCGCCACCTAAACTATCCCGTGACGAAACGTACCGCTCTCCGTTGGATCCTCTCTATCTCCTCTATCAGCCCTACCTGATAGGGACCCCAGACAGATGAACAATACTCATGAATCGGGCGAACAAGCGCCTTATAAGCCACTTTTTTCGTGGATGAGTTACATTTTCTTAAGATTCTTTCGACGAATCTTAGTCTGGTTCAAAATGGTTCAAATGGCTCTGAGCACTATGGGACTCAACTGCTGTGGTCATAAGTCCCCTAGAACTTAGAACTACTTAAACCTAACTAACCTAAGGACAGCACACAACACCCAGCCATCACGAGGCAGAGAAAATCCCTGACCCCGCCGGGAATCGAACCCGGGAACCCGGGCGTGGGAAGCGAGAACGCTACCGCACGACCACGAGATGCGGGCTCTTAGTCTGGCATCTGCTTTTCCCACTACATGTTTTATATGGTCATTCTTTCTTTGTCTTTCACTTTTTCATATTTTTATAGCTGTTTACATTTACAGCCATAGCAATTTTGCGTTTTCATGTTCTCTGTTTTTTAGTTCTGATGATCACTCATTCGAGTCGAAACGGGGCAACTTTCAGCAAGGCATCAAATGCAGTCAAGACGTTTGTGAATATAAGTAACAGTAATATTAACAGATTTTATTATATGAAGACTTTTACATTTTAAAACATACTTTTCTTATTTTCCATATTGTAATAAATGTACCTGAGACAAATAAGTAGTTTCTTATTTACTTTTTCGACAACGCGAACGCCAGTTTGCGGCAATATCACATTTGTGTAGTCGTTCAAGCATCGCTAATAAATTTGTCGACGGCGTACTTTTAGATCTTAAGAGGCACCATCACTTATAGCCCGCTGATGAAAACTGTCTGACAAAAAGCAGGACACCCAGAAGGGGACGAGAAAACGAAATGAAATTCGCGAGATGAGAAGGCATCTGATGTTATTTCAGTTATTACAACATGGAGTCAAATTTTCATAGAAATTGGCAGCATGAGCCCACTTAAACAGTATGACGTGGTAACCAATCTAACCTGACGTACGTACTAATTCAGCTGGGAAAGGTGTAATAAACCCTGTCTTCATGTATGCAAGTTGGCCCACAGCTGTTTTAACTGGTCGTTAATATCATGATTCCAAGCACTGGGATGGATTGACATCCGAACTCGTCTCACACTTGCCCTATCGGTAACAGACGTGGACATCTTGCTTGCCACGGAGAACTTCTTCTTCGCACACACGGTTCATAAAGACATCCACTACTTGTGGACGAGCATTATACTGTTGCAAAATGACATCAAAATACCGTCACATGAGACGAAATGCGTGAGGGTGCATGGTGTCGGTGACGCACCATTGTACCGTTACAGTTGCCTTAGTACCAGCCGTGACATGTCATACCTGACGACTCCCACAACATCACACAGGGAGTAATACCGCTGTGCCTCTTCGAAACATCGAAACAATGGTAAGAATGGTACCTCTCCCCAGCTCGCCTCTATATTCGCCGACAGTGGTCATACCGGGCAGTGCAGATCCACAATTCATCGCTGAACGCAATGCGACGCCATTCATGAGGAGTGAATGTTTCACGGTCGCAACACCACTCCCAGCGCAATATTTGAGTTTGTTTGTTAACTGCAGGCTACCCATGGCCCGGTAATTGCCTAGTCTGGCTGCAGCTCGCCTCAGACTAATGATGCGTGATGACAAAGGATGTTGTAAGGAGTTCATTTCTTGTCCTCGGGTGGCAGATGCAGATATGAAGGAGTTACGATGTGCCTGATGCAACTCTAAACTTGAGCGACATTGATGCACTCTGGTATCCTTTCTACGTGTTACAGATAATGAACTGCAAGCTCTAATTATTCACATAACCAGAGATGACGTGTACATTACGAAGTTACATTGACATCTCAATATGTCTTCCCGGAGCTTCCTTTTTTGTCAGTCCGTGTATTTATTATAAGTGGCATATAACTCATTTCAATTTTTAACATTAGTTTTGAGCCTCAAGTTGTCCTATTATAGCTGAAACAAGTCTTAAAAAATCAATAAATTCAGACCTATAGTGTCTTTCTCAGGAAAGACTACAGTATTGTTTTTCCTAAAATAGCAAACTGTATATTCTAATCCTCTGAACACCGCAGTGTAGTTCATAGTTAATTTTTTTCCGATGATTTCAGCCACTCTAGGCCATCTTCAGATCTAACAACTCATCGCATCAGCTGTTGCCATCATCAAGGCAAGAGCGTTTGTCGAGTCGATCACGTGCTCCAGTTTGCGAATCCAAAATGTCATGGAAGTACTGACTCATTTTATACCAATACCGGTGGTTTTACACTGTTCTCCCGAAAGTTACATTCCGGTCTGTGCAAACATGACTGAGCCTTGAGCCCCCATTGTACTGGTACGTACTTTTTTCTCCCAGCCTGCCTCCTTTGCAGTCTGGAACGTGTTATAATCATTTCCAGCTATGGCTTCCCCTTTCTGAAAAAAGAGGCTGTTGCCGGAGGATACGAGATTAATCGCCGGAGCCACGAGCGGGCGCCGCGCCCGCTATAAAACACTTTGAGCGACAGCCGCGGGTCAGAGCACAATTTAGGGTATTGACCGGCCTGTCGGCGAGCCATCTCTTACGCAAGAGCGCCGCGTCCATCACGCTGCAGTGGCCGCCCCGGAAGCGATCGCATAAAATTTTCATGGAGGACCATACTCTGCCTAATTGCCTCCTTGGCGCTGTCCTCTGCAAGACACGCCGAACTTTCACAGACACTAGTGTAGAATGGAAATCCACTAAGACGGTGTTGGTCTAGGTAAAGAACGTCATTTAAGCTCCTGCGTTTGCTTCAAATTTAGAGAGATCTTCCGGGGGTCTTTACGCAAAGTGTCTAACCACAGACTGGCGCGTCTCTATGGCAATGAGGTAAGCAACAACCATAGTCGACGCTAGGAGAAAGTACATTTTATAACACACCAGCCTAATCGCTACAGTGTGGGTCGAACACCAGACCCGAAGGAAGGCATATTGTCAACAGTAGGTCCAGGTCTAAGGAAGCCCTATGATGTGCAGATACACCTTATTTTTGCCAAGGACTTTATTTACTCCTTTATAAATGGTAGTGTCCATACTTCCTCCATAATTTTTGGCTGTAGCTGAAGCACATCTTACACGAGATGTGACAAAAAATAAATGAGACCTCGCATTATTAAGAAATTATTTGCTATGGAGTATCCAATAGCGAGATGCAGGAGACTGTGTTTTAAAAGAATACATAGAGATTCGTCTATCCGATAATCTTATGAAACCTTCCCGTCTCCTCTATATCTCTTTTGTTCCCTTCTACAATAAGTTGTGAAACCTTTCCTTAGGATTTCTATCTCTTGCTTAATAATAACAAATGAAATCTTCCCTTTGAAATTTATTCTCTTTCTCAATCTCCGCAAACAAATTTAATTGGTGCTTATTAAAAGTGATTTTCTGATTATTTCGACGAAACATAGAATGTGTCGTCGTCGTGGCCCTCAGTCGTTATCTACAATAGCCCAAAACTTTTCCTTACCTTTTTTACTGTTACTGGATCGCCATCTGACTGCTACATCGAACTGCGACATGAATATACTTACTCTTGTTTACTATACTCTATTAACTGCTTGCGGACTGTCATAATAAGTGGCTGTATTTATTACCAAAGCTGACATTCTTTAATAGCAAAGCTGACGTTATTCTTTAATTAATTTGACTGAAGTTACGTAATTTATAGTTACACTTTTTCTTGACAACAATAAAATTTTTGCAAAGCTTTACGTTGATGGTTTTTGGGATGGATTATAATCAGAAATGCAACATTGCTGGCAAAAATTAATTATATTCTGAAAACGCTTCAAATATTTACTGTTGGTAATGAAATGATTTTACAAACGTTCAAATGGGACTTACTTTTTACAATAATCTTACAACTAGCTTTGTGCAAACATACCTTCAGTACTCTTGAGTTTCGCAAAGAAAATAATTCAATAATATTAGTTCGTCTTATGATAATAGTTAGTTGATGTCTCTGTACATCCGTTTATAATCTCTTGTAAATCATAGCTGATGGCTGGCAGGCACACTGCTCCTCTCAACCTCTCGCTTCAGACCTGCTACCGACTCGCATCACATCTCGCTTACTACTGACTTCCTACGAACGCTAAAGTGCCGTCTCTTCTGGCAACAATGCTTTCTGGTGCAGACAATCCCTGCTATCATTACAAAATGTATCAATGCGCGGTCTTTCTCTCTCTTTTCTGAAAATGTATCCATACGCGGTCTCTCCCGCCCTTTTTAAAATTATATCAATTTGAGGTCTCTCTTGCCAACAATACTTTGGTGCAGACATTCCCTGCTACCAAAATTACTTCCAACATGACAAATATTAATTATTCCTACTTAATCCTATTAATAAAATATAAACATCTTTCATAAATTGTGGGTTGACAATAGACAATAGAAATATACATGTCTTACACTTATCACGCTTATTACCTTTTAAGTAAGACTTGGAACCCGGTGTTATCAGACATTAAAAAACAACGGTCTGCGTTTCGATCGTCGGAATAATTTTTAATTTTTGATAGCGATACATCGATTTCGCCTGTTTCCACCACTGGCGGCGCGGTATGTTTACTTGCGTTAGAGGGCAGTTACGTCACCTGGTGCACGCGTTGTGGGCCTTCTGCGGCCTATATAGGGGCCGCCGCTTGCGCTGAGAAGTCAGTTCCAGCGAGATCAAGTAGCAGCACTCTCACCTGAAGATGGCGGCCAGTTGGACCGCTGAAATATTGTCTCAAGATGACGTTATGATCCGGCAGCACACCCGAGAAGAATATTATCAATTATTATGCCGGGAAAGCCTTCGTAATCGCAACAGATGGCATGTTCCAAAGGAAAATAAATTGGCCATGTGTGTCAGCGGCCTATTTGGTACAACATCTGATTGTCGATTGATACGTAGCCCTCTCATCAACACTCTTAAAGTCGACAGGAAAGTCGCTGCGAGTACACTGCTGTATTCCGAACCACTTGGATCTACACTGTCAGAGCAACAAGTACACGGAAATATGTTTAATGCTGAACTGACCACTGGAAGTCACGTGAGGCGGATCCGACAGTATAGAAGTAGGCGGGGAATATTCTGTTGTCACAGCAACAGCAGAATAGGTCGGTTAGGAGAACTGAGTGACTTCGAACTTCAGTTCGTTATTGGATGTCACATGACTAAAAAAAAAAACATCAGGGGCATTTCAATCCCTCAAAGGCTTTCTAAATCAACTGTCGGTGATGCGACTGTGAAGTGGAAGCGCGAAGGAACAACTATAACTAAGCGAAAACCAGGTTGCTCTCATGCACTGACGGTGAAGAGCTGTTGAGCACTGCGGAGGGTGGTTGTAAAAACTCGCATGAAATCAGCGGAAGGAATCACTCGGGCGTTCCGAATTGCTACCCATGAGACCATTTAATACAACTACTGTAAGTAGGGAGTTAAAAACAGGCGGCCGCGGTGGCCGTGCGGTTCTAGGCGCTGCAGTCCGGAACCGCAGGACTGCTACGGTCGCAGGTTCGAATCCTGCATCGGGCATGGATGTGTGTGATGTCCTTAGGTTAGTTAGGTTTAAGTAGTTCTAAGTTCTAGGGGACTGATGACCTAAGATGTTAAGTCCCATAGTGCTCAGAGCCATTTGAACCATTTTTAGTTAAAAACAGTGGGGTACCATGGTCGAATAGCTTCTCATTAGCTACACAACTTAATAGTCGATGCTGAGTGATACTTCAGATGGTGAAGAGTGACGGCAATGGGCAGTGAATGAAGGGAAGCGAGTGATTTCGAGTGGTGAATCACACTATACCCCGTGGCAATACGATGAAAGGGTTTGGGTCTGGCGAATACCTGGAAAACGCTACCTGCCACCTTCTGTAGTATCAGCAATAAAGTACGGGGTAGGTTGTGTTACGTCATGGGCGCTTTTTTCCTCGTTAGTGTGTGGTCTCCTTATTGTGCTCAAGGAGGCGCTACATTCAGAAACATATGCATACGTTTTTACAGCACTGCGTTCTGCGTACTGTAGAGCAACCGTTCGGAGGCGCCGGCCGGTGTGGCCGAGCGGTTTCTAGGCGCTTCAGTCTGGAGCCGCGCGACCGCTACGGTCGCAGGTTCGAATCCTGCCTGGGGCATGGATGTGTGTGATGTCCTTAGGTTAGTTAGGTTTAAGCAGTTCTAAGTTCTAGGGGACTGATGGAAATGGAAATGTCGTGTGGCTAGGACCTCCCGTCGGGTATACCGTTCGCCTGGTGCAGGTCTTTCGATTTGACGCCACTTCGGCGACCTGCGCGTCGATGGGGATGAAATGATGATGATTTGGACAACACAACACCCAGTCCCTGAGCGGAGAAAATTTCCGACCCAGCCGGGAATCGAACCCGGGCCCTTAGGATTGACAGTCTGTCACGCTGACCACTCAGCTACCAGGGCGGACAGGGGACTGATGACCTCATATGTTAAGTCCCATAGTGCTCAGAGCCATTTGAACCATTTTTTAGTTCGGAGACGATGATATTTGTGTCAACACGACAATGCAACCTGTCATACCAGGTGTACTGGTATGAAATGAGCGTTAAGATAAAAATGTGTCGATAGGGGACATTTGTTGTGAATGAGCCTTAATTTTTTTGTTTGGTTGGTATGACATCTGTCAAAGATATTTAGTATATATCAAGTCATGAAACAAAGAACATCATATGTTTTCATCGTCTTAACAATGTCGAATCTTGTATCAGAAAGTGATGATTTGCGGAAAGCAATAACTTTTTTGTTTTCATTTGAAAAAAAAAGAAGTGCTGCAGAGTCGCATGGAATACTCTATCAGACGCAACATGCAAAAGATGGTTTCAACGGTTCAGAAATAATGATTTTTATGTAAGAATTGAAGAACGTGGAAGACCACCAAAAAAGTTCGAAGACGCCGAATTGCAAGCAATATTGGATGAAGATGATACTTTGAGACAGAAGCAAATGGCAGTAATGCTAAATGTTGCACAACAAACAATTTCTGACCGTTTTAAAGCTATGGGAAAGACCCAAAAGTGTGGATAATGGGTGCCACATGAATTGAATGAAAGACAGATGGAAAACCGAAAAACCATTTGTCAAATTTTGCTTCAAAGACATGAAAGAAAATCAATTTTGCATCGAATTGTTACTAATGGATTTATTTTAAGAATCCTAAACGGGAAAATCATGGGTTAATCCGGGACAACCATCAACATCAACTGCAAAACCAGATCGATTCGGCAAGAAGACAATGCTCTGTGTTTGGTGGGATCAGAAAGCTGTGGTGTATCATGAGCTTCTAAAACCCGGTGAAACTGTGAATACTAATCGCTACAGACAACTAATGATCAATTTGAACTATACATTGATCGAAAAAAGACCAGAATGGGCCAGAAGACATGCCAAAGTAATTTATTTACACGACAATGCACCTGCACACAAAGCAAAACTGGTTCAGGATACAATCAAAACACTTGGCTGGGAGCTGCTACCCCACCCGCCGTATTCACCAGACTTGGCCCCTTCCGACTATCATTTGTTTTCATCAATGGGACACGCATTGGCTGAGGAACACTTCGATTCCTACGAAGAAGTCGAAAATTGGGTGTCTGATCGGTTTGCTTCAAAAGACGAACAGTTCTATTGGCGTGGTGTCTACAAATTGCCAGAAAGGTGGTCAAAATGTGTAGAAAGCAATGGGCAGTACTTTGAATAAAATGTTTTTACTTTTGAATTCAAAATTAGTGTTTCATTTTCATAAAAAAAACGCTCATTTCATACCGGTACACCTGGTAAAGTAGCATCTCTCAAACAATGATTTGTGGACATATAAATTCCTGAAATGGACTGGTCTGTCCAGAATCCCACCTGAGCCCAGTTAAACATCTTAGAAACGAGTTACAACGACGAATTCGCTCCAAACACCTGTGTCCAGTATCAGTACCTTCTTTGCTTTCGGCTCTTGAGGAAAAGTGGTTCAAAATCCACCGCGGACATTTAGACATCTCAGTAAAAGTGTCTCCACTGATATCAATGCATCAATAAAGGCAAAGGTGGACACATCCGTTATTAACGTCCACGTAGCCACATGAAATTAAATGCCACAGCATTCAGGAACAGTTACATATTTCTTCGCAGTATGTAGATGCATAGTCAGATTGACAGCTGGTTTCAGAAGTATAATAAAAGGCATTTGTAATCTGTATTCTGCGAAAAAGTTCACATTGCGATTTATGGCTGTACTAAAGCTGCGTCATTTAACGCTATCCTAAGTGAAAAGCTACGACCTAGCACGCCTACCGCTACGACAATGTAAATTCAGCCGATTGTAATTAAACGGTTACAGCGAATAAAGTGTCTGAAATAAGTATCGCTTTAAATTCTCTTTCTCCGTATTTTCCGCCCTAGAGATACCCGGAGAAACGTTGCAAATGGCTATAATCATTAAACACGGTATTAAAATAAAGTCACGCTTCATAAAGTGCGCGAGGCGGCAAATTAATGATGCGTGAGCGCTTTTCCCGGATTCCGGCCGCTCCGGTGTACAATGGCGCCGAACGCCGACAAACGGGAGGCAGTTTTAATCCTCGCGGAAATTAACGGCAGTGTCAGGGAGGGGCGTCGCGAGGCGTCGCGACGCCGGGCGTCGCGTCGCTTGATTGATGGAGCCGCGGCGACCAGGCTCTCTCAATGAAGACGGCGGCTTTCCCGCAGCTTTTCCCCGCTGCGCCCCTTGGAGCGAAAACAGCGTCTACTGGCGATTAAGGGAGGACGCGTTCTGTTATTAATTTTGTCGGCGGCTTCAAATGGGCGTCCAGAGTCGCCCGCTGATGGTTCCTCACAGTGCTCCTTGAAAATACGGGAGTGGCCTGAAAACTGCTCGGCCTCACCCATAGATCGCAGCAATAGTCGCATGATTATATTTACCCAGGGGTCGGTACAAGTTTTCAACAGGATCCGTGTGAAATTAAGTCATTCCGTCAAGTATTTGGTCGTAGGCAATAGTCCACTATGAAGAAACGGGCCAAATGAATTTTCACGAGGTCGCAGATGTGATCGAGATGGTCGGTATTCTAAGCCAGACACTCCTTTTGAAATTGAACCAAAGTGTTCAGACACTGAACGTGAATCGTTGATAACGCAGGCTGAGTACTACGACTGGCATTCAATAAGCAATGCAACACATTTCTTTTTTTCTAAGAGCAGGTTTTGGTTTTATTCAGGCTCCCAATACACCGCATTATTCCCAATATTTTGCCTACAAAACCGCACTTTTCAAAATAATCTCCATTCAATGCGAAGGCCCTACCCCACCTTACTCAGAGTGCCTGCATGCCCGCATGTTACCACCCCACGTATCGACGTCGGAGCCGCTTCAGTAACCTCCCCACCATCCGCGTACTGGGCCAAACTCGTTGCTTTTTATGGTCTTCTGTTTGGCAGCGAGAGCCCAGGGATAACACACCTTTGAATACCCCAACTGGTGGACGAGTGTGTCAGCACTACATGTTGAGCAGCGAGGTATTTGATTGTAATCCGACGATCACCTCGAATGAGATTGTTCGCGCTTTCCAACACTGCATGAGTCATAGCTGTGTGTGACCGGCCGGCAAGCGGTGGACGGGACAAATTTGCCCGACCTTGATGCAGTGATGACAGACGTCTCGCCCAACGACTTACCGTGGTTTTGTTCACTGGCTGGTCTCCGACGTGGAGTTCTGCAAGCGCCAATGAATATCTGCGATGCTCTGGTTTCCCGCCAAAGACACTGAATGACAGCTGTCTGCTTGGAACGCCCCTCCGTTACAGACCCCATTTTGAAGGATACGTACAGTACCACCACCCATCGGAACTTCATAGAAACATAGGTTCTGAAGCGGGAATATTCCACGACGTCCCTCAACAAATTCCGTATTTTTTTCGAATGAAATTGAGAAAAAAAGAGTGATGTATTACTTATTAAACACCCGTCGTACGAGGGTAATCCCAAAAGTAAGGTCTCCAATTTTTTTATAAGTACAGAACTCTGTTTGTGTGACAGTTGGTCACACTGTTGTGAAGAGTGCTTCACGCGCTGTGTGTAAACATGCGCACGCCGCGCTGACGCGCTCAGTCTTGGCTTGGCAGCCGTTGAGAATGGCGCTCACGTTGGATGTTACCGCCAAGTGCGAAATGCGCGCAGTTATTCGGGTTTTGAACGCAAAGGGCACTGCGCCGATTGAAATACATCGCCAATTGACGGAAGTGTATAGTGAGTCGTGCATGGATGTCAAAAATGTTCGTAAGTGGCGTAGAGAGTTTGCAGCTGGTCGGACCGAAATTCACGACGAGCAAGAGACCTTTCATTTCTGAGGAGACAGTATGGAAGATTTAGCACTAGGACCACAATTAACGCTGACAGGTACTGTGAGAATCTGAAAAAACTCAAACGGGCAATTCAGAACCAGAGAAGAGGAATGCTGAGCAAGGGCGTACACATTCTCCATGACAACGCTCGCCCACACATCGCTTGGCAAACCGTTGCCCTCTTGCAACAGTTTCAGTGGAACATAATCACCCACCCTTCCTATAGCCCTGACTTGGCGCCCAGTGACTATCACCTGTTCCCTAAGTTAAAAGGACATTTATTTGGCCGGAAAGCGATTCAGCTCCGACGACGAGGTGAAAGACGAGGTGGTATGACATGGGCATACAAAAACTGCCTCAGCGTCTACAAAAATGAATCGACAGATATGGTGATTATGTCGAAAAATAGCTAAATGTTCAAGCTGTAAACTGATGTAAACCATTCTAGAAATAAACAGGTCTATGTACTTATAAAAAGTAAGGGACCTTATGTTTGGGATTACCCTTGTATTTGCAAGTTTCGGAGATGTCGTAGCTTATACAAAACACGACGCAGACCAGGCACTCGAAAGCAGCAGAGACGAAACTGACATTACAACAAGACTTTACATTAGACTGCAAACCACGTACTACACTGCCTCAAAGTGTAATAAATTGCGCCTTACAGGCTAAATTTGTGCAAAAAGAAAATGTGTTAGATAATTGTGGTCAATACTATCTAATAATTGAGCTTATTTGGTGGAGAAAATAATTTTTAGTAACACGTTGTCTGGTGCCACACGTCACGAAGTACTGCACTTACGTCACCTTACCTGAACCGCTTGCAAAATCCCGCGTGTGAAAAACACGCAACGATCACGTTACACGCGGCGTCTATCAACGTCCGAGAAGTGCAACCACACCAGAAACAGTCTGAAAAAATGCAGGATATACTCTTGGAAACCGAGTGTATATCAATGCGAAATACTTATGATTTCAAAATTACGTGTCGGCTACACTTAGCATGAAGAAATACACACGAGAAAGCCTCCTAGAGGCGGATCGGAAGCGAGTTCGCACAATTTTCGAACTGTGCTAGGTGCGTTGACGGTGGAAAACGAAACTGATTTTCTGGATTAAACACGGTTTCACCACAACCCATCAGAATCAAATCAACATTTAAAGATTGGACAGAAGCCGGTTCTTCAACTCCAAAGAATACGAAGGCGATGTCATATGAGGGACAGGTCATGGCATACGTGTTTTGGGGCGCGAAGTATATTATGTTAATTACCTACCTTCAAAAAGTTTAAGAGTTATCTTCTTGGTAGATTTCCTTGTCTACAAACCTCTAAGTTCGGACATAAGAGTCTCTTTCGGTTGAGGACATATTGGTGCCGCTGCCGTTACCAATTTGAGTAAATAAGAATGTAAATCAGGCTTACGCTATATCACCCATGTTTTCACATGATACTTCGAAGGAATATTTTGAAAGCGCAATTAAATTTTAAGAGGAGTAGAGTTCAGTACTGAAGTGCGCCGACGATAAATACAGTCTCTCTGGTCGGAGATACGGAAAACTCTGAAGACCTGTTTAAAGAAAATAACAGTCTACTTAGAACTGATTATGGCTTAAGGACAAATAAAACAGAGACGAATGTCTCGTGGCATTTCGCCCTTTACTAGGTCCACAGCTGTATAATCAGATTTGTAGTTGCAGATCAGTTTCCGGAACCTATGTTTCCATTGTCGATGCCTTACAAAGAAAGAAAAAATTGTTACATCACTACATATTACGTATTAGTCCCCAGCCACATTTTTTTGTCTGTATGCGGAGGCTGGTCTTAGGATCTACTGTAGAGATTTTGATACGGTTTTCACTAACCGACAGATTCACAAGGAAGACTCGTGTATATTTCGTGCAAACTGACTGAACTGCGATGATGTTTGTGGATTAAGTCGTGCCCCCTGAGAACTTTCCTGGCGTGCGCTGCTTAAATCATTTAAGTTATGTGAAAGTGATATGGAGGAATTTTTCATCTCAAGTATGTCTAAAGAAAAATCCACGGTAGTATGTATGTCTGTCTATTCAGACTAATTCGCAATAACAAATTGAATAGTTTGCAAGATACACGATGAAACATTCCAATTCAAGTGAATCATCTCCGTAACAAAATACGGATCTTTGTCCTAATAAATATGATTGTTGTACTATGCATCTAATCTAGACAGAGTCGTCCGACCGTAGATACTTAGTGCTAGTCGTGTGAAGCAGGAGCGGATCACTAGTCTATAATAGAAAATAGAAAATGTGCAGTAGCTCTTTCTATTTTTTTCTTTGAATAAAAGGAATATTTTCTATCTTTTATTTTTAACGTAACAAATTTTTCCTTCTTTGTACATCACTGACAATCGAAATACAAGTTTACGAAACTGATCGGCAAAAAATAAGGGAAAATAACGATTTTCTTCACATCAAAATTGGGAACGATGCAGTATTGTAAAAAGCGGAGAAATTTTACTACCTAGGCTAAATGATTATGCTGTATGACCACAGCAAGGAACGTATCAGTAGACTGACACAGCGAAAGAAAGCTGTCTCTAATACAGTGCCTTATCAGATATAGATACGAAGTCGAATAGTGACAGGTATACCAGAGGAAGTCGGAAGAGCAAGAAACTGGAAGCACCTTTATTGTTGTCGAAGAATGTTTAAAATTAAGTGCAGAGGCAAAGTGCGAAATGAAGAGGTACAGAAAAGGGACAGTTTGCGGGACATCTGCTGTGGCATCTAGAAATAGATGTGCATGGAATAATAGTACCGACAGACACAAACTTCAATACGAAACTGATGGTAGAGGGTATCTGGCGAAGCAATTATGTCGGTGTAATGAATAGCATAAGGTATGAGAAAATGGAAGCCAGCATCAAACTCGTCGGAACACTGATGGCTTAAAAAAAAAATTGCTAACGTGAAATTACGTAGTGGTGCTCATATTGGAAGCAGCCGGTGTATTCGCTATTTTTCATCCTTCATTTATTTATTTATTTTTCAAGAGAACCACGGCTAAATTTGCGGCGCGAGTCCTCTACATATCGTCATCAGTCAACGCTAGCGTTCCTGCCCTGTGTCCTCATTAAATATTGGTTTCGTATTCAGTCATCACACTGTGGTAATTAGCATCGTTATGGATATCTGTATTTCTATTGAGAAATTAATTGCATTCAATTTACAATCATGCAAAGTGTATCGATCAGGCTTTGAACGGCTGCTGCCCACAATTTCTGTGTATCTAGAGTGAAAAATACAAGTAAAATAAACAAATAAATAAAGTGGAAAAGTACGTGAAAAAGATCATTTAGTTCACTCCGCGTTCTAAATATGACGTAGGTCAATAACTAAGATTTTTAAAAACTAGAACGGAAATTCTCCAAATATGCAGGATGATTCCGCGATGACGTTCCAAGCTTTCTGGGATGAGGGAGAAGGCTAAATGTGTTAAATTCAGGCGAGAACCATTAGCTGAACACGACACGAGGTCTGAAGTCAAAACGTGCACTTTCTGTGGCTGGTAGGGATATAGGTGCATGTCCCATTATATTCGTCACATAGTATTCTGCGAAAAATTCATTCCATATGCAACTGATCGAGTGCTGATTACAGGCACTTCAGTCACTGGAGCATCATCGGGAGTCCGGGTAGTCCTTCGTGCTCCCCAATCGTTGTACTTTTGGTACCAATTGCCCGGTTTCACTTAATCCTTGGGGCCAGTCTTGGAAACATGCTGTGAGCAGGATGTCTTGTACGTTGATACTTGATTCTGTAGAACCTTTCCACTTTTCGGCTGCTTCCATTTGATTGCTCATAGAGGAAAATCACGTCTGTAAGTTCCGTCACACGCCACAAATACATTTGCTTAGGGTTTATTAACGTTAATAGTTCAACTTGTGAACAGAGACTGCAGACTTCTACAGAACAGACACAGTACACCAGGATTGCTCATACCAATACATAGTACGGCACTTGCTGTGAATTACTTACTTTCCCAAACTCTGCACCTAGGCACCCATCGGGATTGCTTACCCTACAGTCTTAGCAACAATAATATCGAGACATGTAATTCACCCTCAGAGATATCATAATGAATTTCGCTTATAACTTTCGACCTTGTCGTTTCTGAGTAGGGTCCCATATTCAGATTGATACATTTACTTTACCCTTCTCTGTCATCACTGTTTTGTAACTTCATCACGGAATCATTCCGTATAAATTTTCCGTAATAACGTCTTAAAAAAAAATGGTTCAAATGGCTCTGAGCACTATGGGACTTAACATCTATGGTCATCAGTCCCCTAGAACTTAGAACTACTTAAACCTAACTAACCTAAGGACAGCACACAACACCCAGCCATCACGAGGCAGAGAAAATCCCTGACCCCGCCGGGAATCGAACCCCGTCTTAAAAAGAAACAACAAAATTTTTCTCCTGTAGTATGAGAGTGAATACAGAGGTTAAACAATGTGTAGTTGTAATGCTTATCCTACGGCATGAATCTTATCTTTCTCTTTCTGGCGAAGACACTTAGGTCTGTCCGCGAGATACAGTATAAGAGACTGCCCCAGAGTTCTAAAGCATAGAGAAAAGAACAGCGTAGAGAACTAATGAAATGCTTTTCGAAGATGATTTCCTGCACGTGGAGCATATTTTTGATCAATACTAGTTCCGTTATAGCAATTTCTGCCGAACATTTCTGAGATGATCATCTAGCTTTTTCTGTCTAACAGTAAATTTACTAATTAAATGTCATCAGCAGTACTTACTGCTGATTTTCATATGTTTTGATGACTGGTTTCTCTTTTCATTTTAGCAGACGTTTCAGCCGAAAAATTTGTCATTTTCACTGCTCGTTATTTCTGTTTTTAGAAGTACTTTTTCTTTAATCTTCATTTACTTTTTATACGCAGTCCGGTTAAATTACGTATGTGACTTTACATAAGTGCCTTTGCAGTCTTATACGTTTTGCATGTGGTACTGATACTTTACCTATGAGGCGAAAGGTGTCTGGTTAAAAACTTTATTTTCAGTAATTTTGACTCAAAAAAAGCCAATACTTGCGTTATATCACCCAAAACGGAAGACAGCCGTTTTAACATACGTCAAATAACAATGCTTACCACTCTAAAGTGAACTTCACATATGCAAACAACGGCAAATGTCTTCTCATCTAGGCACTATGAGGAAAAAAAGTAGAGAAAAAAATTGGAAATTTGTCGTAAGGTGTTATGGGGCCAAACTGGTGAGGTCGTCGGTCCCTAAGTTTACGCACTACTTAATCTAAATGAAACTAACTTACACTAAGGTCAACACACACACCCATGCCCGAGCGAGGACTCGAACCTCCGACGGGGAGACCCACGCTGACCGTGACAAGGCGCCTAGACCGCGCGGCTACCCCGCACGGCTAAAAAATAGTAGAGTACAACTTATTTAGCCTTCATTCTCTGCTGGTATAGAATTTCATTTATTTCAATTGGAATTCAGAAGAAAGCGTAGGATTACATTCTGCACAGCAGAACGAAGCATGTCCATAGGTATGCTGGCTATCTCTCTTGATATGCTGCGCTTCAGATCGGCACATGTGTGAATGTTCCCCTGGTAAACCCTGACCTTCAGGTAGCCTCACAAACAGAAATGACGGAGAGTGAGATCAGGTGATCGCGCTGGCCAAGCATTTGGAAACGATTAGCTCATTCTTCGATCGTTTCCAAAAGTGTTTTGGACAAGCAGGTGAACTTCATGATGGATGTACGGTGGGGCCCCATCTTGCATGAAAACTGTTGAGAGCAATCAGTCTCTCTCCTGTAGGGTGGTTATGACATGTTGGCGAAGGATATTGCAGTGACGCTGGCCAGTCACACTGCACGTCTGTGGTCCTTGAGCGCCAGCCTATTAAAAAAGAATGGGACAATGGTGAACGTAGCCATGAAGCCACGCCATACGGTGACACGTTCATCACACAGAGGAACTTCATGCACAGTTACTGGAGGTGAAGATCCCTACATTAGCCAATTCTGTGTGTTCACCTCACCTGTCAGAGAAAAATTAGCTGCGTACGTCCATAGGATGGTCCAGGGCCGCCCTCGTCAACATCAGTCCTTGCGAGAAAGTGAAGTCAGCACGTCGTGGTCAGACCTGTGGTGCAGGCCTCTGTATGATATGGGTCTTGTACGGATACCATTTGAGAATGGTTCGAAGTACTTTTAGTACAGTGGAACAAGGGATGTTCAACAGTCGTGACACAGCACACACACTGGCTGACGATCTGGAATTGTGCGTTGCGTTGTCTGCCATAGCAAGAGTGATTTCATCAACCACCTGTCGTGCAACGGGCCGTCGGCCTCTTCCCGGACTGACACCCAGTTCTCCAGTTGATTCGAATTTCTTCCTCATGTTCCGCACAGCAGGTGGAGAAAGAGACCCCTTCCGTAATCCTTTCAGCCGACGATATGCTCCAAGGGCAGCTGCAGCATTGCTCTTTTTTGATAGTAGAGCTTCACAAATAATGCGCTGCTCCTTTACTCCAAGCTCATGTAACACGTCAACAAGTGCGCTGCGAATGGTCAGGTGTGTGAGACTATGAATCATGATGACTGATCACGGCACCGGAGGCCATAGTTGGAACTGGACGGTGCCGCTGTGACGCATGGAAATCATGCGCCCTATACTCCGGACATTAATGCTACCAAGTTTGGTACTTGTTTAGTAATTAGTTTCCGTGTTATGACGTGTTAAATAGAGAAAGTTGAATTATAACTATCCTGTATATAGGCTGCAGCAACGCCCTCAGACGGAAACATTCATACCTTCTCTCCCAACCTGAGTATAACGAACAGAACATTGATACAGCCACGTGAAACTCTCAGAAAAGTTCTGCTTTAAAATGCTGCTTAATGCACGAATCTCGCTGGTATCAGTCCAGCCATTGTCAGAGCGTAGCTTTGATGTCAATTTCTGCACTTTTGCGGTAGGTTAATGTTGAAAACATAACATCTGTGGCGATTTTTCATAGAAAGGAACTCTCCGCGTTCTGCATTTCAGTGAAGTTTCAACAGGGGCCCACCGGCCGTTGCTTTTGTTTGCGAATCAAGGTATGCGTGGAAAACTTTTGACATACTGGTCTCTTCTTCAAAACATTCTGGGGAATGTCTTGCACAGTTGATATAGAAATGTTGTTTACTTACGATTTATAACACGAAAACGTTGACCCACTTCGATCGCACATCCTCCACGTAATACTGCCTGATCACAACTGACTGGTCGAAAGCACATCTGTTGTTTACAGTTTTTAGTTCAAGCTGCCGCCGTAATTACTGCGCTGACGTCGCTTGTACGCCAGGAATAACATCAGATTTTGGACGGACGGTGTATATCTGTAGATTCCGATTTCTATTGTCTAGTTATCACAGATGAAGTCTGCTCACCAACTTCTTTTCTGTTTTCCTTGCGAATATTATCTTTTGAACAGTGTATGCCAGGACTAAAAAGTTTTTGTACGAACGAATGTTATTTCAGTTTTTCACCACATCTAACTGCAGAACGTAGAAGACGAACGAAGGCTGGAGTGCGCGGCTGGCTTTTCTTGCCGTCACGGAGTGGCGCGAGTACCCTGCAGTTTCTGGCAGCTCGTAGTCACGTGATAAAGTTTGTAGGCGGGGAAAGGCGCTCGCTTTGATCTGCAGGAGCTCCCGGATCGCTGGAGCGTAATGGATGCACATACATTACAAGTTTATTTCCCGGAATTTATCGAGCGCCGTTTATCCTCGAGGAATTCTTCCTCGCCCCAAGTTCGCAGTAAATTTATGTGAAATTCGTTCCGATAAGGCGTAGATAGGAGAAGTTCAGACAGAACTATAAATTTTTGCCCATCAGAAGTGTGGTAGACAAGTAGCTTTCAGAACTCCCGTTCTCCTGTTCTACGTTTGTGCAAGTATTACCGTCGTAGTTACTCGGATCATTCCTTCCGGTCCTAAGGTGCCACTGAGGGCTCTGTCACACATAATAATTATAGTCGCAGATGGGTAGGTACACATATGAAACAGCCCACAGTTCTCCGTAGCGTATGGCGGAGGATAAGAGGGAACTCCAAAAACTAATTTACACTTTACCGTAAAGCGAGGTGAAAACAAAGTTTTCACATTTAATATAAAGAAAACGATAATTTTGAAAACAAATATGAAAAATCAAAATTATATAAGATTATAGGGCTTGTGTCAATCTTTAAACTCATAATTAGATTTGGGATCTAGGTCGTGCTATTGTAATATAACAGGTAAAAACTCGGTGCTTCTGTTCACATCACAGAGAGGGGAGAGTGGAAACAACAGAGTAAATCATGTGGTTTGTCTGTTTTTTTATCTTTGAGGTGGAGAAGAACACGTGGATCTAGGAGAAGAAGAAACAAAATTTATCGTGTTAAAAAAAGTTTTATTCAGTACACAAACTGAAAATATAGGGTTATTACAAATGATTGAAGCGATTCCACAGCTCTACAATAACTTTATTATTTGAGATATTTTCACAATGCTTTGCACACACATACAAAAACTCAAAAAGTTTTTTTAGGCATTCACAAATGTTCGATATGTGCCCCTTTAGTGATTCGGCAGACATCAAGCCGATAATCAAGTTCCTACCACACTCGGCGCAGCATGTCCCCATCAATGAGTTCGAAAGCATCGTTGATGCGAGCTCGCAGTTCTGGCACGTTTCTTGGTAGAGGAGGTTTAGACACTGAATCTTTCACATATCCCCACAGAAAGAAATTGCATGGGGTTAAGTGGGCGTGGAGGCCATGACATGAATTGCTGATCATGATCTCCACCACGACCGATCCATCGGTTTTCCAATCTCCTGTTTAAGAAATGCCGAACATCATGGTGGAAGTGCGGTGGAGCACCATCCTGTTGAAAGATGAAGTCGGCGCTGTCGGTCTCCAGTTGGGGCATGAGCCAATTTTCCAGCATGTCCAGATACACGTGTCCTGTAACGTTTTTTTCGCAGAAGAAAAAGGGGCAGTAAACTTTAAACCGTGAGATTGCACAAAACACGTTAACTTTTGGTGAATTGCGAATTTGCTGCACGAATGCGTGAGGATTCTCTACCGCCCAGATTCGCACATTGTGTCTGTTCACTTCACCATTAAGAAAAAATGTTGCTTCATCACTGAAAACAAGTTTCGCACTGAACGCATCCTCTTCCATGGGCTGTTGCAAGCGCGCCGAAAATTCAAAGTGTTTGACTTTGTCATCGGGTGTCAGGGCTTGTAGCAATTGTAAACGGTAAGGCTTTTGCTTTAGCCTTTTCCGTAAGATTTTCCAAACCGTCGGCTGTGGTACGTTTAGCTCCCTGCTTGCTTTATTCGTCGACTTCCGAGGGCTACGCGTGAAACTTGCCCGCACGCGTTCAACCGTTTCTTCGCTCACTGCAGGCCGACCCGTTGATTTCCCCTTACAGAGGCATCCAGAAGCTTTAAACTGCGCATACCATCGCCGAATGGAGTTAGCAGTTGGTCGATCTTTGTTGAACTTCGTCCTGAAGTGTCGTTGTACTGTTATGACTGACTGATGTGAGTGCATTTCAAGCACGACATACGCATTCTCGGCTCCTGTCGCCATTTTGTCTCACTGCGCTCTCGAAAGCTCTGGCGGCAGAAACCTGAAGTGCGGCTTCAGCCGAACAAAACTTTATGAGTTTTTCTACGTATCTGTAGTGTGTCGTGACCATATGTCAGTGAATGGAGCTACAGTGAATTTATGAAATCGCTTCAATCATTTGTAATAGCCCTGTATTTTGTGAGTGAAGGTTCTTTTATTACGTTTTCCAAATAAAAATCATTACACCTCTAATGAGTTTATTGTAACATTAGACTGATAAACTTGGTTCGTTTGCTAATACATAATGTCCCTGACATGTTTAAAAATCATGGTTGTGGTCTTCAGTCCTGAGACTGGTTTGATGCAGCTCTCCATGCCATTGTCATTGATTAAACAAGTCGTACCTCCAGATATGACGGTGAGCATTCGAACACCACATCATTGATTAAAAAAAAAAGACTCCTGTTAAAATAAACGTGTTTAATCTGCCTTAATAAAAAAAAAAGAACGTCAGTGTGTACATTGCCTACTAAATAACAGATTTTACATGCACACAATTTAAGTGATGGCTTAGTTTTCCCATACACTTTAGTCACAGGATAATCTCCAGCTCGTGCATCCAAGTTGCTGACAAGAATAATATACAGAAGAATGGAAAAGAATGGAGAAATAAATTGGGGACGTGTTGGATAACGATCAGTACGGCTTTAGGAAAGGTAAAGGCATCAGCCAGGCAATTCTGGCGTAGCGCTTGACAATGGAAGAAAGACTAAAGAAAGTACAGACAGGTTCATAAGATCTGTCGACCTGGAGAAAGCGTTCTACAAGGTAAAATGGTGGAAGATATTCGAAATTCCGAGAAAACTATTGGTAAGCAATAGGGAGAGATCGGTAATATACAATACGTACAAGAGCCAAGGGGGAGTAATCAGAGTGGACGACCAGGAACGAACTACTCGGATTAAAAAGGGTTTAAGACAGTGGTGTCGTCTATCACCCCTCCTGTTCATCTGTACATCGAAGAAGCAATGATGAAAATAAAATAAAAGTTCAGGAGTAGAATTAAAAATCAGAGTGAAAGGATATCAATGACATTGCTATCCTGAGTGAAAGCGAAGAAGGGTAACATGATCTGGTGGCCGAGTGGTTCTAGGCGCTACAGTCTGGAACCATGCGACCGCTACGGTCGCAGGTTCGAATCTTGCCTCGGGCATGGATGTGTGTGATGTCCTTAGGTTAGTTAGGGTTAAGTAGTTCTAAGTTCTAGGGGACTGATGACCTCAGAAGTTAAGCCCCATAGTGCTCAGAGACATTTGAACCATTAACATGATCTGGTGAATGGAATAAAGAGTCTAATGAGGACTCAATACGTATTGAGAGTAAATCGAAGAAAGACTAAAGTAATAGGAACTAGCAGAAATGAGAACAGCGAGAAACTTAATATCAGGACTGATGGTCACGAAGTAGATGAAGTTAAGGAACTGTACTACTTCGGCAGCAAAATAACCAATGACGAACGGAGCGAAGAGGACACCAAAAGCAGACTAGCACTGACAAAAAAGCCATTTATGGCCAAGAGAAGTCTATTAGTATCAATTTGAGGAAGAATTTTTGAGAATGTACGTTTGGAAAAAAAGGAAATTTGTGGTAAGGTCTTGTGGGACCGAACTACTGAGGTCATCAATCCCTAAGCTTACACACTACTTAATGTAACTTAAACTAACTTATGCTAGGGACAACATACACACCCATGCCCGAGGGAGGACTCAAACCTCCGACGGGGTGAGCCGCGCGACCCGTGACAAGGCGCCTGAGGCCGCGCGGCTACCCCTCGCCGCGGCTGTACGTTTGGTGCATAGCATTGTATGGGAGTGAAACACAGACCGCGGCAAAACCGGAACAGAAGAGAACTGAAGCATCTGAGATGTGGTGCTACAGGCGAATGTTGAAAATTATGTGAACTGATACGGCAAGGTATCAGGAGTTTCTGCGCAGAACCGGAAAGGAATCTACATCTACATCTATACTCCGCGAGCCACCTTACGGTGTGTGGCGCAGGGTACTTATTGTACCACTATCTGATCCCCCCTTCCCTGTTCCATTCACGAATTGTGCGTGGGAAGAACGACTGCTTGTAAGTCTCCGTATTTGCTCTAATTTCTCGGATCTTTTCGTTGTGATCATTACGCGAGATATATGTGGGCGGTAGTAATATGTTGCCCATCTCTTCCCGGAATGTGCTCTCTCGTAATTTCGATAATAAACCTCTCCGTATTGCGTAACGCCTTTCTTGAAGTGTCCGCCACTGGAGCTTGTTCAGCATCTCCGTAACGCTCTCGCGCTGACTAAATGTCCCCATGACGAATCGCGCTGCTTTTCGCTGGATCATGTCTATCTCTTCTATTAATCCAACCTGGTAAGGGTCCCATACTGATGAGCAATACTCAAGAATCGGACGAACAAGCGTTTTGTAAGCTACTTCTTTCGTCGATGAGTCACATTTTCTTAGAATTCTTCCTATGAATCTCAACCTGGCGCCTGCTTTTCCCACTATTTGTTTTATGTGATCATTCCACTTCAGATCGCTCCGGATAGTAACTCCTAAGTATTTTACGGTCGTTACCGCTTCCAATGATTTACCACCTATGGGATAATCGTACTGGAATGGATTTCTGCCCCTATGTATGCGCATTATATTACATTTATCTACGTTTAGGGAAAGCTGCCAGCTGTCGCACCATGCATTAATCCTCTGCAGGTCCTCCTGGAGTACGTACGAGTCTTCTGATGTTGCTACTTTCTTGTAGACAACCGTGTCATCTGCAAATAGCCTCACGGAGCTACCGATGTTGTCAACTAAGTCATTTATGTATATTGTAAACAATAAGGGTCCTATCACGCTTCCCTGCGGTACTCCCGAAATTACCTCTACATCTGCAGATTTTGAACCGTTAAGAATGACATGTTGTGTTCTTTCTTCTAGGAAATCCTGAATCCAATCACAAACACTGACAAGGAGAAGGGACAGGATGATAGGACATCTGTTAAGACATCAAGGAATGACTTCCATGATACTAGAGGGAACTGTAGAGAGCAAAAACTGTAGAGGAAGACAGAGATTGAAATAGCAAGAAATTGAGGACGTAGTTTGAAGGTGCTAATCTGAGATGAAGAGGTCGGCGGAGGAGAGGAATTCGTGGCGGGCCGCATCAAACCAGTCAAAAGACTAATGACACAAAGAAAAAAGATAGTCTGTGTAGCTTTTACTGACCGCTGCAGGATACTTCAATGCGACACAGATACATGACACTATTTTTCAGAATAGGTGCCAAGTCTCTGTAAACAATGGTCGGAACGTTTTACCAATCGTTCAGTTTCTCGGCGATGCGAAGCTATTGGAGATCCACTGAGTTGTATTGCTGGAAGATCCTTTTCCCTCCAGCCGGCCGGCCGCTGGTGGCCGAGCGGTTCTGGCGCTACAGTCTGGAACCCCGCGACCGCTACGGTCGCAGGTTCGAATCCTGCCTCGGGCATGGATGTGTGTGTTGTCCTTAGGTTAGTTAGGTTTAAGTAGTTCTAAGTTCTAGGGGACTTATGACCTCAGCAGTTGAGTCCCATAGTGCTCAGAGCCATTTGCCACCTCCAGCTGTTCTTTCATCCTGCTGTAAAGACATAACTCATATGGTGCAAGAACTGGATATCCCAATCAGTATCTCGCAAGTCTGTGCGGCCTTGGTCAAATGGTTGCCACAATTTCACTGTGGCTCTACGTGACACTGCATTTCGTCGATATACCACCAGAATTTCGCGGCGACTCTTTGTCCTATTTAGGCGATTTGCTCACAAGAATCACTGTCCTGCGCAATTCTACACTGAAACACCAAAGAAACTGTTATAGGCATGCGTATACAAATACAGAGATACGTAAACAGGTAGATTACGGCGCTGCGGTCGGCAACGCCAATATAAGACAAATGTCTGGCGCAGTTGTCACATCTGTTATTGCTGCTACAATGACAAGTTGTCACGATTTAAGTGAGTTTGAAGATAGTGTTGTAGTCAGCGCGCGACCTATGGGACACAGCATCTCTCAGGCAGCAATGAAATGGGGATTTTCCCGTACGACCATTACACGAGTGTCACGTGAATATCAGGAACCCGGTAAAATATCAAATCTCCGACATCGCTGCAGTCGGAAAAACATCCTGCAAGAATAGGACCAACGACGAATAAAGAGAATCGTTCAGCCATCTTCGAGTGAAGCTGATCATGTTTTGTTGCTCACACAATTATCCAGCATCGCAAAGACAATCGTTAGCATTCTCCTGTCTTCCTTTTTCCATGCCGTTTCATAGGCGTGCAGAATTCGAAACAGTCTCGCTCTGAATACAGACTTCACGTATGTAATACATTCGATTTAATTGTCTGTTCCTTTATCAACAGCCTTTGGAGGCAGATTCACTTATATGCTCGTTCCAGCAATGCACGAGCATCCCCAAAGTATGACGCGTGCTATAGTGACACTTTCGTCGTGCAAGTGAATGAGCTATCCGAGTACCTTGTTTAATTGTCATTTTTTAAAATTCACTGATATACCTCATCGAATTATAAGCATTTATACTCACTCCAACTAAATGTTGATAATAAGTCGCAACAAAAGCATAGTAAATTTGTTACAACACGTTACGGCTGATGTCGAATGGAATATATTACTAAAAACAGTTTGCGATGTCTCCTTTGCATGAACAGTAAAAAATTATTTTTTCATCTTGTACCATTAAACCTAGCATCAAGAGCAAACACTAAAGCATTTAAAGGAATTTGTAGCGAACAGCACAGTGCTCAAGGATTTATCGAACCAATCAGACCATCCAAAATAGCATCTTGAACTAAGATGATATTCACTGTCACGTGTTTTCTTTCTATTTTTTGCGGACAACCAAAGAGAGGTATTTTATTCTTGAATAACACCACAAGTTGGCCGCGGTGTCCGAGCGGTTCTAGGCGCTTCAGTCCGGAACCACGCTGCTGCTACGGTCGCAGGTTCGAATCCTGCCTCGGGCATGGATGTGTGTGATGTCCTTAGGTTAGTCAGGTTTAAGGAGTTCTAAGTCTAGGGGACTGATGACCTCAGATGTTAAGTCCCATAGTACTCAGAGCCATTTGAACCATTTGAACACAGCATCTCCGAGGTAGCGATGAAGTGGGGATTTTCCCGTAGGACCCTTTCACGAGTTTACCGTGAATTCAGGAATACGGTAAAACATCAGTCTCCGACATCGCTGCGGCCGGTAAATGATCCTGCAAGAACTGGACCAATGACGAATGAAGACGATCGTTCAACGTGACAGAAATGCATCCCTTCCGCAAATTACCGTAGACTTCAATTGTTGCGCCATCGGCAAGTGTGAGCTTGCAAACCATTCAACGAAACATCTTCAACATGGGCTTTCGGAGCTGAAGACCCACTCGTGTACCCTTGATGACTCCACAACACAATGCAGGCGCCCGCATCATGAATTCATATTGACTGCTGTTCATCTACCGAAATTTGCACGCTGTACCGCAACTGTATGTCCAGTGAGTTGCGACATGTTGGCTTTTCAGATGAACCATGTTTTATTCCTGATTGAACAGTTAGCCGGTCGGCATATAAGGCGTGAAACGTCTGAAAGCAAGCACCCTGCAACAGTTGTCGGACGTGTCCAGACTGGAGGAGGGAGCGTTAGGATCAGGGAATGTTTTCGTGGAATTCCATGGGTCATCTCGTTATTCTGAAAGGCACAATGAATCGCACAAGTGTGCATCTGTCCTTGGGGACCAGGTCCACCCTGCATGCAGTTCATTTTCCCTCGGCACGGTGGCATCTACCAGTAGGACAATCCAATGTGTCACACAGCTCGCAGCGTACGTGCGTGGTTGGAAGACGATGAAGTCCCATACTCCTTGACAGAGCGTAGAAGAACGATGCGGGAGACCCGCACCGCCGTACTAGGCAAGGTCATAGTGGAGTTGGGTTGCCATTGCCTTGCTCCGACCGTAATGGGGATAAATGATGACGAAGAAGACGACACAACAACACCGAGTCATCTCGAGGCAGGCGAAAATCCCTGACCCCACCGGGAATCGAACCCGGGACCCCGTGCACGGGATCGAGAACGCTACCGCGAGAGCACCAGGATGAGTTTAGCGTACTTCTCTGCCTACCTAGCTCCCCGGATTTAAACTGAAACGATTACCTGTGGGACCGCATCGATCGGGATGTTCGCACCATGCATCCTTAGCCGAGAAACCTAGCACAGTTGACCACAGCACTGGAGACGGCATAGCTCCACGTCCCTGTTGGTACCTTCCACAACGTCAGTGAGTCTCTCCCTCAGATGTTAAGTCCCATAGTGCTCAGACCCATTTGAGTCTCTCCTTGCAGGTCTCTCAGCTGTCCACGCTGCAGAAGGCGGTCATTGCGGCGCCACTCCATGTGACTGGACAGTGTAATATTTTTATATTCATTACAGGTAATGTTGTAAATGTGAAACGCGTCAAAACCTGCGAGGTTCTGGGCGCTACAGTCTGGAACCGAGCTACCGCTCCGGTCGCAGGTTCGAATCCTGCCTCGGGCATGGATGTGTGTGATGTCCTTAGGTTAGTTAGGTTTAATTAGTTCTAAGTTCTAGGCGACTGATGACCTCAGAAGTTAAGTCGCATAGTGCTCAGAGCCAAAATCTGCGAAAATAGACCCGACTGGTCAAAGAAAAATACAAAGAATTATTCCAGGCACTCACGATTCCTACACTTAGCCAGCATGGGCACAATTAATACCTCTTCGAGGTTGCAATGTGCCAGGAAGTTTTAAATCAGCGCGCGCATTCCACAGCACAGCGAAAATTTGTTCTGAAAACGGTCTCCTAGGTTAAAGATGACGCATTTCTCCGCAATATCATTTGTTTCCCGAAGGGATACTCCTGCTAGGTGTGCAGGAGGACTTATATTTAGAAGCTAGAGGGATGCTGGTGAAATTTAATGTGTTCGGATGTGACATGAATCGTGCCCCGATAGTGCAGTCTATTGGGCAGCTGCCCGCGAAAGGCTAAGGTCGCTGGTTCGAAACCGAGTCCGACACACAGTTTTAAGTTGCCAGAATCTTTCAGAACACTTACTTTGTTAATAGGAGGGTTATTCAGAAAATAAGGAACAATCGGCCTCTAAATGGAACGTACGGTGAAAATCTGAAGTTTTGCACAGGTGCGTTGGGAACTGTGTCTAGTACTCCCGTCGATCGCATGATGTCGCTCTTTCCAGTTCTGAGCTCACAGTGAGAACGTAAAGATGGCTAAAAATTAGCGTCTCCCGTCAAGTATGAGGGCCTACCGAAAGATTTCGCCAGAAGCTATGCAATCCAAATAACATAACTGTCATGCAGTTCGTTCTACAAGACAGTTGTCGGCCGCACTCTGCAGGGGCAACCAAGATGCTCCTGCAGCGTTTTCGAGGGGAAGTGTTTGATCACCAACAATACAGCCCGTAATTGGGTACCCCTGAGGTTCATCTCTGCTCAAATGAACCGCTGGCTATGAAGACAATATTTTGACACAGGCAACCAGCTGCAGTCCAGAGTAGAAAATTGTCGAAAAGTACTGGCGGCTGTCGTCTGTGCGAGGGAATTGAAAAGTTGGTACAATGCTACGACAAATGTCTAAGTCTGAGCGGCAACTGTGTAGGGAAGTAGCTGGAGGGTGCAGGTAACCTTTGCAAATAGAACTGTTTTGATTTTCACTGTGGTTTACAATTCGCAACCTATAGTTCCTTATTTTCCGAATAGCCCTCGTACATGAAATGTATCCGCAGTTCGTGAAAAAATATGAAAATTTATGTTGGATTTCCCGCTTATCGCGAGCGGTGGCCTTAACGCTATTCGACTATCCGAGCAGCCTCCATGGGCGATCCTAAGTTCTGTATGTCGTAGTGTCTTGTCCGTAGTGTTAACACGTTATGTGATTCCCGAAGAGGGAGAGGCAACCTTGCGCTCGTCAGTTAGCCTTTGCTTTGGCGTGAAATACAGTTAGTGCAGGGTCTGTATTTTACAGAGTCTGTGTGATTCGATGCAAATGTCCTCTACGCCTGCATATGTGTCTGAAGGACACTTACATCGAGCTACACACAGTGTAAAATACGGACATTGGAATAATCGTTTTTTTTTTTTTTTTTTTTTTTTTTTTATGTGTGAGCTGACAGTCAACTCTGCAAGTATCAGCGACTGGCAGTAGTCCCCAAAAGAAAAAGATACACTACTGGCCATTAAAATTGCTACACCACGAAGATGTCGTGCTACAGACGCGAAATTTAACCGACTGGAAGAAGATGCTGTGATGTGCAAATTATTAGCTTTTCAGAGCATTCACACAACGTGCTGACATGAGGAAAATTTCCAACCGATTTCTCATAAACAAACAGCAGTTGACCGGCGTTGCCTGGTGAAACGTTATTGTGATGCCTCGTGTAAGGAGGAAAATTGCGTACCATCACGTTTCCGACTTTGATGATTGCGGTTTATCGTATCGCGACATTGCTGCTCGCGTTGGTCGAGATCCAGTGACTGTTAGCAGAATATGGAATCGGTGGATTCAGGAGGGTAATACGGAACGCCGTGCTGGATCCCAACAGTGTCGTATCACTAGCAGTCGAGATGACAGGCATCTTATCCGCATGGCTGTAACGTCTCGATCCCTGAGTCAACAGATGGGGACGTTTGTAAGACAACAACCATCTGCACGAACAGTTCGACGACGTTTGCAGCAGCATGCACTATCAGCTCGGAGACCATAGCTGCGGTTACCCTTGACGCTGCATCACAGACAGGAGCGCCTGCGATGGTGTACTTAACGACGAACCTGGGTGCACGAAAGGCAAAACGTCATTTTCTCGGATGAATCCAGGTTCTGTTTACAACATCATGATGGTCGCATCCGTGCTTGGCGACATCGCGGTGAACGCGCATTGGAAGCGTGTATTCATCATCGCCATACTGGCGTATCACCCGGCGCGATGGTATGTGGTGTCATTGTTTACACGTCTCGGTCACCTCTTGTTCGCATTGACGGCACTTTGAACAGTGGACGTTACATTTCAGATGTGTTACGACCCGTGGCTCTACCCTTCATTCGATCCCTGCGAAACCCTACATTTCAGCAGGATAATGCAGGTCCTGTACGGGCATTTCTGGATACAGAAAATGTTCGACTGCTGCCCTGGCCAGCACATTCTCCAGATCTGTCGCCAATTGAAAAGTCTGGTCAATGGTGGCCGAGCAACTGGTTCGTCACAATACGCCAGTCACTACTCTTGATAAACTTTGGTATCGTGTTGAAGCTGCATGGGCAGCTGTACCTGTACACGCCACCCAAGCTCTGTTTGACTCAATGCCCAGGCCTATCAAGGCCGTTATTACGGTCAGAGGTGGTTGTTCTGGATACTGATTTCTCAGGATCTATGCACCCAAGCTGCGTGAAAATGTGATCACATGTCAGTTCTAGTATAATATATTTGTCCAATGAATACCCGTCTATCATCTGCATTTCTTCTTGGTGTAGCAGTTTTAACGGCCAGTAGTGTAGTTCGCAAGTGTACCTCATCTGCGTGGCGTCGCTGTGACAATGAGGTAGGTCCCTCCTCGTAGACCCTTTGAATTCGCGGAACAGGCTTCGCGTTGTGGCGTGCTAGAGTGGCGTTCGCCTTGTCTCCCTGCGGCGACCGACACCTGGGCGAGGCCCCGGGTAATTACGCCGGCCTGGGCGACGCATTGTGTGCCTCCCTCAAAACCCGTCAGTCAGCGCCGATCAGAGGGCAAGATACGCGGGCCGCCGGCAGGAGCGGCCGCCGCGAAATTACCGGGAAAACCTCTGCCCGCGCCTCTTCCAGGAACCGCCTCGCCGCGCGTAGTTTAGGAACGCGTTTAATTATGACGGCCAGCCAGCTTCGGCTCACAGCGAGGGATACGAGCTATCGATAGCTCCACGTGGAGCCTTCTGCGAAATTCCCAATGTGTGTGCGTGTGCACGAGAAGGTAGGTAGACGGCAAGTCATTAAAACGCCACCACCGGAAAGGGTGATTAATGTACACTAAAAACTGAAGTACGTTCGAAAAGACCTTGCAAAGCGGAAAGGTAGAGATAGGCTGCTCTGTCATCATCAGCCCATAGGAGTCAGTGGATGCGAGTATGGAGGGGCATGTGGTCACCAAACTTCACTCCTGGCCGTTTTCAGTTTACGTGACCGGAGCCGCTACTTCTCAGTCAAGTAACCTCTCATTTGGCCTGACAATGGCTAAGCGCAGCCTGGTCGCCTGTGGCGCTCGGCAGACCGGACGGTTACCCATCCAAATGCTAAACAAGCTCAACAGCGCTTAGCGTCGGTGATTTGACAGGAACTGGTGTTATCACCGCAGGTAGGCCTCTTTGCAAGTGATGTACACTGCCTGACAAAAAGTGAAGCACCCAGATGACATGGTCGGTTGTCACTGTAACATCATACACGTACCACACCATCGGCTGGTATGTCATCGATTTCCGATCATGATGGAAGATGAATAAAAGAATTAAAATTTGTGCTACGGCTGAGTCTTGAACCTGGGTCTGCCTGCTGCAGAGTTCAGGCGAATACACATGCAACATTTGAGCAACTGATCGGTCAGATGAACCAAGGGGCTACCAACAGTGTCCCCTCAACGACTGTTCAGCGACCGTTGCTGCGTATGGGTCTCCACAGCGGACGACTGGTTCATGGACCGATCCCGACAGCTGTTCATCAAAGAAGAAGATTGGAATTTGCAAGCCATTACCGCACCTCGACGGCGTCCACTGAGTGAGTACAGGTAGCCTTTCGAGATGAATCACGTGTTATTCTTCATTGAAGAGATGGCCTTTGGCGGTATGGCGCTGCAGCAACCGTCGTCATGGTCCAGGTCGGAAGAGCGGAAGAGGTGGCGATGTGGTCTGGGGAACGTTTTCGGGGCATTCGTTGGGTAATCTCGTCGTTCTAGAAGACATAATGAATTAATACAATGGTGCATCTATCCTTGGGGACCATGTTCACCCCTACAAGCGGTTTGTTTTTCCTCAGTTCGATGGCATCTGCCAACAGGACAATTCAATGGGGCACACAGCTCAAGCTCATAGTGTACGTGTACGGGTCGAAGAGCACTGGGATGAGTTCTACATCTACATCTACATTTATACTCCACAAGCCACCCAACGGTGTGTGGCGGAGGGCACTATACGTGCCACTGTCATTACCTCCCTTTCCTGTTCCAGTCGCGTATGGTTCGCGGGAAGAACGACTGCCGGAAAGCCCCCGTGCGTGCTCGAATCTCTCTAATTTTACATTCGTGATCTCCTCGGGAGGTATAAGTAGGGGGAAGCAATATATTCGATAGCTCATCCAGAAACGCACCCTCTCGAACTGGACAGCAAGCTACACCGGGATGCAGAGCGCCTGTCTTGCAGAGTCTACCACTTGAGTTTGCTAAACATCTCCGTAACGCTATCACGCTTACCAGATAACCCTGTGACCAAACGCGCCGCTCTTCTTTGGATCTTCTCTATCTCCTCTGTCAACCCGACCTGGTACGGATCCCACACTGATGAGCAATACTCAAGTATAGGTCGAACGAGTGTTTTGTAAGCCAGCTCCTTTGTTGATGGACAACATTTTCTAAGGACTCTCCCAACTAATCTCAACCTGGCACCCGCCTTACCAACAATTAATTTTATATGATCATGCCACTTCAAATCGTTCCGTACGCATACTCCCAGATATTTTACAGAAGTAACTGCTACCAGTGTTTGTTCCGCTGTCATATAATCATACAGTAAAGGATCCTTCTTTCTATGTATTCGCAATACATTACACTTGTCTATGTTAAGGGTCAGTTGCCACTTCCTGTAACAAGTGCCTATCCGCTGCAGATCTTCGTGCATTTCGCTGCAATTTTCTAATGCTGCAACTTCTCTGTATATTATAGCATCATCCTCGAAAAGCCACATGGAACTTCCGACACTATCTACTAAGTCATTTATATACATTGTGAAAAGCGATGGTCCCATAACCCTCCCCTGTGGCACGCCAGAGGTTGCTTTAACGTCTGTAGACGTCTCTGCACTGAGAACAACATGCTGTGTTCTGTTTGCTAAAAACTCTTCAATCCAGCCATACAGCTGGTCTGATATTCCGTAGGCTCTTACTTTGTTTATCAGGCGACAGTGCGCAACTGTATCGAACGCCTTCCGGAAGTCAAGGAAAATGGCATCTACCTGGGAGCCAGTATCTAATATTTTCTGGGTCTCATGAACAAATAAAGCGAGTGGGGTCTCACACGATCGCTGTTTCCGGAATCCATGTTGATTCCTACAGAGTAGATTATGGGTTTCCAGAAATGACAAGATAGGCGAGCAAAAGACATGTTCTAAAATTCTACAACAGAGATATAGGCCTATAGTTTTGCGCATCTGCTCGACGACCCTTCTTGAAAACTGGAACTACCTGTGCTCTTTTCCAATCATATGGAACGTTCCGTTCCCTAGAGTCTTGCGGTACACGGCTGTTAGAAGGAGGGTAAGTTCTTTCGCGTACTCTGTGTAGAATCGAATTGGTATCCCTTCAGGTCCAGTGGACTTTCCTCTGTTGAGTGATTTCAGTTGCTTTTCTATTCCTTGGACACTTATTTCGATGTTCACTGTACTCTCCTGGCCACCGAACAACCTGGATTTAAAGCGAGTCGGGAATCTGTAGGATCACTTCGATCGGGCTGCTGGCGCCGTGGATACTCAGCCGACTGGTGTAATCGGCATGCCACCACATTCAGCACCTCATTAACTCTCTTCCTGTACGTGTCGCAGCGGGCCTTGCTGGAAAAGGCGGTTATTCAGGAATTTGACAGGTGGTCACTCTAATGTGAGTGGACAGTGCCTTACGGAACGAGTAAAGCCTACAGGTGTTCTGCTCCTCTAGAATAAGGCGTCTTCAGTCATTTATCACCGGGGCCGTAATGAGTCCGGACACAAAGAGCCGTGACTGCGGCAGTGAGGCGGCCGCCACCATTCTGGAGAGGACAGTTACAGATACGCGGCCAGAGACAAAGCGCGCCGCATTCCGGGCGACGCCCCGTCGCGCCGACTGCTCGCTATTCTTCGCCGCACGGCCGCTGCCGGAATGAAGACACAGTGGCGCGTGGGCGGACGCGGAGGTGACAATGCGGGGCGTGGACGCTGCGGCTGCCGGTCCGCGACTCTGCCAGTGGCAGTCCAGTTCAGGGCCGTACCGCTGGAGAACTGCGGAGCACATACTCATACAGCTGTAAGCTGTTCTGCGAAAGTAAAACGTTTTACTTTAAAAAGAGGTTACAGGTCATTCTTGTTGTGGTTTTAGTTCGAAGACTGGTTTACTGCAGCTCTCCACGCTAGTCCATTATGTGTAATCCTCTTCATCTCTTCATCACTACTGCAGCTACATTCTTTTTAATCGGCTTACTGTATTCAAACTTTTGTCTCTCTCTGCGATTTTTATACCCCACCCCCCTACTCCCTTCCACACACACACACACACACACACACACACACACACACACACTTCCCTCCAGCAGTACTGCCCAACTGGCCATTACAATTGCTACACCACGAAGATGACGTGCTACAGACGCGAAATTTAATCGACACGAAGAAGATGCTGTGATGTTCAAATGATCAGCTTTTCAGAGCATTCACACAAGGTTTGCACCGGTGGCGACACCTACAACGTGATGACATGAGGAAAGTTTCCAACCGATTTCTCATACACAAACAGCGGTTGACCGGCGTTGCCTGGTGAAACGTTGTTGTGATGCCTCGTTTAAGGAGGAGAAATGCGTACCATCACGTTTCCGACTTTGATAAAGGTCGAATTGCAGCCTATCGCGATTGCGGTTTATCGTGTCGCGACACTGCTGCTCCCGTTGGTCGAGATCCAATGACTGTTAGCAGAATATGGAATCGGTGGGTTCAGGAGGGTAATACGGAACGCCGTGCTGGATCCCAACAGTGTCGTATCACTAGCAGTCGAGATGACAGGCATCTTATCCGCATGACTGTAACGGATCGTGCAGCCACGTCTCGATCCATGAGTCAACAGATGGGGACGTTTAAAGGACAACAACCATCTGCACGAACAGTTCGACGATTTTTGCAGCAGCATGGACTATCAGCTTGGAGACCATGGCTGCGGTTACCCTTGACGCTGCATCACAGACAGGAGCGCCTGCGATGGTGTACTTAACGACGAACCTGGGTGTACGAATGGCAAGATGTCATTTTTTTCAAATGAATCCACTTTCTGTTTACAGCACCATGATGGTCGCATCCGCGTTTGGCGACATCGCGGTGAACGCACGTTGGAAGCGTGTTTTCGCCATCGCCATACTGGCGTATGACCCGGCGTGATGGTATGGGGTGCCATTGGTAACACGTCTCCGTCACCTTTTGGTCGCATTGACGGCACTTTGAACAGTGGACGTTACACTTCAGATGTGTTACGACCCGTGGCTCTACCCTTCATTCGATTCCTGAGGAACCCTACATTTCAGCAGGATAATGCACGACCGCACGTTGCAAGTCCTGTACGGGCATTTCTGGATAGAGAAAATGTTCGACTGCTGCCGTGGCCAGCACATTCTCCAGATCTCTCACCCATTGAAAACGTCTGATCGATGGTGGCCGAGCAACTGGCTCGTCACAATACGCGAGTCACTACTCTTGATGAACTGTGGTATCGTGTTGAAGCTGCATGGGCAGCTGTACCTGTTCACGCCACCCAAGCTCTGTTTGACTCAATGCCCAGGCGTATCAAGGCCGTTATTACGGTCAGAGGTGGTTGTTCTGGGTACTGATTTCTCAGGATCTATGCACCGAAATTGCGTGAAAATGTAATCACATGTCAGTTCTAGTAAAATATATTTGTCCAATGAATACCCGTTTATCATCTGCATTTCTTCTAGCAATTTTCATGGCCAGTAGTGTAAATTGGTTTTCCTTGATGTCTCGGAATGTGTTCCATCAACTTATCCATACTTCTAGTCAAGTTTTACCATAAATATCTTTCTTCCCCGCTTCGATAATACTAACATCCTGTCAAACTGGACGCCATTGAGATATTCTCAGAGTGGTTACGTCTCAATCTCTTTATAGGGTTACTACGGAACAAAAGCTTCTGGCAGAGCGCATCTTACGTAGTTTGTTTGAAAACTAAATTCCTCTACCTCCTTTCCAGAGATCGCTCCTAGCCTTACATTAACATCCGAAGATCGGAAATATTTTATTAAAACACGTTCTTTTCTGCTCCAGAAGTCGAACTGAAGACACTGAATAGTATTCGTGCTTCAAAAATTATCTTCCAAACATACTTACGCGAGTTGAATCAAAGGTTGTTTCTGTCAGTTTATTTCGGTTACTATGCCCACCAAGGACAAGTGTTAACACCAAGATCAGTGAGTGAAGCTATCTCTGGTTGGCGTATTAAAATTCTCGAGTGCAGGAAATTTTTATTTGCGAAATTTTTAATCACTTGAGTCATCTCCTGAATAAGAAAACCACACACTTTTCATAAAAATGCTCTATTAGATCACTATGTTTTCAAAATATTTCAGTTTTTGAACTCGGTAAATCAGGAATTAAATTTCACTTTGCTTTCACTTTTCAATAGATTTTAAATTTCCTTCAGTAGAAAATCACTCTTATTCATAATCTTCAAACACAACTCAGTGCAAATAAATAGGATTCAGTATTGTCCAAAAAAATTCATTTCATAAACGTTTTTATCTTCTTTTCCGAGGACACATGACATTTCATTTTGGATCCCTTCGTACAAACTACAGCCACGAGAGTTATTTAACATACGTGTGTCTGCAAGTGTGGCTATCACAGAACTGAACGTACATCATTTCATATTTCGTTTTAAATTGTTTTATTAATACAGACCATGTCATCTAAGGGAAGCGTTTAGAGTATCATTTTTGCACAGGCCGTCGGCTCTTTGAAGTCTACGTCCGGCGACGTCAATAATATTAATACACTCAGGGGGACGTCTACCATATATCGTTGGTGCCGTAACCGATACAGAAAAAGTCCTTTTTTATCACAACTTCCTCATCAGTTACTGTATCTGCCCATCTAATCTACAGTCTCTCTTTTCTTATTGTCTGAACTACTTACCGTCCACATTTCACTTCTATTTAAGAGTGCACTATACACCAATACCTTCAGAAAAGGTTTTCTAACACTTACATTGATGTTATCTCTCTTTTTCAGAATCTCTTTTGTTGCTATTGCCTGAGTGCTCGTCATATCCCCTCCACTTCGTCCATCATCAATTATTTTGTTGCTCAAATAGCAAAACTCATCTATTACTTAGTCTCTCATCTCCTAAGCTAATTCCCCCAGGATTGCCTGATTTAATTCGGTTACATTTCATTATCCATACAGTTCAACTACTCTTCCAAGTTCTTAGCTGTCTCTCACAGAATTACAATGATATCGACACACCTCAAAGATTTTACTTCTTCTCCCTCAACTTTAATTCCTTTACCAACCTTGTCCGTGGTTTCCTTTACTGCTTGCTCGAACTGAATAACATCGGGAATAGGCTACAATCTTGTCTCACTCCCTTCTCGGTTACCGCTCTTGTTTTGTGTTCTTCGAATCTTATAACTGCAGTCTGGTTTCAGAACATTTTGCAGATAACCTTTTGATCCGTGTATTTGATCCCTTTTATACTCAAAATTTCAAAAGAATATAGTGCAGCCAAAAATTCTGATTTGAGTTTGCAAATGCTATAATTGTAGATTTCAATCTACTTGGATACAGATTCCGTCTTTTACGCAAAACACTGTTTTTTCCTGTTACCCAAACATGTCTCAGCTCATCTGTATCATCATCAGTGTTTTTTTTATTGGACAACTGTAAAAATGAACATACTTAAGGCCTAAAGACCGTTTTTTTTTGTTATTGTCCTTAGCTTGACTTTACATTAAATGGCTTCGCAGAACGATCTGTATGGTGTCCCGCACTGATAGCTTGTCATCTGCAAACCAACGATGTAAACGTAAATTTTATCAGCGGGTTAACCTGTATGTAAGTGTGTGTGTGTGTGTGTGTGTGTGTGTGTGTGTGTGTGTGTGTGTGTGTAAGCTCCTATAGCTGTTTGTGTTGCCCTTTTTTGTAAAGTTTTAAGCAATGTGCTTTTAAAAAGCAGACTGCAGTATACACATTTAAAATTTTTTGTCTTCTGCCACACACACACACACACACACACACACACACACACACACACACACACGGAGAAAAAAGATAAAAGTAAACTAAATTCAAATTCCGTACCAAACTCGCTCGGGAAGAAAAGAACGCCAAGGGGGTTTGGACACACAACAACATCGTGCACACCGTGTTTTGCGAAGTGAAAAGGCGATTGCCAAACCGAAAATACGCAAAGTACATTTAATTTGTGTGTGCAGTGCCCTCGGGACGAGAAAGAAGAAGGATCAGTCAGAATAAACGTGAGTAATAACAAATACATACACAAAACATATTACCACACCAAAATTACGTTTTTTAAAAAAAATCTATGCATAGGTTAACCCAGTGATAAAATTCACATTTACATTGTTTGGTTTGCAAATGACAAGCTATCAGTGTAGGACACGATACAGATGGTCGTGCGGTTCTCCAAAATCCTGTAATGTAAAATCAAGTGCAAGAACAAAAACGAACAAAAACTGTCTTTAGGCCTCATCTTGTTAGATCAGTTACAACATGAAACATGTTGACTTATCAGTTGTCCAATCACCAAAAGCCATTGGTGATGGCACAGATGTGCTGAAACATGTTTGGGTAGCAAGAAAAAACAGTGGTTTGCATAGAAGGCGGAACCTATACCCAATAATTCTATCTACAAACACGGAAGAAATGCAAGAGCCGCAAATTCAAAAGATGAACATCTTGAACCTATCATAAGACGTCCGTTCAGAAATGTCTCGTGTATTCCTCCAATTCTGCGGACACTAAACTGATCATTTCTGAAGTTGGCTTTTAGCAGTTTTCCCATCGTGCAGTAAATGCTACCTGTCACTATTCTGCGACCATGACTTATTAAACTGACTGTTCGGTAGTGTTCACACTCGTCAGCATTTGCCTTCTTTGGAAATGAAATTCTTATATTCTTCTTGAAGGTAGAGGGTATCCTCCCTGTCTATTACATCTTGCACAACATGTGGAATAGTTGTCATTGCTGACTCTCCCAAGGCTATCAGTAGTTCTGACGGAAAGCCTTCTACTCCAGGAGGTATGTTTGCAATTCGGCGTTTCAGTGTTCTGTCACAGTAGTCTCGCAGTACCGTATCTCTCGCCTCATTTTAACCTACTTCTCCTTCTGTCTCTATAATATTGTACTCAAGTTTATTTCTCTTAATTAGACCCCCTACACAGTTCCTTCAGTCTATCAGCTTTCACTCATTTGCTTAGCGCTGGTTTCCTATCTGAGCTCTCAATACTCATGCGGGTGCTTTTTTATTCTCCAAAGATCTCTTTAATTTTATTATAGGCAGCATCTGCCTTTCCCCAAGTCACTCACAATTCTACAGGCGTGTAGGTGTCTTCTGGCCATCCATTTTTGCAACTTTTATCACCCTTTTTAGGCGTCTATATTCCGCTTCTCCCGCTTCTTTTTATGCATTTTTATATTTCCTAATTTACTGAATTACGAGTAGGTTTGGTTAGTAGATGCTACCTTTTCAGTTTTGTGAAGGACAAAACTTCGCACCGCCATACATTGAGAGATGTCATGAGATATCATTCTGGGCTCGTCCACATGTTTCGAAGGTTGTTTCGAGCACAGAGCAGAAATTTCGCTGGGGAGCCCTTACACATTGCTGTACAGTCCCGATCTTTCCCCATGGAATTCCATATTTCTAAAGCCCTGAGGAAAGACGTTCGTGGCCATCGATTTGCTTCGTACGAAGCAAATGGTACAATCATGGTTCCCTAGGCTACCTCAAACACTTTTCCATGAAAGCTTTGACTGTCTTGTCTCACTGTGGGATACACATGTTAAGCCACGGATATTGCTTTTGAAATAGTAAACAGCTTACTTACGTATTTTCCCCATCCGTCCCGCTTTCATTTGAGTGCCCCTGATATAGGATGTTTCAAAAATACTTTTACAATCTTTGAGGACAGATTTCTCACAACAAAACAAGAATAAAAGTTCTTACAAACACATCTCCCGAAAATCCTTCGATTTAGATTTTTTAATGAAAGTGTACTATTTAGGTGGTTGGAGTTCACCAACACGTAAACTCGTAATAAATATTCGAAATACTCTCGTCTTGCTCGTAAACACGCGTGCACTCGTGGTGAGGGGAACGTCAAGGCCTCCTCTACCCATCCAACTGTCATGTTAAATAACGGGCAGGGCATCTAGAACAGTGGGACTGGAAGATGTTAAAGCTCCATTATGCATAAACCACATTTTTCTTCGTATTTGACGGTTTACATCTCTTCGTAGGTCTTGGAGGATGTTCTGAATGAAGTCCCTGTAGACAGTTCCTGTAAGATGTGCTGGGGGACCGTATTGCCTTACCATACAATCACATACAATTCCAACCCACACATTAATCTTAGTATATTCTTCTATGGATATGATGTCTGTTCTTTCGGACATGTCCGAAAGAACAGACACCATTGATCAGCTGCTGACGGGCGTTGATGTGTATCAACGGGGACAGCTGAAAATGTGTGTCCCGACCGGGACTCGAACCCGGGATCTCCTGCTGACAAGGCAGACGCTCTATCCATCTGAGCCACCGAGGGCACAAAGAATAGTGCGACTGCAGGGACTATCTCGCGCACGCCACCCGCTAGACCCACATTCTCACCTTATATGTCCACACACTACATTCATAGTGTCCCTACCCAACACACTCATTACTCGTCGAAGACATTCTTACCAAGTTCCGTAATAGTTCGGGTAATATGTGTGCATCTGCACAGAAGAGGAAGGTCATGGCGCCGGCCAGTGTGGCCGAGCGGTTCTAGGCGCTTCAGTCCGGAACCGCGCGACTGCTACGGTCACAGGTTCGAATCCTGCCTCGGGCATTGATGTGTGTGATGTCCTTATGTTGGGTAGGTTTAAGTAGTTCTAAGTTCTAGGGGACTGATGACCTCAGATGTTAAGCCCCATAGTGCTCAGAGCCATTTGAACCATTTGAAGGTCATGGCCGGTATTGCCAGAACTATATACTTATATGGATGTGGTGTCCGTTCTTTCGGACATGTCCGAAATATTCTGATCTCTAGTCTGTACTTTAGCATGAGGATTGCGATCAGTGCTATGTTTTGGTTGTGGAAATTTGTTTTTCCTTCTCTTCCAAAAGATGTCTTGTCTGCAAACAAAAATGGAGACACGAACAACGGATCAGACCAACGGCAAAGGTTCTCCCATGTTAGATGATTGGTAGGCGTAAGGCCCTGCACAAGTTGGAGATGGTACGGATACATGAGCTGCTCGTTAGGTATAAACCATTCTGAATTTGGAGATGTAACGTACCTCAGGGCCACTTGTCTTGCGCTAATACCTGGCTCTTGTTCAGAGGCACGAAGAACGTGCCCTTCCTGATCAGGCGTGCGTGCAACACGTGGTCTTCCTCAGTCAGTAGTCTGCGTTGATACGATACACAGCACCAAAGTTTGGATGACTCGGCTGTCTTTGGTCTGGAAACGCCGTCTGATACGGCCGTGCAGCTCCGTGTACGTTACCATATACACAGCCATACGCAAAAATCATGTCTTCCGCTTATGAAATTGGTATTCTGCCATGTTTGAACACAACACCTTAACTTACCTCACTGCCTGTAGTACATCCACATAGTGGACACGTTGCTGACAGCCGCGCGGGGTAGCCGCGCGGTCTAGGGCTCCTTTTCACGGTCAGCGCGGCTCCCCCCATCGGAGGTTCGAGTCCTCCCTCGGGCATGGGTGTGTGTGTGTTGTCCTTAGCGTAACTTAGTTTAAGATAGATTAAGTAGTGCATAAGCCTAGGGACCTATGACCTCAGCAGTTTGGTCCCGTTGTCCTTACCACAAATTTCCAAATTTTCCGTTGATGCCAATTGAATAGCGAATGTAAACAAGTCCCGCTAGCGGCACAATGCCAGTCAGAATACAGTTAGTCAGACGGGTGCATTGATAAGTGAAGTTCTTAGATTGTACTGGGAAAGCAGTTGAAGTTCGACTTTCATCAATAATTCGAAAACGGAGGATTTCCGGACATACATTTGTGCGAACTTTTTTCTTGTTTTAGTGTAAGGAATGCCCCGAAAGTCTGCAAAAGTATGTTCGACATCCAACTACAGAGCTATAAGTTCTGTAGTCCAGTTGCCATGTCTAACCAATAACGTGCTGAATAAAACAGACGATGTCTAGTCTGTTAGGCTGTACTAATGGAATTTGCTTACCTTTAAGATGAACCAGAAACATACCTTCGAAGATATATTGACTGGATAGTTATCGAGCGTTTGAGATAGATTATGCTTTACATACTTCCGTAAAATTTATTTCTTGAGACACGTCACTCAGTAGTGAGCTATAAAAATAATTTAACTTTTACAGTCGTGCCCCCTCCTCGACAAATTTCTACAGACGCCCATGCCAGTGCCGAGCTTGTAATTTGTGTTTTTGTTCAAGTAAAGGGAACGGAAGTACCATTGGGATATGCACACATATTATAATAATGGATGTCCGTATATGTCGATGTATGTATGTTCCACATCTCGTCCTGAACCATTGGACCGATTTCAGCCAAACGTGGTACACATACTACTTCCTGTCTGGAAATCATCACTGTGTGGATAAGAAATGAATGAGCTTGGGGGTGAAAAAGCAATATAGTCCACGACCGGAGAATACCCACACTTCAGTCATTCAGCATTTGAGAATTAGACCACATACAGACTTGCAACAAACTTTACACATGATTCCACACCTCTACGATACTTCTTCTCGTTGACGAGCCCCGTAAAATGACGAAAGGAAGAAAACGTTCTTCGCTTAGTATATTTTCGCTGTTCACGCAGTAAAAGTGGCACATGAAACATGACGTTTTATTACTTATTTACGACTAACCCCATTCACAACAGATTTTGCAGACAGTATCCATATATGCCGCTGAATGTTCCTACAAAAATATGCCAGTATACGACATATAGTTCAGGAGATATACATCAAAAACTACCGCATCAAGCATCTCGTTTTAACTTCTTACTTCTTTGGCATTAACTCTACTTGCAACACACTTCGCAGACACCATCCATATATGCCGCTTATTGTACCTAGCAAAATACGTCATGAATCGGTACATAGTTCAGGAGACACAACAAAAATGGCTCGGAACACTATGGGACTTAACTTCTGAGGTCATCAGTCCCCTAGAACTTAGAACTACTTAAACCTAACTAGCCTAAGGACATAACACAGCCGGCTGGAGTGGCCGTGCGGTTCTAGGCGCTACAATCTGGAGCCGCGAGACCGCTACGGTGGCAGGTTCGAATCCTACCTCGGGCATGGATGTGTGTGATGTCCCTAGGTTAGTTAGGTTTAAGTAGTCCTAAGTTCTAGGGGACTGATGACCTCAGAAGTTGAGTCCCATAGTGCTCAGAGCCATTTTTGACATCACACACACCCATGCCTGAGGCAGGATTCGAACCTGCGACCGTAGCGGTCGCGTGGTTCCAGACTGTAGCGCCTAGAACCGCCCGGCCACCCCGGTCGGCCAGGAGACACAACACCATATACATTGATCTGTGTGAAAATGAAAGCACATGGCGAAATTCTCTAGACACGCACTTGAAATATATGTGTACAAATAAGTGTGAAGTATGTTATATATCTGTGAAATACAGGGTGTACATAAATTCCGGGAACACTTTCAATTATTTATTAGTCAAGAACTAAACATTGTACAGATGTTATACATTTTGATTTTGAAGAGAAACTCTGAAAGTGTTTTTTTACAAACATTCGATATGCGAACCATGAGCGACCCAGCAGACATCAGTACGGTAATGGAATTCTTGCCACATCTGTCCCAGCATGGCGACTGTGGCAGTCGCTTCCCGTATTCTCTGCCGTAGCTCTGCTACATCACGTGCTAGAGGCGGTACATACACCAGATCTTTGTTGGTGCCTTCTTCCCGTACTTGGCTGAACAGCTGTAGCACACTTGTTTTTGTCGAACTCCAACACAGAGAAAGCTCGCTCCGCACGTGAACTCACCATGTTTGCGACTATCGCGGACTATCGGGAAAGTACCAAACTACTCTGTGGCGGTATATATGAAAAAAAAACTTCCAGGGGTTCTCTTCAAAATGACATATATATGATATATGTACAATTTTTGGTTCTTGTGCAATAAATAATTGAAAGTTGTCCCGGACTTTATGTTGTTTGTTGTGGTCTCCAGTCCTGAGACCGGTTTGATACAGCTCTCCATGCTACTCTATCCTGTGCAAGCTTCCTCATCTCCCAGTACTTACTGCAACCTACATCCTTCTAAATCTGCTTAGTGTATTCATCTCTTGGTCTCCCTCTACGATTTTTACCCTCCACGCTACCCTCCAATGCTAAATTTGTGATCCCTTGATGGCTCAGAACATGTTCTACCAACCGGTCCCTTCTTCTTGACAACTTGTATCACAAACTCCTCTTCTCCCCTATTTTATTCAATACCTCCTCATTAGTTATGTTATCTACCTACCTAATCTTCAGCATTCTTCCGTAGCACCACATTTCGAAAGCTTCTATTCTCTCCTTGTCCAAACTATTTATCGTCCATATTTCACTTCCATACATGGCTACACTCCATACAATTACTTTCAGAAATGACTTCCTGACACTTAAATCTATACTCGATGTTAAATTTCTGTTCTTCAAAAACGCTTTCCTTGCCATTGCCAGTCTACATTTTATATCCTCTCTACTTCGACCATCATCAGTTATTTTGCTCCCCAAACAGCGAATCTCCTTTATTACTTTAAGTGTCTCATTTCCTAATCTAATTCCCATAGCATCACCCGAATTAATTTGACTACATTCCATTATCCTCGTTTTGCTTTTGTTGATGATCATCTTATAACCTCATTTCAAGACACTGTCCATTCCGTTCAACTGCTCTTCCAAGTCCTTTGCTGTCTCTGACAGAATTACAATTTCATCGACGAACCTCAAAGTTGTTATTTCTTGTCCATGGATTTTAATACCTTCTCCGAATTTTTATTTTGTTTCCTTTACTGCTTGCTCAATATACAGATTGAATAACATCGAGGAGAGGCTACAACTCTGTCTCACTCCCTTCCGAACCACTGCTTCCCTTTCATGCCCCTCGACTCTTATAACTGCCATCTGGTTTCTGTACAAATTGTAAATAGCCTTTCGCTCCCTGTATTGTACCTCTGCCACCTTTAGAATTTGAAAGAGAGTATTCCAGTCAACATTGTCAAAAGCTTTCTCTAAGTCTACAAATGATGGAAATGTGGGTTTGCCTTTCCTTAATCTATCTTCTAAAATAAGTCGTAAGGTCAGTATTGCCTCACGTGTTGTCTTTCAGTGCTCTGTCAAACTCTTCACGCGGTATTGTATTTCCCATTTCATCTTCATCTACATCCTCTTCCATTTCCATAATATTGTCCTCAAGTACATCGGCCTCGTATAGACCCTCTATATACTCCTTCCACCTTTCTGCTTTCCCTTCTTTGCTTAGAACTGTATACCCTGCATATGTGAGATGTGCGTATCCCGGCAAAGCCACGGGTAAAAATCTCATCTTAAACCCCTGGAACAATTTCAGTCAAATTTGGTACACATATTAGTTACAATCTGGAAAGAAATTCGGTAAGGGTAAGAACCAACAGCCTCCTGTTGGGCAAGTGTGATAAAGTGGAGTGAGAATGGAGTACTAGGAGATAGAGCTGAGTGGTTCTAGGCGCTTCAGTCCGGAACCACACGGCTCCTACAGTCGCAGGTTCGAATCCTGCTTTGGGCCTGGATGTGTGTGATGTCCTTAGGTTAGTTAGGTTTACGTAGTTGTAAGTCTAGGAGACTGATAACCTCAGATGTTAAGTGCAATAGTGCTTAGAGCCATTTGAACTATTTGAGACTGACAGACAGGAAGGCGAAGCAGGAGGAGGAGGAGACAGACAGAGATAGAGGAGAGGAGGAGATGGACAGTAAGAGTAGGAGATGGACAGTGATAGGAAAGAGGAGGAATTGGACAGAGGCAGGGAGTGGTGGAGACTGACAAAGAGAGGGAGAGAATAGGAAATGGAATTAGAGGGGGAGGAGAAGATGAAAGAGGGAAAGAGCAGATGGCAAGAGGGAGAGGAGCAGATTGAAATAGAGAAGGAGGAGGAGCAGTTGAGCTGAGAGAGGAGGGGGTCGGAGGAGTGGACAGAGACAGGAAGTAGAAGAGGTGGACAGAGACTTTCTCTAGAGATAGACAGGACAGATTGAAATAAAGACATTCTCGGATAACACCGATACTCAGCTAGTTTATTGTAGAGAATACATTTAAACACCAATTATTAACAATAACAGTGGCCGAAGAAGAAATGGTAGAGGAATGTTCGTACATAAAGTAGCTGTATTTTCTGCTGCCACGTTACCCTCGCATCGAGAACTCACCACGTGTGGTGTGTGCCGGCTGCAGTAGGCACGTGTCGCGTGGCGGACGGTCGCCACGGCCGCGACCTCGGCAGGCGTGGGCGGCTGCAGCGGACGCGAGGTGCGCATTGTGTTATGTTGTGTTGTGTTGTGTTGCGCAGTGCTGTGGTGTCCTGCGCTGTCCGCTACCGGCGTGGCAGCCGTAGCGAGGCGCGGCCCGAGCCGTGCCAACAGCACGCGGACACCCGCTCCACAGAGAGCATTGTCTGGCCAGTGGGCGCCGCCCCACGGTCGCTGGCGATCCCGGGCCGCGCCTCGCCACTGCCCGCACACTGCGCGGCTGCCACCGGCTCTGAGCAGTGTCACATTGTTTATGCACGTCGTACCGACTACGTTAGCAATTCGAGGCGCTTCTGAAAATTTCCACGAGTGAATCGATATCTGAGGGACTATGCCAGGCCACACCCTTCACGTTCCGTAAGCACCTCCTGATCGTAAGTATCCCGACACCCCTGTTAATGCGGAACTGACTACTAGACTGCCATATAAGAGGCGCCGAGACGTTTTTTTTTCAGCAGAGAAGCAGTAACCGTAGAACGGATCAGCAGGAGATCTCAGTGACTTCGAACGTCGATTAGTCATTGGATGTCAACTGAACCTTCTAGAGCTGTCCACGTCGACTGCTGGTGATGTCACTGTGCACTGGAAATGCGAAGAAACAGCCATAGCTAAACCAAGCCCACACAGACATTATGTATTTACCCGAAACGTATCATCGAGCATTGGGCAGGGTCGTTGTAAAACATTGGCCAGCTGCGAGTAGGACTCCCTAACTGAGGCTTGTATCCATACTTATTATGTAGGGGAAAGTGGCCGATTATAGGATACTTCCTACTTATCGCATAGTAAGGTTTCTAATCAAGTAACGAGTGCACTCTGTCGCAGGGGGCGGGAACTGTTAAGTATTGGTCCGCTGAGATGCCATTTTGAGTTCTGCCGCGGTACCAATCGTGCTTCGTGGTGAAGTGGTTGCCAGAGTGAATTCGGAGTTCGGTAATATTCTGCAGAGTTCACTACACGCGCAGCCATTGACTAAATGGTTCAAATGGCTCTGAGCACTATGGGACTTAACATCTATGGTCATCAGTCCCCTAGAACTTAGAACTACTTAACCCTAACTAACCTAAGGTCATCACACACATCCATGCCCGAGGCAGGATTCGAACCTTCGACCGTAGCGGTCACGCAGTTCCAGACTGAAGCGCCTGGAACCGCACGGCCACACCGGCCGGCCCCATCGACTAAATGTAAGTGTATACGGTTATACGTTCTATACAGTGGGAAAGCTTATAGTTTCAACTTCTCAACAATAGTTCGAACTAATGTGTTTGTTAAATACTGTCTTTCTTATATGCTGGTCTTTCCTTTCAAGCGTGGGTACCTTTTATTGGATAGTGAGATGATTCAAACTATCGGATATCTGATAGTTGGCTTAGCTTTTTTTTATTTATGTTATATTTCTTTTGTAGATGTCGTTGTCTAAACCAATCAAGAAAAGGAAACACTGGGACCCGTAAGCAATGATAGAAGCAGTAAATGCCGTTAAAGAGAAGAAATATGGGTATTTGAAAGCAGCAAAAATCTACCACGTTCCCAAATCAACCACTCCGTCTTCACGCCACGAGTGGCCTACCGGGACTATCTGACCGCCGTGTCATCCTCAGTGGAGGATGCGAATAGGAGGGGCGTGGGGTCAGCACACCACTCTACCGGCCGTTATGATGGTGTTCTTGACCGAAGCCGCCACTGCTTGGTCGAGTAGCTCCTCAATTGCCATCACATGGCTGAGTGCACCCCGAAAATGGCAACAGTGGATGGCGGCCTGGATGGTCACCCATCCAAGTGCTGACCACGCCCGACAGCGCTTAACTTCGGTGATCTCACGGGAACCGGTGTATCCACTGCGGCAAGGCCGTTGCCCAAATCAACCACAGAAGACTACAAAAAACGTTGAAAGTTTGGTAAAAAAAAACGAAAATATTATATGTTAGGAAATGACTTGGAAGAAAAATTGGTACGTTATTGTAAAGTAATAAAAAGTAGGTATTTTGGGTTACGTTCATGTGACGTAAGGCAACTTGCTTTCCAAATAGCAGTGAGAAATGACATCGAACATCCGTTCGCGCTTTGAAAAGGAGCGGCGGGAAAAAAATGGCTCAGAAATTTTATAAAGCGACATCCCTGTCTTAGTTTAAGAAGACCAGAGTCCGTTTCTTTGGCTAGAGCTAAAAGTTTTTCAAAGAGAAACGTTGATTCCTTTTTCGACCTTCTGGAACCTGAACTAGAAAAGATCGGTTTCAATCCTGACAAAATGTTTAACGTAGATGATACGGGAATAACCGTTGTTCAGAATCGACGTACAAAAGTTATTAGTTTGAAGAGCAAAAAGCAGGTAGGAAGTTTGTCATCACAAGAGAGAGGATCCCTGGTGACACTGGTAACCTGCATGAGTGCAACTGCCATGTTTGTTCCGCCGCTGATTGTCATTTCTCGTAAAAATATGAAAGCGGAATTGTTGAACTCCTCCAAGAGCAACATCAACACTGCCGTGTCCGGCAGATGCTGCCACAGTCTACAGGGTGGTTGTAATTGAACTTTCGCTACCTGACACAGTGTAGACTGAAAACGTATCTACCACATTGATACTCATAGGGATGAAGTTCAGACGATGCGCCGCAGGATTTGTGTTGTTAATAGTGTTAGTGACCTGACTAGCTGCTAGACGCCGCTACTGGTACGGCAACGTAGTGTTGAAACACAAGCATCTGTGTGAATTACAGTTGCAGACAACCATCATGGGGCTAGACTAGGTGAGCAGGGTTTTACTAGTAAAGCTGTTTATTGAAACAGCAGCGTTTGTGCTACCGACGCATGAAAGAGGAATTTGGAGAGCTCTTCTTCTCACACTGGGGTTGAAGAATATGATTCGGAACTTAGAATTAACTGGTGATTGGGGAATTGCTCCAGGGAGAGGCCGACGGACGTTTGCGCCACAAAGTGATGAAGATGTTATTGTCTTGGTTGAGAATGCTGGACGCAATACTCGGACTTCAAGCAGTGCGTGAGCTACGTCAAGACAGTTGAACATTACATTCCGCCCATTCAAAAAGTGGTGCGAACAACTAAGAAATAGTTTCTCTAGTGCCGTTGCAGGCTGTCCTGGATGCAGATGGTCGTTACAATGAGCAACGTTTGTAATCTGGAACGTAAACATTGTTCGCACTAAACAAGTGTTACCTTCACATGTAAAAATTAAACTGCCTTTCTTTCGATGGTTTATCCGTTGCAGCTCTTCCGCAAATCATTACAAATGTTTCCACAAAATTTCATTGTCCTAGTATCACTCGTTTTTCGTGAGAGGCTTCTCATGTGACGAAAGTTTAATTATAGCCACCTTGTATACAACTAAATAGCTAACCCGAGGCACAGTGTATAGGACCAGTTGTAGGTTGCCTATCTAACTGCTTCTGGAGACCACAAAATTTTAATTTTCAGTTCTTCATGCAGCTCTTTTCCGAATTTGAACATTTGAAGCGCTGCTATAATTTACTCATTAAAAGCTGTCATCTCACGTTCAAGATTTAACGAAGCAAGTCCAGTATAACAGAGACTACGTTATATTTCTTGGGGCAGTCTAACCTACAGCGCGCAAATTACCCAAAATATATTCATCTATTATATCAGAGTGAGAGCACTTAGCGATTTCCAACAAACATTGCACTTGATTTCAAACCTTTACGAAACGTTTTCTCGCTGCATACCCAACAAATGATGAAAGGAAAAAAGTTTATCGTTTGCACCAGTTTCGCTCTTCGTGCAGTAGAACTGCAACATCAGGCGCTGTGTTTTAATTTATTACTTCTTTACTTCTCACTCTACTCGCAACACATTTTGCAGAAGGTATCCACATATAACACTGAATGATCCTACAAAATTATATCACTTTACGACACATATTTCAGGAGATATGACGTTTTATACATAGCAATTCGATTTTTTGAAGAATCGGGGTTGCGGGTTTACTGAAAATTCCCAAAAGTTCATTTTAGTTTCTAAAACGAGCTCCTAAAATTTCGAACATTTCTGATGTCGTCGGTTCGTTCCATGGAATCCAATCCGCTCTTTTCCCCAGCATTACCTCCAAAAGGCGCGTGGTCTCAATTTCCGTAGAACTTGCTCTAAAATTTCCAGAGCGCCAAGCAATTACGGCGTGGCGCTGTAAAGAGAAAAAGCAATAACTTTATACATGTTCTCATTTCCGGAGAAATTTTTCATGTTATTTCCGCTATCATAATATTATTCTTTATCATATTTCTCGTCTATCACATTTTTTTCCATTGTGGCCGGCTTATCACTGGCGATTTTCGGAATATTTCTGCATCTGTGATGTAATCACTGCTTCCGTAAAGCTATTTTCCTTTTTTCTGTTTATTTATTCTGATTGAGATTTCTTATCTCAGCTTTGTACTGCGATAAACCCAAATGACTAAACAGTTCACAACAACAGCGAAATAGCTATCCTGAACAAACCACATGTCCCCAACTTTAAAACGATGTGGTGCAGTTTAACAGAATGGAATCGTATCCTGCACGAACGGAGCTCAAATCCCACTTTGGACATTCTGATTTAGGTTTTCCATAGTTTCCGTAACCCACGTCAAGAACTTATCAAAATGATTTCTTAGAAATGGCAGCTGCCAGTTTCCTGCACTCATCCTCCTCCAACAGACAGGACAATACACTATAATCTCCGATCCATTTGCTTCTTCTACACATCGAAAGCAATACTGCGAGGTACATTGATCTGCTTTAGGATGGGCTCTTCGTTGAGTCTCCCGTTTCCATATTCCGCGATACCTAATAAAATCTGCTCTGGCATATCGGATACTCGTCTGACAGTTCGTGCAATAGCTTCTGACGTCGTAGCAGCCAATATTGCTTATCGATTGCTTCGCACAGTTACCGCGAGTCATGACTATCACACAGTAGCCGCAATGGGCACTGTGCGCAGTTCTCAGTAGACATATGATGTTACGTACGTAGGAATACCGATGAATCCCCTTGCTGTGCGTACGCATCCGCTACGGAGTAGCAGACTAAATCAGTGTTTTTTACAATTCTAGAAAGAGTGGGAAGTTGCTTTTGACTCCCTTGAGACACGAATTCTATCGACAGGGAAAAAGCGTTCGATTAAGAGAAGTTACTCAATATGTGTACTTTGACAGAAAAGATAGAAGAACGTCATCGAATATACACAAAAATGAAGCTTGAAAATAGGAAGTGAAACAAGTAGAGTCTGTGAACAAATATTTTTGCTTATCCTTTTACTGACAATTCATTGAAGACCGTTAAAATAAAACAGCTTAATCTAAGATAAATATTAACGCCATACACTGCACAGGGGACAGAAGCCACGATCGGTTGGTTTTCAAGTAACTTAAAATGTAGTTTGGTGGTTACGCGGATTGGGAAATATATTTTCGGTTGAAAATAATGTTCCCTGGCCGTAGTACGTCTGTAATCTGGCAGAGATCACTCGAATTACGACAATCTATTCAATAATTGCTATGCGTACAACAATACAGGCGTCACTCTGTGAAATTGTGCCATGTAATCGTGTTGTTTTGCTACTAAGGTGATACTGTTGTGAAAAATTTGTGTTGTAATGGCAGAAACAAGCAGATTCGCAGCTGAAGAACGTCTTCTTCTTAGCGTATGTTTGCACAAAATGGAACTAACAGTGGGACGTTATGATGAGATCAGGAAAACTTTTTTAATAGTTTCAAGAAAGGAGCCCCAACGTAGGCTAACCTCTATAAAGTTAAAAGAAAGGCCTTTGCAACTGGTTCTATTTCAGATTCACCATGCAGCCGAAGACAGAAGCAGTTGACTATCGTCAATCAGCGGTTCCTGCTCGTTACGCAGCCATTGTCCATCAATATGGCTGTCGGTCTGCAGATGATTATGTGATAATCGAAACGGCCGCCTTTTAATAATCGTGTCTTGCGACCTAAACTATGTAACGATATTGCTTTAATTTGCTATGAAAGCGGTGCTGATAGACAATAAAAGCGGGTTAAAAGCTGTGAGCTATGTGGGAAAGTTAACCTTGCATTACTGCGCAACTGTTTCACCAGGTATCCAGTCTAGACTAACATTAATTATAATCTTTTAATCGTCATACGACAACCGGTGATATATATATATATATATATATATATATATATATATATATATATATAATAGAATTTAAATAAAAAGAAATAAATCAGTTTATATTTGGAAATTTATTTTAACATTGATCATTGAAATGTCAGCATATTAAACTTGATTCATAACTGAACTGGTGCCTTATTTAGGATTGTGAAAATGTGAGTTTGCAATCTTACAGAACACATCAAATATGGAGCCAAGATTGGGAGACTGCATACAACACGGCATTCATGAAATAACACAAGAAGAACGTTGAAACATATGCAAGAGGAAATTAACCACAACCAACCGATTCAATTTTCACCCAAAGAAGTTACGTTCGTAGCGCAATCCTGCCCGTCATGTAATTACCACACACTGGTATACTAAATTCATACTAACTCTCTGTGAAATCTTCCCGAACAGAATAGCTGAGGGCTACTTTGATGATTACACCACATGCTTCACGTGGTCAACTTGGTTTACACAAAGAGTGTAACTCCACAATAATTTTGATAATTAAAATAAATTAGATCGAAAAGCAATTTACAAAAGAAAAACCTCGAACTGGTTACTATCGTCTTACTATTAACCTGATGCGTCAAACAATTGTGTAAGCACGTGGTAATGGTCTCACAAAGTACACCCCACGTGGGTTGAACATAAAGAAAAGTTGCAATATTGAAAAATATTGTCAAGACGAGACGTTATAATCTCACGCACATTCGCATTTAAGATTGATGATCTTAGTTAGAGTTACTGATCAACACGTGGCTCCACTTTACTCACAAAGTAGTGACAAAGCAACTACTGGAAGATATTCTGAACTTCATACTCGAAATACACTGCGTAGCAATTTAAGATAACATAAGATATTTTAGAGCTAAACCTGAAATAAAGGTGATTAAATTTTCTGTTAGGCTGAACTTAAGAAATCCATTGTCCTACAGACTTAGCAGACACGCGCTTAGCCGGAGATCTTACCACTTCAGACGCTCGCCGCGGACAGACTCACTGGGCTCCTACCGAGCGCGCTAACAGATACAAACGGAAGTGACCAGAGGCAGCTTCCTATACCAACATGACAAGGGATGCTGACGCTGACGCTGGAATGACGAGCCTGTCCTTGGCTCGTGGTGGTGCAGTTTAGACAAAAATTTGTCATTCCTGCAGTTCCTGTAAGAGAGAGAAATATATATTACCTCTCTTGTCGATTGGTCCTGTCTGGTGTAACCTGAAAAAGAGAAAGACGCACTCTGTTGAGGGATTAGTAAAACTTAATCCCTCAGCAGGTCAGGCCAACGCGTGGTTGGCCTGTGATGAGGTTGTTAGCCCAGTCCACGGATGAGCCGGTTGCGGGAGCGTCCCGTCTTCTCGTAGAACTTCCTGGCGATGGCGCGGAACCTGTCTCGGAGAGGCAGGATCCCGGTGTCCTCGTGGAGTTGGCGCGTCGAGAAGCCCCTCGGAAGATGCATAGCAGTCCTCAGGGCGCGGTTCTGTATCCGTTGCAGAGTCACAATGTGAGCATCTGCGGCTTTCCCCCAGACCACGGCGGCATACTCTAACAGTGGGCGAACCAATGTTATGTAAAGCGTGATGCCGCGTTGCGGTGGCAACGACGACTGCGGGTTTAGCAGCGGATACAGGGCGCGGAGGCGTCCTATTGCTCTCCCTTTCACATCACGGATGTGATGCTTCCGGGTGAGCCTGCGGTCTAGGGTAACCCCTAGGTATGTGAGACGACTGCCTGGCTCTTTGTGGAGTTGAATTTCAACCGCCACTGCGTTGCCCATGAGCCCAAGGCGTCGCACCCGCGTTGGAGGCGGTTTCTCAGCACTTGGGCTTCATGCTGCGGGTGAACAGGGCTGTATCATCAGCGTACAGCGCCAGTTCGACTCCTGCCACTTTCGGCGCGTCTGCAGTGTACAGGGTGTACAGCGAGGGGCCGAGAACTGACCCCTGCGGCACCCCTGCACGTATCTGCCGGTCTGTGGACGTACCGTCGTCAGCCCTCACGTGGAAGGTTCGTTCGGACAGGTGCGACCGCAGCAGCGTCACGTGGGACGTCGGTATCCCTTGTTCAAAAAGTTTGAACTCGAGACCGTCGTGCCACACCGAGTCAAACGCTCGGGAGACGTCGAGGAACACTGCGCCAAAGAATTCCCTTGTTTCCAGTGCCCTCATCGCCGGTTCTACCACCCGCAAAAGCTGGTGGGAAGTGGCATGCTCTTCTCGGAACCCGACTGCTCGTCCGGGATGATGCCCTCCTGGGTGACGTGTTGCATCAGTCTTCTCGCGTACAGCTTCTCGAAAACTTTCGAGAGGGACGGGAGTAGGCTGATGGGTCGGTAGCTCGATGCCTGGCGTGGGTCCTTGCCGGATTTCAGGATGGGCACGACCTCCGCGTGTTTCCACGCAGAGGGGTAGTCACCTGATCGGAGAATCTCGTTGAAAACATCGGCAAGTTGCCGGTGTAGGCCCGGCGGAAGGTTCTTCAGCAGGAGGTTTGTGACGCCATCGCTGCCTCCAGCCTTCTTGGGGTTCAGCGAGCGAAGCTGCACAGCAACTTCCTCCTCCGTTAGCGGCTCGATAACGTCGCCTTCCTCCCTTGCGGCACGGAAGGTTGGTAGTTGCTCGTGGACCTCCCGCATGTGGTCGTCGGCCACCGGTGTGAAGTTTGCTGCAAAAGCGTCAGCCAGGACGCTGGCCTTCGCGTCAGGGTCGCTGGCGAAGTCGTTCCCGACCTGTAAAGGCGGTATTAGCTGTCGCCGGCGTAGGAAGGACTCTACCACTATCCATGCACTGCCATCCTCAGGATTGAGGGTAGACACAAGGTCTTCCCATTCCTGGTTCCGGTGATGCTCGACTGCTGCATTCATTTCCCGTCTCATGCGGTTTAATCGGCGCTTCGTGTCTGGTTGGCGAGTGAGCTGCCATTCACGAAACAGTCGGTTCTTCTCGGTGATCGCGTCCAGGATAGGGCGCGGTAGCTGTCGCGAGAAGTCTCGTGGTCCTTGGCGACGTCTCGGCGTGGCTTCCTCCGCTGCTCGGAGTATTCTTCGGGTGAAGAATGCTAGGGCGGCGTCTGCCCCTACCACGGCGGGGTTTGGCGCGTCCTCGAGCAGTTCGAGGGCTTTCGCCTGAAAGCGCTCGGCGTCGAGCCTGCGATAGCTCGGACGGCTGTCTGGAAGAGAAGCTCCGGCCACGTCGAGGCCAAAAATGACCGGTACGTGGTCGGAGGAGAGGACGTTGCGCGTCTCGGCGGTCGCGAAGTGCCCGATGCCCTTCAGAAGAGCAATATCGAGCACGTCGGGCTGTCCCCGTGCAGGGACGGACAGGACCATACTAAGAATAGAAACCTCTCTGCTTTTAGAAAGTGTAGCTACCTGTTCCGACGTTGGTCCTATTGTTCTCTAGCAGACAGGCTTGTCTGCTACCCTCAAGCATGCAACTAGAAATACATTTGCTCATTCATCCTCTCACACAGAAGGGAAGGGGGATGACAGTATCTTATCATATACAGTATACAAAAGAAAGCGGATGTAGGTTCCGTATGAGACTGTGTGACATGAATTACATGTAAACTGTGTTTTAAAGTGTAGCAGTGTGACAGATCGTTTTTGTTTATGTGTAAAAGTAACACGTTTCGCTGCTCAGTCTCTTCCCAGATAGAAAAAAATGGTTCAAATGGCTCTGAGCACTATGGGACTCAACTTCTGAGGTCATCAGTCCCCTAGAACTTAGAACTACTTAAACCTAACTAACCTAAGGACATCATACACATCCATGCCCGAGGCAGGATTCGAACCTGCGACCGTGGCGGTCGCGCGGTTCCGGATGTAGCGCCTAGAACCGCTCGGCCACCCCGGCCGGCGATAGTTAGAAACATCACAGTAAATTTAGAGGAGGAATTTATCCCGTAAATGACAACAGATTTAAGAAATTAACATGAAAGGAATCCAACAGAGACCTTTCAGCTATTAGAACTAATTTCAAAGAAGACAGACCGAACATTACAGCGACATTGAAGTCACTGACCACTTAAATGAATTATTGACTCGTGCATCAGCAAAAGAGACAAGCAAGCGGTAGGATGAGACGAACATTTCCAAAAGTTCATGCAACGTTGGATGAAAAAAAGTTATTGTTATTTTCGACTCGGTAGCATCACTGCATTAGATCATGAAATGAATATGTGACGTGATTCGTGCGAGCAGTTACAGTACTTGCAGCTTCTACAAAATCAGCGGCTCCCCGAAAGGTTATGATGACAGATGAATATGCTGTGCATGTTAGTTCATGGTCTCGAAATGTATCCATCTGAGCGAAAGACAACCGTCAAGAACAATCAACTCTGCGCCAAGGATGATGGTCAACATAAAGAGAGAATTTTAAATATATATAAGAAATATGTTGAAACATTCGTAATTGTATTACTCCGTTCCTGCATATATCTTTTTCTGTTAAATACAATTTCTCCTAGAGCCCGGAGGTCGTTTCATGTTCCTATTTGCCCTTCATGATGTTTCTTGTTCCAACAAAGTAACGTTAAACATTTCCAATGGTGACTTCTGGCCCAACCTATACAATATATGCAAAAAACATTACTGTGGTGGCCGACAATGAAAAAGACATGCAGTGTAAGTTTTCTCAACACGGAACTTGATTGAACGTTACAGTGCTTATCCAGGTATAGTCCTACTGGAAGAGTTATGCCGATGCCTTCTGCTGACAACTGAACTTGCACAGTCAGTTATAGGGACATCTACAGTTTAACCTGGCCAATCAACCATGTTGTAACCTGTTTACTTATACAAATAACTGCCAGAGGTGAAGATAGGAGAAACACTGTTGAACTGGCCGTCGGTTGATTGCTAAAGCTTTGGATTTAACCACTTAGTACGCCTCCATATCTGGGTGGTCAGCGTAGATGGCTGCCATGCGGAGGACTCCAGTTCGATTCCTGGTTCTGGCAGGGATTTTTCGTGGGTGGGAGGACTAGTGTGGGCTGCACTCAGCCTTGTTATGCCAATTGAGAAACTACTTGTCCGAGTAGTAGCAGCTCCATGGTCTGGAAAGTCTGCAAAACGGTCGGGAGAGAGGTGTGCTGACGACATGCCACTACATACCGCATTCGCATGACGCCACAAGGTAGACGCCCCTTGGGCCTTCAAGGCTTGGCGAGAAGCTCTTTTATTTAATCACTCAGTCACCGAACCCCATAATACGTTATCGAAAATTTAGAAAACTTCAGAAGTGTAGTTCAGTACTATCGACCCTAAATTCGACTGCTAGTAAACCGAAGAAAATAAGCAAGTGGTAATATCAGAACTCACACAGATAAAACCCTTCTAACGTATTTACATCATCTGAGCACTACCATTAAAAAGATAGACGTTTTGGAGTCCTACTCGCCATAGGTAAAACACTGCTTATGCTAACTCATTCCGGAGCTGAAGCGGAGACCAATGGAACAAACAGACGGTTCCCCTGCTCGATAATGACTGAGTTCGCAGAGTGAACGGCTACCTAGAAGCAAAGTCAAGAGGATAGCGAAATTCATCGTAAGCATGCTACAAGGGGCGGTGGAAGTGATTGAGTGTGGGCAGTGGTTTTCTACTAAAGAGGTATGCATTGGACCTTGATGTCACTAGCGTCGACGGCGAGCGAAACGAATACGTCATTCAGCGACACCCAGTGCGCCGATCTCCGGCACGGTGAGAAAGCACTGAGCGGGCGCCACCGCCGTGGCTTCAGCACAAGGCTTCGTGTTTTCTGGCCCTCGTTGAGACCTCGGCAGCGATGGGCTGGCTGGACCTCCACGCCGTAGTCCCGAGAAGAAAGTAATGTGCCCGAGCGTCCAGATGCTCAGGTGGCAACCAGAGGTTCTGAGCCTGGAGACGCCCAGCTACCAAGTTGTTCGACTACGATGAGTTCTCCAGTCGTGTTTAAACGCTGCTGCCACTTGCTGACTTGGTGGTAATAGCTCCTTGGTACACAAAACGGGTTAGAACACTGTTGCAGAAACAACGAAACAAACATGCCATATTCAAACAGACGCAAAATCCCCAAGATTGGCGATCTTTTACAGAAGCTCGAAATTTAGCGCGGACTTCAATACGAGATGCTTATAACAGTTTTCACAACGAAACTTTGTCTCGAAACCTGGCAGAAAATCCAAAGAGATTCTGGTCGTATGTGAAGTATGTTAGCGGCAAGAAGCAATCAATGCCTTCTCTGCTTGATAGCAATGGAGATACTATCGAAGACAGTGCTGCCAAAGCAGAGTTACTAAACACAGCCTTCCGAAATGCCTTCACAAATATTCCAGAATTCGAATCGAGAACAGCTGCCAAGATGAGTAACGTAGAAGTAAATATCCTCGGAGTAGTGAAGCAACTTAAATCACTTAATAAAAGCAAGTCTTCTGGTCAAGGTTATATACCAGTTAGGTCCCTTTCGGAGTATGCTGATGCATTAGCTCCACACTTAACAATCATATACAAACGTTCACTCGACGAAAGATCCGTACCCAAAAACTGGAAAGTTGCACAGGCCACACCAATATTCAAGAAAGGTAGTAGGAATAATCCACTAAATTACAGACCTATATCGATAATTTCGATATGCAGCAGGATTTTGGAACATATATTGTGTCAAACATTATGAATTACCTTGAAGAAAACGGTCTATTGACACACAGTCAACATGGGTTTAGAAAACATCGTTCCTGTGAAACACCACTAGCTCTTTATTCACATGAAGTATTGAGTGCAATTGACAAGGGATTCCAGGTCGATTCCGTATTTCTGGATTTCCGGAAGGCTTTTGACACTGTACCACACAAGCGGCTCGTAGTGAAATTGCATGCTCATGGAATATCGTCTCATTTATGTGACTGGATTTATGATTTCAAGTCAGAGAGGTCACTGTTCGTAGTAACTGACGGAAAGTCATCGAGTAAAACAAAAGTGATTCCTGGGGTTCCCCAAGGTAGTATTATAGGCCCTTTGCTGTTCCTTATCTATAGAAATGATTTGGGAGACAATCTGAGCAGCCGTCTTCGGTTGTTTGCAGATGACGCTGTCGTTTATCGACTAATAAAATCATCAGAAGATCAAAACAAACTGCAAAACGATTTAGAAAAGATACCTGAATGGTGCGATAAGTGGCAGTTGACCCTAAATAACGAAAAGTGTGAGGTCATCCACAGGAGTGCTAAAAGGAACTCGTTAAACTTCGGTTACACGATAAATCAGTCTAATCTAAAAGCCGTAAATTCAACTAAATACCTAGGCATTACAGTTACGAAGAACTTAAATTTGAAGAAACACATAGAAAAGTTGTGGGGAAGGCTAATCAAAGACTGTGTTTTATTGGCAGGGAACTTAGAAAATGTAACAGACCTACTAAGGAGACTGCCTACACTACGACTGTCCGTTCTCTTTTAGAATACTGCTGCGCTGTGTGGGATCCTTACCAGATAGGACCGACGGAGACGGAGTACATCGAAAAAGGTCAAAGAAAGGCAGCAAGTTTTGTATTTTCGTGAAATATGGGAGAGTGTGTCACAGAAATGATACAGGATTTGGGCTGGACATCATTAAAAGAATGGCGTTTTTCGTTGCGTCGGAATCTTCTCACGAAATTCCAATCACAAACTTTCTCCTCCGAATGCGAAGATATTTTGTTGACATCGACCTATATAGGAAGGAACGATCACCACGTTAAAATAAGGGAAATAAGTGCTCGTACGGAAACATTTAGGTGTTCATTTTTTCCGCGTCTATAGGAGATTGGAATAATAGAGAATTGAGAAGGTGTTGAAAGTCTTTTCGGGTTTGCTGCCGGATCCTAAAATCAACTTGACTCGATATTTCGGCGATCCAACTGTTCGCCATCTTCAGGAAATGCTGCTTCTGCTGATGAGTCCCGCTGAGAACTGACGCAAGATTGCAATTCGACGTCGAATTGCAATCTTGCGTCAGTTCTCAGCGGGACTCATCAGCAGAAGCAGCATTTCCTGAAGATGGCGAACAGTTGGATCGCCGAAATATCGAGTCAAGTTGATTTTAGGATCCGGCAGCAAACCCGAAAAGACTTTCAAGACTTATTACGCCGGGAAAGCCTACGTAGTTACAATTGAGAAGGTGGTTTGATGAACCCTCTGCCAGGCACTTAAATGTGATTTGCAGAGTATCCATGTACATGTAGATGTAGATGAATGCTCTAGAACAGAAGCAATGACCGGCTGTCGCAATTGGCATTGGGTCGGTCTGTAATACTTCCTCCTGGAGACTGCTCCGGACTTCGGCGTGCTCGGTATGAACACATAGGGGCATTTACTGCCACTGGCCACACAGTTCAATGACGAGGGCCGACACTGTGGTCGTGGCCTGGTTATCGCTCGGAGCTCCGTGTTCTGCTTCAAGTATTGTGGCAATTTATTCCGTTGTAGTGCACAGACAGTCCGGGGAATAATCTAGATCAGAAAACGCAAACACAGGCAATGCCAATCACTGCTGTTATTGGGGGGTGGGGGGGGGGCATCGAAGACTTCAGAGCCGGCCAGTGTGGCCGAGCGGTACCAGGCGCTTCAGTCCGGAACCGCGCTGCTGCTGCGGTCGCAGGTTCGAGTCCTGCCTCGGGCATGGATGTGTGTGATGTCCTTAGGTTGGTTAGGTTTAAGTAGTTCTAAGTTCTAGTGGACTGATGACCACAGTGCTTAGAGCCATTTGAACCATCTGAAGGCTTCAGACAACAGCGAGAACAGCCAAAGTGTGAGACTGGGGTGTTCACGAACACTCTCGTGTCAGTGCACAGGCCCATGTGACATATCTGCTTCGGTGGCGCCCTCCGTGAGTGCAACCTGGGGCTTCTGACAGTATCAAAACTTGCAAAGTAGGTTAGAAATCAGATTAATAATGTTGCTCACACAGCATATGTTCGCTTTATCGGGCAATAACAAAGTTATTGACTGTGGATGGTATCGTCAGAATGGAAATAATGAAGTCACTGTAAAAAAGTCATTAATTTTGGCACTTACCTTGAATGGATTCCCACGTAGATTTCGTCGAAGTTGTTATGGCTCATCTTGTCGATTCTAGGGTGATTCCACTTTGACTGCTAGAAGGTCCAGATCTGTATTTTAGCAATATTTGAAGACCTAACAAATGCGTTTTTCAGGAAATTCTTAATGATCAAACAATGCCAGATCAGAACAATGGTATGGTAGAAATAATTTTGGACTTGGTGTTCACGATCCACATTTTTATTAAACTTCTTGTAAATTCACATATACTTCTTCTTAATTGTCACATCATCAAGAAAGCAGTTTTGTGTCAGTCTTCATATATTTGATTTCCACTTTAACCAAACACAAGACTTGACTGTTCTTTCACAAAGCGAAATAACAGCTTAACTTCTGCAAAAAGAAAGAAAGACTGCTCTGTGCGCATTCGCGCCAAAACGATTACAAGTAAGTCAAAGATTATGACGGTCTCACAGAAATGAATGCACACAAGAACCATATCACTGTAATATATCGATACATCGGAGTACCTATACATTAATAAAACCAAATGTGAATATTGTCACAAAAATGTGTCTGTTACTTCGCAGAAAAGTGGTACGATATTACTGGTATCGAGAACTGGGGTTGGAGTACCGTAATGGTCACGTAAATAAAGAACCATTACAGGCTGTCCAAGTAGCTGCAACTTCTCTTCCACATTGATAATCGGGTTGGGTAGCAAATCCGAATCATTGTCGCTTACTAAAGACGTAAAAAGAGAGCCGATAAAAAATTGTGTGTGTGTGTGTGTGTGTGTGTGTGTGGGTCTGTGTGCGAAAATGGCCCCCTAAATGAACCATCACAAAAGCTGAAGTGTTGGTTCTCTGTGTCTCCAACAACCATGGAGTAAGTTCATTGGAGCAGGTGTGGGGGAGGGCGTAGAGGGGGTAGAGGGGGAGGGGGGAACTGGGGGAGGACGTTTTGATACTTTCCTGAGCTCGTACTGCTACAAAGAGACAGGGGCGACCAGGCGGAAGCAGAGACAGGCACTTGTTTTCCGTCCAGGCGCCTGTTGGCCTGCTGGCTCCACACACCTTGCGCTGCTGCAGCTCGTTCTAACAGCCCGCGGTTGCCCGTCCCTCCAAACTCCCCCCCCCCCCCCACCCCCTCCCTCACCGTACGCCCGCATGGCTGCTGCGGACCGCCCATAGCCGGCACCGCCCGCTCGCAATCAATAACCCATGCTCGGCCGCCGGCTAATTGACTTGCGCCCGATGGATATTTGATGCACGGCCCCTTCCGCTGCGCAGATATCATTCATACGGCTCGCTCCCGCCGCTGTTTGCGAATTTCCAGGAATCTTCGGGAATCTTGTATTTCCGACGCCGCCGCGTACGCTCCAAGTCAAACAAATACAAATTCCAGAAGAGAGAAATTTTTTCCCGATAATTGAGTTTCGTTTACCTCGCCTTCCGCGTCCGATGCGATCCGGTTCTGTGCGGCTGCGATGAAATCGGAATTAAAGGTAACGTATGGGTTTAACCTCAGGCCCCGTGCACGCCTTCGCGTAACTCGTCTGTCAACAACAGGATCTGATTGATGTATGATGCCGCTGTAACCCTTAAAAAAATCTTTTGTTCTCTGACAAAGGTTCATGTGAAGTCAGTCTTAGTTCAGGAAAACGTGCACAGTGCTCCATCAAAACGTTTTACATGATAACAAGTACTCAAGGAATCGATATATTGGGGCATTTTAGAGAGGTAAAAGACATGGTGAGAACTCCATAACGAGCAACTAAATGGGTCAGGGTTCAAAAACATAGGAAGCACATTAGTGCAAGTGGGCTATTTTTTGAATTTCCCGAGAAAATTTGAATGTTTCACCATTTTATACATTGGAAAAATGACATTTAATATTATTTATAATCCGCCTTGATTGCAAAAATTGTTTATTCACATGACCGGTTTCGGTTCCTCTAGAACCATCTTCAGATCTGTAACGATAATGATACTCATTTACTATTTCACAAATGCAAACCCTTTTCATCCTGCCCACAACATACCTCCAGTTTCGGTTACAGGAGTAACCCGTCCATACACAGCAACCTTCATATGCTGCGTCACATAAAAATGGTTGCCAGAATGCAGGTCATTTATATTAATTATAAAACTATTACTGACGGGTCTGCTGCATTTGCTATAATACATATTCACATACTGTATTAAGTAGATTTTTGTAATATACTTTTATCTCTAAAAATACTTAATTAAAATCTGTAGATATCACGTTTAAAATCTGTGCTTGTCAATATTAAAATACACAGTACAATTATCATTTTTATACGATCTAAAACCGCGCGGGATTAGCAGAGCGGTCTCAGGCGCTGCAGTCATGGACTGTGCGGCTGGTCCCGGCGGAGGTTCGAGTCTTCCCTAGGGGATGGGTGTGTGTGTTTGTCCTTAGGACAGTTTAGGTTAATTAGTGTGTAAGCTTAGGGGCTGATGACCTTAGCAGTTAAGTCCCATAAGATTTCACACACATTTGAACATTTATACGATCTAAAAACACAGCAATCAAGACGGATTATAAACAACATTGGATAAACCAGTGATTGCGGTTATCCCATCAGACATTATGTCTGTTTTTGTAAAATTGACATTTGTTATAGTGGAAGTATAATAATTAACACAAGTTGTATGGCAAAGTAAGGAGAATATGGATTGCGCTACCGCAGTTGTGATGCATTTCCCCAAAATCGGTAAATAGTGCTCCGAATAAGCGTTAGGCAGCAGCCAGGAGATTTGAGTGACCCTCACGGCAGACGGCGATGGAATGAACAAAACACAAAGATCTCTCTCTACAACCCTCTGCTTATTAAAAAAAAAAAAAAAAAAAAAAAAAAAAAAAAAAAAAAAAAAAAAAAAAAAAAAGGAGGGTATGTTTCAATACTGTTGCCAATGTGATGGACGAGAATATCGATTATTTCGCGAAAAAAATGGGGGAACACTGCAAAAACGTCCTACTCTTGGTGTACAAAATACGCTTTAATATATGAGAGGCTGGTAATGGGATGCGACATTGTCCCATCTGTTGGTCTCGTTTTTGCGCCAAATATGGTGTTTGGGTGACTCAGTTTGATTACGTACACCAAATTTTGGAGTTTTGGAGTGAAAGCAATGGAGCTTTCTACGTTGGTCAGGCGGGAACACGAGTTGTCGTCCTTTGATATCTGAACACAATAGGCAGAAGTGTCGGTCTCTGTTATTATCTGGAGATGGCAGTAGTGGCACTGCGATTTCGGCTCAGGGCTAGGAGAGGCACCGGCTCTGCCAACAAAAGCACAAAGCAGGCCGCGGCCTTACTTCCGCCAAAACTGCCAGCTCCCGTGGGAATTCGCCCTTCTTAATGAGATTCACTGATGGCCTCTGACCAGCATTGGGGACCCAGAGACCACACGAGGAGAACAAATTCCTGGTGGGAAATAGTTAATTTTTCCTAACCTTAAACAGGGCAGCAATTCAGCAACTGCATAAATTTTAACAGGTTGAAAAACCAAAGGTTTATTTAGCCCTTGGTCTAGATTTCAGTATTTATAAAAGTATCTTCTTCAGAACAAGGCCCACTCCTTCTGAAGAGGATTTTTATAAATATCGAAACCTAGGTGAAGGGCTAAATGAACCTATGGTCCGGTTGGCTGATGTTTCCAATCTCTTCTAATTTTTCCTCACAACAAATATGCCCACTACACTCTAAGCCAAATTCACGACAAAATTGTGGCAAAAATGAGTAGGGATATATGACACTGACGTCACATAATTTTCTTTATTTCGCTTCTGGGCAGAAAGCTGTCTACGTCATTTGGTGTGGTCAAGGTAAATGAGACACTCTGTAGCAAACACAACACTCAATAATTGCTTCCTGCTCGTGATATGACAACTAATTTGTAATGAAACCTAAATAAATCCCATTCCTTTTTATTGCTGTGTAACGTTATTGTAGAAGGTAGTTTCGTATTCATACGTTCAAAATTTATTGTGACTTTCTTAAGCTGAAGTATCAGTATTAGCAGCTGTCATAATGTAAAGGAAACTGACTGTATTTTCCTTTCTTGGTTTTCATAACTCGTCTTAGGCAAATTGCCGAGTGGTTCGTTAACGAGCAACGCGATGATTTATTGCCGTGTCTGCGTGACATACGAGTAACAGTTCCGTCTCCGATGACAAACCACAGTCAACAGTCGACTGTGGCTCCTCATATGTCACGCCTGGAAGACTAATGTACGCAGCGGGGCAGCGCTGGTGTTCTTAATGAACTCTAGTCGGAGACACAAAGGTGTTGCGAATCAAAAGGAAGATTACTTTTAAAACTGAAATGATTGTAATACAGGTTTTCTTTTTTCGAGATGCTACTCTCTGTCATTCACAGAGTATGTTCTTTTACTTTATATTTGTTATTACTCTTTACTGCACGCCTTTCTTCATACAGTCATTTCTGATTTCATCTGTTTCCAATAATCCACCTCCCGGGTTCGATTCCCGGCGGGGTCAGGGATTTTCTCTGCCTCGTGATGACTGGGTGTTGTGTGATGTCCTTAGGTTAGTTAAGTTTAAGTAGTTCTAAGTTCTAGGGGACTGATGACCATAGATGTTAAGTCCCATAGTGCTCAGAGCCATTTTTGAACCAATAATCCACCTATTTGGTGAATTTTGTTTAAAATGTTTTAGTTTGGTTAACTCCATTATTGCTCGTTACACATATCTCTGAAAAAGCAGCTTATGTAGCTTTCACAGTCAAGTTACTGCAGAAAGAATTTGTTGTCAACATTTCAGGATGAAAAATGAAAGTAACAACCAGCCATTTTACAAAAACTGAAAGATCGCAGAAACTGCCAGCCTCTGAAAAATTTCAATTGAGTCTCTTTTTTCGCAATTGCCTTGGGAGTCTTTGCGAGCTTACTACGTATCTTTTGCCAATAACTAATCTTATTAGTTGTCTCCTTGTCCTCCTTTTAAGTTATATTGCAATATAAGCCCAAGACACGTCAGATTGTTTTTTGCATTCACATTCAACTCACAATCAGACTGGTAGATTCCAACCCAAAGTAGACCTCGGGCTAAGCTACAGATCAATCTGTGATTACAATCAAACCAAACTGTCACATTTCATCCCAGACCTAGACAATGAGCAAAGCTACAGATCATTATCTCATCACAACCAGATTTTCTGTATTCGCTTTCCCTGGCTTCGCCAACTCATAACCAAACGATCACCGTCGAAACTAACCTAGGCGTCTGACTCAGCTACTCTTCTGTTTGTCATTGCAGCCAGGTTCTTTGCTTTAATGTTCGTTGGCATCGTCAATTCACAAACAGACTGTCACCTTCCGATCTAACTTAGACAAAAAAATCGTTCAAATGGCTCTAAGCACTGTGGGGCTTAACATCTGAGGTCATCAGTCCCGGCCGTGCGGTTCTAGGCGCTTCAGTCTGGAACCACATGACCGCTACGGTCGCAGGTTCGAATCCTGCCTCAGGCATGGATGTGTGTGATGTCCTTAGGTTAGTTAGGTTTAAGTAGTTCTAGGTCTAGGGGACTGATGAATGGCTCTGAGCACTATGGGACTTAACATCTGTGGTCATCAGTCCCCTAGAACTTAGAACTACGGTACTTAAATCTAACTAACCTAAGGACATCACACACATCCATGCCCGAGGCAGGATTCGAACCTGCGACCGTAGCAGTCCCGCGGTTCCGGACTGCAGCGCCTAGAACCGCACGGCCACCACGGCCGGCTGGCCTAACTTAAACCTCGAGCTAAGGAACAGATCAGTCTGTTATCACAACCAGAAGCGTGTATACTACCTGCGAAAAGGTGCATGTTTCAAATAGAGCCCTAGGCGCCGCAGAAATATTTCTCAGCAAAAGGATTGAAAATACTCGAAGTAAAGATTGAAAATAATCTTTTTAGTTTTATTAATACTTTCTTCAATAGACGAGTCATCTTCAGATCATAAGAATATTTTTAATTAGTGTAATTTCCGTAACGGCTCAACACATCGTTATTTTTTTTTCAGGATGTTTTGAGTCGTTATGGCAGTTAGACTAATCAAGAATGTTTTTATGATCTGAAGAGGGCTCGTGTGTAGCTGAAACTAATAAGCACAATAAATATATATTTCCTATCTTGATTTCGAGGATTTTCGATCATCGCGCTATGGTCGAACCTACTCGACTGTGCACGTTTGGCGGTCGTTATTTCTATGCAGAGAAGTAGAAGAAGCTTTAGATAAGGTCTTCCCATTAACAGTGATGACCTTCCGGCTACTGGCGGAGTTTACATTCTGCCGCTCTGATGCCTTACCGTTATAGCTGCGTGGGATAGTGCGACCGGCAGCCTTCCCGCCTGGCCCAAGTGGATCGCAGCCCACGTGACGTGGCAAGTGCGTTACGTACGCGTCAGATGGAGCGATAGCGTATCTCCGCATCTGATCGGCCTCCTAAAAACCACCTTTGTACCAGCTCCGAGCTACCAATTTACGGCCTATTATTAATAATTATTCTCGTTTTTTAGTCGATAGAGGAAAAATAGGTAGAGAGAGGCTTTTCTTATCGAGGGGCGCCCGCGTCCAGAGTTGGCTCAGCTGCGGAACTCGTTCTGCTCTCCAGTTCTGCCTGCCGCCTGCCTCTCCGAATCTCATTAATTATCCATTCACTTATCTCCGGCCCTGCCGGTTGCGTCTCTTTTTTTGGCCGCTCGTCCCGCCCCAACTGGTGCTGACCCGGCGTTCGCTTCTCTCCGGCCTCTTCTTCCACCTCTTCGCCGTATCTGCCTTTCCGCCAGTGCATCTCCATTATAAAGGCTCGCAGGTTGTTTGGTTTCAATAATTACACCTAACTGATTTTTTCTGGATTCGTACAAAAGGTCGCAGGGATGAAAAGAGAGAGAGAGAGAAAGAGAGAGGGAAAAGAAAGACGAGTCCGCTTCTGCAGATGCAATTATCACTCGCTGTTCCGGGAGGCCCGGCGAACCGTGAAAACGGGAACCAATTAATGAGAGCGGAGCGCAGCGGCAAGCCCGTCTCATTAAAGACCTCCGGCTGCCTGTCTTGGTCGGCGGACGGGCCACGCCCATTACAGGACATGTCCGTCCGTCAGCCATACCCACTGTCTGTCTGTCTCTACGGTGTGCCTCGACAAGTGGTCGCCGCGATTGTCTGCTTGGGTCGATAATTACGCAACGTCTGCTTAAGGGCGACATCGAAAGCGGTCAAATCTGCCTCTTCGCTGCTAGTGGCGTATCATCTGGATTCCGTACTGTGCGACTTTGTTGTGGCTGTACTGCTTGCCAAATACTGTTCAAAATGGTTCAAATGGCTCTGAGCACTGTGGGACTTAATTTCTGAGATCATCAGTCCCCTAGAACTTAGAGCTACTTCAAACCTAACTAACCTAATGACATCACACACATCCATGCCCGAGGCAGGATTCGAACCTGCGACCGTAGCGGTCGCGCGGTTCCAGACTGAAGAGCCTAGAACCGCTCGGCCACATCGGCCGGCCCAAATACTGTTGCATGTGCTAACACACTGCGTTCAGACCCATATGAAATATGTATCATCCGATTTTTTTGAAACTATTTGGTGAAAAAAAAATATTTTTGCACATCTTATAGTCCGAGCAGAGGTATGTGACGGTACGTCACATAAATCGACATTTGGAGAAAGGGAAAAGAAGTTTTTGTTATGAGACGTGTGAACTGTAAATTATTTCAAGTCTGAGTACGTGTGCGCAGTGTATAACAAATAGTAAAGAACATAAGTTATTATTATTAAAACACAAATATCGATGTAATTAACAAAACACAGCTTTTTGGTATAATCTCTTTGCAACATAGGCCAGGAAGATCAGACACAATGCTTTCGCTGAATAGCTCTCCTGTTTTGTTTCGTCTAGAGGCAGGCCGCCATTGTAGCGCTGGTTAATATTTAATGTAAGTTTGGTTGTAATTTAGCAAAATATGCTTATAATTGTTATTAGAAAGTGTGTATTATTGACTTAGATGTCACCTCTCATTATCGCAAACATTAATTATAATTAACCTAATTTTTACAGACCTTCGTAGTGCAGGAAGCTCATCTCCCCTGGCAGGATTTAGTCGGCCATTACGCTGACAATTCTTGTTATTAAATGTAAATGCGAGAGACTTCTCAATTTTGATCTTTCGGTAATTTCAAAGTTAAAAAGAGTTGTGATAGATTTATTTATCAAAATTTCACAGCACCGAATGAGTTCAGTATGTTTCATTTTGGCCGCCTAACGGTAGATGAGATTCTCTCCAGTTTTGCCTTCAAAATCATTTCATTCAATAAGCTCAGCAATAATTCAGTTAATCTTTGTGTAGTTTGGTACATAAATAACCAGTAGCCCCTGAGATCCATATTAATAATTAAAGGTTGCGTAATAATACGCATACTTTCTTCTCTAAATAGCAGCGCTCACGCAAACTATTTATTAGAAGGCGGTGAGTCGCGCGTTGTGTTTAAAAAATATTATATCGTAGGTACTTCGGGGCAGCCGATGTCCGTAAGAGTGTTATCGCGGTATAAGTTAATTAAAAGTCTCGTGCTAACCCACAATATTTAAAGCCACCCCAACCAAAATCATCACGAAACTTTCCTCCAGACCGAGCAGTACGAAAGGAACACGCATAACCCACTACCTCTGAAACTACCTTGCTACTCACCCATGCAAACTACACATACTTAAATTACATGACATACACCACACTACAACATGAAATACTACACAGGGAATAGTCACAACATTATCACTTTCAGCTTTCCCACTTCAATTAGTATTTATCCCAGTTTCACACGACACTGCCCCACTTCGTAGTTCTTCTTTCCTACTATGAACTCTGGAGATATATGCACGTCTTCCTGTGCAATGCAAGCCAAGTGGCGTTGCTGGATAGACGGCTGACTCACCTTGCTTCTCTCTCAGAGTATTATAGTTTCAATCAAGAGTCACACGGAAACATAACATGCAAAGTAATATTAAGAGCATATTCATCACACACGCGAGTCCTCAACTGATACCATGGACGAGTACTTCTCTTTATCCTTTGTCTCATACACAGATTGAGACTCACACAGTACTCGCCACGTGGAAGTACTCGTCTCTAATTTCAAGTCCTGCACACGCCATTCCTTAAATATTTCAACTTATAGTACAGACGCTAGTAATTCAGCTTAACTTAAGCACATGGAAGTATTTCAACTTATTGCTACATGTGGTTTCATTGTGACCGTTGGTCACTTCCGAAGATTACTATGATCCCATTAATATTACCTGCCTGACATTTAATTCTTCCCACAAAAGATCCTGAAATAGAGAAATTATTATTTCAAACTACTCTTAAATATTCCACATGCATACCATGTCTCCACTCTTTTGTCTTTACGGAGCACACCTAAGACAGGTCTTAACAGCACAAGATCCAGCGGCAGAGTGCTGAAACATGGCCGTTCTTCAGGTCATCTCGCACCTCTGTCGAGGTGGGGGATGACCATGCTACCGTATTGGTCGGCCACATTTCAGGCGCTCAAAGCTCAGGTAAATTTCATCTCTTTGGTCCCACCAAAGGTGGCCAAAGGATCGTCTCAAAGATGATCATATATTCACATTCACTATCTGCGGTTAGCAGCCGACCATACATTCATTCATTTCACAGATCTCACCAAACTGGATGTAGGGATTTACTTTGTGGGAGTGCACATGTGATCAATTAAATAAATAAATTGTCATTCTTTCCTACACTGGTATCCGGCTTCACTGTATTAATTGAAATTGAGTTATTTTACAAAAAAAATGTGTTGCTCTGACAAAAATAATGAAGTATGTTGTACCTATTTTCAATGTCAGGCGGTACTGTACCCTTTCACCACCGGCTACCATGCAGAAAAAAATGGCACGGTACTATCCTTGCAATGCGAGGGTAGTTCCGAACATTTTTTTAAGAAAACTGTATTAGAACAAACGTAGCAAGTCATCAAAATGACCAGGAGGAGACCTTAGCCCCTGGTGACCTCAAATAGACGACCAAATGCTGTTACTCTACCAAATTATTGACACAGATGTTGCATTATTGTACTCTCCACAATCCAGAGTAACGTACACATACAAATTTACAACAATCCACATGACAAATAAAAGATAACATCATACAAATAAAAAATAATGTTGAGATCAAAATTTGCTTAGTTACTGGGATCTTCGTTATTTTTATGAGTAATCCAAACTTCACTAATTCTATGACAAATAAAAAAATACTAATTGTACTCATGAAATTTTAAATAGCTCACCGTCCAAACACAGAGCAAGTAATCTGTCATTCATAAATTGCGGGGTAAAAACCTTTACACAGCAAAGTCTAAATACAAAACAAAATCAACAAAAGAAAAAAATTTCGTACACTAGTTACACGTAGAAGTCAGGCTCCATACCATTACTCAAAAATATACATCAAACGTACAGAGAAATAAAACTGAGAAGAAAAAACAATGAAATATACCACAAGTTATATACTGGTTACGTAATATAGTCAACCTAAGATATCATGTCATACCTCATTAACCATCATCACTTAAGTAGTTGCCACCACTACTCGGCTGTGAGTTTAACCTTATCCTTGTTCACCAGTACAAATACCTGCTGCTGAGCTAGTCAGTCCATCAACTTTGATCAATACACGCAGTAAATAGTTAGCAATAAGTGCTTGAATCCACCAGTAGCTCTCGTATCTTACTCTACTGCTCATTCCTCTGTTGTTACACATTTGGACGACAAGAACTTGCATTTCGACTAGCCTTCGTTACACTTTAATGTGAAATATCACCACTGTGATAATGAAAATAAGTGGCTTCAGTCAACACACCAACAAGATCATTACTGTCCACGACATCAAAATGCATCAATTAATTCCGATATTTGTTGTGCAATGCAAACTCTTGTCCCTTGTAACAACCTTACTGACCTATGCAACAAGAGCCGCTACGTTAGTATTACGCCACTGGCTAATAATTAAAGCATCATTGTACCAAATTTTCTAATAAACATGCTACGTGAACTGGAAGCCCAGAACAAACAAAAAACCACACTAACTATTCTAAACACATACGTTAATGAAATACAATTACACTTGCTGTCCCTTCAGGAATGAAACATATAAAAAAAATTACACAATTACAAGTACAAATACATTATTCCCTATCTTGCGAGTCACACGGAATCATCTCATTCTGTGATTTTCTTGGGGACAAAAAAGTTCCTGACAGGTTCCCCAGGAACACTGTCTCGGTGTCAAGGCTCTCCCATGGTTACCCGGACGAAAGTCTTTAAGTCACTCAAATCGGCATTTTGAACACGCACTGAACAGTAAACTGTATCTCACATTAAACACAAATGTCATAGTCACTCTCAGAGTACCATCCACACGAATCTGGTCGTCCAGAAATGGCCCTACAACTACTATTACCCACGGTTCTGTCCTTTCAGTTCATGGTGTAATTAAAAGTCGTAAGTTCCAACAAACAGCACTTATTCCCACACCAATTAAAGAAATGTCTCCCACTACAAACGCAAATGTCAATGTCCCACTCTAGTTTCTTGCGTTCATACAATAATTAGTCACCAAATGACAACCGTCCTCTTTAAGTATACCAAACGTCCCACATGCAATTCACAAAGCACACTTAACAAGTCACTGCCAAAAGTTTATGGGTCCCACCATTCAGTGGTCAAGACAAAACAAAACGATCGTCCTGTCTGCTAAAGACAAAATCTTTTCCACCACTCACAACGTGGAAACACCAGTCCTTCACTTTCCACCTTATGGAGACGTAACGAGCAGTCATCTTGTTTCACGGCTCCACAGTCCAGTACTAGTTAATAGTTGCTGGTAACAAATGCCTGCCAGACTCTGCTGCACGTCGTTCATTCTGCCGTCGCTCTGCCGTTGAGCAGAAGAAACCACCCGCTGTTGCCTTCGCGAGATACTTTCCCCAGTCGTAAGGGTGGCGGAACTTATGAATGGCCAGTGGTACGTGCGTGTCGCCCCAGGCCGTTGACCTGCTGTAGCGGGCGCGTGGAGTGTACCCCGACCGGCAGTGGAGTGGGGAATGCCGCTACTCTGTCACCTCTCCCATAGCGACGTCAGCTTCGCCCCGCTAGCAGTATGGGCGTTACGACACCCAATCAGTCAGACCCTTCCGTGCATCTCGCAACATTACAGACAAAAGGATATTCTTACAGTATTTAAATACTCATTGATTACATGTATGATCTATTAGATACATTGGTAATAAAAAAATCTTTGTTCCAAAAAACATAAAATTATACACCCTAGTTTTCTACACACACAACATCAACATTTATCCCTTTTCTATATACAGCCCACACTTGTGCTATTGATTGTACCTGTCGTCCCTCATACAAAACATGAAAGTGTAAAAAGAAACAAAAGGAATAATAAGGAATCTATACAGCTAATAATTACAATATCAAATAGTAGGCTACTCTAACATCCTATCACAGTGAAAATATTAGAAACTGTTTATTCTAAAACTACAATATACAGTGAACCTTTGTGCTTGTGACAGACTGAAATTAATACCCCTTGAAAGTGTTCTAACAAAAAAATAAGAAATAATCTACACAGCTCACAATTACCTACCACATGTTATTAAATAGTAAACTACTTTAACATCCTAACACAATAAACATTTTAGAAACTGGTGACTCTAAATCTACAACATACAATGCACCTTTGTGCTTGTGACAGACTGAAATTAGTATCTCTTTATATATTTTACATTTTATTATATATAACAACATTTCTAGGACACGTATGTACCATCCACATGTCAGATCCTGACCTGCCATCTAGGTTCATCCCAATCAAACAATAAAACACAATAATGTTTTAGTTATGAATCGGTAGCATCCCCTTTACAGGAATGTGCGCATTGATCACACTACTCTACGACTCTCACTCACCAGACATCACATTTTCCTTCTCATTCAACCCATTAATACACTAACAGAATAGGTCCAGAAGTCAGCTAACCCTAACACCACCACACTCACGACAACATACCATACCTTTGCTCCCTTATACTCAACCACATAACACGTGAAGCTGTTTCGGAGATAGCTTTCCAGGCTCCGAATTCGTCCTTTCACTCTGGCACCTCTCTCCATCGGCTTACCTCTGCATTCACTTTACCGATTATTCATCCTGCTAAATATCAACTTAGAATTGCGACATTTCATCTAAGAACAAAAAATACACAAATTATTCATCCTGCAAAATAACTGTACACATTCTTGGTACCGTTTTGATTAGTTATACTGGTACCAGGCTTCAACAACAACAAAAAATATTATTTTCGCCAAATTGCAAATGTTATGGTAAGAATTAGATTTACACTTATATTACATCTTACGTCAGTATCCCACAACGTTCACCATCTGGATCTCATACTCCCTTTATGTCCTTTCACGTTGTGCAGTTGTCCTCCTCTCTTCGTTCGTATTTCGGCTCTCCGTCCGTCGATTACTCCATCATTTCCTGGTCTTCCTTCGCCATTCGCATCAATCTCGATTGCAGCATACACAGGCCTCCCTGTAACATACCTCTAAGACATCTCCACATTATTAGTTCTACTCACCTTTATTTACCACTGTTTCATCACGTCGAATCTCTCTTTATTAATCACACTGCTTCACGTCGCTTCTCTCCTTAAATATCACCTTTATCCACTACTATTTATCACGTCGCTTCTCTATCTACCATCTTTATCCACTCATTAATCATCACGTCGTTTTTGCTTGATCCTTATTCATACGACAAAAAATACGTACATACACCACTCTGTTGACTCCCGTTCATGACTCATTCGACCAATCTATTCTGTCATACTTCCTGACATCCCGCCTGAAAATTCTCATGTTCGATTTGACCCTGCACAACGTTACACACCACAAATAAATACACTGACTATCTACCATAACTTGCCTACTTTCGATCTATCCTTCACTTTTCCACAATTTGATGTTAGAAATGTGATGAAGCCCAAGAGATTGTTTTCCCTTGATCGTCTCAATCAGTACAGCATTTCCCTGGACAATTCGCCTCACTCTGAATGGTCGACTATACACAGTAAAGAGTTTGCTAGTTAGGCATCTAAGCTTACATGAAAATTAAATGTGTGCAGAGAATATACAAGCTGGGAGAAATGGGACAGCCCAAGTGTTAGAAACTTTGGTGCTAGTGGCCTCTTTCCCTAACACCAGATTCCGAACATCCATACGCAGCACCTCATAACTGTCACTATGACAATGACATACTACCGATCAGATGGCAGCTAATCTGAAAACTTCGATCACAATGTTGACTTTTTACATTACGTGTTAAGTACCTGCAATAGTCAAATCGCACTAATTATACTGGACTCATTGGCATTATTACATAACATTTTAGCAACTGGTTTCTTTGAGAAAACAGTCCTTTTACTTTACTGTTCGAAATAAAAATTTGCAAATTTTGCTCTGAGAGACCAGCCTAACAGATGCCATTACTGGTGTTTTATTCTCTGATCAGAAGTATGGTATTTGCATTCCTACATATCAGTAGAGTATGTCTGCTACATAGACAATTTTCAGTGGCAGCGGCATGTGTTTTAAGGCAAGATGCTAAGGGCTGATATGTTGGATTAGTTTCTCCTATCCTTCAATCCATTATGACAAGAATGAAATTCCAGGATTCCATGCTCTCCTGTCATTCTGATAGTTTCTGCCGTTCCTATCCTCGACACTGCCTGACCGATGAGTCGTGTTTCCGTTCACGATATTGCTCTCATTACCCAGTTCCTGTAACAAGTGCTGAAATGACGCGGAATCGTCTAAGCCCCTGCCTGCTATCACTATATCTCTGCGCAATCTCACTGGCAACTTCGTTATACAGATCCTAATGAGCTCCCCAGTTTCGTATGGCACATCCAAATACCTATTTCGTCTCAGCATTTCCTGATAGTACGACACTGGATCTCTTATACCACCTTCGTTACAATTTAGCATCATCAATATGCTTTGCTTAACCTGGTCCTGCTTACTTTTCGGCCAGAATTCATTTAAAAACTTGTCACAAAATATCTTGTAGCTACTACAGTCTTTAATAACTTCCTGCATTTTCGCTCTAGCCTCGTCCCTCAAATGGTTACACACAAACTTCATTTTGAGGAGCGGTCCCCACGATGAAGGTAATGAATCTTGAAATTGAGACAGCCACAGGCATGGATGTTGGTAATTATCAGGATCCGGAAAACAAGTGTACGTTTGTACCGACACGAAGTGCCTCCTACATTCTTCTTCTGCATTTACGTTTTCCGACCTTGGACTATACCCAGTTGGATTTGCCACCTGTTTTATCCGACACAACCGTTCTTCTAACTCTCTGAGTTCGTCTTCCTCTTTCTGCCTATTTTCGTTTTTTGAATTTATCTCACTCTCCCTCTGCAGTCTACCTGGTGGTGTTTCACCTTCGCTTCTGCACGCTAATTGCAACTGTGCTAGTTCTTCCCTATGTTTCCTATTTGTTTCTAATTGTGCCTCTTTAAACTGTAATAGTGATTGTATCTCCTCCTGGTCGGCATAAACCTCTCGTTGCGTACTGTCAGAGCCTGTTTCGCCTCCCATACTGATCTTTTCTACATCTGCGCTAATCGTATTCATTCTGACCACTACCTCCGCAACTTCATCCCTGTGTTTATTTAGCGCCACTTCCTGCCGGGTGACTTGAGCTTCCACGCTGTCTAATGCCCCTTGTTTATCTGCAAGTAAGTCCTCCACTATCTCTTTGATTCGCTCATCCGGCAACACGTCCCTACGTTCTGTAATATCGCTCTCTATTGCACTTATTCGTACCTCCAAATTATTGGCTTTTTCTTTCACGGCATCACATACTTGCTTCAACACATCCAGATTCTTCTCCCCTTCATCTAACCGATTATTAACTGCGGACAGACGCTCATCGATAACTGTGTGTAGCTTCCTCATTGCCTCTTTATTTCCCTTATCCATTGCCTCCAATCTTTCCTTATTTGCTTCCAATCTTTCCTTAGTCTCCCTATCTCTCTCCTTATTATCTCTATCCATCGCTTCCAATCTTTCCTTATTATCTCTATCCATCGCTTCCAATCTTTCCTTATTATCTCTATCCATCCTCTGTAAAAACTGCACTAGCACATTGTCATTTGCTACTTTCGGAGCGCTCACCTCGTTCGCCTGAGAAACCGTAGCTTCGCTAAGGGTAGCTGCACTTTCGCTGCATACCTGACCTAGTCCCGGCTCGCCTGCGTCGTCGGGAAAAGCCCCCGTTTGTGGACAAAGCCCGCCGCATAAGGGATCACCTAGCTGCGGTCCACTGAACAATTCAGCCCCTTCTGAGTGCTTGCCGTTCCCGCTCATTAGCCAATGGTCGACACCTACTTTCTGATGCACTGCTACGTTCACCCCAGAATCACTATTCTCCATGGTGACTACACTTTTCAACTGCGACCTAGTTAGTACGGACATTAAGCAAAAAAAAAAATTATGCAACGATCTACCAGCCTTGCACGATATAGCAATTAATTACATAAAAAAATAAAAGATCCTCACCAATCCAGAAAGAAATTGCAAACAAAAAAAATTTTTCTTCTTGGCGCTATCACAATAAATTCCATTAAAAAAAATCTTAACAGCAAACCCTAATAGCAAAATATCCTGGCAGGGTCGAAATTATGAGAGGCACCCACATGCCTTGCTCATACTGTGGCATCAAGCAGTCAGGCCTGCAAGATGAGTGGTCTACCAAGCGAGTGGATTCATTCTTATTTATCGAGTAACATAAACTCTCGTACTCACAATTAAGTTACAAATTATCCTCCTGTATGAATAATACGCAACGGAAACGCACACCTGACTATCAGTAATTTACAGAACTCTGACTGTTCACTACGCACTGGCAATACCACATTCCCCCCCCTTTTTTTTTTTTTTTATTTAACCGCTTTTATCAACACGTGGCCATCGCACTGAATATGAATGGCGCACACATTATAAATTCTGGATATCATGACAACATACAATTCGAAGGAAAAGGCCACTAATCTTTTTCTTTTCACTATCTTATTTATTCCGATAAATTCTATAACTTAAACACACAAATTCTATAACCTACAACAATAACACATGAGAAATTCCGCCCAGTGGGCATGGCTTTACATTGGTGAATCTCTATCTTATGGTCTCGTAATTATTCAACGCTACAGTGCACTTTCTGGATAGGATGGTGGATCTTTTATTATTTCTCACACTTTGACTCTCACAATCATCACGAAACTTTCCTCCAGACCGAGCAGTACGAAAGGAACACGCATAACCCACTACCTCTGAAACTACCTTGCTACTCACCCATGCAAACTACACATACTTAAATTACATGACATACACCACACTACAACATGAAATACTACACAGGGAATAGTCACAACATTATCACTTTCAGCTTTCCCACTTCAATTAGTATTTATCCCAGTTTCACACGACACTGCCCCACTTCGTAGTTCTTCTTTCCTACTACGAACTCTGGAGATATATGCACGTCTTCCTGTGCAATGCAAGCCAAGTGGCGTTGCTGGATAGACGGCTGACTCACCTTGCTTCTCTCTCAGAGTATTATAGTTTCAATCAAGAGTCACACGGAAACATAACATGCAAAGTAATATTAAGAGCATATTCATCACACACGCGAGTCCTCAACTGATACCATGGACGAGTACTTCTCTTTATCCTTTGTCTCATACACAGATTGAGACTCACACAGTACTCGCCACGTGGAAGTACTTGTCTCTAATTTCAAGTCCTGCACACGCCATTCCTTAAATATTTCAACTTATAGTACAGACGCTAGTAATTCAGCTTAACTTAAGCACATGGAAGTATTTCAACTTATTGCTACACGTGGTTTCATTGTGACCGTTGGTCACTTCCGAAGATTACTATGATCCCATTAATATTACCTGCCTGACATTTAATTCTTCCCACAAAAGATCCTGAAATAGAGAAATTATTATTTCAAACTACTCTTAAATATTCCACATGCATACCATGTCTCCACTCTTTTGTCTTTACGGAGCACACCTAAGACAGGTCTTAACAGCACAAGATCCAGCGGCAGAGTGCTGAAACATGGCCGTTCTTCAGGTCATCTCGCACCTCTGTCGAGGTGGGGGATGACCATGCTACCGTATTGGTCGGCCACATTTCAGGCGCTCAAAGCTCAGGTAAATTTCATCTCTTTGGTCCCACCAAAGGTGGCCAAAGGATCGTCTCAAAGATGATCATATATTCACATTCACTATCTGCGGTTAGCAGCCGACCATACATTCATTCATTTCACAGATCTCTCCAAACTGGATGTAGGGATTTACTTTGTGGGAGTGCACATGTGATCAATTAAATAAATAAATTGTCATTCTTTCCCACACTGGTATCCGGCTTCACTGTATTAATTGAAATTGAGTTATTTTACAAAAAAAATGTGTTGTTCTGACAAAAAAATATGAAGTATGTTGTACCTATTTTCAATGTCAGGTGGTACTGTACCCTTTCAACGTGCCTAATAGCGTATAGGGCCCCGTGAGCACGCAGAAGTGACACAACACGACGTCGCATGAACTCGACTAATGTCTGAAGTAGTACTGGAGGGAAATGACACTATGAATCCTGCAGGGCTGCCCACAAATCCGTAATAGTATGAGGGAGTAGAGATCTCATCTGAACAGCACATTGCAAGGCATTCCAGATATGGCCAATAATGTTCACGTCTGGGGAGTTTGGTAGTCAGCGGAAGTGTTTAAACTCATAAAAGTGTTCCTGGTGCCAATCTGTAGCAATTCCGGACGTCCCGGGTGTTGCATTGTTATGTTGGAATTTCCCAAGTTCTTCGGAATGCAGAACGGACATGAATGGATGCAGGTGATCAGACAGGATGCTTACGTACGTGTCACCTGTCAGAGACATATCTAGACGTTTGAGGGGTCCCATATCACTCCAACTTCACACACCCCGCACCATTGCAGAGCCGCCACCGGCTTCAACAGTCCCCTGCTGACAAGAAGGGTCCATGGATTCATGACGTTGTCTCCATACCCGTACACGACCATCCGCTAGATACAATTTGAAACGAGACTCGTCCGACCGGGCAACATGTTTCCAGTCATCAACAGCCCAATGTCGGCGTTGACGGGCCCAGGCGTGGCGAAAAGCTTTGTGCCGAGCAATCATCAAGGCTAGACAAGTGGGCCTTCGGCTCCGAAAGCTCATATCGATGATGTTTCGTTGAATCGTTCGCACGCTGACACTTGTTGATGGCCAAGCATTAAAATCGGCAGAAATTTGCTGAAGGGTTGCACTTGTGTCACGTTGAACGATTCTCTTCAGTCATCGTTGGTCTCATTCTTGCAGGGTCTTCTTCCGGCCGCAGCGATGTCGGAGATTTGATGTTTTACCGGATTCCTGATATTCACGGTGAAATGGTCGTACGGAAAATCCCCACTTCATAGATACCTCGGAGATGCTGTTCCCATCGCTCGTGCGCCGACTATATTATCAAGTTCTAACTCGCTTAAATCTCGATAAGCCACCGTTGTAGCAGCAGTAACCGAACTAACAACTGCGGCAGACACTTGTTTTCTTATATAGGCGTTGCCGACCGCAGCGCCGTATTCAGCCTGTTTACGTATCTCTGTATTTGAATACGTATGAATATACCAGTTTCTGTGGCACTTCAGAGCATTTGTTCTGTGGCTGAGGCGTGTTAACTATCTGAGAAACATTTGGCAACTCCGGAGATTGAATGTAGCATAGTAACACTTTCATTGCTTGTTGAATTGTTTAACTTTCTAAAATACTAGAATCTCAGTGTTATGAGGTCAGTGTAGCATTTTTTAAAAATTGTAACTGTTCAAAAAAGCGCGAATAACTTGTGGCAATACCATCAGCTCTCTCTCCAATTCGTGGAGATATAGTTGGATGTATACTAGCTCTGTAATCAGTGTCTTGTTTTTATAGGTTTCTGAAATAGCCGTGAGAAAATTAGCGAAAGATTTTACAGTGATTCGTAAATAACCAAAAAATGTGACTTGAGACTCGCGAAGTTGTCCGTACAGTATGTCGAGTTCACCACGTTCACTTGCCTCAAAATCAATACTGTGTACCCAGCATTACGGTAGTTTCCGCAACAGTGTATATTTCAATGACATATTTTATGCAAGAAGCATTTCCTGACTCACTATTGGAAGAGACTTTTTTTTAAATTCTTTATTAACGCAATACATCAAACAATATGAAGATACATAACAACCCACCACCTCAATAATTAGTGGGTCTACGTATTATACTACTACAAAATACAGCAATTTCTACAATTCATTATTCTAACTGGCTTAACTATGAGCAAGGTTAATCTGTTAGGCTATCCTACTTAACTAGTTTATTCTGCAGCGATTACAAGTGTGCCAGTTGTTATACAAACCTACTATTAAAGGCCAGCTCACTGAGCTAAACCCATGTGAGCGTGCCCCTGTCACTGGGCTGGCCAAGTCTGTATTGTCGCTGCAGTCCCTACTTGTTAGTATTTGTTAGTGTTCTAATCTACTACTACTACTAATTATTTAGTCCTATATCTAAAGGAGAGTGCAGTTGTCGTTGCCTGGTAGGTGATGCACTCGCTGGCATTTCCACAGTGACAGAGACATTTGCACAGTGCGACCGAACAACACGTCTTTGGCTGCTGGCATCGATGCTCCGGTGTGGCCACCAGGCTTCCGAGCGTTTGGTACCACGTGAGTCGCTTGGTGCCATCTACCAAGGCGTCAAGTAAGGAGTGTCAGCCGTGGCCGTAATCTAATAGAAGTGCCATGCTTCAGCAGTTCTCAGTTTTAGTTGGGCTTACGGTCGTGCCGTCAGCTGTCGGCTGTTCGAGCAAACTACTGCAGCTGCCTCTCGCTACCGCAGTATAATCCGCGCCGGATCAATTATACAGCGGGATCTGTGGTCCGGCCGCGTCGCGATCCACGTGGATAGGACGGATCGCCGGCTCGATCGCGAAGCGCGGATGCCAGGTGACGTAACTCGAGAGTTTTACTGCGGCCCTATCAGCGCGATTAACGCCACCGATTCACGTAATGTTTCGCGCAGATGAATTACGCTAATTTAGCGCTAGTATGGCGTATAAACGTAACGCCCGCGCACCAGTTAGGCTGCGCGCAAATTAACGAGGCGGTTATGAAAAGATACGACCGGCGTCCGGGAGCCGTTTGACAGGGGCGCAGCCGGGAAGCGAACCCGCGTCATTATGCGTAATATTTCTGCGTGGCAGAAACAAATGGCGGCTACGTCCTGACACCGCCGATTCACGTCCAGTTTCACGTCGCTTCCCAACAGGCAGGCAACGGGACAATAAACCGGCGATTATGGCCCGTAACCGACTGCATCGATCCGCCCATTATTTCATCTCTGCAGTCCCGTCCCACCCACCTCACCCGCCACTCTCTCTCTCTCTCTCTCTCTCTACCATTTTTTTCTGGCTCCAACCACGAGCATAGCCGTTTTTATTGGAAATGATATAACGGCCAAGTGGCATGTTCAATGTATAGTTACTGATGTCCCAAAGTTGCCTTACTTGCCGAATACAAGCCACGGAATACAAATACAAAATTGTTCGTCAATTGTGTATTCCCTCTAAAATATACGTTCCTGTATGTCCTTTGGTCCGCAGCTCGTGGTCTCGCTGTAGCGTTCTCGCTTCCCGAGCATGGGGTCCCGGGTTCGATTTCCAGCGCGATCAGGGATTTTTCCCTGCCTCCAGATGACTGGTTGTCGTTGTGTCGTCTTCATCATCATCATTCATCCCCATTGCGGTTGGAGGAAGGCAATGGCAAACCACCTCCGCTAGGACCTTGTCTGGTACAGCGGTGCGGGTCTCCTGCATCGTCCGCTACGCTCTGTCAAGGAGTATGGGACATCATCATCATCACATATCGTTTGGCTGCGATCCCAGGACTGTGGATGGCTATTGCACCTGCTACGGAAAAGGAATGTGGTCGAATTAAATCAGACAATAATGAGAGAATCAGATTAGGGAACGAAACGCTGGAACAGACGAGTTTTGCTCTTTGTGCAGAAAGATACCTTCTGATGGCGGAAGTGCAGAAGATATAAAATCCAGTCTGGAATAGCAAGAAAATCGTTTCTGAAAGAGAGCAATTTCTTCATATCTAATATAAATTTAAGTGTTAGAAAATCTTTTCTGAAGCTATTTAGCCATTAGCAACACGACACGACTCTAAATCCAGAAAATTTTTGTGTTGATTCATTCTGGCCGCTGAAACCAACGCGCTTATACAAATCTACGCTGATGAACAAAACTTAAGGCCGAAAGTAGCTTTCGCATGATGTGTTACTGCCGAGTACATAGCTTGATAAAACTTGTACCATACAAAGAGAGAACTCCTGCAGTAAAATACAGAAGATAACTGGGACGAACAGAAATGTCACTTCGATTCAAAGATAATACTTAGACTGAGATCAAAAATGGATCAAATGGCTCTAAGCACTGTTGGAATTAACATCGGAGGTCATCAGTCCCCTAGAACTTAGAACTACATAAACCTAACTAACCTAAGGACATGACACACATCCATGTCCGAGGCAGGATTCGAGCCTGCGACCGTACCAACAGCGCAGTTTCGGACTGAAGCGCCTAGAACCCTTCGGCCACAACGGCAAACACACTGAGATCACCGCGGTTCACAATGATTATCTGGGAATTACAAACGACAGGATATGGTTCTTAATAGGATGTCTGATCAGTACGGACGGCAATGCTTGCACTACAACATGTTCCTACGCTGGCCATAAGGTTGCAAAGGAGTTCTTGAGGCGGGATGTTCCATTCCTCCACCAGCGCAGTTGATTACTGGATAGTCATTGACGCATGTGGACGTGCTGCAGTACATATTCCCACCGCATCCCACGCGTAGTCGTTGGGACTGAAATCGGGGAACACTGAGGCCAGTCCACTCGCCGAATATAATCTCGTTCCAAAAGCTGCTTCACATCCACTTTTCGATGCGGTCACGCATTGTCAGTCAGAAAAATGAAGTTAGGTCCGAATGCATCCCTGGAAAGACGCACATATGAAAGGCGTACGGCATCACAATGACTTTCATCGATGAGTGTATTGTATTCAGAGATTTCGAGGTCGGTAGGTCCACTCAACATAATGCCTCCGCACATCAAAGCACCTGGACCACCAAAACGATTTTGTATGACAATATTCCAGGGTGCGTTACAAGTGGCCACCTCTCGCAGTATGGGGGTATACATCAGAACACTTACATTTAACGCAACATTCTCTCAGTAAGGTAACTAGATCAGACTGCTGGACACTTACTTACGAGCTGAGTAGTGTAGCAGCACCACAGTTTAAGATAGGAAAGTTAGATTCGGTGCAACATTTCTGAGCACACAAGTTACAGCCAGGTGCGGACCTGTTGGTAGTAAGTTACACTGACCAGTGGTTACGAAGTAGAATGGAGGCCACAGGGCCGACAAACCACTGAGAAGAGTAAATGCAGCGGTTTGCATGGCGCAAGTTACATGCAGAAGGGGCCCACTGGCACAACCTAGATGTTGTGAGTACATTACTCGAAGCAGCGCGTTAGCAAAACTGAGGCCCACAGCCACATGTAAATAGGTGCAGGTTTCTAACGAGATTCATTGAAGTGTGACACCTCTCTTGGGCGGCGGGGCGTGTCACACCACTGGCTACACACAGCAGCAGATGGGGCGCCAGCATTCCAGTCCACAGCAGGTCGCTGGTTCGACTGTCTGAGGCCGATGCAGGGGCTCTACAAGGCCGACACACAGCAGCACATTGTACTGGATCACTGGGGCAGTGGCCTCAGCATTGTGGGACCCTCCGACGCGGACCAGGGTGAATGGAACACTGTAGTGGAAACAAATAAATCATTTGGAAATCTCGGACGAGTCTTAATACAGAGCCTTCTACCTCTTCCTGCTACATTTGATCACCCTGATCCATTTGGTGGCAGATTTTGCCACTAAAGTAGTATGAGAAAGAATAAGTAATGATGTTTAAATCAACATTCTGAGCAACTGTGTGATGTATTTAGAAAAGTTATATTGTGAAATGAAATGTAGTTTTTACTAAATCGTTCACAAATGTTCCTAATTTCATTAATGATACTTGACATTCTGTCATCAAGATAACTGTATAGCTTATAGAAATCTTTTTGGAAACAGAAGAAAATAATTTTAGTAATATTGAACACTTATAGAGAATGCTGTGCACATATCTATATCATTTTACCTTCACTTGCTCAGCTCCTCAAACTTGTCGGCACTAGAAGCACTATTCCAAGAACTTGTCAGTCATGTCTTTCCACCTACAAACCAGCTCGTGTGTAATGAACATACTCGTAGCTGCCGCCACTAATGATATTACTACACAAGAACAAACTGCAGCAGAGCTATCTACTGAACGTTAACCCGAGTTACACTATTTAGGGATAAGAAGCTAAAGTGCGCTGACGTTCCGTAAGTAACACCTCGGTCACAAAGTTGTCCCGCTTCACGGTACCTGAAAACAGCCTAGAGCAGAAATTTTGCAGTTGTATCAAAATAATGAGAGAACTATCTGTTGCAGTCGGCACGAAGACATTTATGAAATCTTATCTATTACTGTGGATAGCTGGGCTGAATTAAGAATAGCATTAAATTAGTACGTTCGCAATAACCCCATTCAAAGAATATCATTATATCGACATTGTTGTTTCTTTTTATTTTCATTGCTATGTACCAAGCAAAAGGTACACAGCAGATGTCACGAGGGGCCGCAACCATACAGGGACAACCATACACCTTGTGTATCTCAGTTCCATGTAGCAGCCTCCAAATGGACTTCATAAACCCAGAATTCTCCCTGCTTCCGCGTCACTTCCTCCAGTGGCTCGTATACATTCCCCGCTAGTATGGACAACTGCCATAGGGAATGCCACCAACCACGAACTACAATTGATTCCGGGAGACACAGAAATTCTTCCACCAACAGGCCACAGACACTCTGACAGTTGCAAGCCAGCTTTTAGGTAATTCAGTATCTGCAGCCCGAAGGAGGGCGAGAATCTGAAGGCTGCCTTCCGACTTAGTAGTTGCCATTTACGGAAAAAATTAGGACCATTAACACAGTATCTATGGAGTCACATTCATAGTGACAATATCAAAGACGACCAAGAGACAGCAAAATTATTTAGATTTAATTGCGTATAGCTTGGACGCTCGCCGCTCGTGGTCTCGAGGTAGCGTCCTCGCTTCCCGAGCATGGGGTCCAGGGCTCGATTCCCGGCGGGGACAGGGATTGTCACCTGCCCCGAGATGAGTGGATGTTGTTGTGTCATCGTCATCATCCATTATTCATCCTCATAAAGGTCGGAGGAAGGCAACGGCAAACCACGTCCATTAGGACGGGCCTAGTACGGCGGTGCGGGTTTCCCACATCGTCACCCTACTCTTTGTCAAGGTGCATGGGACTTCAAGTGTGACGCACTAACTTGTGCTGAACTTCAAGACAACGCCTACATATTTGTTTCTCAACTTAGTCACCCTGGCGACGGGCACAGTTCTGCTACTGAGAGCCGCACGGGGTAGCCGTGCGGTTCCGTTCCCGCGGCTGCCCCTCCCCCTCCCCCCCCCCCCTCCCCCCCCCCTCCCCCGTCGAAGGTTCGAGTCCTCCCTCAGCGTAAGTTAGTTCAAATTAGATTAAATAGTGAGTAAGACTAGAGACCGATGACATCAGCAGTTTGCAGTTTGGTCCCATAGAACTTACCACAAATTTCCAATTTTCCTAGTGAGAGATAAGTTTGTTGATAACATCACTGCAGAATTTCTGAATTTGCTGATGGAATCACACCCTCACCTCTGCTTGCAAAGCTTCGTCACTATAAGGTGGTTCAAATGGCTCTGAGCATTATGAGACTTAACATCTGAGGTCATCAGTCCCCTAAAACTTAGATTTACTTAAAACTAACTAACCTAAGGACAGCACACACATCCATGCCCGAGGCAGGATTCGAACCTGCGACCGTAGCGGTCGCGAGGTTCCAGACTGAAGCGCCTAGAACCGCTCGGGCACAACGACAGGCTCGTCACTATCCAAGTTAATTCCTTTAAAGTGTTTTCTGACTTTTGTAAACAGATGAAAGTCGGTATGCAGGATGACCGATGAGAGTGAACCCAAGGCGTCGGATTGTAGCAGATGTCGCAGCGCTCGTATGTAGTTTGGCATTGTCATGCTGAAGGAGTGTGTGCTGCATGTGTTGACCAACTGTTCGCTTTTGTGCTTTCAGTTTTCTAAGGGTCTCTCACGCACCGAGTAACAAACGCTACACACGGCCACATTACATGCGACAGTTCGTAGCGGTAGAGGCTTTCAACTCACGTCATCGACGCATGATACTCGACCGACTAACGTGCTTGATACGTAATACCTCATCTGATACTGAGAACAAAATAAGAAAATTCGGACCCATTAATTTGCAGCGCGCCCTCGTATTATTCAGTGTCCTGCCACATTTCTGTTACAGTGCTGCCCTTTTCAGGTAAGTACACTACTGGCCATTACAATTGTTACACCAAGAAGAAATGCATATGATAAACGAGTATTCATTGGACAAATATATTATACTAAAAGTGACATGTGATTGCATTTTCACGCAATTTGGGTGCATAGATCCTGAGAAATCAGTACCCAGAACAATCACCTCTGGCCGTAATAACGGCCTTGATACGCGTGGGCATTGAGTCAAACAGAGCTTGGGTGGTGTGTATGCGATAAACCGCAGTCGCGATTGGCTACAATCCGACCTTTATCAAAGTCGGAACGTGATGGTACGCATTTCTCGTCCTTACACGAGGCATCACAACAACGTTTCACCAGGCAATGCCGGTCAACTGCTGTTTGTGTATGATAAATCGGTTGGAAACTTTCCTCATCTCAGCACGTAGTAGGTGTGAATGGTCTGAAAAACTAATCATTTGTATATCACAGCGTCTTCTTCCTGTCGGTTAAATTTCACGTCTGTAGCATGTCATCTTCGTGGTGTAGCAATTTTAATGGCCAGTGGTGTATTAATTAGTAAGCCTGCAGACGACCACCGTTAAGGAACAACAGGAGGTAAATATTTTTCTGCTATCGCAGGTAGTTGGGATGAATTAAGATTAGCATTCGGCTACCTCATTTACGACATCTACATTCGTAGTCTCCGTTGAAAGGACAGTAATTTCAGCTCGTCTAAGAGTGCTGCGATGACAGGGCTCACATATCGAAAGACACTTGTGTGGCATTCCGACGAGTGATCCAGGAGGAGGGTGGGATGCATGAAGTGCTGTGGATTTTCCATTGAAAAAAGTAAATTTGTACGGCTTCGCTGGTACCGCTCGTACGGCGATCTGGGTGGATGATGGCTGTTGAGCCTCGGCGGACTGCCACATTTTATTTCGAGAATCGCCGTATATAGCGCTCCGTGCACGGCTGTGATGCCACAGCGACCGCTACATGGCGGCAAAATCGCCGGCTGATTGCCTTGTCAAGCGCTGTCCGGCCGGACAGACAAAACAAAACAGCGAGGGGGTGGGGGTGGCCGATGGGGAAAAACGAGTCCCACCGGCCAGGGCCGTTATTTATTGGGCTGCGGCGATCGCCGCAAATGCGCGGCGACGGCGGCGGCGGCGGCGGCGGCGGCGCGTGGGCGGGCCCATCGCGCACGCTCGCGCGCGGTAACGGTACCCGGCCACTGTGCATCGGTGCCGCCAACTGCGCTTTTTTTTCCTTATGGAAAAAAGTACTCCTAAGTGGTGCGAGCAGCCAGCCATATCGAGCCGATATCGGTTTTCGCATCTCTTTCTAACTGCGCGTGCTTATACACGTACACACACACTCACACTGGCACACACTGATATATCGTCGAAATTTTATTTTCCGCTTTCGTGCGCGCAGGGTAATCGTATTCACATGAAAATAAAATGAGAAAGAAAAAGAACGCGGAATCGCCTCTTTAAATGCAGAACGCAGAACTCTCGTATACTACATCTACTTTCTAAAAATGGAAAAAAATTACGGGAAATGAGTCTATAAATAATTTTTCCAGAGCGTATGAATCCTGCTGGTATCGTTCAGTTTGTTCCACATCCTCTTAATCCGTCCCGTCGCAGAACTGCACTGCGATATGTCGAAGGTAACTCCCGACGTAGGCATTAAACTTGAATTATTTTTCATGTAGCTCTGTCAATATACACGGTAACAAAATTAGAACAGTAACGTAGCAAAAATTGGACTTCCAGTTCCTCAGTACATCGCATCAGCTCTTGAAAGAAAAACGGGATATGGTCTGGCTTGCCGTTCCACGGACAGATTGGCTTCCATACTGCAATACACAGCTGCACTCGCATTCGGGAGGACGACGGTTCAATCCAGCGTCCGGCCATCCTGATTTAGGTTTTCCGTTATTTCCCTAAAGCACTCCAGACAAATGTTGGGATGGTTCCTTTGAGAGAGCACGGCCGACTTCCTTCCCCGTCCTTCCCTATTCCGATGAGACCGATGACCTCGCTGTTTGGTCTCTTGCCCCACAACAGTCCAAACCAATCCAATACACAGCTTCTCAATTGCTAACGAACAACTGACACTTACTAACATACAACTTTTAATTGCTATGAAACTACCGACAATTTCCACCCGACCACCAGATTAATAACAGTTAAAGTAAATGTAGAGGACGGGACGAGTTAACTGCATCGAAAGCTATGCACGAACGTTCTGTATGCATTCGACACCTCATGCAGTGTTTGACGTGGGTTGTTATGTAACAGGTTAGTGCAACACCACGTGTGGTACGGCAACGTGTATACAAGACGTCATTTGAGTGTTTACGATGGTGGAAGAGCAGTCGTACGGCTCGAACACTGGGGCTACAGTAATGGGTATGCCCAAAAGTGTCATCTCGCGATTAAAAAAGGCCGCTGAAAGTGGAAATGCTGCACAAAAGCGTGCCGACGGTGGTAGAGGGACCACTGCACGACAAGAGATTCGATACGTAGGCCAAGTGGTGAAAAGGAAGACATCTCACTCTTAGGCATATCGCTACAGATCTTGCGAACGTTACCCGGTACACGTGTTTCTGCAAATTTGGAAATTTGTGGTAAGTTCCTATGGGACCAATCTGCTGAGGTCATCGGTCCCTAGGCTTACACACTACTTAATCTAACTTACGCTAGGGACAACACCCACACCCACGCCCGAGGGTTGACTCGAACCTCCGACGTGGGCAGCCGCGCGAACGGTGTCAAGGCGCCCGAGACCGGCGGCTACCGTGCGCAGCGTGTTTCTGTCAGAACGATTTTGCGGCAATTAAATCGGGCTGGTTTATATACTCGTAAGCCTGTTACACGCATTCTACTTCGTCGGGAATGAGTTCGTTGATGCAGGGAGCATGTTAGTTCAGGTCAGCAACAGTGACGTTCTCCGATGAATCCCGCTTCACTGTGGCAAGTGATTTATGGAGTGTTGGAGTGGACAGTCATTACGCACAGTAGCCGAATACTGTTACAGCCCAGCTGCATTGCAGGGCGGTTTTTCTGATCACGTTCGTCTGTTTAGTGGTACTGTCGGTCCCGACTCCCTGTTTATGGACGGCAGTGCCAGGCCTCACAGGACCGCTGAGGTGTCGTATACACTGGAAACTGAAGATGTTGGACGTATGGTGTTGTGGCGTAACAAGACAGCTACGCCACACTGAAGTAGCCGAAAGGCACGCGTAATCTCAAGTAGGCTAGATAGAGGTCTGAAACAGGATACTTATTAATGTTATAAAGAAAAGTATGTAGCTACTAGAACACTTAACTTTTATATCTTCATTGGTTTACAACGTTCTTGGTGATACAAGTGAGACTCTATCTTGAGGTACATGCAATGTTACAAATTGCGCCTTGCTAGGTCGTAGCCATGGACTTAGCTGAAGGCTATTCTAACTATCTGCTCGGCTAATGAGCGATGCATGCTAACTATCTGCTCGGCTAATGAGCGATGCTTCGTCCGTGTAGTCGCTAGCAATGTCGTCCGTACAACTGGGGCGAGTGCTATTCCGTATCTCGAGACCTGCCTCGTGGTGGCGCTCGGTCTGCGATCACACAGTGGCGACACGCGGGTCCGACATGTACTAAATGGACCGCGGCCGATTTAAAACTACCATCTAGCAAGTGTGGTGTCTGGCGGTGACACCACATATGGCATTCCGTGCGTACTGCTCGAACATGAGCCCTATCGATTATTCAAATGGTTCAAATGGCTCTGAGCACTAAAGGACTTAACTTCTGAGGTCATCAGTCCCCTAGAATTTATAACTACTTAAACCTAACTAAGAACATCACACACATCCATGCCCGAGGCAGGATTCGAACCTGCGACCGTAGCGGTCGCGCGGTACCAGACTGTAGCGCCTAGAACGGCCGGCATAGAATATTCAGATGGTTCAAATGGCTCTGAGCACTATGGGACTTAACATCTGAGGTCATCAGTCCCCTAGAACTTAGAACTACTGAAACCTAACTAACCTAAGGACATCACACACACCCATGCCCGAGGCAGGATTCGAACCTGCGACCGTAGCGGTCGCACGGTTCCAGACTGAAGCGACTAGAACCGCTCAGCCACTCCGGCCGGCCACGCACACACACACACACACACACACACACACACACACACACCAGCTGTTTCTAGTAAGAAATTCATCAATGGAGTCGAAAGAGCTGGTGCCGGCCGGGGTGGGGAATCATATGGTGAATCCTGCATAAAACTAGCATGTTTTCATAAATAAATCTGTTTCATTACTTACTGAACGTCCCTCGTAACACTGCCGAAAAAGCTAACTCAGGTAGAAGCGAGCAGTGCTGAATGCAGGCTTGAAGATGAAGAGTAAAACGGAAATCACTTTCAACAGAAAGTACCATGCGTAAATAGTACAAGTTTTTTTCCAAACAGTATACACAGCGCATACTGTCGACATTTGCACTGCGTACATATATTATCACTGCAATACGGATATAAGGGTAAATAGGTGCGGATAAGAAACCAAACGAAATGCAATTTCTAATGAGTCACAGGTGCCCGCAAGCCCCTTGCACCAGCACTCGATCTTCGGGCCACAAGCGCCCCATCGGGACCATCCGATCGCCGTGTCATCCTCAGATGAGGATGCGGATAGGAGGGGCAATGTGGTCAGCACACCGCTCTCCCGGTTGTTATGATGGTTTTCTTTGACCGGAGCCGCTACTATTCGGTCGATTAGCTCCTCAATTGACATCACGAGGCCGAGTGCATCCCGAAAAATGGCAACAGTGCATGACGGCGCGGATGGTCACCCATCCAAGTGCAGGCCACGCCCGACAGCGCTTAACTTCGGAGATCTGATGGGAACCGCTGTATCCACTGCGGCAAGGTCGTTGCCCCCTTGCACCAGAATATGCACAAAATATCCCCGAACAACTTCCGAAATTTTGTCGTTGGAGTTCGGTTTCACCCTGTACAGATATTTAATATCTAATCGTGTTTGCAGTTAGGTTCAGGAAAGGGCAGCAAGTTTGTCTACTCATGCCGTTTTTCTTTCTGGGTCTGATCAGTGTAGGCCATATTTTCGGCAGTACTTTTTTTTCGAGTTGCCAACAACAGTCCATCATACCGTACATGTAATTTGGTAAAAAGTCTCCGAACACACCTTCTTAATACGGAATTGACCACAAAATGCCCTAAAGGCGGACCCGCCCGTATGAAAGGGGGCGGGGAGTGCCGTGTTGTCGATAGAGCTGAAGTAATAGCAGAACATGTCTGTCAGGACAGCTCAGGAACTTAAAATCTGGACTAGTCATTGGAGGCCAACTCAGTAACGAATCCATCAGGGACAGGTCAGCCATCCTAAAGCTGCCCAAGTCCACTGTAGGTGAAGTGGCAGTGAAGTGGAAACGCAGATAAACAATCACAGCTAAACCAAGACCACGCAGTTCTCGTGTGTTGACGGAGAGGATCCGTTGAGCATTACAGAGGGTGGGTGTAAAAAATCGCAAGATATCAGTAATCCCTCGTGATTTTTAAGTCTACCAGAAATCCAGAAAGGACAATGACTGAGCAGGGAGTTTAGAAAAATGTGGTACAGTGGTCGAGTAGCTTCTCATGCGACACAGTTCTCTGCAGTTGTTGCTGAGTAAAGCTTGCGATGGTGCAAAGAGTCACGTCGCTGGGGAGTGGATCACTGTAAACGAGTGATCTGGAGTGATGAATCTCGCTGCATTTTGCGGCAAGCCGATGGATCTGGATTTGGCCAACGCCTGAAGAACGTTACCCTCCATCGTGCATAGTGCCAACACTGAAGTACATGAATATGACGTTACGGCATGAGAGTGTTTTTCGTGGTTAGGTTGCGGTCTCCTTACTGCGCTTAAGGAAACGCTATATGGGGAAGAATGTGGACACGTTTCAGAGTACTGTGTACTGTAGAGGAACAGTTCGGAGACGATGATGGTTTGTGGCAGCATGACAATGGTCCATGTGATAGAGCGGCACTTGTGAGGCGATGATATGTGGAGAACATCATTCCTGTCCAGTATGCCGACCCGAACCCGAAGGAACATCTTTTGGAAGAGTTAGAATGTCGACCTCACTCCAGAACCCAGCGTCTAAGAACACTACTTCCTATGGTTTCGGCTCTTGAGGAATAATCGGATGACATTTCTCGAAAGACATGGACATCCCTAATAAAAAGTGCCCGCAGAAGAGTTGAAGCCCTCTATGAAGCAGCCTTTATGGAGGCAGCTGATGTTATTTTCCCACTAAAAGCTGTCCGAATTCTTTGGAACAGATGGTGTATAAAATCTTTCCAGACTGCGGGAATGCAATCTTGTCAACTAGTATCCATCATTTTCTGGCGGAAAGAATAGTGTTAGCAGTGACCTTCTGTATTATATTCAGACAGAGGACTGATCTTCTTCAAATCATGAACTTCACTGCGCGCTCTGAGGCGCCTTGCCAAGGATCGCGCGGCTATCCCCATCGGAGGTTCGAGTCCTCCCTCGGGCATGGGTGTATGTTGTCATTAGCGTAAGTTAGTTAGCCAAGTAGCGTGTAAGCCTAGGGACCGATGACCTGAGCAGTTTGGTCCCTTAGGAACTTATCACCACCATGTACTTAACCACACTTCTTCTGTGACGGTTCCAATTGAAGTAATTATAATCCTTATGTATTTAGTTGGAGTGACGATCGTTAAATTTGTGTGATTTATAATATAATCGATTTTTTTCTTTTTTGTTCTTGTGGAGGACCTGACACGCTTATCTGATTAGAGTCAATTGCTACTTTTTCGCAGCACACAGATATATCTCGCCTAAATCATTTTGCAATACGCTTAGATCTTCTGATAGCTTTACTAGACAGTAAACGATATCATCATCTGCAAATAAACTACGCGGAGTGGTGAGATTGTATCCTAAAACATAGATTTTTTATTTGCGTTGTTTTCCAAGGTCTTGGTGTCAAACGTCTGGGGATGACACATGCATAATAGGGAACAACTGTAATCGAAATAAAAGTTCAGACTCAAGGTGTCTTCTTTACAAGCTATGTCCCTAAGAGATGGCAGGGTTTAGCCACCCTGCAGTTTGCATATGCAATGTGTGTTGCCTATACTCCAACCATACGCTCCGCGTTGAAGGGGGCGGCGAGAGGGGCGACGAGCAAAATTAAAATTTCTGACTCGATTCTAAGATATCTTTCTTCGCTCAGAAACATTCTCTCTTAAGTTTTTCTTGTTAGAAATCACTCTGTTGATTAACTGGGGTGGATAGTACGCAGATGCGGTGCATCTGGTTAACAGACTTAGCCAATTCAGCGCCTGTCAGGGGCAAAACGGATAGACAAAAAACACCAAGCATCGCCGGTAGGTGTCAGTGAATATTTTGTGTATCATAAAATTTGTTCCCCTTGATGTGAAAAATGGTTCACATGGCTCTGAGCACTATGGGACTTAACTTCTCAGGTCATCAGTCCCCTAGACTTAGATCTACCTAAACCTAAGTAACCTAAGGACATCACACACATCCATGCCCGAGGCAGGATTCGAACCTGCAACTGCAGCGGTCGCGCAGTTCCAGACTGTAGCGCCTAGAACCGCTTTTTTTTGTGCTGTCGCGCTGACCACTTTTTTTTCAAACACTAAATGAAATGCATCCTCTGCAAAATAAATAAATAAATAAATAAAATAAATAAAAAAAAAATTAAAATAAAAAAAATAAAAAAATAAAAAATATATAAAAAAACATTGTAAACAAATCACAAATTTAAAGGAACAGGGATGTTGTTTTTATTTGTTTATTTATTTATTTATTTTCCATAAAGATCACTCTGTTAAAAGGAACATATAGATCACTTCATTGTATAGTATGTAAATTACATATTGAGCGGTGAGAGAAGCGTGAGGTTCATTATCAGCTGTCAAATGTGCACACCGACTGCACCCGGCACATCCCAACTGCGTGGGGGGTCGCGGAAGACTGCCTGAAGATAGTTGACAAAGGCTTCCCGATAGTGTGACCATCTACGAACCTCATTGTGGGCTTGCTGCAAGAAATACCAAAAGTCAAGTCGCGACTTGGCAGCATCCCCATAGAGGTACGCGATCGTCCAACCTTTGACCCAGATGATCGATTGTGATTTAGTCACCGGAAAGTAGTCACTCTCCGGATGTAAGAAGGAAGCAGGTGTAATATGTTGCGGGGTCACACGGAGGTAGCAAGCCACCATCTGTCTTCCTAGGAGCCATACGTCCTCCACCGCGATACAAGTTAAGCGGTGATGGTCGTCATCCACTTGGCGACATTTCGGGCATAGTGGAGTGTCCACTAGACCAATTGCATGGAGCCGTTGGTTGGTGTTGAACTTGCCACAGGCGACAGGGAACCACAGTGCCCGAACGAAGGTAGGAAGGAAATTTTGGTGCACATGTCTCCAAATCTTCGGCCAATGCAACTTGGGGTGTTTGAGTTCAATGACATTACGACTTATCCGTCGTAGCAGCCAAACATAAAAATCCTTCGCGCATGGCGGTCTCGTGCGCGGAAGCTCGTCTCTGATATAACTAAGTTCCACGATAAATATCGATACATGCGCAAAATGTCGCGTAATGTTGCCCACCGCCACCGGAGGTGTGAGGGACGCTGGAACCAGCAGATCCAGTAGGCGGGATGTAAGGGAATCACGCCCGCTACGCCATTGCTTGTACATCGTGGCTAGAAGGAGCGCCGTCGCTCGGCAGTGAACATTCGTAAGTCTGAGTCCCCCCTTGTCCGTAGGGAGCGTGAGCGTTGCGTATCGCACCTTGAGGGGCGATCCAGTCATCACAAAATAGCCTAGTGCTGATTGAAGTCGACGTCCAAGCGTGAGTGGTAGGGGCAGGATCTGCGAAATATGCACCATTCGAGAAACCACATAAGTGTTCAGATATTCGACTCGCTGCAAAGGATCAAGGCGCCGTAGGAGATGTTGTCGGACCTTGGTACGTGTTGTCTGTAAAATACGTCGGTAGTTAACTGCCGCAGTATGTTTTACAGATGAGGTAAAGTCTATGTCGAGATAGCGGAATCGTTGCACATAAGGAAACGGACTGATTTCTTCCGGCGTAAGGCCCCTTCCAACCGGCATTGCTGCCGATTTGTTCATGTTCACTGCACTACCCGCCGTCACACTGTGGTCCCATAAAACAGTTCAAGGACCGTCTTCACCTCTTCCTCAGAACGAACGAGCAGCAGGAGGTCGTCCGCATAGGCACGACATTTGAAGGTGTAGCCCCGCAGTTCCATCCCAGAAAGAGAATTTGTTAGCCTCCCAATTAATGGTTCTAACGCTATCGCGAACAGCAGCATCGAAAGAGGGCAGCCCTGGCGAATAGATCGTCGAATTTGAATGGGCCCTGCTAAACGCCCATTAACCTGTACCGAGGATTGTGCGCCCCCATAAATCCTTCTAATGACACCAGTAAAACGGTCTGGAAATCCCATTTGTTCCAGTACAGCGTACAGATAGTTGTGGCGCACCTTATCAAAACCGCTGTCAAAATCAACCGCACCCATCGCCGCTTTAAGCCGGCACTCCTCCGACAGCGCTATAAAAAAAAAAAAACAATGGTTAAAATGGCTCTGAGCACTATGGGACTTAACATCTGTCGTCATCAGTCCCCTAGAACTTAGAACTACTTAAACCTAACTAACCTAAGGACATCACACACATCCATGCCCGAGGCAGGATTCGAACCTGCGACCGTAGTAGTCGCGCTGTTCCGGACTGAGCGCTTGAACCGCTAGACCACCGCAGCCGGCCCAGCGCTATCACATCACGGCATTCGCCAGTAGCTGTTTGCACATTCACCGATCCACCCGGTGTCGTCTGTTCGGGAGAGAGAACGCTACGAATTAAAATACGACATCGGGACGCTAGCAACCGTGCAAAGATCATAGTCGGCATTAAGCAGGGTGATGGGGCGATAATGTGTGACCGTAATTCCTGGCTTCGGTTTATGTACTGGCACCAGGAGGCCTTCCATAAAAGCCGGTGGAATAGGCGCATCGGAATTTGACATCTCGTTGTACATTTCCGTCCATCGCGGTGCCATTTCGTTGCGAAATTCTCGATAAAATTCAGCAGGAAGTCCATCAATGCCTGGGGACCGATTCAACGCACCCTTTGCGATCGCATCATGTACTTCCTCACAGCTAATGGCTTCCAGTAAGGTTCCCGCGGCTTCCACCGTCAGTGTACGAGAGACGTACGTGGCTATACGTTCGAGGTCATCGACAGGGGCTGTTTCTTCCCGATAAATGTGTTGGTAATGGTCGACGAATGCAGAGACAATGTCCGCTTGACGTGTCACTCTTCGGTCTTCGCGGGTAATTAATTCCCGTACCAAACCGCGACGTCGGTGCTTTCGTTCATTCACGACGTGGTGCATGGAAGGAATCTCGTGCATTATCGTATCGTGACATCTGGCGCGCACCATGACCGCTCGGCCATTCCGGCTGGCCCTTGATGTGACCTAGACGTTTGATCCAAAGACTTTCAAACAATCTGTGTAACTAAATGAAGCTCCAGAATCTGCATCTTATTTCCGATCTCCAGTCAACGTGAGGGATTCTAATTACCACGAATTCCTCGTACTATCTTATCACGAATGATTCACACTCTTGGATAACTCATGTCAGCACGTCTCAAAGAAAAAGAAAACTATGCAGCACACGTCTTGTGAGCTTATACTGTCCTCGGTGGGATTTCTCACCAAGAGCGTAACAAAGGAGAAAATTTATCGGTGTGCAGTGAGTAGTTTCAATGATTCGCATAAAAACAATAGGACGTAAACAGCGCTGGCAGTAAACGTCGAACCCCCCGCTCCAACGCCTCCCAAACTGTATTTCAAAACACGGACATTGTTTACTAGCGATGCAGTTATTACTACGGCAATCGCCGGCTACACGCCCTTCGTAGCAGCGAGAGCGCGCGCCGCATGCCGAGTCGTGAGAGGCCAGCGCGCCGTGTCCCATTCGCGTCATGGCGCGCACGTTCGCGCCTTACGGCCGGCCGGTCTGACTAGCGTGTGAACCCGCCACTGCGCATGCGCCGCCGCCGCCGCCACACTCGCGCTGTTCATCTTTTTACGAGCGCCCACGCCGAGCCGCGAGCTTTACGACTGGTTCCGGCCCCGCGCTGGGATTTGAGTTTCGTCACTGGACGAAGTAAACATCCGCCGGCCGAGAGCCTCCTCAGCGCGTCACCGACGCCCCGTCCGTGTTGTTTATGTACGGGTAGCTTATTGGCGCCTCTGCTTATTTCCGTCTTTCACCGCCGCGAATCCGGGACCTCTCCGGCGTCCAAAAAGAGCCGAGGATCCCTGAGCAGTGGAGAGCACGAAACATGATTCCAAAATTAGCACAACAAACAACAGAAATGTCCGCTTCAAGTTGTTGAAATGGAACCGAAGTGTCCTAATTAGACAAGGAGGTTGTTGAATGCCTCTCAGCCGTGACGGATGAATACATTGTGATCTTAGGGTCACACTATCGAGTCTTGTATAGGGCACTGGTAGGATATTAATGTGTATATAACACTTCTGGCGAGGCTTTATCGCTGGACAATGAGATCACCGGTGTTTGCTGGCAAGTTAATGGTGTGGGGGCTAAAGATATTTGAAACATCTACATTACCGAACTTCTAACTCCGTTCATAGCAGACAGTTTCAGTTGTAGGTTAGCTATTTAACGTCTTCCATAAGCAACAAATATTTGATTTTCAGTATTTCATCTAATTATTAATCGAATTTAGAAATTTAAAAAGGTTCAAATGGCTCTGAGCAGTATGGGACTCAACAGCTATGGTGGTGGTGGTGGTTAGTGTTTAACGTCCCGTCGACAACGAGGTCATTAGAGACGGAGCGCAAGCTCGGGTTACGGAAGGATTGGGAAGGAAATCGGCCGTGCCCTTTCAAAGGAACCAGCCCGGCATTTGCCTGAAACGATTTAGGGAAATCACGGAAAACCTAAATCAGGACGGCGGGAGACGGGATTGAACCGTCGTCCTCCCGAATGCGAGTCCAGTGTGCTAACCACTGCGCCACCTCGCTCGGTCAACAGCTATGGTCATCAGTCCCCTAGAACTTAAAACTACTTAAACCTAACTAACCTAAGGACATCACACAACACCCAGCCATCACGAGGCAGAGAAAACCCTGACCCCGCCGGGAATCGATCCCGGGAACCCGGGCGTGGGAAGCGAGAACGCTACCGCACGACCACGAGATGCGGGCCGTCGGGCATAGATGTGTGCTGTCCTTAGGTTAGTTAGGTTTAAGTAGTTCTAAGTTCTAGGGGACTGATGTCCAGAGATGTATAGTCCCATAGTGCTCAGAGCCATTTGAACCATTTTTGAACCCTCTCCCCCCCCCCCTCCCCCCCCCCCCCCCCCACCAGCCAAATGCAAAATGATGAAAGCAAACCGTTTATAGCTTATCACATTTTCTTTGATCATGTAGTAAAATTGCAGCACCAGTCATCAGGTTTTCGTTTGTTGTTCATTTTCTAGTAACTCTGTTAGCGACAAATTCTTCAGAGTTTAAGACTGTATGTCTCTGCAAAATGATACGACGTTAATCCCAAAAATAAGGCCTCCTATTTTTTTGTAAGTACATAGACCTGTTTATTACTACAATGGTTTACGTCAGTTTACAGTTTGAACATTTAGCTACGTTTCGACGTAATCACCATTTCTGTCGATGCATTTTTGTAGGCGCTGTGGCACGTTTTGTATGCCCATGTCATACCAGCTCGCCGCCATGCTGTTCAGGAAGTTATGAGCCTCTGCTTTCACGTAGTCGTCGGAGCTAAATCGCTAGGACCACAATTAACGCTGACAGGTACTGTGAGACTGAAAAAACTCAAACGGGCAATGCAGAACCGGAGAAGAGGAATATTGAGCAAGGGCGTACACATTCTCCATGACAATTCTCGCCCGCACATCCCTCGGCAAACCGTTGCTCTCCTGCAACAGTTTCAGTGTAACATAACCACCCACACACCCCATAGTCCTGACTTGGCGCCCAGTGACTATTACCTGTTGCCTAGGTTAAAAGAACATTCGGCCGGAAACCGATTCAGCTCCGACGACGAGGTGAAAGAAGATGTTCATAACTTTCTGAACAGCATGGCGGCGAGCTGGTATGACATTGGCGTACAAAAACTGCCACAGCGTCTACAAAAATGTATCGACAGAAATGGTGATCATGTCGAAAAATAGCTAAATGTTCAAGCTGTTAGCTGATGTAAACCACTGCAGAAATAAACAGGTCTATGTATTTATAAAAAAATAGGACACCTTACTTTTGGGATTACCCTCGTATCAATGTACGACACATACACTGGCGAAACAAATCCCAACTCCAAGATGGAGTTGTGCGAGATAATCGAAAGTTGGTAAGCGTGTTTCTACATCTGAAAGATGTCTATACAAATTTCGCACTAGCTGCATAAGAGACACTAGTAGCGCCGCCATGATGCAAATCAGATTTGCTTTAAATGAGAGCTGTAACGATCGTGAGCATTAGCTACCTTTGAGATTGGACGTAGTGAATTGATGTTAGTCACGAACGCCTATAAAACGACGAATATGCCGTTGTCAACAGCTGACTGACATTGCATGAGGTGTTAAGAGGGCTACGGAAGCTTAATGTTACATTTGCGATACTGGAGGAAGACATGGCAGGAATCTAGCCACTGTTCATGATTGCTGCCAACGGTGTTCACAGGAAGGTACTGTCGCAAGAAGACCGGCCTCCGGAAATCCAAATGGCAGTAACAAATGGAAATACTGTCGTGTTCAGTGTACGACTGTGGCCCAGCAGTTTGAGCAGCAGCTGACAACACAGTCACACAACGAAATGTTACAAACCTGTTACTTTTGGACAGCTCTGAGCCAGGCGCACTGTAGCGTTCATTCCACTGACACCAAACCATCGCCGTTTGAGACTTCAGTGGTGTCAATCGAGAGCTGATTGGAGGGCAAAGTGGAGGTCTACTGTGTTTTCTGACGAAACCAAGTTCTGTCTCGGTGTCAGTGAGGGCCTGGTGAGCTCGTGTAATCAACCTGTATTTGGCCTAGACACATTGGAAATGAACATGGAGCTATGGTCTGGGGTGCTATTTCGTATGACAGCATGAGCACTCCCGTAGTTATCCTATGCGTACTGACGGCAAATTTGTATGTCAGTTGGGTGATTCGACCTGTTGTGCTGCCATTCATGAACAGCATTCCAGCAAGTGTTTTCCAAGAGGATAACGCTCACCCACATAATGCTGATGTAAGCCAACATGCTCTACAGAGTGTCGTCATATTGTCTTGGTTTGCTCGATAGCCGGATCTGTCGCCAATCGAGCACATATGGGACATCATCGGATGACAAGTCCGCCGTCATCCACAAGCAGCATTAACTGTCCTTGTATCGATCGACCAAGTGCAATAGGTATGGAACTCCATCCCACAAACTGACATCCGGCACCTGTGCAATACAATGCCTGCATTTTTGCATGCTTCTATTCAACCTTCTGGCGGTTACAGCAGTTGTTAATGACCAGTATTTCACACTTGCAATAGCTTGTCTCGTGCTTACACTAACCTGTCAACTTGCAACGATAATCATTTAAATATGTTACCTACACAACTGTATTACCGAAAGTTCATTCCTCAACGGTTATTATTTCTTGGTGTAGGATTTTTCTTTCTGTCAGTGTAATTCGTGACGTCGCACTGAGTTGCACGAAAAACAAGCTTTTATTTTTTTTAAAAAGCGCTAGTTTCCCAGCCCACACTCACCCAGTGTTTGATAGTGTGAGCACATAGCGACTTCCAACTAACTTTAAACAGAATTTCAATTATTTTATCAAGTTTTTGTCGCCCTCATGCTTGAAGTCAGATATTTAACACATTAACTCTCTTGCTTCATCAACCGATACCCTCTTTTGGTCAAGTTGCTTCATTAATTTCTTTTATTCTAATTCTATTCTTACTCATTTCATTTTATTCATTTGGATATCTGTGTTGGTGACACAATGTCACAGAACACATTGTATCATACCCAGAACTTGTTGAAAGATAACAAATCGCATTAATAAAAAAATGGACTTCTGATTTGCCGCAATGGGAATAACATCAAGAAAACAACATTATTAATAATAAGGAAACAATAAATGAATCAAAATATTATTTTAAAAGTCTTGGTAATAGGCAACGAAAGGCAAGGTGTCGGCCTCGGTCTGTTAGGTGGAATCATTCCGGTATTCTGCTGGAACTGTTTGGGAAAACTCTGGACACAAAAATCGTAATACTTGGATTAGGTAAACAAGTCTGAATCCGTGCAGTTATACGTTGTAGCATCCCACAATGTTTTTTCATCTTATGGCCATCGGTTTCTCCTGTGTATATAAATGACCATTTATCAGTAACACTACCAGATGCAAAGTTTGTTTTGTTGCAGATGATACAAACATTGCAATAAACAGCAAATGAAGTCTACTCTTAGAAAGATCGGTTACTGAAAGTTTCATGGACATTAATAAATGGTTCCTAACCAATTTCGGAAAAACACACCACAAGCAATTCAGAACTTGCAAGAGTTTTACCACCAGTGTATTCCTAAAATATCATGACAAACACATAGAGGAAGTGGGCAGTGATGAATTCCTGGATTACAATTTGATAATAAATTCAACTGGAAGGGGGAGGGGGGGGGGCACACACCACAGAACTGCTGAAGCGCCTAAACAAATCTCTTATTTGCAGTGCGTATTTTGTCAGACATAGGGGATATAAAAATGAAAAAGCCGACATACACTTTCATTTCATAATGTTGGATGGGATTATTTTTCGGGGTACCTCATCAAGCCAAGCTAAAGTTTTCCGTACACAAAAACGTGTAATAAGAATTATTTGTGGCGTGAACTCCAGATATCCTGTAGAGGCCTGTTTAATTACTGCTGCCCAAAACATTTATTCCTTAATGAAACTTGTCATTAAAAATGTGTCTCATTTAAAAGCAATCGCTCACTACCTGGAATCAGTCCCAGAAATGGGAATAATCTTCACAGAAATTTAAAGTCACTCACTTACTTACTTTGGCTCAAGAAAGTTCGAATGGTTCTCAGCACTATGCGACTTAACTTCTGAGGTCATCAGTCCCCTAGAACTTAGAACTATTTAAACCTAACTAACCTAAGGACATTACACACATCCATGCCCGAGGCAGGATTGGGACCTGCGACCGTAGCGGTCGCGCGGTTCCAGACTGTAACGCCTAGAACCGCTCGGCCACCCCGGCCGGCACCCGCTCTTTCGACTCCATTGATGAATTTCTTACTAGAAACAGCTGGTGTGCGTGTGTGTGTGTGTGTGTGTGTGTGTGTGTGTGTGTGTGTGTGTGTGCGTGGCCGGCCGGAGTGGCTGAGCGGTTCTAGTCGCTTCAGTCTGGAACCGTGCGACCGCTACGGTCGCAGGTTCGAATCCTGCCTCTGGCATGGATGTGTGTGATGTCCTTAGGTTAGTTAGGTTTAAGTAGTTCTAAGTTCTACGGGACTGATGGCCTCAGAAGTTAAGTCCCATAGTGCTCAGAGCCATTTGAACCATTTTATGTGCGTGTGTGTGTGTGTGTGTGTGTGTGTGTGTGTGTGTAACTGATAATATAAAATAATGCGAATTTTACTGCAATCTAACTTCCGTACAAATTCAGTGCAGTAACGCGACCATTGTAAATGAATGCTGTAAAATGTTTCCTCTATTCAGTGTTTATTACCTCACAAACGAAAACACTTTTAAAATTTTTTGACTCATTGCACATCCATGATTACTATTATTTCTCCTGGGATCGGGGGGGTGGGGAGGTACATTTGCACACTCGCGTATGTTTCACTGCAAATATATAGTGTATATTCTTGTTCTTCTGACATGGTATACGTCCTGGAGGATCTCCTCGCTACGGATCAGTTGGAACGAATAATATACGTAACCTAATCTAATCTAAAAATTAAAAAAAAGAACACGATTCATTCGGGAGGCCCACGGTTCAAACCAGCGTTTGGCCATCCTGATTTAGGGTTTCCACGATTTCCGTAAATGGCTTAAGTGAAATTTGAGGATGATTCCTTCGAAAGCACTCGGCCGCTTTCCCTAATCCGATGTTGTGCTCCGTCTCTGATGATTTCGGGACGTTAAACACTAATCTCCTCCTCCTCCTCCTCTTCCTCCTCCTCCAACAAGGCGGTTGCACATCATTTTGTTTGATCAACCATATCCCAGTACTTCCACAAGTGTTTCTTACACATACTGCATAACCAGTATTAGCACGGATAATGAATAACCTTGTCTGGCGAGAAATATTTTTCGCGCTTCATTCCGTACACGGGTCTCTGAAACAGATAACTTAACCGCAGAACGGTCCGGTTTCAAACCCATCTATTATTAAGGCAGTAATTCATCATCAGCGCTTTCCATTTACAAAGCTGGGGCGTCTGGTATCAAGCGATATCCACAAACAATCAGAACGCAGACCGCAAATGGATGAGCGGTGGAAGACCGGCAGCACTGCGAATGACACGGCGGCTCATAGCCTTTTAATCTGAAACAATCGGAAACCGATAATGAGGCGCCTACCTTTCCATGGAGAATTTGTTTTGCCCTTTTCACGATACGGGTCCACTCTTCGCTGCTACGGCACCCGGCGCCAGTCTATCGAATGCGTCAGTTAATGTTCGTATGAAACCAGGTAGTGGTAACTGCGGAATTTCAAGTGGACGTGTATCAGTAAACTGTTCCATTATTTCTTCTGGTTCCACTAACTCGTCACAAACTCCATTTCCATATAAAAGTGCTTCTTTCGATTACAGGAAAAGTAATAACCCAGAAATATGATCACGAAACTTCCAACGAAGGATTGTTTCTTTAATTAGATTTCTAAAGTTGAGTTGAGCGTGCTTCGGTCCCTAGAGAATACTTTTTAAAGCATAGCAGCTGATTTCTGTTGCAAAGAAAAAGAGGAACAGGGAAATTCTGAAAGTAACGCCATGTTTCCTAGAAATAAAAATGAGTATCTATTTTTCTCTCATGTTTCCAGAATGCGTTCGACTCAGGAATTTCATACTTTTTTCCCGTTCTTTACATACGAGGGGCGTTCAGTAAATAACGCAACACATTTTTTTCGGATAATGTAGACTGGAAAAATGCCGGCTTTCTTGTGGGACATTGTGGAGTATTCCTGCTTCGGCCACTATGGTTTCATTAAGTTCCGATAGGTGGCAGCTTTATTCGTAGTCTTCAAAATGGGGTGTGTAAAGGAGGTTCATTCCAAGCAGAGAGCTGTCATTGAGTTTCCTCTGGCGGAAACCAGAGCATCACAGATATTCATTGGCGCTTCCAGAATGTCTACGGAGACATGGCAGTAAGGCCGGCCGGAGTGGCCGAGCGGTTCTAGGCACTACAGTCTGGAACCGCGCGATCGCTACGGTCGCAGGTTCGAATCCTGCCTCGGGCATGGATGTGTGTGATGTCTTTAGGATAGTTAGGTTTAAGTAGTTCTAAGTTCTACGGGACTGAAGACCTCAGAAGTTAAGTCCAATAGTGCTCAGAGCCATATGAACCATTTTTGAAACGTCAGGACACTCTCATTCGAGGTGATGCAAACGAGCTTCTCCTTCTCCATGACAACGCAGGGACTCACACAAGTCTGCGCACCTGACTGGAGCTCACAAAATCTCATTGGACTGTTCTTCCTCATTCACCCCACAGCCTGGGTTTCGCACTTTCCGACTTCCATCTGTTTCGCCCAATGAAGGATGTACTCCACGGTAGGCAATACGTATATAATCGGGAGATCATACATGCAGCGAGACGTTGGCTCCTACTTCTACCAGTAGAGTGATGGCATGCGGCAATGCAGGCCCTCCCAGTAAGGTGGCGTAAGTTCGTCGCATTGAACGAAGATTGTGTTGAAAAACAGTGTTTTGTAGCCAAAAGAGTGGGGAATATGGTGCGTTGGAATCCTGACTAAAACCAATTTGTTTTCATAAAAAAGTGTTGCATTTATTATTGAATGCCCCTCGAAAAATTTCAAATAAGTTTGTTGTAAGTGGTCATTTAACACAGCAGTTGAAATTACGTATCTCTTTTAGTGAAACTGGGTCGTCCTGCTGCAATGTTTCAAATTCTTCTTAAATCACGCTATTTCAGTACGCGCATTTTTGTTCCTAGTAGCCTTCTGACTATTGTTGCTTCTTCTCGTTCCATCTGGGTTATGAAAGAGGAAGTGCAGTAAATTTCTAAAGTTTCATTTTCCACTTCATTAGATTTTCTTCTTTTTTTTCGGCACATATTTTTATTGTAATGGCACTATGTCGCTTCGTACTTTAATGAAAATGAGAAAATGACAAGATCAACAAAATACGTTGTGATGTCAGACGTACAGTACCATGGGATAGGAGGTCTGGCACAGTGGTTAGGACACTGTACTCGCATTCGTCAGGAAGACGACGGTTCAAATCCGCGTCCGATCAACCAGATTTAGATATTCCGCGATCCTCTAAATCGCTGAAGCAGAAACCTGGGTTGGTCACTTTGAAAGTGGGCGACCGATTTCCTTCCGCATCCTTGAAACAACCCGAACGCCTGCTCCGGCTCTTACCCTCGCTGTAGACGGGACGTTCCTTCCTCGCTTTCTTTTTTCCAGCATCAAGGTCCCGTGCTATAATTTTAGTTGGTATTTATTGATTGACAAGGATCATTTGCTTCCTACGAATATGCTTCTTGTGATTTTGAATTTCTCTGTTTTGAAATCTCTCTAGATTCTTGTTCCTCCGAGGTAATAGGTTTTTGGGAATCGTTTGTTCTGCAGCTCATTCGTACATTCGACTGTGGCCGAATTATTCATATTGACAAACAGACAATTAGTTTTATATATGTTTTAATGACTATTGATTTTTGTATTTATTGTTACTGTGTATGGTCTGGTACGCTTGACTGGTGGACCGTTGCTGTCTACTATAACAAGAGAAAGCGGAATTCTAATGAGGAATCCAAATTTCAGTTACTTTGACAAAATAGTTCACTACGAAACTGTCTGAGAAGTCTTCTGCTGTCGCCAGTTACATCATTTATGAAGGAACGAATTCTCTCTTTTAATTCTTCCTTTCACCATCAGCTCTGGCACCATTACCTCGTCAGAGAAGACATTTGTTCGTATGATAATTTTGAATACATTTTATTGTTCCTCTAAAGAAAGTGGTTTCCAGTGTTTTACATTCTCTGGCAGATTCCACCGAGCGAGGTGGCGCAGTACACTCGCATTCGGGAGGACGACGGTTCCATCCCGCATCCGGCCATCCTGATTTGGGTTTTCCGTGATTTCCCTAAATCACTTCCGGCAAATGCCGGGATGGCACCTTTAAAATGGCACGGCCGATTTCCCTCCCCATCCTTCTCTAATCCGAGCTTGTTCTTCGTCTCTATTGACTTCGCTGTCGACGGGACGTTAAACGCTAATCTCCTCTTCCACTCTGTCAGATTATACATATTTTTTATGTTTCTAGACTATACTCTTCTTGTGCTATAGCGCTAAGAGTGCTAAAAAAACTAACAATGATTTTTTTTCTTTTCAGGTAAGCCATGGTGTCTCGTTAGACAGGTGTATTGAAATTATTCCTGTGGTAAGTGTTGCAGTGCTGATTGGTCGTCATATGTCTTATGTGCAAGTTGACGGACGCATTTTCTCCGTGTGCATACGGCGACATACTGCCTGAACGCACATGTGTGTCACACGTATATTACATAAAACTTATACCTCGATTCGAGTATATTTTATCGAATATCACAAGGAAATATATGCACCGGAAGTCATATTTTATATTATAAAGCCTACATTTGGTTGGTGGAGGTATCAAGATCGTGTTCCTAGATCAAATAAATCTGATGGCAGTTTTTATTAGACCTAGCAATTAATGTCTTTGAGAACAAGTTTCTTAGTATTATTTTCTTACAGTGTATAACATGGTGTTCAACTCAAAAACTGTGCGCTTACTGAGTGTTTACATACTACATACTGGTTTAATTTACGTGTGTTGTGCTTACACTACACAAAGAGTTATTCTAGATTTAAATTTATTTTCATCACCTAACACACACACACACACACACACACACACAAAAGTTGTTTCTACTAAAAAATTCATAAAGGGAGGGGAAATCCTTCAGGCTGCTCGTGCACAGATGTAACTTCTTAGCACACACACATTATTCTTTTTATTTCTTCAATGACGTTCTCTCTTCTAGACGTTCAAGCTGCTTAACATGATCCATAGAACTGAAAAAAAATTTAATCTTCCATGTACAATTTCTGAGAAATCTGCATATTTCTAAGAAGGGAATTTAAAAAAAAAAAATTCTGCTGTAGAAAGAAACACTCATTAGTTGACTGCAGGTAGTCTCTCGCACATGTATTTACTCTCACTTAGTGTTGATAGTTTTCGTGTGCAAAGAAATAAACGATTCTTTCATTTGCGTTTCTAATGGATAATTTGGCATCGTTATAATTGTGTGACTGGAAGCAAGTGGAATTCATTTACGTGCACGTAAAACTACACATTGACAATATATTAATTCAATTATTTCCGGATATACCGGCAATGTTTCCCTCGGCTTTCAGTAGGTGCCCAGAAAGCCAGCTAAGCAGTAGAATGTTATGACGATACGAACGTAACGATAACGTAACACCCAGTCCCCGTGCGGAGAACAACTGCTAGCCGCCCCGGAATCCGGTCTATTCACTTGGCACGCAGCAGCCGAAGCGGACGATGTTGAGTAGTGGACGTGCGGCCTAAGTGTGTCAAAGTTGTAAGGACACAAATCGCAAAGGAACATCTCGAAACCAAGCGTCCAAGCCGTCCTGCAGAATGTTCTGAACAGTAGGAGTGTGTATCCAAAGTTAGTCACGCATACCTTACCTCTCGAGCAAAAACAATTACACTGAAGTGCCAAAGAAACTCGTACACCTGCCTAATATCGTGTAGGGTCCCCGCGACCATGCATAAGAGTCGCAATACGACTTGGTATGGACTCGACTAATGGCTGAAGTAGTGCTAGAGGAAACTGACACCATGAATCCTGCAGGGCTGTCCATAAATCAGTAAGAGTACGAAGGGGTGGACATCTCTTCTGAACATCACGCTGCAAGGCATCCCAGATATGCTCAATGACGTTCGTGTCTGGGGAGTTTGGTAGCCATCGGAAGTGTTTAAACTCAGAATAGTGTTCCTGGAACCACTCTGTAGCACTTCTGGGCGTGTAGGGTGTCGCATTGTCCTGCTGGAATTGCCTAAGTCCATCGAAATGCTCAGTGGACATTAACGGATGCAGGTCATCATATAGGGTGCTTACGTACGTGTCACCTGTCAGACTGCACACGCCCCACACCAATACAGAGCTTCCACCAGCTTGGACAGTCCCCTGCCGACATGCAGGGTCCATGGATTCATGAGGTTGTCTCCACACCCGTAGACGTCTATCTGATCGATACAATTTGAAGCGAGACTCGTCCGACCAGGCAACACGTTTCCAGCCATCAACAGTCCAATGTCGACGATGGTGGGCCCAGGCGAGGCATAAAGCTTTGTGTAGTGCAGTCATCATGGGTATACGAGTGGGCCTTCGGTTCCGGAAGCCACATCGATGTGGTTCGTTGAATGATTCGCACGCTGGCGCTGATGGCCCAGCATTGAAATCTGCAGCAACCTGCGGAAGGGTTGCACTTCCATCACGCTGAACGATTCGCTTCAGTCGTCATTGGTCCCGTTGTTGCAGCATCTTTTTTCCGGCCGCAGCGAGTCGGAGCTTTGATATTTTACTGGAATAACACATCATAGGTGCACTGTTTTGAGGTATTTATAGGTAGTGTTAAAAGTACACGAAAACTGCGGAGTCCCATGCTACCTAAATGTCCATCTGTATTTAGTCTTCCACTTCGTCTTACTGTGAGTGCGCGAATAAGACCATTCCTTGCGAGGTTCCGGGATGGAGAAGAGTTTGTACCTCTTTAGTTCAGAAGAATTATGCATGAGAACGAGACATGCACTCGACCCCCTTCTTATCTACCAGCTAATTAATTATGCGCGCAACGGTAACGGAAGGAAGTGATGGTGGACGCTGCTAGTTGGTAAAATAATTTAATAAAAATCGTAATCTACTCAAAAAAAGAGAACTTTATCATAATAAACAACAGGAAATGGGATTCTGCCTATATCTCCGAAACGATATGCGAATTAAATATTACAATGAGATTTATTATACACTCCTGGAAATTGAAATAAGAACACCGTGAATTCATTGTCCCAGGAAGGGGAAACTTTATTGACACATTCCTGGGGTCAGATACATCACATGATCACACTGACAGAACCACAGGCACATAGACACAGGCAACAGAGCATGCACAATGTCGGCACTAGTACAGTGTATATCCACCTTTCGCAGCAATGCAGGCTGCTATTCTCCCATGGAGACGATCGTAGAGATGCTGGATGTAGTCCTGTGGAACGGCTTGCCATGCCATTTCCACCTGGCGCCTCAGTTGGACCAGCGTTCGTGCTGGACGTGCAGACCGCGTGAGACGACGCTTCATCCAGTCCCAAACATGCTCAATGGGGGACAGATCCGGAGATCTTGCTGGCCAGGGTAGTTGACTTACACCTTCTAGAGCACGTTGGGTGGCACGGGATACATGCGGACGTGCATTGTCCTGTTGGAACAGCAAGTTCCCTTGCCGGTCTAGGAATGGTATAACGATGGGTTCGATGACGGTTTGGATGTACCGTGCACTATTCAGTGTCCCCTCGACGATCACCAGTGGTGTACGGCCAGTGTAGGAGATCGTTCCCCACACCATGATGCCGGGTGTTGGCCCTGTGTGCCTCGGTCGTATGCAGTCCTGATTGTGGCGCTCACCTGCACGGCGCCAAACACGCATACGACCATCATTGGCACCAAGGCAGAAGCGACTCTCATCGCTGAAGACGACACGTCTCCATTCGTCCCTCCATTCACGCCTGTCGCGACACCACTGGGAGCGGACTGCACGATGTTGGGGCGTGAGCGGAAGACGGCCTAACGGTGTGCGGGACCGTAGCCCAGCTTCATGGAGACGGTTGCGAATGGTCCTCGCCGATACCCCAGGAGCAACAGTGTCCCTAATTTGCTGGGAAGTGGCGGTGCGGTCCCCTACGGCACTGCGTAGGATCCTACGGTCTTGGCGTGCATCCGTGCGTCGCTGCGGTCCGGTCCCAGGTCGACGGGCACGTGCACCTTCCGCCGACCACTGGCGACAACATCGATGTACTGTGGAGACCTCACGCCCCACGTGTTGAGCAATTCGGCGGTACGTCCACCCGGCCTCCCGCATGCCCACTATACGCCCTCGCTCAAAGTCCGTCAACTGCACATACGGTTCACGTCCACGCTGTCGCGGCATGCTACCAGTGTTAAAGACTGCGATGGAGCTCCGTATGCCACGGCAAACTGTCCGACACTGACGGCGCCGGTCCACAAATGCTGCGCAGCTAGCGCCATTCGACGGCCAACACCGCGGTTCCTGGTGTGTCCGCTGTGCCGTGCGTGTGATCATTGGTTGTACAGCCCTCTCGCAGTGTCCGGAGCAAGTATGGTGGGTCTGACACACCGGTGTCAATGTGTTCTTTTTTCCATTTCCAGGAGTGTATATCAGAACATAAATGCACGTGATTGTTGACACACACAGTAAGTTAAAGGATAGGGTATACTGAAGTATTATGAGAATAAGAGTTGGCTCGAGAACAAGGGGCTCCTACTCTCTGTGATGCAATAGACTGACGATAAGGACTGGAGGTCCTAATGAATCAAATATTAATCTCCCGACTATATAGCAGTATCGCAATTAGTAGTGAGAGCTCAAATGGGATCACATGGAGAAACAAGCAAGGTGGACTTGTAGCAAAGTGAGCGCGCGTGCTGCTGAGGGATTCGGTATAAAATTGATAAGGACCTACAATGCCGGAGCCGCGAAATACTGTACCAGTACTGAAACCTGCAGCACATCGTCGGTAGGCAGCGTCCTGCTGATGTAGGCGCCGGCTTCTGCCGTGCAGCAACTCTGTGTCAGCCCCTGGCCACGAAGGCTGTCCGAGAATTCTAAGTTCTTCCGAAAACGAGCTACCAAGTCGCAAGACTGTCCGACTCCGAGGAAGACCAGATCCCGAAACCCACTCTGTGATGCGATGCCAGCAGCGAGGCCAGTATTGCTCAATTCTCTACTCTCCTCGAAAACTGCGAATCAGCATTCAGTTCTGATTCCAAAATTCCCCCACACTGTTTCAGAACGTCAGTCGCGCCAACAGTAACCATTCCCTCCAATTTCGAGCAGGGATTTATGACGTCAACTAGCCTCACTTTAAGTTGACCAATCATACCTCTGCTATTCAGCTAAGGGCACTGAACTTGCCGTTTGACCGGCTACGAAATCAACCTGCCTAGACCACCGGCCATCTGGCGCCAGACAGTCACACCCAGCAGGGCATGGTCCACAAGTATTCTCAGAATCATGGGGACGCTGCAGTCAGTCGATGCCAGGAATCTTCGTTCCGGACGCGCCGGAACGGTAAACACATAAACTGCGGCGACACGCAGACGTCTCGCAGGTCGTTTCGCCCTGCATACAATAGGCGAAACCCGACCGACGTCAGTCGTTCCGCCAGGCGCTTAAGCCTATTGTACGAACCCCTCAGAATTCAGGGAAGTGCAGCTCCCAACCGGAAACGCAGTGTGCCGCGTCCTCCGATACTCGCCTCGCACAGGCCACCCAGGGAAGGAAAACAACATGTTTAGGAATCAAATGAAAAGTATCTTTTTCAGCTCTCAGTACAAATACTCTCATTACAATAACCTTATTCGGTCTGTTACTACCGTGCAATGACATAGAACATCAATAAAATTGATTAAAATGAGAGGAGACATGCAAAAGAGGGCATGGAACCTCTCTCCTTTGCTTCCGAGAAACAGCGCTGTTCTGTGGTTCCATCACGAGTAGGAAAGAGCATCGCTTGGCCATCTGTATTTCTCGTCTCTATTCCGGTTTATGGTGCCTCATTTGTCGTCATCTTGCGGTCTAAATGCTCCGCCGATTTCCACATTATGTCATTCGAAAGCGGGCTCAGGTTAGCCGGTGTCAGCGCCGCGGTTAACAAAGGACACGGCGACTGACGCGTGGGCTGGGAGCAGTGGAGCGGCGCCCGCGCTACCAGGAAACGAGACCGCGCTCACCGGGCTTATCGCGCGCCATCGCGGAACGCACCGGCGGTCCGCGGCTCGGCCTGGCCGCTGAAAACGCAGATGCGTATCAGGCGGGCGCGGCCAGCGTGCTCTAACTGCGCCACAGTCGCCCCAAATTGCAGGCCCAGCCCTCACGCCAACTGCTGCGCGCCACGAACCAGAACCTGCCACCGCGCTGGTGTGGTGGCAGCTCCCTCCTCCCCTCCCCCCCCCCCCCCCGCCCCACACACACACACGTCCATCGGACTCTCTCCCTTGTCAGGGCTACCAGAGGATCGCCTACGGCCAGATTCCACAGGTCCCCTAACAGGTCTGCTGTGTATGGTCAGCCAGCTTATCAGGTGAATTGATTGCCTGTGCAATATTTGATCAACGCTACCCAGACATCTATTCAACCAAGCAACAAATCGGCGATCGAGGACCCTGTAGATCATACGCCGACCTCACAATGCTCCTCCATAGACGGCGATCTTGTGCACTTTGGATCCAGTTGTCACGGACTCCTAGTTGGCAGACGTCTTTCTGTACCTCATCCATCGCTTCCTGGGTCCTCCGATTGGACGGATACCATCAGGTCTTAAGTACGGCTTTTGCCGGAGAGGTGTCTGGTTCCCTAGCAATGTGGCCTGACAAGCGTATTCTCTGCGCTTTCAGTCTTTGAACGATGTTCGGTTGCCTCATCAGCTCATACATTTCTTGGATTTTTCTACGTCTCCACGAGCTCCCTTTCTGGACAGATCCAAATATCCTTCTCATACTTTTTCTTTCGAAGACCAACAAGTTTTCTTCATCCTTCTTTGTTGTGCTGAGGGACCATTTCAGTGAGGTCTCTGAAGGTCTTTAGAAACACAGCAGCATTTTCTTGCTTAAGAGCCGAAACTAGATGCTGGACGCTGGGGTCTGCAGCGAAGTCAACTTTCTAATTCACTCCAAAGGTGGTCCATTGGCTTCAGGCCGGCACTATTGGCAGGTTAGTTCGTTTCAGGACTGTTTTGTCCACAAACCATCACCACACAGGGTGCACTGTCACGCTAATACAAACAGCCATAGCACCCAAACTGTCCCTCTAAAATGATTCAAATGGCTCTGAGAACTATGGGACTTAACTTCTGAGGTCATCAGTCCCCTGGAACTTAGAACTACTTAAACCTAAGGACATCACACACATCTATGCCCGAGGCAGGATCCGAACCTGCGATCGTAGCAGCAGCGCGGTTCCGGACTGAAGCGCCTAGAGCCGCTCGGCCACAACGGCTGGCTACTGTTCCTCTACCTTACACAATGCTGTAAAGTGTGTTCATATCCTTTCGCATTTTGCATTTTCTTAAGCTCAATAAGGCGAACACACTCTACGAAAAACATCCCATTACCGTAACACCGTGGCCGAGCGGTTCTAGGCACTACAGTCTGGAACCGCGCGACCACTCCGGTCGCAGGTTCGAATCCTGCCTCGAGCATGGATGTGTGTGATGTCCTTAGGTTAGTTAGGTTTAAGTAGTTCTAAGTTCTAGGGGACTGATGACCTCAGCAGATAAGTTCCATAGTGCTCAGAGCCATTTGAACCATTTTTTTGAACCGTAACACCACCTCATACACTATACACAATGGTAGGTAAGGTTCTTCAACCATTCGCCAAACCCAGATCCCTCCATTTGACTGCCACAGGGTACTCCGTGTTTCATCGCTCCAGAGACTTGTTTCCAGTCATCCACAGTCCAGTGGCGTTGCTTTCTACACCGCTTAGCATTGTCAATGTTGCCGGCCGGAGTGGCCGAGCGGTTCTAGTCGCTACAGTCTGGAACCGCGCGATCGCTACGGTCGCAGGTTCGAATCCTGCCTCGGGCATGGATGTGTGTGATGTCCTTAGGTTAGTTAAGTTTAAGTAGTTCTAAGTTCTAGGGGACTGATGACCTCAGAAGTTAAGTCCCATAGTGCTCACAGCCATTTGAACCATTGTCAGTGGGAATGGATGGCGTATGAGGAACTGCTCGACTAATGTACCCCATTTGTTTTAACACCCTACACACAGTCATTGTACTAGTTGGGCTGCTGGTAGCACTTTGGAACTCACAAGTTATCCTTCCACACATTTCATGCGACTTTTTACAACCATCCTCCATAATGCTCGATGGTCCCTATATCAATTCTGTCTCAACTTAATTTACCTTTGGATGTTCCTTTTCGTTTACTCTTCACAATCACATCACCAAGAGTCGACTAGCGGAATTTTGGAAGGGCTGGAATGCGCCTGACTGATTTGTTAGTCAGGGGACATGCAAAGACTGGTCCACGTCCCATGTCCCTGAGCTCTCCTCACCGACCCAACTCGTTGTAACTGGTTCTCTGTAGATTCCTTTTATACTGGCGTGTCTGCGTTTCATGTCATCTAGTGATCAGTTCCGCATTACCTAGAGGTGTACGAATACTTTTTATCAGATAGCGTGTGGTGAAAGCGTGGAACCACACAGCCGACAGCTAAAGTACGCGAGGGCGTATCATCAGCTCATCAGCAGTTATGCCACCTGGCAATCGAGTACTTGGTCGAAAGTCGCGACATTTTAACTACCTGGTGCGACTGGAAGAACGACAACATTTTATTCCACGTGACCGCCACAAAACTCTGACCTATTACAATAATAGAATGCAAATTCTCTAATTTTACCCAACACAGTTACATGAAAATACGTTGTCTTTCTTCCAAGGATTCTCATTCAGGTTCCCCGAGCATTTGTTCTAGGCTTTTGCCTGACCAGCACCAGCGACTTACAATCGTAGTAGTGCGTCTCTGAATTCGTTCGATTTCTGTTGTCATGCTCACTTGATAAGGACTCCAGACACTGGAACAGTTCTCTAGAATTGCTCGCACTTACGTCTTGTCTGCAATTTCCATTAGAGATGCTAGCGAATACAATACCCTTCCAAAAAGTCTGTATTCCAGTCGTCTTTGTTAGCAGTGAGTTTATGTGATCGCTCCATTTCACACTGCTTCTTAGTGTTACCCCCAAAACTACTGCATAACGTGCTCTGGGTGTACCATTCTTAGATGTTAACAAAGAAGCAGAGACTGAACGTCTTGGAACACAATAAATTTATTCTGGTCTACACTACGAATCATACAAGAAAGACTGATTCTACCACGATTTCTTCATTACAATTTCTCACAGATCTCACATAGCTAGGTCATCAGTTTCGTAACACAGTGTGATTGTTGAGCTCGTGAGCTTTGCCCATTTCTACATGCATCTCGCTTTCCACCTCCTTCAATAACACCCTCTCTCCGTCTTTCCTTCTTTCTTTACTGATGCCTTTATCCTGCTGTTTCGCAGGGTCGGCATAGTTAGCGACGGATTTGGCAAGGCTAATGTTGAGGGGTGGACGGATGCCCTTCTGCCACCACCCTTTACACCCTAGGGTAGAGTAAGTGTACCCCAGCTGTTTGCGTTTAGTGTAATCCATGAAATTGTGCGAACGTGTTCAGATGTCTGCGAGTCGTGTAACTGAGGCGGGACTTGAGGACTAGCCCGGTATTCACCTAATAAAATGTGAAAAACCGCCTAAAAACAACATCCAAGCTGGCCTGCACACCAGCTCTCGTCTTTAATCCGCCGGGCGGATTCGATCCGGGGCCGGCGCGCCTAACTCCAGGAAGCAGCGCATTAGCGCTTTCGTCTAACCTGGTGAGTAACCTCTCTCCGTCTCTATTCGGTGGAAATATAGTCTGTCGGACTCCCTGCACATAGTAGCCGCCAGGTAACACATCGTATAGAGCTAACATTCCCGGAAGATAGATCCGCAGATATTGTTACATTTCTTGTCGAACTAGCTCTCCAGATCCTTACTTTAGATTTTAGTCTGTGTGGGGGGGGGGGGGGGGGGGGGGCGCCTGAAAGGCGAAATCTACAAACCAAACATAAATATAAGAGATGAGTTGATCATTCGGGTAATGAATAGTGCCGCTCTCATAAGAGAACGCCAAGACTACCTCAGAAGATCTACGTGTGATGTTGTCACGAGAATTCGAAAGTGCACTTGAAATTGAAGATGGAAATTATGAAAAGCAACATTGGTCTTAATCATTTATCTTTATTTAGCACCTGCTGTGAGTATTTGTTCGGGTTACATTCAGTATCGCTGTGGGCAACCTAACAAAAGTTTGACACGTATTAAACGTAATGTTTTCTTCGAATTAGTTTTTATTACTCATTCCTAAAGTATTGAATATTCCTACTGAAACACCATGCATACACACACCACGAAAAATACGCAACATCCTTAAAGACTAAGATCAGTGGCATCAGAGTATAATATGTGCATAGTGAGGGATTCTAGTGATTCATTTGTCACCGTCATCGACGATCACACGGCGTTCTGGACGTTTGTCTGCGCATCCTCTGTTTTGACTTAGCAGGCAGTAACATAGCCGAGTTCAAAGGTGAACGGTGTTCGCAGCGCTTACTCTAGAGCACAACCATGCACCACCGACGACTTACTCCAGTTGAATAGCTTCTGCCATTTGTACAGGATCACACTGCGGGCCCTCGGGAAGCTGGATGGACGTATGGACGAACTGCTGCACGTGCTGGGCACAGTGTATCGGTAGTGCGTCGTTTCTTTCAGTAGTTTGCTGTGGAACATTACTACAACTGTAAACCATGTTCAGGACGGCCGCCTAGTACAGATGCAAGTGCAGATCGACGCATTGTGCAAGCAGCGGTGACCGATCGAACATCATCCAGGGACTAAATCCGGGCAATTTTTGCATCTGTTGTGTCATCAGGGACCATTGAAAACCGTATACTTGGAGGAAGATTAAGGTTGCGCGTGTCTGCGGCCAGGCTACTAAAGACACCACGATACCGCCAAGCCCGGCTACTCTGGTGTCGTGAAAGAGTCTTCTGTTGTCTTCAGTGATGGGAGTAGGTTCTGTCTGCATGCGAATGATGGACGTACACCTGTGCCGCGTAGACCTGGCAAGGTGCGTATGTCGGAGTACATTCGCCGACGCCACACAGATCCCATCCCAGGCTTCACAGTGTGGGCGGGCCTTCATTTACAACTCGCGCTTACATTTCATGTTTCTGTACGATAAACTAATCGAGGCCGCAACATTGCACACGCTGTTATCCCCGTGCATCTGCCATTTCGTCAACAGAAAAGGTATGTGCTTTTTCAGCAGGATGGTACTAGTCCACGTACGTGACATATTCATCGTGGTGTAAAACTGCCCTGTACTACAAGATCACCAGATCTCTCGCCAATTGAACACGTACGGGTCACGATGAAGCGGGAACTCACTCGTTCTCCAGGCCGTGCTAAAAAACAATGTCGAATTGCGACAAAAGGCGCTAGACCCAGGGGTCAGTCCATCGTAGGGAGCCGTTCGTCACCTTTACGATCGTCTGCATGCGAGAATACACTGTTGTCGTCAGATAGGATAATGTGTATTGATGTGATTGTTTGGGCAGCCTTTACAGTGACATGTATGTCTCATTTGGTCTAAATTTACTATCGTAAACTAGATGAGACACCAAACGTTGACCGGGTATTTATTTATTCCGATCTTCTATTAGTTCGTCTTTTCCTACCTCCTCTCTCTGTCTATCACCTTCTTCCCCGTCTTTCTGTCAATCTCCTACTCCTATCTCCTCGTCATATCTGTCGCTGTCTCCTCCTTCCCCCTCGCTGTCTGTCCATTTTTTCGTCCTCCATTCTCTCTCCACGTTATCAGATTCACCCCAAAATGAGGGTGGTGGTTCTTACTCCTACAGTATTTCTTTCTTGATTGTAACTAACATGTTTAAAGAAACTGACTCAAATCGTTCCAGCTGTTTAGGATGAGATTTTTACCAGTGGATTTGCTTACATACCCACATGTCAAATATATTTCACGCGTATTTGTACACATATTTCACCTGTATGTATAGCGAATTTTGCCCTGCAGTTTCATTTCCAAGCAGTTTATAACGTCTCATCATTAACTATGTGCTGTAGAATGATTTAATTTCGCAGGTATATCCAGTGGTATAAGTGTCTACATCTGCAAAAGGTGTTGAGAATAGACTTAGTGGCAAAAAAGTAATAAATTAAAACGTTGTGATTGTGAGGCAGTTTCGTCTCACATTTCAAAATTTGACCGCACGTCTCCTGAAATATGTGAGATAAAATGATATATTTTTTTCTAGGTACATTCAGCGGCATATGTAAATACTGCCTGCGAAATGTGTTGCGAACAATGTTAGTGGTAAAGAAGTAATAAATAAAACGTTTCACATGACGCAGCAGTTTTTCAGTCATTAAGTGTTCATGACGTCGTACCTGCTGGACGAAATGTCAGACAATGATTTCATTTTTCTGGTACATTTAGTGGCGTGTGTCAATGCAAAGTATGCGATAAATACAGTTAATAGTAAAGACGAAAATGTCATGCATCTTGTGACAGTTATACTACATGAACAGCAAAATATAGCAAGCGAAATTTTTTTTCCTTTCGTCGTTTTGTGGGAGCCGTCAGCGAGAAAATGTTTCGTAAAAGTTTGAAATTACGCGCAAAGTTTGTTGAACATGTCTTAAGTGCTCTCGTTCTCAGATACTGGACGGTTAAAATAAGGGCATTCCCGCGGCCAGGGCTACACTGGTGTATCATCCGCCACTCCTTTGATAGCTGGGTGGGTCTCACCTCCAAAGTCGTTCTTTCCAGACAGTAAATGTATGTGTACCAAGTTTGATTGAAATCGGCCTCGTTGTTTAGGAGGAGATGTGGGGAAACATGCATACATACATGCATCCATTTTTATACACTACTGGCCATTAAAATTGCTACACCACGAAGATGACGTGCTACAGACGCGAAATTTAACCGACAGGAGGCAGATGCTGTGATATGCAAATGACTAGCTTTTCAGAGCATTCACACAAGGTTGGCGCCGGTGGTGACACATACAACGTGCTGACATGAGGAATGTTTCCAACCGATTTCTCATACACAAACAGCAGTTGACCGGCGTTGCCTGGTGAAACGTTGTTGTGCTGCCTCGTGTAAGGAGGAGAAATGCATACCATCACGTTTCCGACTTTGATAAAGGTGGGATTGTAGCCTATCGCGATTGCGGTTTATCGTATCGCGACATTTCTGCTCGCGTTGGTCGAGATCCAATGACTGTTGGCAGAATATGGAATCGGTGGGTTCAGGAGGATAATACGGAACGCCGTGCTGGATCCCAACGGCCTCGTATCACTAGCAGTCGAGATGACAGGCATCTTATCCGCAGGGCTGTAACGGATCTTGCAGCCACGTCTCGATCCCTCAGTCAATAGATGGGGACGTTTGCAAGACAACAACCATCTGCACGAACAGTTATACAACGTTTGTAACAGCATGGACTATCAGCTCGAAGGCCATGGCTGCGGTTACCCTTGACGCTGCATCACAGACAGGAGCGCCTGCGAGGGTGTACTCAACGACGAACCTGGGTGCACTAGTGGCAAAACGTCATTTTTTCGGATGAATCCAGGTTGTGTTTGCAGCACATTATGGTCGCATCCGTGTTTGGCGACATCGCGGTGAACGCACATTGGAAGCGTGTATTCGTTATCGCCATGCTGGCGTATCACCTGGCGTGATGGTATGGAGTGCCGTTGGTTACACGTCTCGGTCGACTCTTGTTCGCATTGACGGCACTCTGAACAGTGGAAGCTACATTTCAGATGTGTTACAACCCGTGGCTCTACCTTTCATTCGATCCCTGCGAAACCCTACATTTCAGCAGGATAATCCGCGACTCGCATGTGTACGTGCCTTTCTGGATACAGAAAATGTTCAACTGCTGCCCTGGCCAGCAAATTCTCCAGATCTCTCACCAGTTAAAAACATCTGGTCAATGGTGGCCGAGCAACTGGCTCGTCACATACGCCAGTCACTACTCTCGATGAACTGTGGTATCGTGTTGAAGCTGCATGGGCAGCTGTACCTGTACACGCCATCCAAGCTGTGTTTGACTGAATGCCCAGGCGGATCCACGCCGTCATTATGGCCAAAGGTGGTTGTTTTGGGTACTGATTTCTCACGATCTATGCACCCAAATTGCGTGAAAATGTAATCACATGTCAGTTCTAGTAAAATATATTTGTCCAATGAATACCCGTCTATCATCTGCATTTCTTCTTGGTGTAGCAATTTTAATGGTCAGTAGTGTAATTTGTGTGGATTCTTACTCAGATGAACTACATGTCACATATCAGAACAATCATCTCGTCCATGAGGGTGTTCCTTTTTTTCCGGTAGTGTAAAAATAACTAGAAAGGAGTTGTAATATGTACTTTTGACAACTTACAGATACTACCGTTTATTACATTACTTCCAAATTTATGTCGAGAACTTCTTATTTTTCTTCTCCTGTCGAAAAATTTCGGGTGCCTGCGAAGAGTCGTCTCGGTAAGTCAGTGTCTCGTGTTGGCCGCACCGCAGCGGAACGCAGGCCTCGCGGAAGCTGCGGTCGGGGGCCGCCCCCTCGCTCCCAAAGCGGCGGCCGCCCGCAGTGTGCGGTGCGCGGTGGTCGATAGCACTCGGACTATTGGCCTCGTCCCCGCACCATTATCGGGCTCATCAAACTGTGAGGTCGGTAATCAAGTGCGGCAGATTGCCGGCGGTACCTGCACCTCCGCCTCCGCCTCCACCTCCAGCTCCGGCCGCTCGGGGCGGTCCTGATTGAATCGCCTGTATTGGTGCGTCCCGCGCCGTGATTGGCGCGCTGGTCCGCGTGCTTGCGTCCGAGCCGGCGGAGGGCCGCTCTGCAACTGTGCGCGGGGAAGTCCCCCGGGTGAGGGAGGCACGCGCTGTGGTGGCCCCATCTTCACTAATCTCAGCGCAGGCTGCATTCGGTGCGATCCTACCCCCCACCCACTCACCCTCTCCTCCAGATCCTCGAGAGAGAGACTTTGAATGAACATAGAAACGGCGGGTAGATGCTAGTGCTTGATATTTTGAGTCCACAGTTACAGATAATCTAAAACTAAACTAAACTTAACTCTTCCAGAACGGGCCATGAAGACCCAACGGTACCGACCGACCGCCGTGTCATCCTCACACCCCACAGGCGTCACTGGATGCGGATGTGGAGTGGCATGTGGACAGCACACCGCTCTCCCGGCCGTATGTCAGCGCAGACTCCTAACTAAGGTACGAGCATATGGGACTGGTTCCCAAATATGTGAGTGCCTCGAAGACTTCTTAAGTAATAGAACCCAGCACGTTGTCTTCGATGGTGAGTGTTCATCGCAGTTGAGGGTATCATCTGGAGCGCCCCAGGGAAGTGTGGTAGGTCCGCTGCTGTTTTCTATCTACGTAAATGATCTTTTGGATAGGGTGGATAGCAATGTGCGCCTGTTTGCTGATGATGCTGTGGTGTACGAGAAGGTGTCGTCGTTGAGTGACTGCAGGAGGATACAATATGACTTGGAAAGGATTTGTGATTGGTGCAAAGAATGGCAGCTAACTCTAAATATAGATAAAAGTAAGTTAATGCAGATGAATAGGAAAAAGAATTCCGTAATGTTTGAATACTCCATTACTAGTGTAGCGCTTGACACAGTCACGTCGATTAAATATCTGGGCGTAACATTGCAGAGTGATATGAAGTGGGACAAGCATGTAATGGCAGGTGTGGGGAACGCAGATAGTTGTCTTCGGTTCATTGGTAGAATTTTGGGAAGATGCGGGTCATCTGTAAAGGAGACCGCTTATAAAACACTAATACGACCTATTCTTGAGTACTCCTCGAATGTTTGGGATCCCTATCAGGTCGTATTGAGGGAAGACATAGAAGCAATTCAGAGGCGGGCTCTTAGATATGTTACTGGTAGGTTTGATCATCACGCTTTCTTAAAACTTTCCCAATCAACCTAAATCGACCTCAGTCGCCAAATGAACGTTCAATTTCAAATTGCATTGCAGCCATACGTCTACATATTTAATCGACCTAACTGTATCAAGCAGCACACTCTTTCCTACTCATCTTCATTAACTTACATTTTTCTACATTTAGAGCCGGCTCTCTAGGTCATCTTTTATCCTCCTACAGTCACTCAACGACCCCATCCTCCCGTATACCATGGCATCATCAGCAAAGAGCCGGAGACTGCTGATCGCTCTTTCCGTCAGGTCATTTATGTATGTAGGGAGTAATAGCGGCTCTATCGCACTTCCCTAGGGCACTCATGATGATACCCTTGTCTCTGACGAACACACACCTTCGAGAATAACGTGCTGGATCTTATTACTTAAGAAGTCTTCCAGCCACTCTCATTTCTGCGAACCTAACCTCTATGCTTGTACTTTCGATAACAGCCAGCGCAGTGAGAGGTCTGAAGTTGGTTGGTTGGGTGGTTTGGGGAAGGAGACCAGACAGCGAGGTCATCGGTCTCATCGGATTAGGGAAGGACGGGGAAGGAAGTCGGCCGTGCCCTTTGAAAGGAACTATCCCGGAATTTGCCTGGAGCGATTTAGGGAAATCACGGAAAACCTAAATCAGGATGGCCGGACGCGGGATTGAACCGTCGTCCTCCCGGATGCGAGTCCAGTGTCGGTCTGAAGTACTAAGAACTTTGAAAACTAGAGAAAGCTCCTGTTAAAAGGAGATATATTTCTTATGAATATCACATAATGAATCAGCATTTGCAACAAGGGGATTTGGCCTCACTTTTGGATTGGAATCTGGCGAACACAAGAATGAAGCAATGCGATGGCTTCGACTGGACTGATTTGATGTTGCCCATCACCACGTCCTCTCCTATACCAACCGCATCATCCCGAAAGAGCATCTACACGGTATGTTCTCAATTATTTGATGGCTATATTCCATGCAGATTTTATCCTCTACAGCTCCATCTAGTACCATGGAAGTTATTGTACACTTAGGTCTTGAAACGTGTCCTGTTAGCCTGTCCCTTTTTGTTCTCAATGTTTGCCATGTACACTGTACTGAAAAATTTAAGGACGAGATAGATATAGTAACATATCATATTAACAACTCCGGGAAATGTGTGAAAGCGCGGGAGCGTGTTGCCAGAGGTCTCCCAGTCGTTCACAGAAAATTGGACGTCAAAAAGCGTCAGGCGACAGTGACTATAGAGCCAAATGGGGCTGACCCCACAACATGAGGCAGTTGAAGGAACGGTTCAAAAAATCAAACGGCTCTGAATACTATGGGGCTTAACATCTGAGGTCATTAGTCCCCTATAACTTGTAACTATTTAAACCTAACTAACCTAAGGACATCACGCACATCCATGTCCGAGGCAGGATTCGAACCTGCGACCGTAGCGGTCACGCGGTTCCAGGCTGAAGCCCCTAGAACCGCTCGGCTACACCGGCCGGCCGAAGGAACGGGAAAAGTTTGTGTGTGTGTGGGGGGGGGGGGGGGGGGCAAGTGACGAGCAATTACGGTGCACTGTAGAGGTGCTCTGCATTACAATAGGGTCCGGAGACAACATCTGGATGACTTCACACGGGAAGAGTCATCGGGACACTGGAAATGGACGAAGTGTGATGAGAATAGTCCAGGAGTTTGGTGTTGTTCACAGCATCGTTTCACGTGCGGGCGGAGCACTCGGAACCACTTGGAACCACAGGCACTGCTGCCCGAATGAGAGGATATAATCGACCACGGTCAGGTACAGCAGCAGATGACCGCTACGTTGTGCAACAGGCAAGAAGGGACCCAAGCCAAACAGCGGGTGCAATTCCAGCCACAGTTCACCGGAATGGAAGACACGCAATCTCACACTCCACAACAGCACAGCGACTGTTTGTAGGTGGCCTCTTTGCCCGACGACCAGTACATCGTGTTCCCGTGACACTTGCGCATCGGCAGCACCATTTACCGCGAATGGCAAAGAGGAATGTAGTCGCGTGCCGTTCTCGGATGAGAGCAGATTAAGTCTGCGCAGTGATCCTCGACGTACCCTCACATGGCGAAAGGTGTGAACACGTAATCCGCACAGGAACGTTGTCAAAGATGGTCGTTTTGGTGTGCGAAAGCGTAGCGTCCCATGGACGTACTGACCTCCTAGTCTTTGAACACGATACACTCACGGGCCAACGTTGTTGTGATACTGCACTCCTTCCCATGCGTGTCCTTTGCAGAAGTGAATTCGGTCCTGACTTCATTTTTGTGGTTGACAATGACCGGCCGCATTGAACAACGCATGTCGAGGAGCTCAAGGACCGAGAGGATACCCGGCGAATGGACTGGCCTGCCCTTATCCCTGACTTAAATCCCACCTAGCACATGTGGGATCCGTTGGGGAAATGTGTTGTAGCACGTCCACATGTACCAATGACCATCCAGCAGGGGTCAACCGCGGTGATGGAGGACTGGAACGCCATACCACAAGAACTCTAGTCAACCTGGTAGTCGGACTGGGAGCACGTTGCAGAGCGTGCACTGCCGATCGTGGTGATCAACACCCTATTAAAAACAATGTATCGCCTCTTGTTATGTCCAGTGGTCCATCATAAATGGTCCAAATGGCTCTAAGCACTATGGTTACAGTACACTTGTTCGCCCACTGCTTGAATATTGCTCACCGGTGTGGGATCCGTACCAGATAGGGTTGATAGAAGAGATAGAGAAGATCCAACGGAGAGCAGCGCCCTTCGTTATAGGATCATTTAGTAATCGCGAAAGCGTTACGGAGATGATAGATAAACTCCAGTGGAAGACTCTGCAGGAGAGACGCTCAGTAGCTCGGTACGGGCTTTTGTTGAAGTTTCGAGAACATACCTTCACCGAGGAGTCAGGCAGTATATTGCTCCCTCCTACGCATATCTCGCGAAGAGACCATGAGGATAAAATCAGAGAGATTAGAGCCGACACAGAGGCAAACTGACAATCTTTCTTTCCACGAACAATAAGAGACTGGAACAGAAGCGAGAACCGCTAGAGGTACTCAAGGTACCCTCCGCCACACACAGTCAGGTGGCTTGCGGAGTATGGATGTAGATGTAGATGTAGAAATGGCGGTGACTTCTGTGTCATTATCGTTTTTTAATAAAAGTGTGAGTTCTGTTAATCTCATTCCATGCTTCTTTCATTTACCTTCTGTACAATATTGTGGCAGTTATTTCTGGGTATGGTCCGTGTCTCATCGAGCTATGTTACTTGACATTTGTCAGTAACACGTCATGTGAAAGTTACTTCTGTCGATTATTTTTGCGCATCAAAGTATTTCTACCCTCGCCGACTCTGCTGAGAACGTCCATATTTATTTTCCTCTAAGTCCCTTTAATTTTGATCATCTTTCTGTAGCAGCAAATATCAGCTTCGAATCTGTTCTTCTCAGCTTCACCCACAACCCATGATCCACTACCATACAATGTTGCGCTCCAAACGTATATTCTACGGGATTTCTTCCTAAACTCAAGGCCTATCTTTGATACTAGTAGAACTGATCAGGAGCGCCCTCTATGCTTGTTCTAGCCTTCTCTTTATGACCTTGCTTCGTCGCTTATGAGTTATCTTGTTTCCAAGGCAGCAGAATTCCTTTACTTTGTGCACTTCGTGGTCCCCAACTTTGATGCTAATGTTAACACTAATCTCCTTCCTGCTGTTCCCCACCTTCCGTCTTTCTTCGGTTTACTCTTAGTCAATATCCTGTGCTCAGTACACAGTTAATTTCGTTCAGTTTGTCCTTAATTCTTTCTCGCTTCCACTGAGGATAGCAACGTCATCATCGAATCCTGATATTCTTTCACCCGGATTTTAATCCCACTCCTAAACGTATCTTTTATTTCTATCATTGCTTCATGGATATACAGATTGAACAGCAAAGCAGAAAGGCTACAACCTGGCCTTACATACTTTTTAATCCGAGCACCTCGTTCTTGGTCCTACATTCTTATTGTTCCTTCTTATAAATACATGTTACCTGCCTTCCTCTATAGCTTACACCTGTTTTTCTAAAAATCCGAACATCTTGCACCATTTTACACTGTGGAGCGCTTTTTCTGGTTCGACAAATCCAACTGAAATGTTTCGATTTTTCTTAAGCCTTGTTTCCATTATCAATCGCAACGTCAGTCCTGCCCCATTGGTACCTTTTCCTTTCCGAAAGTCAAAATGATCGTCATCGAACTGATCCTTAATTTTCTTTCCCATTCCTCCGTATATTATTCTTGTCTGCAACTTTGATGCATAGCCTGTAAATCTCATTGCACGATAGTTTTGGCACTTGTCATCGCTTCCTATATTTGGGATTGTGTGGACGATATTTTTCCGAAATTCGAACGGTATGCCTTCAGTCTCACATATTCTGCACACCAACGTGATTAGTCGTCAGGTTGCTACTAGCATCAGTGATTACAGAAATTCTGAACAATGTTGTCTGTACCTACCGTCTTATTTGTCCACCAGTCTTCTAAAGCACCGTTAAACTCCAGCTGTAATACTGGATCACCTTTGTCATCATTATTGACTCCCAATTCGTTTTCTATCACGTCATAAAATATTCCCACCCCTCGTAGAAGCCTTACATGTACTCTTCCCCTTCCCACCTACGAACTCTCTCCTCTACGTTTGACAGTGGAATTGCTCGAAGTAGTTCAGAGGCATATTGCTGGGTATGTTGCTAGTAGGTGCGAAAACACGCGAATATTACAGAAATATTCCGTTAATTCATACAGAAATGCCTGGCGGGAAAATGACTTTTTTTTCAGGAAGATACACCTCGTCTAAGGACCACGAAGACAAGAGAAATCAAAGATCGTACAGAAGTGTACAGACAGTCGTTTTTCCTTTGCTCCATTTGCGAGCAGGAAGAGAATGACTAGCAGTGGTAGAAGATACCCTCCACCACCCACCGTATGGTGGGTTATGGAGAATATATGTATAGCGTTCGATCAAAAAGTTTCCGTTTGAGGGCGTTGCTCTAGCGTATATGCAAAGTAGCGCCACGCCAATGTGGGTATATAATCACCGACATGTGGCTTTGGTGACTTTCCAATGTGCGTAAGGAAAATGCGGAAACGTGAACTATTGCGACGCTGTTACCAAATGTGTTCAAACAAGACCAACGTGGTGTTATTCTTTTTTTGGCAACCGAAGGAGTATGAGGAATGTGTATGGTGCAGCATTTCTGTCGAAAGCTACGAGGGCTGTTCCGAATGTAAGGTCCGATCGATCGCGAAACCATGGTGAAAATCGAAATTTTATTTGCAACAGTTTGCTACACTTTCCAGTTACTTCCATACACAGTCACCGCTCCGACTTAGACATTTGCCTTAGCATTGTACTAACTTTCCAATACCATCGTCATTGAAGGCACTTCTCTTCGCTGGTCTGCAGTTCGTTGCCTGTGCCAGAATGCCGTCTACATAGCCAGAGGTTCATGCGAGTGGAGGTGAACATCAGAGGGAGCCAATTCCGGGCTGTATGGTGGGTGATCAAACACTTCCCATCGAAAACGCTGCAGAGGCATCATCATTGCCCCTGCGGTTTGCCCCTGGAGATGCATAAAAACAGGTGAAATCTCGTTACAGGCACCCATACTTGGAGGGAGACTCTATTGGTCTGGACATTTTTACATGCTCAATGTGTGCTCAGAATTGAAAAAAGAGACGTGGTGGGATCGACAGGCACTGCCCAACACATTTGTGCAAAGCTTGATCGGATTTTCACTGTCGTTACCTATCGGAAGTTACTTTCCGAATAGTTCTCGTACCACTGTGGGATGTTGCGGGTAGTTCCGTGCTGGTCGCGGTTTGAAACAGGACGCTGGTTAATCTGGGAGGCCGACCTCATCCATTGTAGACAACTGGAATAAGCTAGAGCACCCACCGTATAGCCCTGATCCTTCCCACTGCGATTATCACGCCTTCGGTCCCTTGAAAAAAGGCATTGAAGGGTCGACGACTCCTGTCGGACGAGGATGTGCAGACTTCTTCGGGTAGCAGCACACGGTGTTTTAGCAAACTGGTATCTTCAACCTGGTATGTCGGTGGGATGGTTGCTTCAGTGATCATGGCGATTTTGCCTGATTGGAATACCGATTGTGTACTGGTAGGTCTTAGAACGGAAATATTTTGATCACCCCTTATAGAGGCGGAAAAAAGTAGGAAACCAATAAATAATTAGTGTAGAGTAACGAAATTTCTGAAATACATTTTTCTAGGTCACATATTTAAGTGATGGTCACAGGTTAACGTATGCGCGAGATGAGCCATTGTAAATATGATACAAGCATGCAGACGTGCATACATTGTATCGTACAGGTGATGGAAGTCAGTTTGCCGAGTGGAGTTCTACGCCTATTGGACTCGGTCGATCACAACAAGGACGGTTAATGCTGGTTGCGGATTCCTCTGGAACTGTTGTACAATGGTGTGCCACACGTATTCGATTGGAGGCGGATGTGATGATAGAGCAGGCCAAGGCAACATATCCGCATTCTGTTTAGCCTGGTGGGCTACAACAGTGTGTGGTAGATTGTTATCCTGTTGGAAAACACCACCTGGTATACTACTCATGAATGGCAGCTCAGCTGGTCGAATCACCGAACTGACGTACTAATTTGCAGTCACGGTGCGTTGGGTAACCAAGAGAGTGCTCCTACTGTCATTCGATATCGCATCCCAGATCAAAACTCCATGTGCATTTCCAGAGTAGGCCAGAGAGAGGGTGATTGCAGGCTCTAAACTGACCTCCTCTTAACCAACACACGGCCATCATGGCACCGAGGCAGAACCAGCTTTCGTCAGAAAACACAACAGACCTTCACACTGCTCTCCAATAAGCTCTCGCTTGACACCAATGAAGTTGCAAATGGTGGTGGTTTGGTGTCAGTATCATATCCAAAAATTGTCTTTAAAAGTGAAAGTATGTAACCAAAATTGTTTTCTTTTTAATTAGTGAAAGGATCAAAGATGAAACTGTTCCAAAATAATCATTCAGAAACCCGCATCTGACTGCGCCTGCGAACTTGTTTCGTGCACGCCTCCATTTTGCATATATATATATATATATATATATATACACTCCTGGAAATTGAAATAAGAACACCGTGAATTCATTGTCCCAGGACGGAGAAACTTTATTGACACATTCCTGGGGTCAGATACATCACATGATCACACTGACAGAACCACAGGCACATAGACACAGGCAACAGAGCATGCACAATGTCGGCACTAGTACAGTGTATATCCACCTTTCGCAGCAATGCAGGCTGCTATTCTCCCATGGAGACGATCGTAGAGATGCTGGATGTAGTCCTGTGGAACGGCTTGCCGTGCCATTTCCACCTGGCGCCTCAGTTGGACCAGCGTTCGTGCTGGACGTGCAGACCGCGTGAGACGACGCTTCATCCAGTCCCAAACATGCTCAATGGGGGACAGATCCGGAGATCTTGCTGGCCAGGGTAGTTGACTTACACCTTCTAGAGCACGTTGGGTGGCACGGGATACATGCGGACGCGCACTGTCCTGTTGGAACAGCAAGTTCCCTTGCCGGTCTAGGAATGGTAGAACGATGGGTTCGATGACGGTTTGGATGTACTGTGCACTATTCAGTGTCCCCTCGACGATCACCAGTGGTGTACGGCCAGTGTAGGAGATCGCTCCCCACGCCATGATGCCGGGTGTTGGCTCTGTGTGCCTCGGTCGTATGCAGTCCTGATTGTGGCGCTCACCTGCACGGCGCCAAACACGCATACGACCATCATTGGCACCAAGGCAGAAGCGACTCTCATCGCTGAAGACGACACGTCTCCATTCGTCCCTCCATTAACGCCTGTCGCGACACCACTGGAGGCGGGCTGCACGATGTTGGGGCGTGAGCAGAAGACGGCCTAACGGTGTGCGGGACCGTAGCCCAGCTTCATGGAGACGATTGCGAATGGCCCTCGCCGATACCCCAGGAGCAACAGTGTCCCTAATTTGCTGGGAAGTGGCGGTGCGGTCCCCTACGGCACTGCGTAGGATCCTACGGTCTTGGCATGCATCCGTGCGTCGCTGCGGTCCGGTCCCAGGTCGACGGGCACGTGCACCTTCTGCCGACCACTGGCGACAACATCGATGTACTGAGGAGACCTCACGCCCCACGTGTTGAGCAATTCGGCGGTACGCCCACCCGGCCTCCCGCATGCCCACTATACGCCCTCGCTCAAAGTCCGTCAACTGCACATACGGTTCACGTCCACGCTGTTGCGGCATGCTACCAGTGTTAAAGACTGCGATGGAGCTCCGTATGCCACGGCAAACTGGCTGACACTGACGGTGGCGGTGCACAAATGCTGCGCAGCTAGCGCCATTCGACGGCCAACACCGCGGTTCCTGGTGTGTCCGCTGTGCCGTGCGTGTGATCATTGCTTGTACAGCCCTCTCGCAGTGTCCGGAGCAAGTATGGTGGGTCTGACACACCGGTGTCAATGTGTTCTTTTTTCCATTTCCAGGAGTGTATATATATATATATATATATATATATAAAATAATAATTTACATATGTATAAAAATTAATTTATATATATATATATATATATATATATATATATATATATATATATATGTCATATACAAAAACTACCATTTCCAACATTTTTCTAGCACGATTCACTCTTACAAAAAATTTTACAAAACGCTTACTGTATCAAAACTTGGACACACAAATCCAAACTCTGAACATTATCTAACAAAAACCATTCTGAAATCATTTTGTAGCTTCTCCCATTAACGTGCTAAAGTTTGCTCAGTGTACAACCTGAAAACTGCGCAGCGCGAATCCTATCTTAAAGCTGTCACCACATGTCTGCTTCCTCCGGGCACCTAGCTGCGACTCCCGAGTTTTTTTACTGCGCGCGCCCGGCTCTCTCAACCATCAAAGATCCTCCTGCTCAAAGATATTATAGTCATTCCACCTTGCGGTTGGCAAATGTCGACTTTATTTTCTGGATCTACCCTGATCAGACCTTAGCACATACCTTTCAACAGATCGTTGTGTCAGTGTGGCGTCAGCTGCTGCTCAGTTGCTGTTGCAGATGCACTACGATGCACCAGAGCCATAAGCCGAACACGATGCTCTCCCCTTTCGGCACTGCCACACAGCGGTACGGAGCCTCCTGACCCAGCTGCCAGCAGTCAAGCGCAGTGGCTGCATACTTACCAAGACTTTCTGCAGAACGAATATCCAGCTTCTTTTAGCGCTATTAAACGACCACGTTCAAACTCAGTGATGTGAGGCATTCTTGACAAAATCATCTCATCACGCCCAGTCTCAAAGGTAACTAAAGCTCACGACCGTTCCAGCGTGTATTTAAAGTAAATCTGATAAAAAAAAATCATCATAATGGTGCTACCAGCGCCACTCTTACGCGACTGGCACGGAGTTTGAATATACGCCATCTTTCAGATGTAGAAACACGAATATCAAGTTTCGTTTACGTCGCACAACTCCTTCTTAGTGTCGAGATTATTCTTTTTTTCAGTGTATGTAGATACACGGGCTCCACTCCAGGTAGCGGCGCGGAAGGAAGTGCTGCAGCCTAAGAGCATTAACGTAGCGATCGCGCCACCGCACCACCCACGCCAGATGGGCGCTAGAGGATTTGCAGCTGGGGGCCGCGGACCCGCACTTAATCTGGGCCGGGCGGCGCGCCACTCGAGCGAACAGGCGCTTACAGCGGGGGTATGCAGATGAGGACGCCGGCACCCACCTGCCGGGTGGGGAGCTGCACGAACGCCGGCGCGGCGTGGCGTTGCCTGGCACCCAGCGCAGCACAGTGCCGCGATTGAATCAGACGGCGCTTCTCGGCCATTATTGGGAGCGCCCTGCGGGTATCGAGGGGGAACCCCGCCGCTGTGTGCGGGTGCGGCGCGGGCTAATATTTAATCGCCGCGGACCGCGGGCTCTCGCCGCCCCGCGGGCATGCGTGCAGCTCGGCAGGGGGGGAGGGGGGGGGGGGGAGGGGGGAGGGGGGCGCTGACCCGCCGCTCCCCTCGCCGGCGCCGGCCCCTATAAATAGAGATCTCCGCGATGTTAATCTGCCGTGAAGCACTGGCAATTACTGTTCTACACGCAGCGAGAGAGGCGCGTCAGCACGCGAGACCCAGTCAGCTGCTGGCCGCGAGCGCGCTGGTCAGCGAGGGCGTCTCACTGTTGTTCCAAAACGCTCGTCGGCTGGGGTGCCGTTGTCACCTAGTACACATCTCTTTACACAATTTGAAAGCAGTGTATTTCATCGCCTTACATCATGTCCCATTTCCGACCGTTTAACGCAAACTGCTGCTATCCTATGGTGCAGCTCTCCACGCTAACAAACAGTAAACTGGCGGGGAAAAAATCGCAACACCAAGGAGTGGCAAGAGGTAAACCAAACTTGATAGACGTTTTTCTACATCTGAAAGATGATATCTGCCCGAATTTCGCGCCAGTCGCGTAAGAGAGGCGGTAGTATCGCCACTATGAGGACGCAATCAGGTTTGCTTTAAATACACACTGCAACGGCCGTGAATAGTTAACTTTGAGATTGGACATTGTACGTTGATGTTAGTCAATAATGCCTTTAAGGCGACAAACACGCCGTTACCAACACCTTAGTCAGTTTGAAAGAGGTCGTGTAGCAGGGCTACGAGAAGCTGGATGTTCCTTTCGCGATTTTGGGGTAACTCTCCCCATTCTAAAAGGATATTTTTGACTCAGAAACGGGCGGTTCAGGCCATAAGTGGTGTTAGTTCACGAACCTCTTGTCGACCTCTCTTCACAAGTCTGGGTATTTTGACATTGGCCTCTCAATACGCGTATTCCTTATTGTCGATTCTTGTTACCAATACTAGTTTATTCCCAAGAATAAGCAGCTTTCACTCGGTTAGTACTCGGCAGAAATCAAACCTGCATTTGGATTGGACTTCCTTAACTCTTGCGCAAAAAGGTGTGCAGTATACTGCTGCATCCATTTTCAGTAAGCTGCCACTCGAATTAAAAAATCTTAGCAGTAATCCACGCGCTTTCAAATCGAAATTGAAGAGTTTCCTCATGGGTCACTCCTTCTATTCTTTCGAGGAGTTCCTTGAAAAATTAAGCTTATTTTTATTGTATTGCTGATAGTGTTTATTTAAACTTATGGACTGACTTTTTTAAGTTTCATGAACATTTATTTTTAACTGTTATTACGTTTATGTTGTAATTTCATGTACTGACACGTTCCATGACCTTGGAGATTTGCTTCTCAATTTGGTCCTACGGAACTTGACGAGTAAATAAATAAAAATATTTCAGGAAGACTTGGCAGTAATGTAGACACTGTGGCCACTGTACACGATTGCTGGCAGCCAGACGCCCTGTAACGTGTATTTCACTGACCCCAGACCACCGCCATTTGCGACGTCAATGGTATCAAGCGAGAATTCATTTGTGGTTAGGGCGGAGGTCTGCTGTGTTTTCTGATGAAAGCTAGCTCTACCTCAGTGACAGTGATGGCCGTGTTTTGTTAGGAGGAGAACAGTTGAGGGCCGGCAACCAAGATGTCTGCATGCTAGACACACTGGACCAACATCTGGAGTTACGATCTGGGGTGCGATTTCGAATGGCAGCAGGAGGACTTTCGTCGTTATCCCGAACACCCCGAGTGCAAATTTCTACGTCAGTCTGGCGATTCGACGACCTGTTGTGCTGCCATTCACGAACAACATTGTAGAGGGTGTTTTCCAACAGGATAACGGTTGCCCACACACCGCTGTTGTAACCCAACATGCTCTATAGAGAGTAGACATGTTGCCTTTGTCTGCTGGATTATCAAATCTGCTTCCAATCGAGCACACTTGGGACATGTTATTACACTAGTAGATACTGAACATTCTTCCCCCACCAGGAACCGAATCGACTGTTTCCGAGAGTGTTAGCGGCCTCAGGTGATAGCGCCACGGGCGTGATGCCTGTTGGGCCGTATTATTTCATTAGACTACTGTTTGCTGTACATTTCTGGCTAAAAATATCCTAATCAGCACCTGGTAGAGATCTCCTGACGTACAGTCTTGCAATTGGCAACGCATCTGAAGCCAAGCGTTTCTATATTGAAATACTTCGTGACAGACATTCCAAAGGATACCTGAACTTCTTGTGGAGACAGGCTCTTTTGCGAAAAGGTTACTACAAAAGTTGACGGTGTTGAGACAGCAACCAGCCACAAATTTATTTTGAGTTTATTTATTGAAAAGGTACCGTTACCGGTTTCTAATCATTACAATTCATCGCCAGACGGCTTTCATGCTTTCATTCGAACATGTAGTGCATTTTTTACTGATTAGTTGTCCTAAAATATAATTAATACATAATTATAAGCACGTCACGCAGATGGTTACTTTTCAGGTTTTCATTGGGATGTGACTCACGTGAAATGCCTGTTTGCAGTACTTGTTTTCATAGTTTCCATCCAGCAGACGGCGTTCGTAGTTTTCGCCACATTCCCGTCATTGCACACATAAACTTGTATAATTGAGCGCTTCAGATTTGTCATTGAATTCATCTCCACCACATTCCTACCGTTGCATACGTAAATTTGTATCACTAAGCACTTCATATTAGTCACAGAACAGACTGCTAACATGCACTGCATGCTTTGATGGATACAAAGTGTTTACAAATATATAAGTGTCAAAGATATAGCGTAACATTATAAAGATGCTCGATGTTTGTAAAAAAATCATATATTCACTTATGTAACTGAAACGCCTTTTACACCAGTACAGAGAGACATTGATTTTGTGAATATCAGAACCAATACTGCTACACTAATCATAAAAATGTTCCCTATCAAAGTTTTTTATTTTTAATACATATTGGGTAAGACAGTACATTATTTATTTACATTTAGCATCATGAGAATTGTAGTAACATACAAATTTGCTACTTGATCTTCAGGTAGGTGTAGGAATACTATTTGTTTTGGAGGGTGGAAAATAATTTTTGGAAATTTTTCAGGAAAGGGGTGTTAGCCAACTCAGTTTGTTCATTAAGGATATAGTCTGGGGTGCTGCTATTGTGGGTGTGTACTTCTATTTCTTCCAATATATTCATAGTGGGTCCGTTTTCTGCTAGATGTAAAATTTTTAAGTTGTTCTCAGTGTTTCTCGCTGAATGCTTTTCTTCATCAATATGGGCTGCAAATGCAGATTTGTTCAAGTTGCCAAGCTTCAAAGCATCAATGTGTTCGGTAGATACAGTAGACACCTAGAATATGGGAGCGAGGGTAGATACAGTAGACACCTAGAATATGGGAGCGAGTTAGGTAATTCATAATGTGCCGTTCAACAATTTGTGTTGCAGCTAATTTCAGAGGTATAGAACATTTCATTTAGCCCTCAGAAGACGACATTTGAGAAGAAAAAATACGTGTAGAGCAAAGCTGGAAATTTCAAAATAAAGAGGCAGAAACGAAGCAAACATGTAACAACAAAAAAGAAACTGAACCTATGTATATGTGAACCTTTTTGCTTCTTTCTAAGTATTCTATCGACAATTAATACCCTGGTGACTTTAAAGTCTTTCCCTGATGAAAAAATTATTTCTAAGGAACTATTCTAGAGATAGCTGCACTGCTTATTGCAATTGGCAGCTTATCTCAAAGTTTTTTTTATGGATACGCTTCCACTTGTACTCTGTTTGTTACCCATAGAAGGTATACGCAATAATTTCTTTCCATGCGTTTGCCAACATTTTTCCGTCACTGCCTCTACTGCATCTCGTATTTGTATCGCGAGAGTTTGCATGTCAGGAAGTAGCGAAGTGAACACCTTGTACTTAGCGTAGCCCATAAAGAAGGTCAAGAGGGGGTATGTCTTGTGAACATGACGGCCTTTATATTGGACTGTCTCTACCGTTCCATCCATGCAGGTGGCCATTACATTGGACCGCCTCTACAGTTCCATCTGTCCAGATACGTTTCATCCAAGAATTGGCGAACAAACAAACCCCAGTGTGGCGATGCATCATCTTGTTGAAACACTATCCATAATAGAAATTCCTGTAGTTAAGTTGCAATGTAATGTTCCAACATGTGCAGATGAACTGCTGCCGTAATGCTAGCCTCAGTGAAAAAGAACGGTTCAGTATTTGTGTTGTGCGATAAGCCACACCGCAAGTGCATTGTCAGGCTGCAGCTTATCTGCTGTACCTGATATGTGGCTTCTTCGACCCCGCACATCCGGACATTATGCCTGTTTACTTTCCCGGAGATCTGAATAGCCTTTTCATCACCCGCGGCGGGCAGCCGTGCGGTCTGGGACGCCTTGTCACGGTTGGAGGTTCGAGTCCTCCCTCGGGCATAGGTGTGTGTGTGTGTGTGTGTGTGTGTGTGTAAGCCTAGGGACCGAAGACCACAACAGTTTGGTCCCACAGAACCTTACCACAAGTTTTCAAAAAAAGATTTCCTATTCATCAGGAAAAAACTTTATTAAGGTAGTCATTGTCTGTATCGACTCGTTCCAGCATATCCCTAGTAAATTTGACACATTTAGACCTATCAGTTAACTGAAAAGGTTGCAGGAGGTGCACTTTGTACGCACAGAGATGCAGTAGTTTGTACAAAATCTTCACCACAGCGCACTGGGGTATGCCTGTTCTCTTGGAAACACGATGTCGACTCATCCCCGGCAGCCAGTCTCTTTAAACCATTCATACCCTGTTTTGATGCTCTTCACATCTGGCAGATCTCGACCATATGCACTCTGGAACTGTCGCTGAACTGCAGTAGGCGACAGTGTTTCATGAGACCACAAAAGATATTAAGCTTTCTCCAGCAAAGACGCCATTGTGACACCAGCACTCCTAAACTACGCTATCCGTAACGAGATAGAGAGAGAACAAATCGCATGCTGTTAGAGAATGTGTAGAAGTGTCGAAATAAAAACTTCAGAGGCTATGCCAGCATTTGCAAAAAAAATGATAAACATATAGAAGTGCACCCACAAGAAACTTCATGAGTTAAGCTTTGTCTTTTTTTAAGTATCACCGTACATTTTTGTTTCTGTAATCCAAATCTCCTCAAGATCTGTTCGGAAACGTATTACAGTCTGACATTCACGTAAAGATGACGTCATTAAAAACGTAACACAAAACTAATTTACTCTATCGTGTACCAACACGTAGTGTAGTCTCCAAGGTTATCGTATTTGTCTCACTTGCAGGAGTTGCAGTAAACAAACGGAGACGCAAGGAAAACGCGTTTTGGTCTTTGAGCTGACTGTCTTCAGCTGCAGGTTTGAGTGGATACACTGTACACCAACGATAACAAGGTAGATGTTCCACTCGTCTAAGGAGAAAGGAAGTTAGCGGAACAGTAATTTCAGTAAGTTGCCTTGTGTTTCAGTCGTTTACTGTCAGTTCCAGGAAGCGGACAGATATGATACTTCGGGTACATGCACTGCCTGTTACTAGAGGAGAGTCAAAATCTGTTTGTGCTATATTTTTAATAACGTCATATTTACCTGAATGGTGTACAGTGATAAGTTTTTGAACAGGCCTTGAGCAGATGAAGTGGATTGCCGTAAATATATAAGGCGCAATAATAATAACTTACAATTGTTCATACCTTCATAACGAACAACGTTACAAGAAAGATAATCAAGCTGGTTAATGTTCCTCTAAAAGTTAAGCAACATTCTATGTAAACTGAAGGTAGAGAAGGGAAGAAAGGAATCCCTGCTGTCAGTTGCATCGGGACATTACGAGGAATCAGTGACGACGAATGAAAATGTGTACTGTACGGGGGTTCGAATCCGGGATCTTCTGCTTATGAGGCAGATGCGTTACCCATTGCACCATCCTGGGCACAGCACTGTCGTTACTGCGCGGACTATCTCGGCACGCCCCACAGCCGACCCACATTCCTATGGAGCGCCCGTCACCTATCCGCTGTCCCTCTCCATTTCCTCCATGTTTGCTCTCTGAAATTCCCACAGGAGGTCGGACGTAGTTTTACATCCGCACTGAAGAAGTGGATCCATTGCCAAGCTAGGCCAATGAAGTTATATGAAGGCGTGGTGTCTGTTTTTTCGGACATGTCGGAAAGAAAAAATGGCTCTGAGCACTATGGGACTCAACTGCTGTGGTCATCAGTCCCCTAGAACTTAGAACTGCTTAAACCTAACTAACCTAAGGACAGCACACACATCCATGCCCGAGGCAGCATTCGAACCTGCGACCGTGTCCGAAAGAAAAGGCACCACCCTTACGTATATATACTCATACAAGCAACATTTGTTTGACGCTTGATACGTTTTTCATTTTCCTTCCCAACTAAAACTTCAAGATAAATAGGACATTCACAAGACACGATTGACGTAGGAAGTTGCATTATGAATGGAACATTTTTAGAGTTTCATTGGGCATTGCAATTACAGAACTCTGAAGGGTTCCAAGTCGAAGGGAATAACTTGGCATATGCATGCTATGCAGATGACGTCTACTTAACCAGCAGCTCTGAAGTGGAATTGAAAAAAAGGGCCAGGGCTGCCATCAAATATGGCCTTCTCACAAACAAAGCGAAGACAGATTGCCTCGTTACGAATTGTCGACACGATCAGAATACTGAACAGTACATGACTGCGGATGTGAGACCGGTGCTACAAGAGAGTCAGCGATGCTGGGAGCACTTTTCGTAGAGAACTCGTCATACGAAGTACAGTTTAACGCCAGGATACAGGCAGGAAACCGATCTTTCTACAGCTTAACACAACTGCTTCGGTCAAGGCGTCTTCGAGACAGTTAAAAGATTCGGTTACATGACACCCTGGGTCAATCCGCGGCACTGTATGGCTGTGAGACGTTGAGTATCTGAAAGCAGGACTCTCATAAACTTCTTGTATTTGAGACAGAAGCGCTGCGAAAGATCTTTGGTCCGGTTTTGAACGCAAACACTGGTGAACAGAGCATCAATCACAACCATGTGACGGACGAACTGTACCGAGATACTAATATAGCAGAAATCATAAGATGCAAGTAGCTGCAGTAAGCTGGCATGTGACTCGGGTGGCAGAAGACAGGTGGCCACAGAGGCTCCTGGATTTCATCCAGACAGGTAACAGATCCCAGGGAAGACGAAGGAAGAGTGGAGGTATGGAAATCATGAAGACCTGCAACAGTCAACGACAGTTGTGGACGGATGGCGGATGGCAGCGACGGATAGAAAACGATGTAGAAGGATACTTTCAGCAGCGCGCGGTCCGTTGGGCCTGGTAGCGTAAAAGTAAATGCAAGTACAATGTAATTGCACAATGAATAGCTGAATATCTATCTAGTACCTGAAGATGGTCTAATTCGAGAATATACCCACCGTCTTTAACAAGAACAATGTAGTGCAGCCGTATATTACACGATGTAGTTTTTAACCTTTATCAGAGATGCCAAGAACCGCCTACACAGAATGTGCATGTTGATATTGGGCAGACTAGGTACTGGCCTACTAAGTTCTCTGACGCGACAAGCACACACTGCGGCGAGCTTACCTCTGGCGGACATTTCCAACGCAGTCTCTAAGGGAACACGCGTCTGTTAGGACATTTCTGTTACAGTGTGTTTTGGCGTCAAGGCCCTCTAGCGTGCAGTGCTGCATGGTTCACTGGTTTGAAAAATAGCACGCAGAAAACCAATCTGCCCTGCTCCGTCTTTTGTTTTGTTTTTGAATTAAAGTATAATTTCTGTTCGTCCCGTTGCCTGTTTCTTTCAGTTACCTTCTGTACTATACTGTAGTATTTCTTTCTATGATTCGTCTAAGTTTCATAGAGCTGTGGTACTTGGCAGTGACAGCTCGTGAAAAAGTTGCTTTCGTCCTTACGTTTTGCACATCAGTATATTATAAATAACAGCCCCAACACAACAAACTCATTTAATAAGTCAGCTGTGCGCTAAGAAGAGGAAGACAACCAGGTACACTCTCCTTATGAACAAATAGACCTGCAGAACAGAAAGTTTTTCGATAACCTCAGTCGCATCGTACTAATGACCAATAAAAAATCGTCCATAAAATAAACAAATTTTATAATTTACTTTTACCTCACCACAATTTTTTTATTTATTTTGCATATAACTTTTATTTCTTACTACTTTCAATCCTCCTCAAACACATACATACATATACAGTCACAGTATTGTCCCATGTTAGATTTATTCTTTGGTCGATGGAGCACCTTTGTAAATTTAGCGCTCTATTAAAATGTCAAGCTGTCAAACCAAGAAGACAGGATGTAAGTGGACCAAAACGAATAGAAAATGCCCAAGATGCTGCCATTTCAATACATATGTCACATTTTGCTACTGCAGGTGAATATTCTTCTAATAAGTTTCATTCATATTATTGCGTTTCTCTCTTGTGAAAATAGTGCTGTGTGCTCTAGGCGTGAATAAAAAAAACGAAGGGGGCGGGGGGACGGGGGGGGGCGCAGTGGCTAGCGCACTGGACTCGCATTCGGGGGGACGACGGTTCAATCCCGCGTCCGGCCATCCTGATTTACGTTTTCCTGATTTCCCTAAATCGCTCCAGGCAAATGCCGGGTTGGTTTCTTTGAAAGGGCGTGGCCGACTTCCTTCCCCGTCCTTCCCTTATCTGATGAGATAGATGACTTTGCTATTCGGTGTCTTCCCCCAGGCAACCCAACCCAAATCCAATAAATACTGCGTATGTGTAAAAATACCATCTTCTTTTAACAAATTTCGTGGTGTGGTGCCCACTAGGGAGAAAATTTAGAGTCACCCGTGTGTTAGTAGTATTCCACTGGTGATGTTCTTGCAGGGTTTGCTGCCTGGCGTTGCGTGTTGCACACCCGTTAGGCACGCGCGCGAAATTACTGCCAACTCCCTATCGGACGCGGGTAGCCTACTGCGCGTACGGGTGTGCGTATCCTATTATTGCGCAGAGGTCCATCAATATGCATCTCGAAAGATCGTGTGTATGTGTGTCCTGACTCACCGACTGAGTCATTTCGCCGTGGATGGAAATTGCTGCTGCGGGGGTGCACGAACACCAGCTGTGGTGCCCCCGTGAATGCCGTGGCTTAAGAGGAAAAAAGGGCAGGCCTAAAGACTTCCTGCAATCTCCTCGGCCCTAGACGCTGATTAGGAGGGATTATACGCAGCACGCAGGAACTGCGCAACTCTCTGCAATTATTTGAGATGAGGAAGCGCCGGGAAACTCCCTTGAGGCGAATTTCTAATTTCAGTTTAGTCATCTATGTATCAACGTATAGAAAACTCAAAAGCACTATGCTCGCCCGTTTAATCTATAGCACTATATAAAGACAAGTCGTAGTTTAACGTTGTCACGAAAAATTTCAAAAGGTTTTTTGCCGGTTTACTTCGGATTTTTACTCCATACTCTAGTAAACGTTTGGTGAGGCATAGGCTACACATTTTCGCCAATGTACTTAATTTTGACACGATACTTTAATAAACATTCAAACGAATGTGTGCTACGAACTTTTTGAAGATATATGGCATGTAAGTATATATTTTACACTATATAAAGGAGAAACGTTTTCAGCTTAAATCTCGAAGTTTCTTGCCGATTTACTTCAAACTGTTACCAGATACTGTAACGACATTCAGACTGCCACTGGCTGTTTATTTTTTTAAAATATATAACAATATATCTAATACAAAAGGGGACAGACTATAAATTTTTAAATATATGAATATTTATATAATACATAAAGGAAAGATGTTGTTCTCAAAATTCTCTAAAAGTTATTGACCAATTTAATTTGCAACTCTTATACAATACACAATACAATAGACATTCGGACAGACATGGTTTACATATTTTACAAACAATGATGTACAGGTTTTCTCTTATAACCGTCTTCGAGAAAGAAAATTCTGTGCTCTGAAAACGTGCGGTTTTGTTTTCTTTCTCACAGTCAGACAATCTGTTCCGTCCATATATTTTCTCTCTCATTAGGTATATTTTTAAAAAATTGTATACGCACAAATCTGTAATTTTATTTAATTTTACAGAAAAAAGAAAATTTGTGTTAGTGGCTTATCGGCTTATGATTAGAACATTGCTACGAAATACGAATTTGGAATAAGAATAAACGAGGCTCAAGATGAGAAAGAGGAAGGGAGAGCAGATGGGCAGGAAATGAATACAGAGTTTGGGAAGAAGGAGATGGACAAATGGAGGTGGGGAGGAATAGAGAGAGGGGCAGGATGAAATAGAATGACGGCAGTGGATGTGATGAACAGACAGAGGGGGAGGAGGAGGTGGAACAAGAGATAGGAAGGAGATGGACATGGAGAGGGGCCGAAAGAGATTAGCATGTACACGCATCTAAAAATGTTTTGCATCACCCCGGTTCCCAGAACTACTGAAGACTGACGTTGACTGTGGATGTGTCCCTTTGACTGTTCAGGGATGTCACTAAACTCGCCCAAAGATGTAAGCAACCAAGCATGAGCAGTGCCTATTGCACGGAGGGGCGTCCGACAGCCGATCAGTTCCAGTCATTCCACCAGGAAGGAGGTATACGGCTCGTATTGTCCGTTGTTCAACCATGCCTAGACGGTCAGTACCGTGGTTCGATCGCGTCCGTATTGTTACTTTGGGCCAGGAAGGGCTCTCAACAAGGGAAGTGTCCAGGCGTCTCGCAGTGAACCAAAGCACTGTTTTTCTGTATCTCCTCGATGTCAGAACGACAGGAACTGTCGATGACATGCCTCGCTCAGGTCACCCAAGGGCTACTGCTGCAGTGGATGACCGCTACCTACAGATCATGGTTCGGAGTAACCCTGAGAGCAACACCACCATGATGAATAATGCTTTTCGTGCAGCCACAGGACGTCTTGTTACGTCTCAAACTGTGAGCAATTGGCTGCATGATGCGCAATTTCGCTCCCGACGTCCATGACGAGGTCCCTCTTTACAACCACAGCACCTGCTGTTTTGGGATGGCATTGCGTGGGACCGACGTACTCCGCTGGTGGTCATGGAAGGCACCGTAATGGCTGTACGGTACGTGAATGCTATCCTCCGACCGATAGAGCAACCGTATTGGCAGCTTATTGGCGACGCATTCGTCTTCATAGGCTTCAATTCGCGCCTCCATCGTGCACATCTTGTGAATGACTTCCTTCAGGATAACGACATCGCTCGACCAGAGTGGCCAGCACGTTCTCCAGACATGAACCCTATCGAACATACCTAGGATAGATTCAAAAGTGCTGTTTATGGACGACGTGACTCACCAACCGCTCTGAGGGATCTACGCCGATTCGCCGTTGATGAGAGGGACAATCTGGACCAACAGTGCCTTGAACTTCTGGATAGTATGCCACGAAGAATACAGGCATGCATCAGTGCAAGAGGACGTGCTACAGGGTATTAAGAGGTACCGGTGTGTACAGCAGTCTGGACCGCCACCTCTGAACGTCTCGCTGTATGTTGGTACAACGTGCAATGTGTGATATTCTTGAGCAATAAGAAGGGCGAAAATGATGTTTATGTTGATCTCTATTCCAATTTTCTGTACATGTTTCGTACAGGTGTGATGCAAAACTTTTTTTGATGTGTATATATCCAATTTCGATAGATATTTAGCAACCGGGAAGCATTCCGGGGTTGGCTAGTGACCGATAAAGCTTAGTGAAGGTGAGAAAGACGGACCATAAGGAAATTCGTCTTTAAACTGCAGGTAAGTTTCTGTTTTTATGTCAAGGACGAGCGAATATTTTTTATATCAGAGCCTATTAAATTGCAATGACATTCAAACAAACCGTCATGTTGATCGAAAGCGTTGGCAATTTCCGTCTTCGTAAGGTACCTCGGGATATCCCTCTGTTCATCGGAGGTTTACATACGTGTGATATCGTCGGTAAGATAATGAATTCAGTGTGTTCGAACATTATGAATTACCTAGAACAAAACTATCTACTGACACATAGCCAGACGGATTCAGAAAATATCGTTCTTGTGCACCATGACTACCTCTTCCTTCTCAAGAAGTAATGAGTGCTGTTGACATAGGATCAAAGATTCATTCCACGGAATTACAACCCGCATCGGAATCCTTGAGCAGCTGCTCTTCAGTGGTAATCACCCGGTATTTTTACTGTGGTCAACGGTTGTGCCCACGTACCGATTCCTGCAATGAATCGACAGGAACTTGTCATCTCGGATTCAGTCCTCGACCTGTGTCAGCAGACAGAGTGAGGAGCGGTGCCGGAAGCGATCGTGCAGTCAGATGAGCGCACCTCCTCCTCCCTCGCCGGCTTCCTCCGCCTCTCCGGTTGGCGACTGCAGCCTCGGGATCCGGCGGAACCAATTAGCGTGCAGCTGCCGCCTCTCTCGCTCGTTACGCGCCTCGCATCAGCGGACACCGGTGGGACAGCCTGCCGGCACCCCAGCCTCCCAGTCGCCTCCCTACTTATCAGTTACACTGCTGGCAGCTCGGCCGTAACGACGGCGCGCTTTTTCCGCTGATATCAGCGAGCCGTCCCACTCCGTAATGAGTATTACCAGCCCTCTCAGATTTCTTCTGCAAATATCCGCACCTGTAGCATGCCGATGAAAGATAGCGTTTGCATCATCATTTTTGTCATCTCTTTATAGCACCAATGCATTTCGGGACTGCTCACATCCATTCAAAAACACTACTGAATCGCAGCTACGTTAGGCCAATCCATGTGTCTTCTTTAGTTGCCTAATCACCAAAGACGATTGCTGGGTGTATCACTTTGACTCTTCCAACGCGAGACAAAGGATCTAGCTATCTACTGCAAATACGCTCTGAGGTGTCAGGTCAGAGGGGTGTTCTATACACAATTACTACACAAAGCAGCTCTATAGGCTGTGGAGTGGAAGGGGTAGGCTAGCAAAAGAAAAGTGCATCACCATTGACTAGACACTCATTTATTGAACACACAAGTCAGGTATTACCCAAAAGGAACAATCAGTACAAATTACAAAATAATATTCTTTTCCTTTAAGTCACTCAAACATTTAAACAGGCAAATAGCAATTATTTAACTGAAAGCCTTTTAAGAAAGCAAGACTAGAAAATTTGAATGATGAGTTAAAATCATATTTAAATAGGCTCTGACCGAGCACATATTTTAAAACTAAATACTTCCTTTAAGGAACCAGCGATCAAAATTAATTACATAATCCTCAACAACCATATTACATCCAAGACATTTAAGATTAAACAGTAATACATAACATCAGAGAGCTGCAGTCCCAAGTTTTAAGGAGCACGTTTCAGATGGACTGCACTGCAACAGTACAGTACAAGTCCCTCAGAGGATCTCCCCACACAGGAAGTTATTTGCCGCAATCGACAAAATATCATCATCATTCCATGTACAGACCTAAAACAAACTAAAAGCTCCCTTAAGTTTGGTGCAGTTAATTCCCTTTCAACACAACATACATCACAAGTCTAGCCCTAGGACAGCACCGACACCTCGCAATTTAGCACGCGAAAAACTACAGCGATGCACTCATCACGTATCCTTGCAAAATCTAAGAACAGAGAGCCGGCTCCCCAATAGCGGAACACTTCACCACGCGCAACGTGCGGGTTTTAAGGGATGCTGATCTCGCCCTTAGCCTCAACACCAGTTCAAATACTAGTCAGCCTACAATCTTCAACCACCATACACATTCCTTCAGTTACTGCATAGAAAGCCAATGTGATAGGCCAACAGACCAGCATATGATAAAAGCTTAAGCAATTTCCTTACTAGAGAACCCTTATGAATAGTAACCGTAATTTCTTTTTTTTTTTTTTTTTAACGTGAGCACACCCACAATCAAAAGACAAACAACACCAATCATAAGGACAGTAGCAGATAAGCAAGTAGCAATGGTAACTTCTGCTTAGATTGGCTACATATCAGCGCGTGATTTAACACACCAGAGTACAGTCTTTACAACATAACCATCAATACAATAGCAAGTTACTCACACGTGTACTCCTCCACGATTTCGATTTGCAAAGCTATAGACAAAACGTGGAGAACGTATCACTTAGACCAACATAATGGTGCTCCCTCAGTTACCCTAAATAACTGGCTCCCTTGGTTGCACAGCAAAGAACCAGACCTAATGAAACCACCACAGTTTTCGAAAAATGGCTCTGAGCACTATGCGACTTAACTTCTGAGGTCATCAGTCGCCTAGAACTTAGAACTAATTAAACCTAACTAACCTAAGGACATCACACACATCCATGCCCGAGGCAGGATTCGAACCTGCGACCGTAGCGGTCACGCGGTTCCAGACTGAAGCGCCTTTAACCGCACGGCCACACCGGTCGGCACCACAGTTTTCGCCTCTAAATTGTCACAGTACAAGTGAGACTCAATCACAAATGTAATTTTACGTCACCAGTTCCCGTAAAGTCAATACAAGCGCCTGATTTTCACCCGTTTATAACGGCAGGCAGCAACATCGTACGGAAGAGAGTGTAGACACAAGCTCTTACCAATTCTCTTCTCCGAAAGCAGCCACCGCAACTCTCGGGAACCACTGGGACATCCAATGCAAAAATCGTAACTCCTTCACACAAATTACAGGACGCCCGCTTCCCGCTGCTTGCTACGGCGCCTTCCGTTCGGAGCCAACTTGTATATCTCCATGCTATAGGTCCGGTCCCACACTCGCTGCGTCAACCCGACAACCGTCTTCCACCACGTCCCGGAGTACACCCACCCCAGGACCTCGCCTCGTTACTCCTAGCGTAGGCCCCAGAGGGCGCTGCTTACCGACCTGACCGTGGCAGGAAAGATAAACCACCAGAGTGGCATTATCGATATGAGCCGCCACGGCTCACGCTCTAAGAAAGAAAGAAGAATATAAAAAAAGAACGACGCACTACGAAGGAATTATCCGAATGGGACGGAAATCGGAAGACGTGATGTACATGTACAGACAAACAAGCGATTACAGTTTCGGAAAATACGATTTACTCAAGAGAAAGAGCTTCACAAATTGAGCAGTCAGTAACATGGTGGTCCACCTCTGGCCCGAATGCAAGCCGTTATTTTGCTTGGCATTGATTGATAGATGCATTCGGTGTTCTCTGGACGGATATCTACATCTACATCTACATGGATACTCGGCAAATCACATTTAAGTGCTTGGCAGAAGTTTCATCGAACCACCTTCACAATTCTCTATTATTCCAATCTCGTATAGCGCGCGGAAAGAACGAATACCTATATCTTTACGTACGAGCTCTGATTTCCCTTATTTTATCGTGGTGATCGTTTCTCCCCATGTAGGTCGGTGTCAACAAAATATTTTCGCATTCGGAGGAGAAAGTTGGTGATTGAAACTTTTTGAGAAGATTCCGTCGCAACGAAAAGCGCCTTTCTTCTAATGATTTCCAACCCAAATCCCGTATCATTTCTGTGACACTCTCTCCCATATTTTGCGATAATACAAAACGTGCTGCCGTTCTTCAACTTTTACGATGTATTCCGTCAGTCCTATCTGGTAAGGATCCCACACCGCGCAGCAGTATTCTAAAAGAGGACGGACAAGCGTAGTGTAGGCAGTCTCCTTAGTAGGTCCGCTACATTTTCTAAGTGTCCTGCCAATGAAACGCAGTCTTTGGTTAGCCTTCCCCACGACATTTTCTGTGTGTTCGTTCCAATTTAAATTGTTCGTAATTGTAATACCTAGGTATTTAGTTGAATTCCTTTCACCACTCATGTGGATGACCTCACACTTTTCGTTATTTAGGGTCAACTACCAATTTTCGCACCATACATACATCTTTTCTAAATCGTTTTGCAATTTGTTTTATATTCTGATGACTTTATTAGTCGATAAACGACAGCGTCATCTGCAAACAACCGAAGACGGCTGCTCAGATTGTCTCTCAAATCGTTTATGTAGATAAGGAGCAGCAAAGGCCCTAAAACACTACCTTAGGGAACGCCAGAAATCACTTTTACTCGATGACTTTCCGTCAGTTACTACGAATTGTGACCTCTCTGACAGGAAATCACTATATTCCACAAGCACGCAATTTCACTACGAGCCGCTTGTGTGGTACAGTGTCAAAATCCTTACGGATATCCAGAAATACGGAATGGATTTGAAATCCTTTGTCAATAGCACTCAATACTTCATGTGAATAAAAGGCTAGTTGTGTTTCACAGGAACGATGTTTTCTAAACCCTTGTTGACTGTGTGTCAATAGACAGTTTTCTTCGAGCTAATTCATAATGTTTGAACACAATATATGTTCCAAAATCTTGCTGCATATCGACATTAGCGATATGGTCCTGGAATTTAGTAGATTACTCCTACTACCTTTCTTGAATATTGGTGCGACCTGTGCAACTTTCCAGCCTTTGGGTACGGATCTTTCGTCGGGTGAACGGTTGTATATTATTGTTGAGTATGGAAGTAATGCATCAGCATACTCCGAAAGGAACGTAATTGGTATACAGTCAGGACCAGAAGCCTTGCATTTATTAAGCGATTTAAGTTGCTTCACTACTCCGAGGATATTTACTTGTACGTTACTCATGTTGGCAGCTGTTCACGACTCGAATTCTGGAATATTTACTTCGTCTCCTTTTGTAAAGACGCCATTCTGCCCAATTGGCGCGTTAGATCGTCAAAATCCCGAACTGGTTGGAGGGTCCTGCCCAAAATGCTCCAAACGTTCTCAATTGTGGATAGATCAGGAGAAGCTAAACTCATCAAAAATGTTCAAATGTTCAAATGTGTGTGAAATCTTATGGGACTTAACTGCTAAGGTCGCCAGTCCCTAACCTTACACACTACTTAATCTAAATTATCGTAAGGACAAACACACCCACCCACACCCATGCCCGAGGGAGGACTGGAACCTCCGCCGGGACCAGCCACACAGTCCATGACTGAAGCGCCTTAGATCGAAACTCATCACTGAAGACAATTCTACCCCACCGAAGGATATTCCAGGCCTAAGAAGAAACTGTAGACGCCCCGGATAGCGGTGGTACACTAACCTGACTGCCGCCCGCCATTCGCAGTGGCGTAGTGAACATAACTGGCGCCTGGGGCACGACACTTACTGGCCCCACTGCCCTGCCGCCCCCCCCCCCCCCCCCCCCACCGAAACACCGGTCGGAGGCCTCGGCACTGTACTTAATTAGCACCCTTCCCTTCACCGCCCACCCCTCGGCGCCCTGGGTATGACATTATACTTTATTGGTATCCCTTCCCCATCCTCTATAAACAAGTGTAGTAATATAATACACAGAATTTACTCTAATAATAACACATTTTCCGGAAAATCTTGTTCGTCTCGGAGACTATTTGGAACATGATACACCGCCTCGCCGTCACCACACCCTCGCTGCGCCACTGGCCATACTGTCCAACAACCAGGAGTGATGGTCTGGGGTGCCGTTTCTTTTCATAGCAGGACCCGTTTGGTTGTCATCCGCAGCATCCTTACATCACGGTGGTTCTTCGGCGATATTCTACGCCCCATTTTATTGCCCTTCATGGCAAGCCATCCTGGGCCTTATGGGCAGGGCCCTCCTACCGGCTCGGGATTTTGACGATCTAACGCGCGCCAGTCTACATCTACATCTACATACATATTCCGCAATCCACCGTACGATGCGTGGCGGGGGGTATCTCGTACCACAACTAGCATCTTCTCTCCCTGTTCCACTCCCAAACGGAATGAGGGAAAAATGACTGCCTATATGCCTCTGTACGAGCCCTGATCTCTCATATCTTATCTTTGTGGTCTTTCCGCGAAATATAATTTGGCGGCACTAAAATTGTACTGGACTCAGCCTCAAATGCTGGTTCTCTAAATTTCCTCAGTAGCGATTCACGAAAAGAACGCCTCCTTTCCTCCAGAGACTCCCACCCGTGTTCCTGAAGCATTTCCGTAACACTCGCGTGATGATCAAACGTACCAGTAACAAATCTAGCAGCCCGCCTCTGAATTGCTTCTATGTCCTCCCTCAATCCGACCTGATACCGATCCCAAACGCTCGAGCAGTATCAAGAATAGGTCGTATTAGTGTTTTATAAGTGGTCTCCTTTACAGATGAACCACATCTTCCCAAAATTCTACCAATGAACCGAAGACGACTATCCGCTTTCCCCACAACTGCCATTACATGCTTGCCCCACTTCATATCGCTCTGCAATGTTACGCCCAAATATTTAATCGACGTGACTGTGTCAAGCGCTACACTACTAATGGAGTATTCAAACATTACGGGATTCTTTTTCCTATTCATTTGCATTAATTTACATTTATCTCTATTTAGAGTTAGCTGCCATTCTTTACACCAATCACAAATCCTGTCCAAGTTATCTTGTATCCTCCTACAGTCACTCAACGACGACACCTTCCCGTACACCACAGCATCATCAGCAGGCAGCCACACATTGCTTTCCACCCTATCCAAAAGATAGAAAACAACAACGGACCTACCACACTTCCCTGGGGCACTCCAGATGATACCCTCACCTCCGATGAACACTCACCATCGAGGACAACGTTCTGGGTTCTATTACTTAAGAAGCCTTCGAGTCACTCACATATTTGGGAACCAATCCCATATGCTCGTACCTTAGTTAGGAGTCTGCGGTGGGGCACCGAGTCAAACGCTTTCCGAAGTCAAGGAATGTGGCATCCGTCTGATACCCTTCATCCATGCTTCGCAAGATATCATGTGAAAAGAGGGCGAGCTGCGTTTCGCAGGAGCGATGCTTTCTAAAGCCGTGCTGATGCATGGACAGCAACTTCGCTGTCTCAATGAAATTCATTATATTCGAACTGAGAATATGTTCGAGAATCCTGCAAAAAACCGATGTTAAGGATATTGGTCCGTAATTTTGACGATCCATCCTTCTACCCTTCTTATATACAGGCGTCACCTGCGCTTTTTTCCAGTCGCTCGGGACTTTACATTGTCCAAGAGATTCGCGATAAATGCAAGCTAAGTAAGGAGCCAATGCAGTGGAGTACTCTCTGTAAAACCGAATTGGAATCCCATCAGGTCCTGGCGATTTATTTATTTTCAACCCATTCTGCTGCTTCACAACCCCTGGGATGTCTATTACTATGTCCTCCAATATGTATATGCGTGGCAGGAAGTTGGAAATGGGGACGATTGGGGAGGCAGCGGGTTTATGAAGTTCGAGATGGCGGGGTGTTGAATAAGTCATGTTGCGTACGTAAATTGCCCAACTGATTGTCCTTTTTTCTAGCGTAGAATCTAGCCTAATGTGGACCTCACCAACTAATATTCCAGAAATATTCTTCTTCCTTTCTCCCCAGTTGGTTTTTAGTTTCTCCCTCTGCTGTTGTGTTTGTTCCCGAGTGGCGATTATTCCACGTTTCCTCTCTTTTCTTGAAAACTGAGGTAGAGCTGCTGCATCTCTACATATTACACAGCGGTATCCGGGTAGCTTTGATATAGAGCGGCATATTTTCAGTAGGTACAACTTGCAAAGCACCACATCGACGAGGCATCCTCCTACGGTATGTGTACGATTTGCGAAACCATTTGAGGAACTGGGAGAGGGTGGCCGAATTTTGTCAGCTGGCTGAGCGTGCTTCTAGGCGCTGTAAGAGAGATGCTGAAGACGAGGTGGAATACACGTCGTTGTAGGGCTCGTGAGAAGTGGGAACATTCTGGGAGTGTAGAGATATTAGCTACGTTGCCGAAGGTGATGAAGGGTCCAATAAGGTTTTTGCAAGTGTCGAGGATGATGCAGTGATGTAATCTCTACGTACGACCTGTTAGTAGTTTTGTTTTAGTCATTTTATAGTTTCTTGTTGGACGGTCAAATGATTCAAATGGCTCTAAGCACTATGGGACTTAACATCGGAGGTCATCAGTTCCCTAGACTTAGAACTACTTAATCCTAGCTAACCTAAGGACATCACACACATCCATGCCCGAGGCGGGATTCGAACCTGCGACCGTAGCAACAGCGCGGTTCCGGACTGAAGCGCCTAGAACCGCTAGGCCACAGCGGCCGACTTGGACGGTCAGCGAACGAGAGAAAACCACCTTACTTTTCGATCGAAGGTTTGCCAAAGATATTTTAATGTATTAATAAGATGAATCAAACGCTTGTTGCTGGTGAAGTAGACATTACGTAGACGCAAAGAACAAGTTATTTTTTTATATTATTGATACATTTAACCTGGCAAGATTAGAGCCATCATACCCTCTCTTACACCTAACTAGGCGTTTTGCATATTTTATATCGTATATATTACAGTAAGAAAGGTAAAGCTTACAATAGCGCATATAAGAAAAACATACATATAGTTTGTATTCGTGCATGGCAAATACAACAATAATTAGATATCACAATAACAACCGTTTTTGATTATGAGTGCTACTGAGTGCTGTCAGCGATTGTCATGGAGAAAAGATGAATGTGGCAACACGCACTTTAGGAATGTAAGCGAGGAGAAAATCGCGTGACTCGTAGGGAAAGGATAAGAGAAAGAAGCGTAACTGGAAGAAGATAGGAGAATTAGCTTTACTTTTCTCAGAGAGGGCCATATATGTACGTTAATTTTGGGGAAGCGCTACGAGGATGACAGGCGGAATTTCTTCGACTTTTTCTTATCATTATCAGCACATCGAATTGCGTGAAGAGGGCAGGGCAACTTGTCCCAGAGGCGGACGGCAGCGACAACGAAGGAGTTTGCCGATGTTTTTGTTTTAAGAATCGTCACAGCTAGAACACTATATAGTAGAGACATTGCGTTTATATTACAATCGCACGAAATATGTATAATCTCTGAGGGGGTTACTGGGGTGCTATAGCAGTGGGGAACAGGTAAAGTAAACGTAGCTTCGGGTAGTCTCGTAACTTGTTTGGTCGCAACCAGCCAACGTGAAACGCTGCCACGGACATATCGACGAATGATGCAGATGTAAGGCACACAAGCATACATGTTGTGCTCTAATAGTCTTGCGTGTTCAGTACGTGTACCATGCTGAAGTACATCACAGTCGTGGAAGTTCGACAGAACGAGTGATTGCGCGAGTTTGCGCACCGCATCCTGTGGAATTACGTTCCAAAAGTTTTTGAGGACATAGAGGCAAGCGGAAGTCTTTCGGCATATGGCGACAGCATTTTATACCCAATTTAAATGCTCACCCAAAATTACACCCTAGTTCTTCACTGCCTTCTGATATGGCATTGCGATGCCGCGTAGTTGAATGGGAGACAACTGTTCAAGGAATTCTGAACTTATTAATTTCTGGTGGGATACTAAGGTTACGAGCGACTTTTTGGCATCTTGTTTTAGCCCCAGGTTTCTCACCCGTGTTACCACTGAAGATAGACCAACATTCATCTGGACAGTTGCAGTAATTATATCTTCAGGTCTGGCTCTTAGATAGAGCACGGTTGTGGTCGGTGTACAGGAAGACAGTGCCGATGAAACATCGATGCTCCTATCTTCTCCCAGTTATGCTTATTTCCCTTTCCCTATGAGTCATGTGCCCTTCTCCTCCCTTACATTCTTTAACTGTGTGTTACCAAATTCATCTTTGCCTTGCCCATTGACGCTGGCACTCGTAATGAAAACCCACCTTATTGTAATCTCTCATTTTCGTTGTATATACCATGTGCAAATACAAACTGTGTGTTTTTTATTATCTGTTCTATCGTAATTTTTATTTTTCTAAATCTATTCGCATCTACATCTACGTGATTACTCTGCTATTCACAATAAGTGCCTGGCAGAGGGTTCAATGAAGCACCGTCACTACCTCTCTACCGTTCCACTCTCGAACGGCAGGCGGGAAAAACGAGCACTTAAATTTTTCTGTCCGATCCCTGATTTCTCTTTTTTTTATCGTGATGATCATTTCTCCCTTTGTAGGTGGGTGCCGACAGAATGTTTTCGCAATCGGAGGAGAAAACTGGTGATTGAAATTTCATGAGAAGATCCTTTCGCAACGAAAATCGCCTTTGTTTTAATGATTGCCACTCCAATTCACGTATCATGTCTGTGACACTATCTCCCCTATTTCGCGATAATACAAAATGAGCAGCCCTTCTTTGTACTTTTTCGATGTCATTCGTCAGTCCCACTTGATGCGGATCCCACACCGCACAGCAATAGCAATAGGGCGGACATGCATAGTGTAAGCAGTCCCTTTGATAGACCTGTTGCACCTTCTAAGTGCTCTGCCAATGAATCGCAATCTTTGGTTTGCTCTACCCACAATATTATCTATGTGATCGTTCCAGTTTAGGTTATTTGTAACTGTAATCCCTAAGTATGTACTTGAATTTACAGCCTTCAGGTTTGTGTGACTTATCGCGTAATCGAAATTTAGCTGATTTCTTTTAGTACTCATGTGAATAACTTCACACTTTTCCTTATTCAGGGTTAATTGCCACTTTTCGCACCATACAGATATCTTATCTAAATCATTTTGCAAGTCGTTTTGATCATCTGATGACTCTACAAGACGGTAAATGACAGCATCATCTGCAAACAATCTACGACGGCTACTCAGATTGTCTCCCAAATGGTTAATATAGATCAGGAACAATGGAGGGCCTATAACACCTCCTTGGGGAACGCCGGCAATTACTTCTGTTTTACTCGATGACTTTCCGTCTATTACTACGAGCTGTGACCTTTCTGACAGGAAATCACGAATCCAGTCGCACAACTGAGGGGATACTCCGTAGGCACGCAGTTTGGTTAGAAGACGCTTGTGAGGAAAGGTGTGGAAAGCCTTCTGGAAATCTAAAAATATGGAGTCAATTTGACGTCCCCTGTCGATAGCACTTATTAGTTCATGAGTATAAAGAGCTAGCTGTGTTTCACAAGAACGATATTTTCTGAATCCGTGCTGACTAGATGTCAATAAATCGTTTTCTTCGAGGTACTTCATAATGTTCGAGTACAGTATATGTTGCAAAACCCTACTGCAAATCGACGTTAGTGATATAGGCCTGTGATTCAGTGGATTGCTCCTACTTCCCTTCTTTCTAAACCTATTGCCTAAGTTATGACCGAATTCATTTTGAAGTGTTGCCTATCATCGCGTTGGCGGCGACGTCATTAAAGACGCGCCATAAACTCGATTTTTGCCATTAGCTGCGGCCTCCCGTAGTTCACATTATGATCGAGAGAACTCACCGAGTATCTAAACATGATGGCCAGGCGGGGTTTCGACCGCCTCTTCCTCAGAATGTGAGCCCCGTGGACCGGGCAGCGCGTCACTTCGCTCCTCGTCTCTCCCCTAGAGCTTTCCGCGCAATCATCTCGGAGTGGAGCGTAATCTCCAGCTGCTGCCGGCCCACCATGAAGAGCGTATCACTGCAGCCGACACGCGAAATGAAAGCGCAGGTGAGCTACTGCGGCCACGTCGGGCTATTGGTGAACGGATTGGGGACGCCCCGATATCGCCGATATACGAGTTTAATTACGGGCGTAACAGCACCGCCCGCGCTACCTACGCCCTAATTGAACTTGCAAAATGCAGGCTGACTGCCCCATCAATTGCCATAACGGGCGTGGGGGGCCGGCAGGGACCGCATGGCCGTGAGTGATACTATTGGTCCGGTGGCCGTGATAATGCGAACTCAATAGCTCCCAGAGCGAACACACGGCGAGTGAATCAGTGGCAGCACCTAGCTGGAAAGCGATGCAGACTTTCACTTTTCAGAACCTGTGTCGGTTAAGCGCTTTATTTACTCTGTGGAAAACAAGACTTACACGTTCATAATGTCTCTTTACAAACCGTAAGAATGAACTCTATACTGTGTCTCGCGTGTATCTATCATTTTTAGGGAAAAATTACACAGCAACTTTGTACATAGTAGCCTTCCATTTTATTTATTTACCAACAGTCTGCTTCGGTGATGATGACGTTAATCTGTTCGTTTACTCACATTGCACCCCAATATACCTCCAACAAAAAAATACCAAAACACACACATACACAAAGGCCGACACTAGGAAAGTCACACGCTTACGAATACATGTTTTCACAGCTATGTACTGTACTGATAATATTTTCTCGAGCTTCCAGTCTCATTAAGTGGTTAAACAGCCTCGAGCCTTCGGCTGAGTGCTTCATGGCCGTGTTCAAGTGGTGACTGTCACCACGAGAAGCTGTCAGTCAAAAACTTGCGGGTTTGTAACAGCCTGACACAGCTGGAAGTTTGAAAAGAGGTTTATCGGAGAATCATATACTTTGTATGTCTTAAAACTTACGATAAAAAAATGCAATGAAAAGAATCAAAACGGTGCATCAGATAGCTGCCACTGGCTGATTGCTGGTATGAAAAGGATGAGCTAAACCCTCTCCAACACGCTAAAATCCCCAGACTGCCTCAAATCTTTCTCCTGAATGCGTACCTCATTTTTAATTTTACAAGAGAAGATTAAAGGCATTTTATCGAGAACAGGATCTGCAACTTAATAATGATTAACAGTTAGATCAGTTACATATACTAGTCAAAATATTTACTATGCTTACTTTCGCTTTCTATTTAACTTTTTCAATGAGAAATATTCGCACAGTTCCTTGGTATATTATGTCGTCTCAACAGCAGTGACTGGTGCCAATCTTTCCCGCATCCACTATTGTTCAGTGGCAGACAAAGACTAAGTTAAATCAACTGACTGCCACCTCGTGAGCACGAAGACATCTGCTACAGAACAGGGCCAACAATGACTATTGCAAAACATGAACGACAGAATAAAAGTTAACTATAAAGTTTATTTCAGTCAAATGTTCACAGGAATTTGTTAATGGCTTGGACAGTTTTCAGCGACCAGTCGTTATCAGTAGCCCTAATAAGTAAGAAATGCTATACATGCAGTCTTATAACAACATTGCGTTAATAAATGAAACAGACGCCTAACTACACCACATAAAATTTAAAACTGACACCATAAATATTTCAGGTCAGCAATGGCGTGAGAGCGTGGAAATGGTGATTCCTAGCATGCATCCATAGGTCAAGAAGTGTTTAATCTTACGTAGTATAGCTAGGTATGTATTTAATTCTTTTATTAGCTTTTTTAAAAAATATTAAAATACCCAGATAATACAATTGTTCTACTAGTATTTATTTCTTACAACTGGAGCGTAGTATACAATAGTAACGCACCCAATATTTTTGCAACTGTGAAAAAGGAACATGATGTTCCTTGGAGCCAATATCAGGCAGTAAATGTCAGGATGAGCCCAGAAAGCTGTGTGCTGTACCGAAAAACTTACAAATTTTGTATAAATCCGCCTCTAAGTAGCAAACTCTACTAATGTATCCTTAAACTAGTTTTCATGGTCTGTAACCGTTAAGCAAACAGAAACATTATGGCCATCGATTCTCCTATAGCTCACTATTCTTGAGTGTGGAGATCCTGAAGGTTGCTCATATTCTCTTTCTGAAAGAGCAACGTGCATGAAAGTTATTTGTACCTCATGCAGTGTAACATAATGCTGACTCTACACACAAGTCATTAAACTGTGGGCAAGCTTTCTTTAGGCTTTGTTGAATTTACGGTGCTTCCCCCATTTTACATGTATTTACTTCTGGATAAACCATTGCAATTTCGTTTTTGTATCCATTTTTAAGTGGTTCGTTATTCTTCTTTCTAAATTTATTGTACTGCATGCCTTTGTTCTAGTAAAGAACATCGTGTTTGTTATTTGATCGTATACGGATTGTCGTGTTGCACCTTGTATAAAAGGGTCTGCAGCTTATATCATATTTCCACTTCGTATTACTAATTTCGAAAGGACATTGATAAAACAATTGTCAATGCCTACAAAGCCGAAATAGCAGGGGCATATTCACAAGAATGTGAAATAACATTTGAATGGCGAAGGCAGTATCGTTTATAGTTCTATTTGTCTGTGACTCTTGCTAATAAGGAAAAGAAGATGTTTTTGTTTATGTCAAAAAACGCACCATAACGCTCTGGAAAGCGTAAAGTTGTCAAATATGATGGAGATATTCGTGATCGTTGTTTATTAGCAAACATCAGGTGTTGTTTAACTCTAAGCCTTCTTGATTCCTGTTTGTACTGTAAAAAAGATAAGGAGTGTTATTGTTAATGGATCTTTGGCTATTTACGAGAAAAGTGAACCCAGTAGACTAAGGTGTTCTGCAGAATACTCGCGCGGATTGAAATTTTCTTTTGTTTGTTCGTGAAACATTATTCATTAGAAAGTTTATTATCTGCGATCAGCAAGTCAAAACCACGTGATTTTTCGCTACGTGCCGGTGATAAACAGGGGAACCTCGTAACGAAACAGATCATACGCGAATTTACTAATTTTTAATCGTTTCCCATAATCTGGTATAGTTACCCTCCTCAGAGAATTCTCCAAATCCATATAATATGTGATGCTCTTCCAGGATCATCTGGTAGGAATCTGTTTAAGGAGTAAGGCATTTTGACTGCTGTTCCACAGTATATTTATTCCCTCATAAAGTTTTTTTGTAAATACCGATTAGTGTTCAGATGCAAATGTATTTCATTATGGTCCTCGAAGAAAAAATGGCACTCATTAGTCCACATTAAGGATAATTTCAGCGTAGTGCTGCCGGCCTACCCAGTGACTTAAAATGTCTGACAGGCAGGAAAATTAAATCTGAAGAAAAAAGAAAAAGTTCCCCTTGTCAAATCCTTGTATTCCGTAGAAAAATTTCTATTTATGTAATACGTAACTTGTAGTGGGTGGAATTTCCAATTTATATCTGCAAAAAATGTTTGCATGAATATAAAAGGCTCATTCCAAATCATTACGATTCAGTCCACAATTTATTCATGGGATATGAAACTAGCTAACAATCTAATGAAGAGAAAAATGATGGAATTATCACATAAATTCAAGTAACGCCTCCAGAGCCGCAAACACTTGTGTATCAGTAGTATTATCGGTCCAGAAGATCCATTCAGATATCCTTTTTGGCAGCTTTATTTACGCAACCTCAGCCGCGGCTTACACAGTTGTCCCCTGTGGTAGAGAGATTAATTGGAGCAGCCAAACATACCGAGTGATTCACGACGAGTGTAGGAGATGTTTCAGCGAAAGACCGCGAACAGCTTTGGCGTCACCGCAGCCTTCTGTTTGCCGTTCCCTGGATAGCTTTCCAGGAAGACCAAACGTTATTTTTAGCAGCTGGTTTGAACGCCCCAATTTCGGAAAAGCTGATTTACTTGCCCCTGAATACAGTGATGACTTATGCTTCTTGAAACCTCGATTACGGCATTTTCAAATGCCGACCTCTTTGCAACCAAAATAATCTTATGAATATTCTTATATATTTTCTTCATCATTTATGGTAGGCTTTCCTAATGATGTACAATCAGTTATCCACGAATTCCCGTTTATTATTTTTTTCTTTAACCATACGACTTTCCTGTCTGCACAAACGTAATTTATACATAAAAAAATCTTATGTCCCATCAGCCGGTTAATCGTGTCAACTTTCTACTGTGTCTGGTCTTGGTCTAACAGTTTGTGTTGTCTTTCTGAGTCAGTAGTGAACTGTCAACACAGTATTTTTCTAGACAAGTGTGGAAAACTCGCAAACAAAATGCTGCGTAAGCTGAGGGAAGCAATTAGTTTCAAACATTTCAACCATACGTTTACACAGGAATGTGGGGAAGCATTAGTGCAGTGTCTTAAAAAGAATGTGTTGACCACCAGTTTAATTTTCATGCACTTTCATAACGCCGATAAATGTTTTGGCCAGTAATTGAATAGGGTCAGGCTGTGGTTCTGCAAACGCAGTTCGCGTTTTTCTGCTCTCTAGCTCGTTCAACAGCATTTCAATCTCAATGAAGGCTGAATAAAGTTCGCTGAATTTAATCTTACAAAGCATCTAATGTTTGCTTAATTGGCTAATTATACATGGGCAAACGGGGATTGTTAGAAGCACGCCGACTCATATCAATACTTAAATATTTGGTTAATCGGACGCTTGCTACCTCAAACGCACATACATTGAGAGAGAGAGAGAGATAGTGTGTGGTGAGGGGGAGGGGAGGGGGGGAAGAAAAGAGATGGAAAGAGAGAGAGAGAGAATTTATGAAGCTGGAATCTAGAATTGAGCTCTCCCTAGGTAGCTACCCTCCCCTCTCCCCCCCATCCCCCCCCCCCTCCTGTCCACCACCCGCCCGCCCCTACTACGGTACGATGTTAGTCAAAAACGCTGCGTCCGAGCTTTCTCGGGTACACTGCGCTTTCTGAGCACTCTAAGTAAAAGATAAAGTCCAAACTGTCTGCAATCTGTTGGAAACAGGGTAAATGAAAGCAGTTTCACAATTTCAGAGGAGAAAGGGGTACAAGATTAGTATCATTGAACAGACTGAATTATTTTACCTGTGCAGTTACATTTTTTCCTATATCAGGCTGTATTTTTACTTGAAACAAACATTTATTATATACACAATGAGCTAATTACGCCCCCTGGGTATTTTCAAACAAGATAACATTTTAAAAAATGTATCGTGTCGGGCTCCATTTCACAAACAAATGTCATGAGCCATGGAATGGCTATGGATCCAAGCATAAGAAATACAAGTCGATGTTGGTAGTGTGTTAAGTTTTAATATCTCCTGCAATTCGATGATAAGGTCAAAAAAAATTCTGTATTGATATAGCTTAAGGAAATACGATGAAATTTTGTACGCGTATGGTTGTGTTTGTAAATATTCTTTTAATGTTGAAATAACAGTTCTTATTACAAAAAATATACGATTCCTACTATACACAGCACAGAATTAAAATTTTCATAAAAATTTATTTGCTACTTTAACGGTCTAAATTTATGATATTTCATTTAAACATAATATTTCACTTAAAAAGTTATTAAAGAACAATATTTTTGTAAGTTTTCATGAAGACGTAACTCATTTTTTCTTAGAGGTGGGTACACGAAGGAGGATCATGACTGCGCTTATAACAAAGCACTATCGTATTCGCATCATGTCTTAACAGTGAACTGGGAGAAAAGTCACGATGACATTAAAAAGAAACATATATTTTTTTGCAGATATTATCCTGCGACAGTCGTGTTTCCTCTTTTACACGTGACTCTACTAGTTAGAACATTGCTGGCAAAAATGTTCTGTGCCAAGAGCTGTATTCAAGAAATCTCTTCAAGAGTTGTATTTCACGGTACTACTGTGTTGCCACAACGTCATTTGAAATCCTATTTTCTTAAAGTTTTTGTTTCGTTCTTTCGTATTTGTTTGACAGTCATATAGCCATTTCACGTACTACACAGTCATGACTGCTCGATGATGTACCGCAACTTCAAACTGGCGTTAAAATCTGTGGGAAAACTGTCCGCAGCTGGGTGTCTTGTGGCTAGCGTCGCTGCCTCTGGATCACGAGGTCCCGGGATCGATTCCCGGCCGGGTTGAGGTTTTCTCTGCCCGGGGACTGAGTGTTTGTGTTGTCCTCACAGTTTCATCATCATCATCATCCATCACAGTGGCTAGATTGGATTGCGTAAAAAACTGGACTATGTAAAAATTTGGTCTTTTTACGAGAGCTGATGACAGCGCAGTTGAGCGCCCCACAAACATAACTAATCATCATCTGGGAAAACCTCATGCTTCACGCAATAAGTATTGTTTACAACAAATATTCACGCGACCACCTTCTATCCCACGTGTACTGTATTTGATCAACAGTATATGTACACCTATAACCGCTCTTAGCCATTGCGATGGCTGAAACTACTGTGGACGCTTTGAGTGAAACGTCTCAATGTCTGTAGAGGAATGGCAACCCTTTCTTCCTCAAGACTCGAAACCAAAGAAGGTAAAGATGTTGGACGTTGGTGTGTGAAACGAAGTATACGTTCTAACTCATCCCAACCGTGTTCCATTGCGTTCAGATCGGGACTTCGGGCACCCCAGTCTATTTTTGGAATGCTATTGCCCGCAGACCGCTGCCTCATAGATGCTGCTTTATCACAGGCTGCTCCAAACTATTGCTTTAGAACACACAGTACACAACGCCGCAAAATGTGTTCATATGCTTTCGCATTTAGCTTTTTTTTTTTTTTTTTAAAAAAAAGTACAATAAGGGGACCGCAGCCTAACCGCTTAAACATTCCCACCATACCGCAAAACTGTCTCCCCCGTACTTCACTGACGTCACTATATAATTATGACGGCAGGTAACATTCTCCAGGTGTTCGCCAAACACAAACCTTTCCAATCAGCGGCTGGAGGCACTGGATTCAGCTCTCTGTCCTCAGTGCTGATGTGGAAACATCTTTCTGTGTCACTACCAGGCTGACGTCATCGTTCGCCTAGCAGCTAGTCTTTACTCCATGACTTCCCAGCGGCAAGTGCTTAATGTGCGGACGCTCTGCAACTTGGCTGCCTTTTCACCAGAGCAGGAACTCGCCAGCCAATAGTGGCAAAGATTGCGAGTTCAGTCCAATGACACGCAGGTAAAAACGTAAAACACTCTCTTGGTCTTGTGGGTTTTTGTTATTTTCAGCCAGTTGTGCTCAGAGACGTGGAGAAAGGCAGAAAATCTCTCGCACTACGTGACACAATTTAAGAAAGTGGAGATTCGAGCACAGCACGAAAAAATAATAGTAAGAACCAGCCACAGCGTTATTTCGAGGCGTCATAACGAAAATTCACACAGTCCTCAGGGAAGCAACACCTAGCTAGACATCTCTCATCTTGCTAAAAGACTTCTACAAAGAACAATATGTTTTTTTCGTCAGATGGTGACCGCCCCTTCTCCCTAGAGTGCGTGGAATGAGGGAACAGAATGCTGTTCGTCTATCTGAGGCTGCGATTTCGCCTCAGGTTCTGAATATTTTTATGGTGGCCACCTCCTCTTAAAATGATTGGTATCTCTCAGTAGAGCTGTAAAACTGCCGTATGCTGCCCTAAGTCAGCGGATTCTGCCGTAGTTTTCCTAGGAGCTTTGATCAGTTAATGTCGTACCCGCCGTAGCTGTACGCTGGGTGTGCTCTGTACCAGTCGGTTGTTACCTCATAACGATCTCTTTCTTTACGCGTGTGATCAGTGTCTTTACTAGATTCCCCCAAAACTAGGAAGTGGTGAATCGTCTAGCAACTGAGTGAAGGCCAGGATACCTACGAAACACTTTCGTTCTACATAGTTATCCTCCTGTCTGTTAGTATAGAATAAACAGTATTTATATCAAAAGTGAAATTGTCAGTGTTTAATTGACGCTTTATTCGAAAGTTGTTGATTTGTAACTTGAAACAGAAGAATCAGAGGGATTTTGTAATAAAAATAAAAACAATGCAGATTTATCACAATTTCCTAGACAAAAATATGAAAACAAAAATGTATCAAACATCGGTTCAATATTTCGCCAAAAGCATATAGAATATGTTTCTCTTATTCGCATTTATCAATAATGATAGGAAATTGTAGCCTATCATCATGACGAAAAACGTTCAGTAAGTTATGACCCACATTTTTTTAAAAACCCATTAACGCTGTCAAACAGTGGCTCCATCAGGTTGGTCCGGAATTTTACAGCGCGGGTATACAGGCGCTGGTTCCGAGATGGCGTAAGGCAGGTGAGAGGGGTGGAAATTATGTGGAGAAACGGAAATATTGTTCCTAAAGGATGAATCTACGCACTGTAAAACTTTCAAACATGTAGAATAAAAGATGGATTTCAAAAAAAGGAAGTTTGCATTTCTATTGGAGTGACCCTCGTACATACATACGTACATCCATTTTCATAGTTTGTACGGGTTAAGTAACGTATCGTAGCACCATTTAGTTTGAAGGATATTCCAATACAACATTCAGCCGACCTTCCCCCGTCTCTTTGTTTTTGCTTTAAGTGCATTCTCTGAGAGTGCCGAGTAGACGGAATCCCAGAAAGAAAGAAAGTAAAACTGCGGGCCACGACCCTGTGATGTGCGCGTTAGAGGCCGGTGGGATGCCAAACTTGACATCAGAGACGGCCACAGGTGAGGTTGAGTCCAGCAACTGTACTGGACACCAGACGGCCACTGGAGACTGCCGCTTCGGTGCCAGACACGGGGGCGGAGGCTCTGGTTGACTGGCTGCCTGGCGCCGACCTGTGGCAGTTGGCAGCGGGACCAGGCTGGCGCGCCAGCAGAGCCGCTAATGACGCCCCGGTGCCGGCGACCGTCCGCACTGCTCTGATCCATGGATGCTGAACACGTCCGGGCTGTAGCTGCCAAAGCGCTGTGCGGGAAATGAAGTCAGGTGCAGCACTTCAAATTGGGGCAGTGTCAAGACGCAGATGCGACTGTAAACTGCTAAGATCTAGCCATACCAGACGACTTGTTACGTCGCCAGGCTTTTCAGTAACTGTCCCAACATACACTACTAGCCATTAAAATTGCTACACCAAGAAGAAATGCAGATGATAAACGGGTATTCATTGGACAAATATATTATACTAGAAATGACATGTGATTACATTTTCACGCAATTTGGGTGCATAGATCCTGAGAAATCAGTACCCAGAACAATCACCTCTGACCGTAATAACGGCCTTGATACGCCTGGGCATTGAGTCAAACAGAGCTTGGATGGCGTGTACAGTTACAGCTGCCCAGGCAGCTTCAACACGATACCACAGTTCATCAAGAGTAGTGACTGGGGTATTGTGACAAGCCAGTTCCACGCCCACCATTGACCAGACGTTTTCAGTTGGTGAGAGGTCTGGAGAATGTACTGGCCAGGGCAGAAGTCGAACATTTTCTGTAACCAGAAAGGCCCGTACAGGACCTGCAACATGCGGTCGTGCATTATCCTGCTGAAATGTAGGGTTTCGCAGGGATCGAATGAAGGCTAGAGCCACGGGTCGTAACACATCTGAAATGTAACGTCCACTGTTCGAAGTACCGTCAATGCGAACAAGAGGTGACCGAGACGTGTAACCAAAAGCACCATCACGCCGGGTGATACGCCAGTATGGCGATGACGAATACACGCTTCCAATGAGCGTTCACCGCGATGTCGCCAAACACGGATGCGACCATCATGATGCTGTAAACAGAACCTGGATTCATCCGAAAAAATGACGTTTTGCCATTCGTGCACCCAGGTTCGTCGTTGAGTACACCATCGCAGGCGCTCCTGTCTGTGATGCAGCGTCAATGGTAACCATAGCCATGCTGCTGCAAACGTCGTCGAACTGTTCGTGCAGATGGTTGTTGTCTTCCAAACGTCCCCATCTGTTGACTCAGGGATCTAGACGTGGCTGCACGATCCGTTACAGCCATGCGGATAAGATGCCTGTCATCTCGACTGCTAGTGATACGAGACCGTTGGGATCCAGCATGGCGTTCTGTATTACCCTCTTGAACCCACCGATTCCATATTCTGCTAACAGTCATTGGATCTCGACCAACGCGAGCAGCAGTGTCGCGACACGATAAATCGCAATCGCGATAGGCTACAATCCGACCTTTATCAAAGTCAGAAATATGATGGTACGCATTTCTCCTCCTTACACGAGACATCACAACAACGTTTCACCAGGCAACGCTGGTCAACTGCTGTTTGAGTTTGAGAAATCGGTTGGAAACTTTCCTCATGTCAGCACGTTGTAGGTGTCGCCACCGGCGTCAACCTTGTGTGGATGCTCTAAAAAGCTAATAATTTGCATATCACAGCATCTTCTTCCTGTCGGTTAAATTTCGCGTCTGTAGCACGTCATCTTTGTGGTGTAGCAATTTTAAAGGCCAGTAGTGTAGCTCCACCTTTTGACAAAATCCCCTGCTGAGGTGGTGTTTCATCCATCGGGCAGACGACTCGTACAGTACATGAAAGATGCACGGAACACCCAAGGTAAACATGGCTGTTACTGCCCAATAAATTGGCTGTGGCAGAACACTTCACAGACACCTGTCGCTTTATGCGATATGAAAATGCCAAAATTCTAGAGCCAACTTTTGTTTTTGCACTCAGTGGTGAAGAAATCAGTGGAAACTCGTTGGTGAAGAATTTAATTAATAGAGATTGAGGTTACAGCATGAACAAACAAAGGAAACCGGTGCTTTCTTTAGTAAACTCGCAAAGACATCACTACAGATGAGCAATTAATGATACGCTTATATTCCATCATGGATCGACCGTATACCCAAAGATTCAGTTTGTACATGGTTCTTTGCCGCCGAACACCGTCTCTGGCGCACGTGTATCTCTGGTCGTATGCGCTGTAAGCAGGTTTAAAAGGACGGAGCGACTGGCATAGCGTCTGTCTGTCAGCTCAATCAGGACGTCGTCGGAGGGTACACGACCGTTATGTTACGTGAATAAATACGATTCGGCGGTCCCACGCTCGAAACGTAATGGATCAGTAAAAACTCATTCTCAGAATGCTGTACAACTGTCGCATTCCATTGGCACATAAATTATTATAAGACAACAGCACCACAGTTTCGAATGATTCGTTTGTTGTGGTGGTGCTCGTGTACACAGTTGACGTCGCTGACTTACTTTGATCTGGAACCATTCGACATAGAAGAATTTGATTCGAATGCTGATGAATGAAATTGAACGTGAAGGGGGAAGGGGGAGGAATTAATTGATTTGCCAGGGATATCGCACATCCGGTTTTACCTCCGAAGTCTATAGGTTCACAAATCATTATATTAGTTTAAGGTGTTCTCTGTTGAAAACTATAGTACATCTATTTTCTTTATAGAGAATGAGTATGTACGATTAATAATTAAGTTGCTGAATAATGAGCGAAGATTAACAATATAGCACCAGAAATGAAAAACAGTATTTTGTCCCAAGAAATATCTCATTGTGTTACCAAAGGCTTATTTGCTGAATGTCATATCTCCAACTTCGATGTTTTTTCGGGACACTTTCATTTTGGGTTATTTGGAAGCCATTAACAACACCGCCAGAACAAAATTAATTAAAACACTCTTGGTGATACAATGAAGTGCAGCGTAAAAAAAACTAAAAAGATAGCGGTGGCTTTCCGTTCTTTCCATGCAGTAAAACATTTTAGTGACGTATAAGCTGCGATACTTGCAGCAAACAAGTGAAATTGCCTTACATTTACCTCATAACAGCTTTAAACCAACCTCGTTTCAGGTACAGAATGCAGATGACTCAAGTTGCTACTAAACGCGGGTACAAAATACGAGGTACATCTTTGTCGATGTAATGAAGTTCAAAATCTGCCAGGCGCTTGGGCAAAACCTTGCGCCACAGCAGTCTCGTGAATTTCCGAATCGATGTATGTTGACTGTAAAAACCCTGTTTGGCGCATCTGAACGATCACGCCTTTAGATATTTCTACATCTACATCTACATTTATACTCCGCAAGCCACTCAACGGTGTGTGACGGAGGGCACTTTACGTGCCACTGTCATTACCTCCCTTTTCTGTTCCCGTCGCGTATGGTTCGCGGGAAGAACGACTGCTGGAAAGCCTCCGTCCGCCCTCGAATCTCTCTAGTCTTACATTCGTGATCTCCTCGGGAGGAATAAGTAGGGGGAAGCAATATATTCGATACCTCATCCAGAAACACATTCTCTCGAAACCTGGGCAGCAAGCTACACCGCGATGCAGAGCGCCTCTATTGCAGAGTCTGCCACTTGAGTTTGCTAAACATCTCCGTAACGCTATCACGCTTACCAAATAACCCTGTGACGAAACGCGCCGTTCTTCTTTGGATCTTCTCTATCTCCTCTGTCAACCCGACCTGGTACGGATCCCACACTGATAAGCAATACACAAGTATAGGTCGAACGAGTGTTTTGTAAGCCACCACCTTTGTTGATAGACTACATTTTCTCTCTTAATGAATCTCAACCTGGTACCCGCCTTACCAACTAATTTTATATGATCATTCCACTTCAAATCGTTCCGCACGCATACTCCCAGATATTTTACAGAAGTAACTGCTACCGGTGTTTGTTGCGCTATCATATAATCATACAATAAAGGATCCTTCTTTCTATGTATTCGCAATACATGACATTTGTTTATGTTAAGGTCAGTTGCCACTCCCTGTACCAAGTGCCTATCCGCTGCAGATCTTCCTGCATTTCGCTACAATTTTGTAATGCTGCAACTTTTCTGTATACTGCAGCATCATACGCGAAAATCCGCATGGAACTTCCGACACTATCTACTAGGTCATTTATAATTATTGTGAAAAGCAATGGTCCCATAACACTCCCGTGTGGCACGTCAGAGGTTACTTTAACGTCTGTAGACGTCTCTCCATTGAGAACAACATGCTGTGTTCTGTTTGCTAAAAACTCTTCAATCCAGCCACACAGCTGGTCTGATATCCCGTAGGATCTTACTTTGTTTATCAGGCGACAGTGCGGAACTGTATCGAAAGCCTTCCGGAAGTCAAGGAAAATAGCATCTACCTCGGAGCCTGTATCTAATATTATCTGGGTCTCATGAACAAATAAAGCAAGTTGGGTCTCACACGATCGCTGTTTCCGGAATCCATGTTGATTTCTACAGAGGAGATTCTGGGTTTCCAGAAATGACATAATACGCCGACGACCCTTCTTGAACACTGGGACTACCTGTGCTCTTTTCCAATCATTTGGAACCTTCCGTTCATGTAGAGACTTGCGGTACACGGCTGTTAGAATGGGGGCAAGTTCTTTCGCGTACTCTGTGTAGAATCGAATTGGTATCCCGTCAGGTCCAGTGGACTTTCCTCTGTTGAGTGATTTCAGTTGCTTTTCTATTCCTTGCATACTTATTTCGATGTCAGCCATTTTTTCGTTTGTGCGAGGATTTAGAGAAGGAACTGCAGTGCGGTCTTCCTCTGTGAAACAGCTTTGGAAAAAGGTGTTTATTATTTCAGCTTTACGCGTGTCATCCTCTGTTTCAATGCCATCATCATCCCGGAGTGTCTGGATATGCTGTTTCGAGCCACTTACTGATTTAACGTAAGACCAGAACTTCCTAGGATTTTCTGTCAAGTCGGTACGTAGAATTTTACTTTCGAATTCACTGGACGCTTCACGCATAGCCCTCCTTACGCTAACTTTGACATCGTTTAGCTTCTGTTTGTCTGAGACGTTTTGGCTGCGTTTAAACTTGCAGTGAAGCTCTCTTTGCTTGCGCAGTAGTTTCCTAACTTAGTTGTTGAACCACGGTGGGTTTTTCCCGTCCCCAGATTTCTGATCTGGTGTCTTTAGTAACACTGAATGGATTAGGCTGACTTCAAATTATCAAGGAGTAAATGATTTAGACCAACATTCGTGATCAGAAATTCCAGTTGCGCATGGGAGTTGGACTATTCATTACGGCTGTCTCTGTACAAATGGAAGCGCCGGAACACTGTGTTAAAAAGCTGGCGACCCGTCGACAGCGGAAGCGGACGCTCTGGCGGCGCACTTCGTTCTTGGATGATACCCAATACTGCACACACGCCAAAAGCTGCGGCCTTCTTCTCTTGGCAGCATCGCGCTTTCATGCCAAGGAAATTAATTTGCCGGCAAGCGTCGCTTAAATTCTGCTCGTGGGCTTAAAATGGCGCTTCCGCTTAAATTCTTTACGGACTACAAAGTAAGCCTACACGCTGTTAAAACAACAAGGAAACGGCATCAAAACCTTTGGTCCATGTAGTCTCCGCAGTACGTAAAGGAATACTTTAAATGAAAAGCAGTAATCATATGAAATGTAGTATTATATAAATTTAGCTTAGCGTCCGCTACTTCGCTCGCGTAGATTATATGACCTACACAGGTTTTTTGTCTACGGCGTCTTGTCACGGTCCGCGCGGCTACCCCGGTCGGAGGCTCGAATCCTCCGTCGGGCATGGGTGTGTGTGTTGTCCATAGCGTAAGTTAGTTTAAGTTAGTAGTGTGTAGGCTTAGGGACCAATGACCTCAGGAGTTCGGTCCCATAAGACCTTACCACAAAATCTTTATTCACAATTTACAATACCTTCTGAACTTTTCATGCTAATTAAGGCCATAGACGCATGGTCTTCTTCGAATGTGTTCGTGACCAAAAAGCAATTTCAGTAACTGGAGTCCAAAATGTTTGTTCATCATGCCTTTTTCTTTCATGTGGAGATACTTCCGTAGAAGCTTTCATCCCCTGACAAATATTTCTGTGTATCTAACCGAGAAGTGAAATACTAATTTTCGTAAATTAAACTTTAAAATTTTTTGTATAAATAAATATTTCCATGAAAATTTTCATCTCCTATTTCATTCCCTTAGGGGCTGAGTTTTCAAAAGCAGATACACTCATAATTTTTTAAAACATTTCTGGCAGAGAAGCCAAATACAGATTCTCACAGATTTAGCTTAGAAATTTTTTTTTATATTTCTAACAGAAAACAAACACCATCTGTTATAGCTCTAGCTTTAAAAATGTTTCTTTAATAATGATTTATTTTCAAAAAATCTTTCATCTCCTACTTTACCCCTTTAGTGGCTGAATTTCCAAAAATGCTGAAACATTGCTTTTTTTATTTCTGACTGAGAAGCCAAATACCAGTTTTATTAGTTCTGGCTTCAAAACTGTCTTAATAGCAACATGTTTTCAAAAAGCCTTTCATGTCCTATTTCACCTAGTCTGGAGTGGAATTTAGAACAATCCCTTCTTAAACGATGTCTACAGTATAATATCAACACCCTCTCCAAATTTCAAGTTTTTATCCTTCCAGTTTCGGCTGCGCGACGATGGGACAGTGAGTCAGTCAATCGAAAATGGTTCAAATGGCTCTAAGCACTATGGAACTGAACATCTTAATTCATCAGTCCCCTAGAGGTAGAACTACTTAAATCTAACTAACCTAAGGACATCACACACATCCATGCCCGAGGCAGGATTCGGACCAGCGCCCGTATCGGCTGCGTGGTTCCGGACTAGTCAATCGGGACATGGCCTTTTATATTCACTGATAAGCTAAAACATTATGGCTGGTGCCCAACGCGACGATGGATACCGCCTGATGCCGTTGCGGACAAGTGACGCGGCAACAAAAATATTTAAGTGGAGCAGGCACGGACGGCTGCCAGCCATCGAAAGTATCGGCTCCAATTTTTGAAATCCATTGAGACAAGCGACTTTGACTAAGGGCAGATTATTATTACGCATAGCCTGTGAACGAGTATCTCGAAAACGGCGAAGCTGGTCGAATGTTCACGTACTGCTGTCCTGTGCATCTACGGACAGAGGTAGAATGACAGTGCTACTACCAGTAGAACGTGGAGTATGGAGGCTTGTCTGCTCCGTAAAGTAGAATAGATGGCGATCTGTTGCATCTCTGCCGAAAGAACACAATGCTGGTGCTCGCACAAGTGCTTCAGAGCACATCGTACATTGTTGAACGTGGAGCTCCGCAGCAGACCATCCGTACGTGTTCATATGTTGGCCCAACGACACAGCCAATTACGATTTCAGTGGGCACGGGACCATCGGGACACGATCGTCGATCAATGGAATCGTGTCGACTCTTCGGGTAAATCACACTTTTGCTACACTAGGTCGATGGTCGTCTCCACAAACGCCGTCGTCGAGGTGAACGGCGGCTCGAAACCTGCAGCGCGCCACGGGCTCAGGCTGGTAAGAGCAGTACTATGCTACGGGACACTTTCTCGTGCACTTGCATGGGACCTGCGGTACCAATTGAAGACACGCTGACAGCTGCGAACCACCTGCATCCCTTCATGCTTGATGCCTTCCCCGGAGGCGACGTCATCTTATGGCAGTGTAATTGTCCTTGTCTCGGAGACAGAACCGTGCAACAGTAGTTTGAGGAGCATTATAGCGAACTCTCATTGATGTTTTGGTGTGTTTGTGTGTCTCAAAGAATCCATGATTACACAAACTCCCAAAAAGGGCTTGAAATGCTATATGTCTGTGGGGCTACTTGTTTTGATATAGCCGTGCTGCCTCTCGACAGTTTGCATCTGCTTCGCCGAACACAAACACCATCTCGGCTTGTTCTCGACATAGATACAGGTACTGCTTATAGTGCTCCAGGTCAATCACACAGCCTTCGACACACAAAGAACATTCGGCACGTGATCAGATGAACATTCATTTGTCAGCGCCGTCTACCGTGGCTACGACGCGTTTCCAGAGATATTTTCCTATGACCTATGCCGACCGGAATGGCCGTGCGGTTCTAGGCGCTTCAGTCTGGAACCGCGTGACCGCTACGGTCGCAGGTTCGAATCCTGCCTCGGGCATGGATGTGTGTGATGTTCTTAGGTTAGTTAGGTTTAAGTAGTTCTAAGTTCTAGGGGACTGATGACCAAAGATATTAAGTCCCATAGTGCTCAGAGCCATTTGAACCATTTGAACCTATGACCTTTTTTCCTCAATTTTCAGTCAGGAATTCTTCTCTCCAGTTTATCGGTTTTATCAATGTTCATCATGTATACTCATAACGTTACAGCCTTTCAAGGGAAGCGGAGCTGACCGAGCGATCAAGGCTACTCGCTGGACGGTCGGAAGAGCTGTTTTCGATTTCTACAAGCATTTTGTGTGGTTTTTTTTTCGTATATAGTCGAGCACACACGCAACCAAATAGTTGATATCGCTGCCATCCGTACGAAGGACCCGGCTTCGATTCACGGTATCTCCTCATACTTTTTCTGAGAGATGAATGTCTGGAGCGAGGCCACTCGAGAAGACAGACGAGGAGCTGCTTGGATAAAGAATCAGCACCACCATCAAGATTCATCTACAGAGGATAACGGCTGCCTCTGACATGCTGATCAGATGACCCACACACGTCCTCATACAAAATTGTTTTTCGGGCGGGAGGGGGCCGAAACCGGAAACCTAATGTTACCTAGTGTGACTCTTTACATTATAGTACAAATACAGATTCGATTAGACAGGCAGACAAGAATTTATTTCCTGTTCTCATTGGCCTTAAATGATCCATTAACGTGTTAATAGTCAGATTTCCGCAAAACTACTAAATAAATATTCATTTAATTTACAGCGATGTTACTGAAGTATCAGTCTCACATAATACGCAGTAGAAAAGCAAACACCTCGAAAATTTCAAAGAAATGAACAGAAGGTTACAAAGTAAAGTCTTTTCTACGTGAAGAGAATCTATTTACGTTACATAACTTTTAGAACAAAAATACTAACCGTGAATCTATTCTGTTCTGTTCCAAACAGTCCAGACGCATCCATGCTGCACCCAAATTTTTACTTGTATGGCTAAGTACTGAGACTGCACATAAAAAAAGCTAATTAGCTGAAACCTGTTGTTGAATGATCTATTTTCAAGGCCTTGGAAATCCTTACGCAAATACAGTTTTAGCAACATTGTATAACTGTTCACCGTCTGCTTTACAAGACCTGACGCCTAATTTAGTTTCGTGAATCTCTCTCTACTGCTTTTCATCAACTTCTTTACACCTGAAACTCCTTTCACTTCACTTTCAGTCATAATCAAGAGTGAATAACATTATGAAAGCGTTTCGGTAGGAGGTAAGTTCAATTGTATCTAGCATAAGCCCAAATATTTCAGGAGGGGGAAGGGAGTACTGCCACTGCCCACCCCCCAACCCCCTCAAAACTCCTTGCGGGCCTAGTCACATGATCATAGATCGCACCTCGTACTTCCTTTTAGGCAGCAGTCGGCTAGTTGGAAAAGACCTAACGCCTAATCCGTGTGTAGTGTTTACATTATTTTTTACTTTTACGTGTTTTTTTCTTTGCGTGGAAACTGGTGGGAAGAGGAGGGTTAATGAGTTAAAAACATACCAATAAGGTTTAATAACAAAGTAGGTAAAAAAGTGTGTCAGACAGCTTAGACTAGTGGAGAATCAAAATTTTAGTCCTCGTTGTATGGAAACAATTACGGGAGGAACAGCAGTAAAATCGTCACGAGGGACAACGGAAAGTTTAATTTCAAGGTTTGATAATTGTATTCTGCTCCTGGAAACCCAGCGTGAATTGCGCAACAGAGCGGACGCACTAATGATCATTAGCCTCATTCGTGATAAACTTTCAGCTTCGATTCTTTTGGCGGTGTTATCGTGTATACGGTAGGAAGCAAAAAATTAAATACTAAAAAATAAATATTTTAAAATGTAAACCAAGCCTTTTCTTTCCATTAATCTTGGGAAAGAACAGCGTAGTTGCTAGAAGATTCCATTCATTAGATGTTCTTGGTGCCGTGAATACATATTTGCTTCAAATGTTTAGTTAATAATCACTAGAGACATTGTTGTTCGAAGATGTGTTAGGATATTTAACAGAGTGAGTAAAAGAGGGATCGTAAGACGACCAGAAATAAAATTTTAATTTTTTAGTAAAAGAAGTTGGCTGAGAAATTCTCATAAGCGACAAGCCAAACATGAACCGAATCGATTAGCCATGCTTGAAATCTTCTCCTTGTCAGCATCAAGTCGGTTCACCGCAGTCCAATTCTCACATACTCGTCGCTGACGTCAGACCAATTTTTAACATGGTTAGCTCATAGATTTAACTTGCAACGTAAGGTCACGCAGGTGACTTGCGACAATTGTACGAGTGCATATGAATACTGAGCACATCCGTATCTCCGCTTTTATGGCCGGTAATAGCAGGAATCCACCTCTTTTTAGAACTTTTTAGTTAAGAATTTTGGGCATTACCCATCGTCACAATGTTTGAGAAGAGTACTTAATACAGAGTGTCGCGTCAAGTCGTATCTGTTCTAACACTGATTGCTAAGATGAACCATGTGACCCACCTCCTAGTTCGTATTCACGATGATAAGACCCAACAATAAGAAGTATTTTTAGTGAAAGACTACAACTGGTCACAATCTGGTTTTACATAATTTAATTTTAAGCACTTCGTTTTTAGACAGCATAGTAGCTATTCTTGTTAAAACTTCAAGGTTACTGAGATGTTCTAACTGAATAACAACATGGGATTTTTCTTGTTTGTGTAGTCAAGCTGCTAATAGCACTTACTGTCTCCTTCAAGCACACATATTCACACACAGCAGCTCTTTTCTTTTTTGCCTCAGAACCTCTCTTTTTCTTTCTTGCTTCAGAAACGACGATAGAAACGAGTAGAACTATGTTTGATTATGTGCGCGTGCAGAAAATGGTGAGTGTCATTAGCTTTTGGAATACATAAGTTAGGAACACCTGAAGTTGTCAACATACCTGTAGAGAAAATACTAGACCTGTTTTTGACGAAGGAGTGTAGACTGCGTGAAGATAATTTTTTTCTTTAAATTAGGCAGGCCTATTGTGGTTTTTGAAGAATCTAATACACACTAATGAGCCAAAACATTATGACCACCCACTTAATACTTTGTTTGTCTGTCTTTAGAACGAAATACATCACTGATTCTGCTTATTAGGGATCTGAGAGTCTGCTGGACGCAGGTGGTATTACATGTCTGCCCACAGGTTACCACGTTTGGAGGACTGCGATCTGCGTCTCGACCGTTTCCATCTGCTTGGCCGTACAGAAACACATCTCGGCATGTCCCCGACACGAATACGGGACCATTCTGCTGCTTACAGTACGCTACGTGTCTGAGGCTTTCCCCCTGTGAATGTTGCGGGCTAACCCGTCTCAGCTCCCCACTACCAACTCCCATCTCCACGGCGACACCGCACGCGTACAACGAAAGGCAATCAGTCAAGCGTAGCGCAGGCCATATCACGATTCCGGCAGTGCCGCTGGCATCAGATGGCATGCGGGTGGTCTACGCCGTCCCGCGTTCCGTGCTGCACAGTCGCGCCTGTACAGTGTAAACCTGGCGACGGGATGGGGCGACTCGCCGGGTTCGCCAGCAGCGGAACCCGGGCCCGCTGCCAAGATTCCTGCCTGCTGACGCTGGTTTGGCAGGCGCTGTTGTTTGTGCGGCCATTCACACAGCCTTCCGAGCGTTACCGTATGAATGAAACGTCCCTCTGATCTCATTCCCAAAACCCGCGCTGGGAAAGTGTTACAGATTCACACAGTGTTTTTCTTGATCCCTTTCCCTTTTTGTTCATCAGTAGCTTGACTTACATTCAGCACGATGTGATGACAGGCTCTTCAGATCTACAATACTGGCCATTAAAATTGCTACACCAAGAAGAAATGCAGATGATAAACGGGTATTCATTGGACAAATATATTATACTAGAACTGACATGTGATTAAATTTTCACGTAATTTGGATTCATAGATCCTGAGAAATCAGTACCCAGAACAACCATCTCTGGCCGTAATAACGGCCTTGATACGCCTGGGCATTGAGCCAAACAGAGCGTGGATGGAATGTACAAGTACAGCTGCCCGTGCAGCTTCAACACGATACCACAGTTCATCAAGAGTAGTGACTGGCGTATTGTGACGAGCCAGTTGCTCGGCCACCATTGACCAGACGTTTTCAATTGGTGAGAGATCTGGAGAATGTGCTGCCCAGGGCAGCAGTCGAACATTTTCTGTAACCAGAAAGGCTCGTACAGGACCTGCAACATGCGGTCGTCCATTATCCTGCTGAAATGTGGGGTTTCGCAGCGATTTAATGAAGGGTAGAGCCACGGGTCGTAACACATCTTAAATGTAACGTCCACTGTTCAAAGTGCCGTCACTGCGAACAAGAGGTGACCGATATGTGTAACCAATGGCACCCCATACCATCACGCCGGGTGATACACCAGTATGGCGATGACGAATACCCGCTTCCAATGTGCGTTCACCGCGATGTCGCCAAACACGGATGCGACCATCATGATGCTGTAAACAGAACCTGGATTCGTCCGAGAAAAAGTTTTGCCGTTCGTGCAGCCAGGTTCGTCGCTGAGTACACCATCGCAGGCGCTCCTGTCTGTGATGCAGCGTCAAGGGTAACCGCAGCCGTGGTCTCCGAGCTGACAGTCCATGTTGCTGCAAACGTTATCTTACTGTTCGTGCAGATGGTTGTTGTCTTGCGAACCTCCCCATCTGTTGACTCAGGGATCGAGACGCGGGTGCACGATCCGCTACAGCCATGCGCATAAGTTGCCTGTCATCTCGACTGCTAGTGATACGAGGCCGTTGGGATCCAGCACGGCGTTCCGTATTACCCTCCTGAACCCACCGATTCCATATTCTGCTAACAGTCATTGGATCTCGACCAACGCGAGCAGCAATGTCGCGACACGATAAATGGCTCTGAGCACTATGGGACTTAACATCTATGGTCATCAGTCCCCTAGAACTTAGAACTACTTAAACCTAACTAACCTAAGGACATCACACAACACCCAGCCATCACGAGGCAGAGAAAATCCCTGACCCCGCCGGGAATCGAACCCGGGAACCCGGGCGTGGAAAGCGAGGACGCTACCGCACGACCACGAGATGCGGGCGCGCGACACGATAAACCGCAATCGCGATAGGCTACAATCCGACCTTTATCAAAGTCGGAAACGTGATGGTACGCATTTCTCCTCCTTACACGAGGCATCACAACAACGTTTCACCAGGCAACGTCGGTCAACTGCTGTTTGTGTACGAGAAATCGGTTGGAAACTTGCCTCATGTCAGCACCTTGTGCGAATGCTCTGAAAAGATAATCATTTGCATATCACAGCATCTTCTTCCTCTCGAGTAAAATTTCGCGCCTGTAGCACGTCATCTTCGTGGTGTAGCAATTTTAATGGCCAGTAGTGCACTTTGTTAGTACGGAGACGACGACGCAGTAGTTGTCCAGATGTGTGGTTTATTTGATTTAGAAACGCTGCATGTATCGGGAAGACACGATCCCATTATCATGTTCTATAGAACAATAAAAACACTAATCTTTATTTCGTATTATTATAGATACTAACTTACAGGTAATGGGAACGTGTGTATATTGTCCATGCATTATTACGTATTTTAAAAACATCATGCTGTGCTGGGCTTCAATTGTTCAGTTTCAGAAACTTCATCTTCAAATGACAATCTACGTTTCATACCACTAGACACCTTTCAGCGAGAAATGCCCTCTTTGCCAGTGTAAGTCTTTTTTTTTTTTTTTTTTTTTTTTTTTGTCATGCCTTTCTTCCTTCATTCGTCAACTGTTGAATAACAAGATAGCGGAATTCCGATACTTGGTATCATGATAGTCAATTTTCATGTCCAGTTTACCGACAATATCATTTCTATTCCTCTGCATTACCTTCATCTTTTTCGTTTTATTTTCATTCCAAATTCTGCTCTCTGTAGACTGTTCATTCCATTCAGTACGTCCTGCAGTTCTTCCTCACTTTCAACGAGGATACCAGTATCATCAGCGAATCTTCTCACTAGTATATTTTCACCCTGACGCTTAGTTGGAATAAAATGAGAAATAACTTTAAACAGTGAAGTGTTCTTTGAGTAAAAATGTTGAGTGCCTTGTGGTGTATAAAGCCATGTCGCCAATTACTGTGCTGCTTAATTTTTTCTTCGTTTCGACCAAACAGGGGCCAAGTCAATTCAACAGCGTGTTTTCCAGAGCTTTAGCTGTCGCCTCTTAAACACCCTCGCCAAGGTACAGGAAAGGCTCCTGTGTGACCGCTTACAATCGCACAGACGCCTCCTCTGCTTAACGCCCCATCAATTCGGCTTCAGGGAAGGTAGGTCAATAGAAGACGCCGTCAATCAAGCACTGACAGTTACAAATATCATCAGCGACAAATACGTGGCCGCCATACTAATCTACATAGCCGTGGCTTTTGACAATCTGTGGTGGGCGTCCCTCTTCGCCAGGATAAGGGAAATGGCTCTATCAGCTTCCTCTACAACAGTCTCCTCGACTACTGCAGAGGCAAAGTGGCGGTCTGGTACACGCAAGGTTGTCAAGAGAGTAACAAAGGGAAGTCCACAGGTCTCGATCTGCGGATCAATATTCTGGAATATCGCAATAGAGCCCTTGCTGAACACCCTGGACGGTGACGATAGGATAAGAGGTGTGGTGGCGTACGCAGATGACCTGCTCATACTGGTGTCAACCAACCCGAGAGCAACACCAGAGACAAAAGACACGCAACTTCTTCAGAAAATTAACAACTGGTGCAAAGAAAATAAATTAAAAATAGCTCCAACAAAACTGTATAATTGCTGCTCAGGGGGACACTACAGAGGAATCCAATTCTAAAATTAGACAATACAAGCATACAGAAGAAGCAAACCACACGGTATCTAGGACTGCGTCCTGACGAAAAACAGACTTTCAACTATCACATCAAATTACCAATTGACAAAGTCTCCACAATTATGCACAAACTAGCAAGACTCAACACAACTCAGTGCAAATTACCTATTAAGACGATAAGGACCTACCATATTACGATATTTGCATCCATCATATGCGTCGCCGCAAGTGCTTGGGCTCAGAGGCTGAACATACAGACTAACAAGACAATTCCAAGGCGAGGTCAACGTAGTGTACTCCTCATAATGAGCGGAGCCTGCATCGCATCACTAGAGGTACTTTGCGTTGTGATGGGAACCTACCCTATAGATATAACAATAAGTTACAGAGCTGCACTTTACTGGGTTAAGAGGGACAGACTCGATAAAGTCACCGAAATTACAGGAACCAACATTATGAACAAAACACAAATGAAACAATGGCGGATTCAAACATGGCAGAAAGTATGGGAAGCATCCGACAAGGGTCGCCGAGTACACTCTTTCTTTTCTGACGTACGACGTACGCGATAGATTACAACTCAAACATATCGACCCACCCCGGGGGGGGATGGTCCATTTCCAGAAAGGCCACGGGCCGTATCCGGTACACTTAAACCGCAAGGGACTAACTAACAATGAAATATGCGTTTGCGGAGAAACTGGGACACCAGAAAATATCACACTGCTATGCAACATGCTAGCACAAGTGAGACCTATACAGAACGTCAGTGACATAGCCAGAATAATACGTAATCCCGATGCTTGCAACACAGTAAATAGCATGGCCGATATTTTATCGAACACACTGCATGACGAATACAAGCGCAAAAAACCCATATGGAAAGAGGCCTAGACAAGCACAAACAGCACAACAAACCACATGGGAAGACAGGAGCACGACCACATATTTCGAATCCGAGGAAGGAACCAACACACTAAGTGAACATGGCATGCCACAACACAGTACAAGCAACACGACAGGCAGTAACAATCATAAAAGAAACTAACACCGACACCACATACTGAGACTAGTAATAAGGTAAAGTCGCTTGGGAGGAGAAGGCTCGAAAAACATTTATTCCGAGGCTCCTACTCCCCAAAGACGTATTGCAAAGTGTTCAAAGTATACTGTACACGAACAATAATGTATTGTTCCTCTTATTATGTGTAGACAGAAGTATATTCCCTTCTCTATTTAAAGCTACAATCAATGAATTTTATATATCAAATGTATTTTCTTTATAAAGTGTGTATAAAACTTGAAATGCAATTATTAAGTTATTTAAGGAATAATCCATTCAATTAGCAATGAACTACATTCTATTTCTACTAAGAGATTTACAAACATGAATGTATATCTCATTTAAAGCTAAAATTCATGTATTCCATGTACCAAATGCTCAATCAGTATTTACTCTGTATCATATCAGGTGTATGTATCAAAGGTTTCACATAGAATATACCACAACTATCAACAATAGGACAAACAAACAGCTGCTGAATATCATGCAGTGTCCTGACTTGCAACACTCCCAGTAATACACCAGTACATACGAGCACAGTGAACATACATAAGCACAAACCATTTCAGATGAAAATAGCTCGAGCCTCTACCGAGACCTTCTCACCTGAAATAGGTAGAAATAGGCCATTGTCAACCAACGTGCTACTTAGACTATATTACACATCCAAATGCAGTATACCACTTCCCTCTACATATTGCAATAATTTCACCACACTCATTGAATTACATTTTCTTTTCTTTTTTTTTTTTTACATTTGCATTATATAAATTATATACTCATCAACTAAGCAGAAACAAATTATATAGAAACATTTTAACAATTGTTAAGTATTCTGTTCGCTGTAACCTTAGAGAAATTTTTACATATTATGTGCATTATATTATTTAAAAAAAGCATTAACAACTGTATACCAATAAGATTGTAATAATGAGAAGTCTTTGCTGCTAGATTTAGAAGCATCCGACCCATCCTACATTACAAGGCAGTGGGCTACTCTGTACTGTTAGTGACATAAATAAATAAACAAATGTCGCCCAATATTCCCGCATTCGTTTTCGGCGTTTCTCCTTTCTTGACTCTACGTCTCGACTGTTTTCGGCTTTGGCTTTTCCTGGAAACAATTATGTACTCGTAGTTCTTTAGGAGAAATTTCCAGTTCTCATATTTTTTCTGTAAACTACACTTCTCTGGCTTTCTTATCTTGAAAGTGGGTTAATGATCTTTTAGATATCCTTCATGGACATAATCATGTCACATGGCCATAAAAGGCAGTCCTTCCTTTCAGAACCGTTTCACTAATCTTCTCCATTTGCTTACACAGTGTATTTCAGAGTCTTTATATCAAATGTCAAGAGGTGATAGATCATATCAGGTGGAACAACTCAGGTTAGAGACAAAATGTTTTCTGATACCTCCTGGGCACGCTGGTTATCCTGTTGGTTATGCCCCTGAGGTGCGGCAGCGCGTAGGCAATCTGTAGGTCATATGCGTTGTATGTTGCCTATAATACAGTTATCTACGCCCTGTGAAAGGGGGGTAACCCAGCCAAAATATAAATTCGCGATTTGCTTCTAAAGTACCTTTCTCCACTTAGAGACACTCATTCTTAAGGTTTTCTTGTTGCAGGTCACTCCATCAGTTTACTGTGCTATGTAATATCCAGCATGTATGGTTGGTAGACTCTGCTAGTTCGGTGGAATATCCCAGTCCACGGCCGGTGGATACTAAAGGACGCCTAACGCCGCCGAAAAGCGTCAGCAAACATTTCCCCTCTGACTAAAGTTGTTCCTCATGACGCAGTCTATCACACGTTGACGTTTAATGCAAAGATATCGCAACGCCATATATAGTTCGTGGTTGTGGAGCCATAGATACTCGCTTTTTCGTTTGATGTGTCCCAAATTTTTTGTCAAAATCTTACTTTATTTGGAGACAAGTTTCTCCATTAGACCTTTCTCGCTCGTTGTAAGAGTCTCTGCTTCATATACAACCTCTGGTCGAGTAACGGTCCAGAAGTGTCTGCTTTTGGCGTTTAAAGTTATCGATCTCCTACTGTACAGGGTGAGCATAAAGTCCCATCCCCCCTGTCGCTTGTCGACATATTCCTAGACGGTCGCAATGTATTAATGTGCGATTATGACAGAGGACAACTTTGAGATGGTGCGACTGTTCTTCATTATTTATTCCAAACTGTCTGTGTGCACACCATCGTTCCCATCAGAGAGTGATTCTCTTTCGTGTACGATATGAAACTCTCCTCAACACTACTGACGTCATGGCAGTAAATGCACGTCTAGTAGCATCCTTAAGTTCATCAATTGTCTCGTAATGTGTGGCAGCCAACTTCTGTTTAATGCGTCCGCATAACGCATTTTCGCACGATGACAGATTATGACTTCGGGGTGTCTACTCCAAAAGTGCAGGTAAATGGACAGAATCACGTACAACCGATTTACCAGGAGGTGCCCCAATGACACAGTCTCTAACTGCAATAACATAATGGGCCGGCGCCTCTGCGTACTGAAACCATAAACGACCGAGCAGTCTCAGATGTTGCAAATGTGGCATAAACCAATCACTATATATGGTGAAACGTGATTCACAGCACCGTGAAAGAAATATGGACCTACTAACTGGGTTCCAGAAGTTGCAGACCTAATCATGGCATACGGTGCGTTCAAGTCCTTCATAAGAATACGGATTATCTTTACTTCAGAAATAAATGTTTCTCTCTTTTACACTGCGATATATTGTACATTTGTCCGAGAAAAGCACTTTACCCCCTTGAAGGATGAGCCGCAAAGGCCTCGAGCATTCGCCCACAAGTCTGGTGATGTTTTTGAATGTCGTTATCACTCAATTTATTTACAGACGAAGTTTCAAATGCCTTCATATGTTTTACAATGTCAAGCATGGTGGTGGTGGCGGTGGTAAGTTCCTACGGGACCAAACTGCTGAGGTCATCGGCCCCTAGGCCTACACACTACTTTTGTCGTGTTCTTCTTTTTATTGCTTTTTATTACTGTGACATTTTTTATGCTTTATAAGCTTATTACAGACTTTAACTATTGTATCCCCATTTTATTTTCGCTGTTTCAAATAATTATTGAAAACTATTGTATGCTGACATTAGCGACATCTGGTCAACTTACTACACAAACATCTTGTGGCTACTGTACGGCAGCTTGTTTTAAACAGCAGTTTTACTGACAACATGACTCGTGCATGTGATGTGATTTATATGTATTTGACGATGCTGGTGCTGATTCCGCATTTAACAGTTGACTATGTCACTATGGCTGCAGTGCATTAGGACTTTGTTTTTATGAGCCAGGTATGCCTCTTCACATTTAAAGCACACAAATATAAATTTTGTCAATACTACTTTTCAATACGCTCTATGTATTGTTCTTAAGCTGTATACAGTTTGCGAGTGTATTTATATTTTTCCCATTTTTGCTGCAGATCTGATGATGGTCATTATAGACCGAAGCCGGTAATCTGTTAAACAGAAAAGATTGTGACCACAGACGTAAATTAAAGGAAACTTATCCGCTTTTCACGTGCCGCGTTACCCGAAAGGAGACTAGAAGCTGTGCTACTGTTGTTTTTTATGAATTGTGTTTTAATTTTAAGTTTTATGTAGTGAAAGCTGGTTTCACAGAGGAAAGATGGAAACTTGCAGAGCTGCTCTCCACAGTGTGCCAGCGAGGCCGTTGTCGGCACGCGCGAGGCAGCCCCCCGCCCACGCCCACCACGTCCTCGGCAGCCGTCCGCCGTGAAATCGGCTCCTCCGCGTGTCCCGTGCGATGGCCCTCGCGGCCTGGAGAGGCCCTCCAGGCGGCGCGGTGTGTAGGCTCGCCCGCTGCCTGCCCAGGCTGGCGCTGCATTCCGGCCGCCCCTCTCTCTCTCTCTCTCTCACTCTCTCACGCACACACGCCGGGCCTCTTGTGCTGTGAGAACGGCGGTGGCGGCTTCTCTTCTCCACGGGGGGCGCGGCGCCGCTTTGTTACGTCACGGCTCAAAGGAACCGCAGCTGGCGCGCGTCTCTTCCGCTCACTTTACTCTGCCAGAGACACCTCGCAGCCCTCCACTTTCCCTGCTCTCTTTGTACCAATCTCAGATCAGCTAGCCAAGGTTTCCCTGCTTCAAGAACACGCGACTGGTCCTCTTCTGCAGATACACTCCTCTGTGCAGAGGTGGACGATCTGTCTCTCACTGACTGTCCCACTTTGGTAGTGCACCAGTCTGTTGTTGTCGTTGTTGCTGTGGTCTTCCGTCCGAAGATTGGTTTGCTGCAACGTTCCATGCCACTCTATTCTGTGCAAACACCTTCATCTCTGCTTTACTGCCGCAACATTCATCCATTTGGACCAACAACCTGTATTCAAGCGTTGCTCTCCCTCTAATTTCTTATTCCTTCCATGACCAAATTGACAAGTGCTTGAAACTCCCTGGTAGATTAAAACTGTGTGCCGGACCGAGACTCGAACTCGGGACCTTTGCCTTTCGTGGGCAAGTGCTCTTCCACCTGCCCGCGAAAGGCAAAGTTCCCGAGTTCGAGTCTCGGTCCGGCATACAGTTTTAATCTGCCAGGAAGTTTCATATCAGCGCACACACTCCGCTGCAGAGTGAAAATCTCATTGACAATTGCTTGATGCCTACTATCAACCGATCCTTTTCTCCGGAGAAGTTGTGTCATAAATTTTTATAGGCAGTTTTCAATCTGGAGTGAACTCTGCGCTGATTTGAAACTTCATTCAGATTAAAATTGGGTTCTGGACCGGAACTCGAACCTGGCACCTTTGCCTTTAGAGAGCAAGTTGTCTACCGACTATCTGTCTAAGAAACCCTCACGATCCGCATTCACAGCTTTACTTTCTCCTCTACGTCATCTCCTACTTTCCAAATTTCACAGTAGTTCTTCTGCAAATCTTGGAGGACTAGCACTTCTGGAAGAAAAGATACTGCGGAGTTATAACTTACGCACAATCTGGGGGATAGTTTGCAGAATGAATTTTGATTCTGCAGCGGAGTGTAACATGATTTGAAACTACCTGCCAGACTAAAATTGATGCCGGACCAGGTCACAGTCATGGAACCTTTTTAATCCAGTTCGACTGAGTACCTCCTTATTTGTTGTTCCACCTACCGATAAAACTTCAGCATTCGTCGTTAGCACCGAACTGAAAAAGCGTCTAGCTTCTTGTCGTCTTTATTGTCTATCGTCCGCGTTCACTTCCATATAAGACTACCCTCCTCACGATTATCTTCAAAAAATACTTCCTAACATTACCAGACGTTAATAAAATCCTATTTTTCGGAAATGATTTTCTTCTTATTGTCAGTCTGGAAATTTTGGAAATTTGTGCTGAGTTCCTGTGGGACCAAACTGCTGAGGTTATCGGTCCCTAGTGTTACACACAATCTCACTTAAACCAACATACGCTAAGGACAACATACACCCATGCCCGAGGGAGGACTTGAACATCCGTTGGGGACAGCAGTGCGAACCGTGGCAAGGCGCCCAAGACCGCGCGGTTACCCGGCGCGGCCTGTCAGTTTGCATTTTATGTTATCTGTACTTATGGCATCATAACTTATTTTGTGGCGCAGATAACAAAAGTCATCTCATTTCCTGATTTCTTCGGCATCTCATGGTTTAACTCCAGTATCTCCCATTTCCCTTGTTTTACTTTTATTGATATTCATCTTATAATATCTACACACTATTTATTCCGTTCAACAGTTCTTCCAAGACCTTTGCTGTCTCTAACAAAATTATGTCATCAGCAGACGTCAAAGATTTCACTTCTTCGTCTTGAACTTTAATTCCTACTCCTTATTTTTCTTTGGCTTTCTTTACTGCTTGCTCAGTGTACAGACTGAATGACATCAGGGGTAGGCTACAACCCTCTCTCACTCCCTTCTCAAGTATGGCTACCTTTTCATAACCTTCGACTCTTGTAACTGCAATCTGGTTTTTGTACGAATTGTAAATAACTTTTCAGTTCCTGCATTATACGGTTTGCTGCCTTCAAAATTTGAAAGTGTGTAATACAGTTGGCAAACACCTTGCCGCAGTGGTAACAACGGTTCCTGTCAGATCACCCAAGTTAAGCGCTGTCGGGTTTGGCTAAGACTTGTATGGATGGCCGTCCGGGTCTACCGAGCGCTGTTGACAAGCGGGGTGCACTCTGCCCTTGTGAGACCAATTTAGGAGTTACTTGACTGAAATGCAGCGTCTACGGTCACGAAAACTGACAATGGCCGAGAGAGCAGTGTGCTGACCACATGCCCCTTCATATCCGCATCCAGTGACGCTTATAGTCTGAGGGAAGACACGGCTGTCGGTCGATATCGTTGGGTCTTTCGACACTTGTTCGGATGGAGTTTAGTTACCTTTTTAGTAGTACAGTTCACACTGCTCAAAGGTTTCTGTAAACGCTATAAACGTAGATTTGCCCTTCTTCAACGTATCTTCGAAGATAAGTCGTAGGATCATTATTTCCCGAAGTGTTTCTGCTCTTCTTCGGAATCCAAACTGATGCTACCAGAGATCGGTCTCACTCTTCTGTAAATAACTCACGTCAATATTTTGTAATCCTGATTTATTAGAATGATGATTCGGTAGTATGCACATCTCACAGCACCTGCCTCCTTGGAATTCTAATTATTATTTTCTGTCTGAAGTCTGAGAGTATCTCGTCTGTCCCATGCAGCTTGCAAACAGTATTATCATAGCTGGAGCTTGGAAGAATCTCAGTAATTCAGTGTCAATGTCGTCTACTTCAAGGATCTTGTTTCCATTTAGGTCTTTCAGTGCTCCGTCAAATTTTCCTCGCTGTAGCTTAATAAGGAATGAGGACCTGTGGCACACGGTACAAGCTAAACTTGTCGGCAAGCTGAGTATCTGCTTATCAATTGCAGACCTACAGTGTCGAGGGAGAGTGAGTAAGAGAGAGAGGGAGGGAGAGAGAGAGAGAAAGAGAGAGAGAGAGAGAGACTAGACAACGAGCAGTATAAACTTACGACGGCCTTTCGGTAGAAGTGAGGAGGGGAGCTTAACAAATGACCAGGACGTTCTCTTGAGACACTGAGGGCCATCTCCCAGTCTCTACGCATTGTTTTGTGTCGATTGTAAATACTGAGCTGGGTCTCAGCTAGCGCTGTTGGATATGGAATGTATTCTTCACCGAGTAGCGAATATCTTATGAGACTCGAAATACAGTTTCATTGTTACCTAAAGTGTTTCTTTACTCTCGTGATTGGTTGGTTGGTTAGTTGGTTCGTTTCATGTTCCATGAATAAATTTGCACCATAAGTCGTAACGATGTGGAACAAATCATTTTACATCCACATCGCAAATTAATTTGTAAATATGGCTACATGCTGAACATTTATAAGAATTTTTTTAATATACAGATGTTAGCTAAATTCATAATCACCACGTTTTACACATCACAATAATATAAATTCTTCTGCGGAATAGAAGGAGTTCTCAAGGGGAAACTTCTTCAATTTGTTTTCAAAATTTACTTTGCTGTGTGGCAGTTTATAGCAGTTGGTAAGTTATCAAAAAATTTTAGTTCCAACATTGTGCGCCCTGTTTAGTGCTTAATATGGGGTAATGGATGTTATTTTTTCCTTTTGAATTAAGTACATCATTGTTCCTTTTGAACTGTAGTGTATCATCTACAATAAACTTCGTGAGATAATAAATATACTGTGAAGCAGTAGTCAGAATGCCCAACTCTTTGAACAGCTGTCTACAATATGGTCGTGGTTGAGCACCACATTTTATTCTTACAGAACGTTTTTGCGCAATGAAAACTTTCTCTCAAAGACTAATTGCTCTAGGACATTACTCCATATGACATTACTGAATGAAAATATGCAAAATATATCCACTTACTGATAAGTCTCTTCCCAAGATTTGCAATGGTTTCTAAGTACAAATGTGGCTGCATTAAGTTGTTTTAGGAGTTCCGAAGTGTACCTTTCCATTCAGTATAGACATCGAAGAATTTTGAAGTTTCTACCTTACTTATTATTTCCTCACTATGTGTTACAGTCCGCCGCTTGTGGTCTAATAGCTACCGTTGCTGCTTCTGGATCACGGGGTGCCGGGCTCGATTCCCGGCCGGGTTGGTGATTTTCTCTCCCCGGGGACTGGATGTTTGTGTTGTCCTCATCATTTCATCATCATCATCATCCTCATTCGTGACAGTGACTCAATTGGATTGTGCAAACATTGGACTGTGTAAAATCTGGAGCTATGTCCGGGCGATGGTAACCGCGCAGTTGAGCGCCCCACAAAGCAAACATCATAATCACCATGTGTTACACTTCTTATTGATGTAGTACACCTAGATGTGCAGAATTGAATACGTTGTCCCATTTTAAGGTTCAGGTTGAGGCTATTTGCAGAAAACCAATCGATGGTACTTTTAAGATCATTGTTTACCATGTCTTTTTTTCTTCGCCGCGCATAGTTCGTGTCGACTCGGGCCGAACAGGTAGTTTTCGTATGCCTCCGTTTCGTTACCCTTATTTGACTTGGAGTGACAGAAATAACTCGTGTTGTATCGGTAGTTTTCGAATTCCTCCAATTTAGTATCCTCAGAGGACTAAGTCGGTAGTGACACGGAGTGCCGAATGCGTTTAGTCTCGCACCATGTAAAGAATGAACTTGGATTGCACAAGGCTAGTCTCTAGCGTATTCCGTGCACTTGCGGGAGGACATACATTGGCCAGACCATCAGGATAGTTGAGGGCCGATATGTGTAGCATTAGCATCTCACACGCACCCAAAAACCGAGCCGACGTGCGATTACTGAACATTTTCTGGGTATCGCTCATCCGATGAAATATAAAATCACAGACCTTCTAGCGTGCACTTTCAGCCAACGGTACAGTGTTAATAAGGAAGCTGTTGACATTCAACTATCTAGAGATCTTCAAAACAGAGACAGAATTTTTGCTTAAGGCCTTCCAGCAATCCTGCTCTCGCACTCGCCACACAACAGAGGGACAGATTTAATATTACTTATTCGCTTATTGTTCATTGAAATTGCCTACCGATAATGTATGACGTTTGTTACTTTTGGTTGGGTGATGGTGCTTGTTTTAGTGGTGTAAATAGTCTTTCTGCATACATGTCTTTTGGTCCTTGGTTGATGCATCCCAGCCCATCGGGTGTTTATGTTGTCATGCACAGCGCTCTCTCACCTTATTTGTGTTTTTAAAATGACACGGGGTAACGTGTTCGAATATTTTTACTTTTCTTAAACAGCATAATGCTAGAACACGTTAAAATATTTCAAATTACATGTTTACTTATTACGTACTATACTAGTGTACCCAACTTCATGTGCAGCATCTGAATAACAGTCAACAAGAAAACAGCAAATAAGCTTACACACTATTTAATATAACTAAAACTAACTCACGCTAAGGACGACACACACACCCGAGGCCGGCCGAAGTGGCCGCGCGGTTCTGGCGCTGCAGTCTGGAACCGCGAGACCGCTACGGTCGCAGGTTCGAATCCTCCCTCGGGCATGGATGTGTGTGATGTCCTTAGGTTAGTTAGGTTTAACTAGTTCTAAGTTCTAGGGGACTGATGACCTCAGCAGTTGAGTCCTATAGCGCTCAGAGCCATTTGAACCATTTGAACACACCCGAGCCCGAGAGAGGACTCGAACCTCCGATGGAGGGGACCCGCGCGAACCGTGACAAGACGTCCGAGACCGCGCGGCTACCCCGCCCGGCTGATAAGGAAATGTTTGTTTGCACCAACGCATATTAGTCTCTCATTCACCGACATGGTAATCGCCAAGTTGCCATAGATCACTCTGCCAGTATCTGTCTGATCAAGACCTCACACTCACTCCACACCATTGGCGAAATGTAAATTATTAAAGTGTGATTAGGATCGCTTGCAAGGATAGCAAAAACGCTGGAAGGTAAGAGTTGGTAAGATGAGATATACGGTTCTACTTAATGTAACTTCCCAGTGAATCGGCTTCAAAAAACGATTTTTTGTTTTTAATCTTAAATCGATATTTAGAGTTTTTTGAACAAAATGATGGTTAAAAGAACTGAATTGGACATCAGGAACTTGTTTTTAAAAAGTGCCTCGGTGTGCCTTCACACCCATGTTTCCGCCGCTTTCACACGTCAGTGTTGTCAGCAGCCTCCTGTTCGAGAAATATATGCAATACAATAGTTTTTCAAGTTGACACCCCTGTTAAAAAAGAAATAATTTTCCGAATCTTAGAGCCAAACACCACAGCCTGATAAAACTGTTATTCTGATACTTCAAAGTAAAGCACAACACCGCGCATATTTTAAAAAGTTTGCAGGGAAGAAGGTAATCGCTGGCTAGTTTACGTTTGGTGCGCTTTGGGCCATACATCAAATGGTTCAAATGGCTCTAAGCACTATGGGACTTAACATCTGAGGTCATCGGTCCCCTCTGCCGGCCGGGATGGCCGAGCGGATCTAGGCGCTACAGTCTGGAACCGCGCGACCGCTACGGTCGCAGGTTCGAATCCTGCCTCGGGCATGGATGTGTGTGATGTCCTTAGGTTAGTTAGGTTTAAGTAGTTCTAAGTTCTAGGGGACTGATGACATCAGATGTTAAGTACCATGGTGCTCAGAGCCATTTTTGTACTAGACACAGAAGGAAATCTGCGATAAATCCTTTGTACACACAGCACACGTTCAGGACTCGGAGAAAAACACGCCTACAGGGATGAAAAATTATCAGCACGGGGCGGACAGAAACAGAACAGTGTTTGTCTGGCATTAGTCCCCATTTGCGCCGACAGTTGGCGCCACCTGTGCCTCTGTCCTCATACGGTAGTTCGCTGCTGGTGAGTAACGCTCGCACCAGCTAAGGCGAACACTTGTTGCCCCTGAGATAAGAGCGGATTACGGCGAGAAAAAAAGAGGTCCGCCATAAATCACTGCCGGGAAAAAGGTCAACGAGGTCCCGAGGGGCCCGCCTCCACACCAAGGGAAAAAGTCCGGCCTCGAGGCTCCGGCAGTTAATAATTTTCCATTCGGGTACAGACCGGGTAGAGGCGCGGCGGATCACAGCTAGGGCGGCCCGTGGCTTCTTACGACGCCACCTGCTCTTATCGTGGCCAGGCGCGTACTAAACGACAGGTTAATTGACTCGCATGCTTACAGGGTAGGTTTCAAATACGGGGATAACCTGCTAGAGGCAAAAGGAAGGAGGGAAGTTTAGGATTTAGCGCTCCCTCAATGAGGAGACCATTAGAATCGCAGAGCGTAGAAGTAAATAGAGCGGCCTAACTGTGGCTCGAAGTGTGTCAGGCTCCCCCATCCCTCTCGGTACCCACAGCCACAGAGGTGCCGGTCGCTCCACTCAACTCGAATCGTACGATACGCGGGGAGTGAAATTTCAAATCATCTGGTTTGACTAAATGAAATGTTGTATGTGGACGAAACAAAGCTCCATCTGTCTCCGTAGTTAGTCATTAAAACTTTTGCTGAGGGAAAAAATTAAAAACCAGAGTTTTGGGATTTGCGCGTGTTCTCCGTTTCGTAGTCTTACTCGTTAGATTTTGAGGAAACTTCCTTCTTAAAAAAGAAATATTTTTCCGAATCTTAGAGCCACACACCACAGCCCAGTAAAGCTTACCTGGAATGAGATTTTCACTCTGCAGCGGAGTGTGCGCTGATATGAAACTTCCTGGCAGATTAAAACTGTGTGCCGGACCGAAACTCGAACTCGGGACCTTTGCCTTTCGCGGGCAAGTGCTCTACCAACTGAGCTATCCAAGCACGACTAACGAACCGTCCTCACAGCTTTAATTTCGCCAGTACCTCGCCTCCTACCTTCCAAACTTCACAGAAGCTCTTCTGCATACCTTGCAGAAGTAGCACTCCTGGAAGAAACGATATTGCGGAGACATAGCTTAGCCACAGTCTGCGGGATGTTTCCAGAATAAGATTTTCGCTCTGCAGCTGTGGCTAAGCCATGTATCCGCAATATCCTCTCTTCCAGGAGTGCTAGTTCTGCAAGGTATGCAGAAGAGCTTCTGTGAAGTTTGGAAGTTAGGAGGCGAGGTACTGGCGGAATTAAAGCTGTGAGGAGGGGTCGTGAGTCGTGCTTGGGTAGCTCAGTTGGTACAGCACTTGCCCTCGAAGGGCAAAGGTCCCGAGTTCGAGTTTCGGTCCGGCACACAGTTTTAATCTGCCAGGAAGTTTCAAAACTTACCTTGTTTTCATTATCGCCCATTGTTATTCTGCGCAGATTTTAAAAAGTTTGCAGTGAGAAAGGTAATCGCTGGCCAGTTTACGTTTGGTGCTCTTTGGGCCATACATGACTCTGAGCACTATGGGACTTAACATCTGAGATCATCGGTCCCCTAGACTTAGAACTACTTAAAGCTAACTAACCTAAGGACATCACACACATCCATGCCCGAGGCAGGATTCGAACCTGCGACCGTAGCAGCAGCGCGATTCCAGACTGAAGCGCCTAGATCCGCTCGGCCACCCCGGCCGGCAGAGGGGACCGATGACCTCAGATGTTAAGTTGGCATACTCTGAATTAGGTGATCGAGCAGCTGCTGGGGTATAGCCCATTCTTGCACCAGTGCCTATCGGAGCTCCTGAAGTGTCGTAGGGGTTTGAAGACGTGCAGCGATACGTCGACCGAGAGAATCCCAGGCGTGCTCGATGGGATTTAGGTCTGGAGAACAGGCAGGCCAATCCATTCGCCTAATATCTTCTATTTCAATGTACTATTCCACGATGGCAGCTCGATGGGGCCATGCGTTATCACCCATCAGGAGGAAGGTGGGACCCACTGCACCCCTGAAAAGGCGGACACACTGGTGCAAAATGACGTCCCGATACACCTGACCTGTTACGGTTCCTCTGTCAGACCAAAGATATGCAGGGTTGTACGTGCACCAATCATAATCCCACCCCACACCATCAAACCACGACCTCGTAACAGGTCCCTTTCAAGGACATTAAGGGGTTGGTATCTGGTTCCTGGTTCACGCCAGATGAAAACCCGGTGAGAATCACTGTTCAGACTATACCTGGACTCGTCCGTAAACATAACTTGGGACCACTGTTCCAATGACCGTGTACTGTGTTCTTGACACCAGGCTTTACGGATTCTCCTGTGACCAGGAGTCAGTGGAATGCACCTTGCAGGTCTCTGGGGGAATAAACCATGTCTGTTCAGTCGTAGACTGTGTGTCTGAAGACAACTGTTCCAGTGGCTGCGGTAAGGTCCCGAGCAAGGCTGTCTGCTGTATTCCGTAGCCGTCTGCAGGCACTGAGGTGAGATATCGGTCTTCTTGTGGTGTTGTACACTGTGGAAGTCCCATACCGTAGCGCCTGGACACTTTTCCTGTCTGCTGGAATCGTTGCCATGCCGGCCGAAGTGGCCGTGCGGTTAAAGGCGCTGCAGTCTGGAACCGCAAGACCGCTACGGTCGCAGGTTCGAATCCTGCCTCGGGCATGGATGTTTGTGATGTCCTTAGGTTAGTTAGGTTTAACTAGTTCTAAGTTCTAGGGGACTAATGACCTCAGCAGTTGAGTCCCATAGTGCTCAGAGCCATTTGAACCAATCGTTGCCATAATCTTGATAACACACTTTGTGGCACACGGGGCCTGTGCTACGACCTACTGTGTTTGACCAGCCTCTAGTCGCCCTAATATTCTATCCCTCATAACGTCATCAATACGTGCTCTTTGAGCCATTTTCAATACACAGTTACCATTAGTACGTCTGATAACGTTTGCACACTTACTCGCTGCACCGTACTCTGACATGTACCAACACACCTCTGCGTATGTGGACTGCTGCTAGCGCCACCGCGCGACGACTGCAGGTCAAATGCACCACATGGTCATACCCGGAGGAGATTTAAACCCGCAAACCCCCCACCAGGGCGTTGTTTCACCTTAATTTAAGAGCATGAGTGTAGATAAGCGATAGCAGTTGAATAACCGATGCATTTTTGCTTTATAGCGATGCAAGAAGATGAAGACAAAGAAACCGGACGCTTTTGAAGTAAACGTTGTTGTACTTCATTAAAAGAGGTCTGAGACGACGCTGTCAAAAATCTGCTCCTGTACGGTCCACTACATTTACGAGTTGTTCCAAGAGGTTTCTGCCTCTCGTGCTCTGTTGGAACGGACGAGCGTTCGTGTGCGCTGCAGTACGCTGAAGAGCCGTACCGTGGAACAGCTGTGCGGCGGAAGTGCACTTCCTCTCAGGTTACCAGATGCACGTATGCGATACGAGCTGTTATTCAACAGCTGGCGCGCGCGAGCAACGGCCGTACAAAAGTCGTTCTCGCTTCACCGCAGACGAAAGCCTAGCGCACCGGTCGTGGGGAACCGTCTAGCAAACATACCGCTGTCCGTTGGCGGAACATGTTATTTATTCTATCTGCATCTACATCTACATCTACATACATACTCCCCAATCCACCACACAGTGCGTGGTGGAGGGTACCTCGTACCACAACTAGCATCTTCTGTCTCTGTTCGTCTCCCAAACAGAACGAGGGAAAAATGACTGCCTATATGCCTCTGTACGAGCCCTAATCTCTCTTATCTTTGTGGTCTTTCCGCGAAATGTAAGTTGGCGGCAGTAAAATTGTACTGCTGTCAGCCTCAAATGCCGGTTCTCTAAAATTTTTCAGTAGCGATTCACGAAAAGAACGCCTCCTTTCCTCTAGAGACTCCCACCCGAGTCCCTGAAGCATTTCCGTAACACTCGCGTGATGATCAAACCAACCAGTGACAAATCTAGCAGCCCGCCTCTGAATTGCTTCTGTGCCCTCCCTCAATCCGACCTGACAGGGATCCCAAACGCTCGAGCAGTACTCAAGAATAGGTCGTATTAGTGTTTTATAAGCGGTCTCCTTTACAGATGAACCACATCTTCCCAAAATTCTGCCAATGAACCGAAGACGACTATCCGCCTTCCCCACAACTGCCATTACATGCTTGTCCCACTTCATATCGCTCTGCAATGTTACACCCAAATGTTTAATCGAAGTGACTGTGTCAAGCGCTACACTACTAATGGAGTATTCAAACATTACAGGATTCTTTTTCCTATTCATCTGCATTAATTTACATTTATCTATAGTTAGAGTTAGTCATTCTTTACACCAATCACAAATCCTTTCCAAGTCATCTTGTATCCTCCTAAAGTCACTCAACGATGACACCTTCCCGTACACCACAGCATCATCAGCAAACAGCCGCACATTGCTATCCACCCTATCCAAAAGGTCATTTAAGTAGATAGAAAACAACAGCGGACTTACCATACCTCCCTGGGGCACTCCAGATGATAGCCTCACCTCCGATGAACACTCACCATCGATGACAACGTACTTGGTTCTATTACTTAAGAAGTCTTCGAGCCACTCACATACTTGGGAACCAATTCCATATGCTCGTACCTTAGTTAGGAGTCTGGATATCGTAGCTCTTCATTTCCGTGCTTCCGCCCTTTGCAAGAAACTATCGATTCAATTTTTCTCTTGTACTTTATTGACCTACTTCAATTTTTTTGTCATTGTATAAAAAATGACAAACTGTAAAAATAATGTAGCTCAAAATTTTCTTCTTACTCCCAGAATTAGTATTCTGGTTTCAGTTTTCATAACAAACTTCACTACAGAGTAGAAAAATACGAGAAAAAATCAGTAAGTAAAGACACTTTTTGCGCTCCACAGGCTGACAGTACTGGTTGAGCAATGACAGGATTTAACCTCACTGATATTCTTGTGCTTCAGCTGTGCTGGTTCCACTCACTTACTAAAAAATACCTGACCGCTCATTGGCGCTGGCGCAGCGTTCCCGTACTGAAGACGCCATTAGCAGGGAAACGCTGCGTTTGCACGTAGTAAATAATGTCAAATATCCGATAAAACGTTACATACACAATGACTCAAGAGATGGAAGTTATATTTATACAGATTCTGTATTTCTGTTAGAAAAAAGTGTCAATGTGGAATGGCTAATTCGACTTACATTGGCGGTTACAGCTATTCATGTCCAAGCTAGTTGAAAAGAAACAGACCCAGATTATGTGTTACGAAATATTTACTAAGAAGAAAAAGTGAAAAACTTAGTGAATGATAAAATAATCTCGATATCTGCTATTTCCTGAGTTTAGAGCAGCTACCTTCAACTGGTAACTTGCTGCATTTTCGCTCGTACTTGTAAGAAACGGACCGTACATCTTTGAATAGATATCAATAACTTTTGACTTTTGATGTAGAGCTAATACAAATGTTCAAATGTGTGTGAATTTCTAAGGGACCAAACTGCTGAGGTCATCGGTCCCTAGACTTACACATTACTTAAACTAACTTATGCTAAGAACAACACACACACCCATGCCCCAGGGAGAACTCGAACTTCCGGCGGGAGGGGCCGCGCACATTCAGTGACATGGCGCCTCTAACTAGGAAACTACTTGAGTACTCAGTAGGAGTGGTGAAGCAAATATCCTTTTACTTCGTTCTTCTGTTTCCTTTCGTTGTCTCTCATATCTTCCAAACTACTATGCCAGTATCTATATTCGGCCCTGAAATGGCGGCTTCGGTTCAGGAATAGATTACTAACTTCTCTCCTGCGGTGTGGTAGGGTCTCCGTTGGTTCAGTGAATAGCTTTGATCGTAGTTATTTCATAGCGTTTTACTATGTGCGCTCTGTCGTTTCTATGCACCAAGGAAGAAATGAGAAGAGTGTTATGTTTCTTGTTTTCTGATGAGACAACAGCTGTGGAAATAATTCGCAGAATGCAACTGCAGAGCTATGATAATTTTCTTACTGAATGAAAAATTTGGAAGAGGATAAATCGCTCTAAAATGGATGTGTATCTGTCTGCATCGAAGAGCATCAGGGTGGATTATCAATTTCGAAACCACACAGGAACTTTTAGACACATGAACGAATGATTCTTGATTAACGTTGTGCCAGATTTGAATACTGATAGCTCCTGTGGGCTTCTACGAATTTTAAGGCAAAAATCAAAACGAAGAGAAGAGGGAATTATTCAGAAAGTGTGACTTCTTTTTCAAGAAAATGCCAGCCCACGCACAGTTGGGTAAACAATTCAGTGTATTCAAATTTTCGATGTTGAATTGCTCGAGCGCTCATTCACAGTGCCGACCATTACCGAGGTTTTTAAATATTTCCTACGCCCCATTTACAGCCTGGGTCAGTGACATTAACCCAATTTTCAAATAAAAAGACACTCTCTATTGCAGGTATTTTTTTTTAATTGACGCGTTTCGCGCTAGCAGGGCGTATTCAGAATTCCTGTAAATTAACAACAGCGTATGTATTACGTAAAGCTGTGACCAAGAGCCCACCCAACGCCTGCCAAGTTAACTATGGACATAAGTAACTTACAAGAAGAACTTGCCGTCTAAAACAGATAACTACTAGCATGGAATTTCCGTGTCTATGGGCACGAAGAACACAACAGGGGTTTATTAAACAGTAACATTCACCAAATCATGGAGAAAGCGGTGAACAGACTGCAGCATGTTGGCTGTGATAGCGAGTCGCGTACTGATTCAAAATGAATGAGCAGCTTATTGTAAGTTCCAGCGTCATTTAAATATTGAAGGATAATTTAAAAAATATAGTGCCAGAACAGTGTAGTTTAAATACATTAAGAGTTATTAAATAAAGTCTTAAAATAGTTAAAACAAATATGAAGTTGAAAATTAAAGAAGTAAACCCGAGTTCATAGTGGTGGGTGGCAAACGGGAATCCTGCTGGTAGCTACCTAGCCATAGAGTAACAGTTGAATGGAATTTTTTTAAAGCAACCATCGTAGCATTATTTTAAAAAATTTGTTCTTAGTGACAAGTTACTCACTGAGACAAATATTCCGAATGATTCCAAAAATTTTGTTATTTCAAATCCCTTTAGTAGTGTTAACGTTTTATTCTTACCTGCCGCCCGCCGGAGTGGCCGAGCGGTTCTAGGCGCAACAGTCTGGAACCGCGCGATCGCTACGGTCGCAGGTTCGAATCCTGCCTCGGGAATGGATTTGTGTGATGTCCTTAGGTTAGTTAGGTTTAAGTAGTTCTAAGTTCTAGTGGACTGATGACCTCAGAAGTTAAGTCCCATAGTGCTCAGAGCCATTTGAACCATTTTTCTTAGCTGCCACTCGAAGGATTTGTAAAGAATCTATTGTTGGTTCGGTGAGCCCGCTAACCTTTAGATGCTCCGTAAACCAAAAATTATCTTTGACAGCCCCCATTCTAGTAAGTAAGTGCTCACAAAAACTAGTTCTAACCCCATGTCCGGTCTTTCCGATGTATGCACGAGGCCACTGGTCGCATGTCAATTAGTACACCCCCGAATTAAGAAAGCGACCTCTAGTAGGTAGTTCATTATTGATTCAGTATCAGTTTATGCTTAATGAACTACCTAGTAAAGATATATTTGCTAATTCTGGGGTCGTCAACTCACAACAAGCTTGGACGTTCCAACCCAAGCTAAACCTCGTCTGAAGATGGGACAAGCCTGAAACTACTAACGGCAAAATAAATCCTCATCAAAAAATAACTGGTCGCAGTTTTTCTCCCTTTCCACATATGTCAAAACTAATTCATAATAATACATGTACTAGACTACAGCACGCTGCTCTATACTGATAGACAGGAAACAAATTCCTGGTGTACATGCTCGTCTCTTGCTCCGCAGAAATATCTGTCCATAGAAGTGCCCACTATTTTTACAACCCTGTCCTCTGCTGCTCATCCACCGCCTGAAGTGGCCGTTGGACCCTTTAAGGCCAGGAATAAGGTCTCACTCGAATCAATGGCCGAATACGGGGCTTCCTCTTTCACCATCTCCACCGTACCGCAGTCTATTCTCTCCATTGCAGATGTCGATGAAGCCTGAGCGTGGATTCCGCGTTATACCCTGCAGGACTGAGTGTCAGGCCGAGCTTAGCCACCCCACCACTGCAGCCTGCTGGTGCGAGGTTTGCACAGCCCAGCGACGCGACACATGCAGTTGGAATTACTCTGGTAGAGAAATGAAGAAGATGCCCATATATTCACTGAGCTTGGTTAATGGTTGTCTGTGATACCACAACCAAGGGTCTTATTTAGATCTTTGAACCCCCAAGGACTTCTCCGCCAACTATCATTCGGCATTATTTACCTAGAAAAAGTAACAAAACCTTCAATGATTGCTGAAGAAGGTCACGACCGACGCGCTACCCCGAAACACCCACTGCACAGGCATTTAGTGCGCAGCTGGCCTGGTATTTTGTTCCCAATGGCCTCATAATTACAACATATTAGTCTACGAAAACCCTTTTAACTGCGGGTGCAGTGTATTATTTGTTTCCTACTTTCAACACAGGTTGCAAATCTCAAGAGAAATTACTGTCTTTTATGTACGCTAGTGCTTTAAAAATTATGGACATTTTATTTTAGAGAAATGCGGGAGACTGGTAATTTGGAATCGTAAAAAGATAGATTTGTGCATCTCTCAGGCCCGCTGTCCAGGAAGGATTTTACGGTGTCGTTACAAGAGACAGTAAAGGGAAAAAAAGCTGCACTTGCCGGACACACAGCTGGAAGAGTTCCGGTGTTTTAGGGAGTCGTAGGTCTGGAACCATCCGGCTACGTTACAGCCCGCGGGACGAGAGAGAAATAGCTAGCCGCGCGTGGCCGCGCTCCGCTGTTGGTACCTGGGGCGCTGGGCCGGCTGTAAAAAGGTAAGCCCGGCGCCTCAGCGCGGCCTGATTACAGAGCCGGCCCGCCTGATGAGAGTCCCCGTGGCGGTTACTGCCGCCAAGTTGGCCGGCCTGCTCTACCTGCAGAGGCAGAGTCGCAGGCCGCTGTGCCGTGCCGTGCCGACACAGGCGCGCCCCGGCAAGTTTTAATGCGGTCGGCCGCGAGATTGGTGTGCCTACCTGCCGTCTAATTACCACGGCGCTCCCCCTTTCGCTAGCCTCCATGTCAGAGTAGCTAATTCCGCGAGTAATATGCGGAGGACGAGGGGGGAAGTCACCGCGCAGTGCTGCCAACAGCGCCCCATCTCGGCCAAGAAACACGCCCCCCACATTCGATGTCCAACCGACTGCTTGTGGCCGTACGATATAACAAATAGCAAACGTAAAATTTAAAAAAATTTAAAAATGAGGCCCTAATTAATGGCCATTTATATCTCACACATACGCTACGAGAAAAAAATGGAACATCTTCATGGCTGACTTCAATGGTACCAGAGTATAACACGCGCACAGTGAGAGTTTGTAGTGTTGGTAATCATTTTTCACGCTCGTCGGAGATCAGACGGCGGTCGGGAGGCTTGCAGGCAGGCGTATTTTAACATTTAAACACGCACTTGAGAATGGCTACAAAACCGAAATCATAGTTGTGTACAATAAATGGACAATTAACGGTCAAATGGCGGAAATTTCTTTTAAAAATTCTACATGACTGGTCTCCCACGAAGGAAAAATCATTAAGTAACTGCGCTGAGTTTAGAAGTGAACAGTGTTAGCAACATTCGCTGTGGGACACAGTCGTGCACCTCTGTCGAGTACACGCTCCTGTTGAACAGCTTCAGCCATTTGAACGGAATCGCACTGTGCGTCTGCGGAAACCTGGATGAGCGTTTCGATGGATTCCTGCACTAGCTGGGCACACTGCTTTCAACAACGGCTCGTGGAACGTTCCCACATCAATATACCAGGTTCATCTACATCTTCATCCACCTGATTATTCTGCTATTCACAATAAAGTGCCTGGCAGAGGGTTCAATGAACCACCTTCAAGCTGTCTCTCTACCGTTCCACTCTCGAAAAGCGCGCGGGAAAAACGAGCACCTAAATTTTTCTGTGCGAGCCCTGATTTCATTGTGATGATCGTTTCTCCCTACGTAGGTGGATGCCAGCAGAATGTTTTCGCAATCGGAGGAGAAAACTGGTGATTGGAATTTCGTGAAAAGATCCCGGCGCAACGAAAAACGCCTCTGTCTTAATTATTGCCACCCCAATTCACGTATCATTTCTGTGGCACTATTTCCCTTATTTCACGATAATACAAAACAAGCTGCCCTTCTTTGAACTTTTTCGATGTCATCCGTCAGTCCCACCTGATGCGGATCCCGCACCGCACAGCAATACTCCAGGATAGGGCGGATAAGCGTGGTGTAAACAGTCTCTTTAACGGATCTGTTGCACCTTTTAAGTGGTTTGCCACTGAATCGCAGTCTTTGGTTTGCTCTACCCACAACACTATCTATGTGATCGTTCCACTTTAGGGTATTTGTAATTGTAATCCCTAAGTATCTAGTTGAATATGCAGCCCTCAGGTTTGTGTGGCTTATAGGGTAATAGAAATTTAGCGTATTTCTTTTAGTACTCATGTGAACAACTTCACATTTTTCTTTATTCAGGGTCACTTGCCAATTTTCGCACTATACAGATATCGTATATGAATCATTTTGCATTTCGTTTTGGTCATCTGATGACTTTACAAGACTTTACAGTACTCATGTGAATAACTTCACACTTTTCTTTATTCGGGGTCAATTACCACTTTTCGCACTATATAGATATCTTATCTAAATCATTTTACAATTCGTTCTGGTCGTCTGATGACTTTGTAAGACGGTAAATGACAGAATCATCTGCAAACAACATGCCTAATACGGTACAGGAAAATTTTTGGCATTCAAAAATAACTTCCCGTTTTCTCTGAATGAAGAAGTGCCGGTACTATATGGTTTTCAAGGCGATCTTATACCTTTATTTCTGCAAAATAGTGATAAGTTCAGGTACCGATAATGAAGGTCGACAGCGATAACGCACTCTTTTCTCAAAACTGGATCGCAAAAGCTCAATAACATCGAGATCCGGGAACCGTATAATCACAAAACCAGTCCTGGGCGATCGACGATGCGAGATGTGTGAACAGGGTCACCCGTAGTTTTTGAAGAGAGTATCACCATTTCGGATCAAACGTTGTACCATGGGGTAGCCCTGACCAGCCAAAATGATCATCTAACCCTTGACGGTAATGCGACTTTGCAGCGTCACCATGAGGCCCATGAAATATCACGAAATGACTCCCCAAAGCATCACCGAACTCCCGCTATATTTCAGTCTTGGAAGAAAGAGTGTGAAACAAGGGTCATCCGACCAAATTACTTTCATCCAATGTTTCACAATGCAGCTTGTGCGGCTCCGGCACCGCGGTTTCCTGTTACGGGCACTTGCGCCACTGATGAGTAGTTTTGGCACTGCAGCTCGCCATACAGTTCTCAGCTCATGCAGCCTCCTTTGTGTTGTTTTGTTGCTGACAGGGTTCGTGAGTTCACGACGTTCACTTCTGCAGTGAACATTGCATCTGACGTCCTGTTATTTTTCATCACAATACTCTTAAACAACAGTCCCTCATTATCACTCAACACTGTCGTCTGCGTTGTGGCTTAGCGGATGATGTTTTCCCGCTTTCCCTGTGTGTTGTACAAAACTTCGGTACGGAGCTCTTGAAAAACCAAACACTTCGGCTGCCTTGGTTACAGAAGCACCCGTCTTACGAGCACCAAGAATTATCCCACGTTCGAATTCATTCAGCTCGGACTACACGAAACATTGTTCAGAGCACGACTGACATTTCCACCTTATCTGAGGACATTGCACAGGGGCCACTCGTGGTCAGATACAAAAATAGCGCGACCTGCAAGCTTGATTGGCATCTGCATTTACTTCCAGCAAAAAAAGTGAAGCATGTAATAGGTTCTCGTAGCTTGAAATGCGATAGATGCCTTATACTGTATTTTTCGATAATACAGAATATTACGCAAAGGAAAACTACACTACATGTTCTCTTTGAACCATTGTTGTTGTTGTTGTGGTCTTCAGTCCTGAGACTGGTTTGATGCAGCTCTCCATGCTACTCTATCCTGTGCAAGCTTCTTCATCTCCCAGTACCTAATGCAACCTACATCCTTCTGAATCTGTTTAGTGTATTCATGTCTTGGCCTCCCTCTACGATTTTTACCCTCCACGCTGCCCTCCAATACTAAATTGGTGATCCCTTGATGCCTCAGAATATGCCCCAGCAACCGATCCCTTCTCCTAGTCAACCATTATGAAATGAAAAAGGAACATTATTAGAAAAAAATAAAAATGTTGCATTGTCCCACAACATCAAAAAATAAATAAAATGGTATGTTAAGTGCACTGTGTACGTCCTCAGGCGCTCTTGAATGCAGCGGGACATGCTCAGTATCAACTTATTGCAAGCCTTTTGAGACTTATTGTCCCACTCCTCTGCGGCAGTATTCCTGGGAGCTTCCGTCGTTAATGGAGGATGCTGACAACCAGAAATCGGTCTTTGAGCTAGCTCAATGCAATTCATATCCGCTGAGCATGCTGACCAATCCGTTCTTCGTATCCCACGTCCTGTCAGATACCGACACACACCGCGAGCACGATGAGGTCGGGCGTTATCATACTGTCGAGTGAACCCTTCGCTTACAGTCTCAACAAAACCACTGACTATGGGTAGGAGAATGTTTTCATACACTGCAGCAGTCATGTTGCCTTGAATTGGAGCGAGTGCTGTACGGCTGCCATACACGATACCTGCCCAGAATACGACGAGTTATCGGATTGTTGGCGACGTTCCACAGTCATCGAGGGATGATTGCTTTCCCCTGTTCGCCTCCATACGCGGAAAGAGTTGTCATCATGGTCCAAGCTTATTCGCACTTTGTCTGTGAACAGCATTTTGGTCCATAGGTCTCGTATCCAACGTTCATGTGCTGTAGCCCGTCATACCCGAACACCCTTGCGATGTGAACTGAGTAGTGGAATCTTGAGAGGTCTGCAGCCGTACGACACCCCCCGCCCCCCCCCCCCCCCAAGAAAAAATCATGAAGTCTGAGGCGCACAGTTTGGGCACTTACGGTAACCCCTGTGGCTTCTCAAAGCTCGTGGTGCAGAGTACTTTGTGTCTTTGTAGGGTGCCTCCGAACCTATATCGTTAAATGCCGGTCCCGAGCTGCTGTGGTTTTGCGGGGAAGGCCTTCGCGAAGTCGATCCGCTGTTGAGTGCGTTTCCTGGAACTTTTTCCACAGTCTGGTGACAACACTTCGATTAACGCGAACAATATTCGCAAGGTCTACTTGCGTCATGTTTTGTCCCAATAGTGTGATGATGTTGATACAGTCTGCCATGGGGAGCCAGTTCCGAGGCATTGTGCTGCACTACGAAGCACACGGACAACTGTGCTTTAACAAGAACTAAGCTGTGGTGTACTGCGTTTGTTTACAAGCCGTGATTGCACGGCCCCTGCTGAGGTAGAGTGGCAACGACGAACGAGTTCGCATTAAGTCCTCAACCACCTTTCTACACAAACACAAAAGGAGTCTCCGGTGCCGCGCGTTGCGGAATTTGAATCCCCGCCAGACGTCATGGATGTGAAGACCCCTTGAGGTCTCTGCACCATCGCGCCGTAAGCTGTGGAAGCGCCCGCCTCCTGGCCCGCATTTAGAGTGAGGGCGCCACAGTGAAACACGTGGTTGCAGCGGGCAATAGCGCCGTCCCCGATAGCGTATTTAAGCGCCTGCCTCTCGCTCAACCTGAGATCCCGCCGCCTCCCCTGCTGCCCCTTGCTCTCCCCTCCTTTTCCATCCTCTCCGACCTCTCCCTCGGCAGGTCCCACCTGGCAGTTTTATACTTCACCATGTGTGCTCCAAGTGGGTTTTAAGTGTGTTGTTCTGCAGTGTTTTTAATACTGTGGCCGACTTTTAACCTGTGCATGTGCATTCAGTGTCTTCTTTGTGTTTTAAGAATCGCCAACTGTGTTTTTTAACTTTATGGTGACTTTTTTAATTGTTCCCCAATGAACGTCTCCCTGTCAGTGTATTTTTATCTCCATTATCTCCCCTTACTCTGTTATCGCCTTATATATGTAGCATTTTATTCTTGTTTTAGTTGTCATGTCACTCGGCTGAAGAGCGGCGGATTGTGCCGCTGACAGCCCTCCCCTGCCCATATGGGGCAGGGGAATGAAATCACGATAAAAAAAAGCTCAGCCTGCCAGTCTGACCTTGCGTACGTCTCAGGACATATCGCCTCGCCTTAGACAGCGTATTTACTTTCGTGTTTTGTTTATGAGTGGACGTGGTTGTCTAGTTAGGTTTCTTGACTCTGTTGTTTCGTTCTTGTTGTTGTCATAAGGTCCTTCGTTGGTCGTGTCCGTCCTCTCCCGTTGTGTTGTTGTTCGCGGGCCGCTCCGTGGGTCCCGCCGCGTTTTCCGTCACTTCAACCCCGCGACTGTTCCGGTCACCGTTACAACACAGTCCATCGTGATTATTGCTTGATAATTTGGAAATATGCTTTACGTTTTTTTGATGACTGTGTATTCAAGCACGCCTTTCTGGCGGTGTTTCGGTGTTCTTGTCAGATTTCCGCAGCTGCTTGACTGGAAAGCGTGGCAGATGGCCGCTGCTCTTTTCCGCTGCCGCTACTCAGCGCTGCAGACTCGGCGCCTGCAGACAGCTGGCCGCAACGCCTTGCAGACTACAGTGGAGCGTGCCGCGCCGCGCTTGGCTACGCTACACTCGGGCACGTCACGTCCTCGACGCCGCTTCCGCAGACGCTACGTGACTCGCCTGGCAAGTCCCGCAGACAGACTCGGCCGTCAGATTTCCATTTAGACACAGATCCTCCGCAATTTCGGAGGCACAAAGCCGCGTTCAGCTTCGCGGGACGTGCGTCTCGCTTCCATTTATGAAGCCGCCGCACCGCCGTCGTACATGGCGGACAACTAATCCTTTGTGCTCAAATTGTTTCCGTCGCTGAAGGGTCGCCACTCGAAGAAGAGGCTGAGGACGCGGCGTTCGGGCCGGTACTCCGGGAAGCGGAGGCGTGTAACGGCAGACTGAAGGGCCGGAGAAATACAACGAATCAGCGGTGGCAGAGCTTATTAAAAGACACAGGTCATTCAGTGAAAACAGAGGGCAACCTGGACATTCTACGCAAAAATCGAAAAAAGTAAAAATGTAGTTGTCAAGGAGGAAAATGGAAATATTCATTCATAATACGGTAAATGAGTAAACTATATTTAACATTTCTCCGTATGGGATGGAATCTGTTGAGGTCTGCAATTGTACTCGTATTACGAAATTTGTAAATATCACTTGCTCAACTTCAGTGAAGTGGTGAATTACTATTCATGCGTCAGTTATGTACCGCATGAGCCCCACATTTTTCATTTTAAGTTCTATAAATATTTTCATAGCTATTAAAAATTCATAAGCACATATTTTCAGACTATCTTTACGGGGCTGGGAGACATTGTTTTATACTTTCAAGTCCATTTTAACAATGTGTTGTATTAGAAAATTTTGTATCCAAATAATAATTTCCTGTGTTTTAGTCTTCTGTATATCAGATTTTTCAATCAACTTCATTTTGGTACAATTACAATAGAGACGTGTGGTAGATATAATGATTATTTCAGTTTCTCTTCGCCTGAGTCAACCAATATATTGCTTCCTCCTACGATTATCTCACGAAAAGACCTCGAAGGTAAAAATAAGACAGACTCGAGCACGGGGCTTACCAGCAACCTATCTTACCATGAAACATTTGCAAGTGCAACAGGAAAACAGCCGAGCGGTCTAAGGCGCTGCAGTCATGGACTGTACGGCTGGTCTCGGCGGAGGTTCGAGTCCTCCCTTGGGCATGGGTGTGTGTGTTTGTCCTTAGGATAATTTACGTTAAGTAGTGTGTAACCTTAGGGACTGATGACCTTAGCAGTTAAGTCCCATAAGATTCCACACACAATTTTTTTCTTTAGGGCAGTGGTACACAAATTACGCTGGACCTTTAATCTAATTTAGGTAATTAGAAATTCTGTCCCGTTTCATGTTAGATACTGTAAATGTAGTGGTAGCGACGTCATAATCCAGCAGCTTCGGTCCACCCTGATCTCATTTAAATAATTAAATAAGTAGCGTTTCCGTTCTGCAATAATTTTAACTAGTACGAGTAGTTTTTACGGGAGCTGTCTGTATTCTGCAGGTCCAGGTGTAGCGGAGAATTTTTCCGAATTGTGGTTCAGAGCTCAGTCGTGATCTTGGGCGCTAAAGAACGATAGACAGGTTCAACATAATTTCTTTTTTCAGAAATGTCATCGCTACACATCAGTAGGTTGGGAGATACTGGATGGTACACTGGCAGTGAGACGAAAGCAGTTTTTTTTTCTCTCTCTCTCTTTTCGCCTTCCATTCGAATGACATATACAGTAAAATATCCGACTACATTAAACTTCAAATTAACAGCATCATGGTCCATGTAATACGATAACTACGATAACCATTCAACTCAACCATTTCACGAAATCGAAAAGCGTTACACTCTTTGAATTCAACATTACTGAGTGCCAGCTTAAGTCAGTCACGTTCTACAAATGTTTTATAGTAACAATGTATACGGAGGTAGAAATTGGGAGGACAACACAGATTCGGTTGTAAACAAAGTAAATAGCATTCAAGATTCATTTGTAGGATACTCGGAAAATGCAATTTGTCTATAAGGGAGATTTCGTGCAAAATATTTGTGCGGTCTGCACTTGAATATTGCTCTCGTGTGTTTTATCCAAATCAGGTCAGATTATCAAGGGACATCGGGCGAATACGAAGAAGTGTGGTGTGAATGGCGGACATTCAAAGAAATACAACTCGTGAGAATCGTCTTAAAAGTCTTTATGAAACTACGAATATTCAACGGTGCACTATGCGTCTCTCACGAAGAGGTAGTAGAGATAAAATTCGACAAATATCAACTGGCTCGGTCATTCATCCCACTCTCCATCAGTGAATGGAACGAGAGGAAACGTTATAACATCGTACTATAGAAATACGTATTTCATTGTGGCTTGCAGAGTGTAGATTAAGATGTAGATGTCGACAAATTACAATGTTGCTGGAGCGTCCTAATGGATAGTCGTTTAAGCGAAACTGTAGTCTCTTCGTGGTTCCTCGGGAGTTCTCTGCGAATTAGTCCAGTTCGTTTGAGGCACAATTAGCTAAATTGGCATTAGTGTTTGCTGTCCTTAATTGGCTGTTGGCTCGCGGAACTGACAGCGCATTCCCGTGGAGGCACGAAACCAAGCACTCAACAACACACGCATCGCTGAGTCCCTAGCGAACACGTTAATAGCGTGACCCCCCACCCCCAACCATCCCCTCTCCCATAGAGGGAGGACGCAGCCTATGTTCTCTGAAGAGAATGGTTTTAATTCAATACATCCGATGTTTCACAATGTTCAGAGTTCTTTAGAATGCTATACGTAACATCTTCAGATGCTTGAGCGTAAGTCTATAGGGAAACAGTGCAGAAAGTTAACGGAAAGAACAGCAGCTTACCCTGGATCTAAGACAGCGGTGGAAAGAGGAAGGGGATTCGAGGGGGAGGGGTGGGAAGAGGGACGATATTAATTTCATGAAAGTGAGAGGGCTGGAGGAAACGAAACACAATTCCTTACAAAATAAAATTCATAGTTATTCACGAATAGAGCTTAATCTTCAAATATGTTAATGTAACCACTTTATATTCGGTTCCTACTGCCTACAATGTACAGTAGGCCTACCTAACTCTGAGAGTATAGATTGTCTAAATTTCGTACACGTTATATTGTTGTAAGGCAGATAATAGAGATACACACCAAAACTCTCTTCACATTCGTTTACGCGCTTTTACTTACTGGTTATTCAAGGCGGTGCTTACGGGCGCTCAACGCTGAGGTTATCAGCGGCTAATTCTTGGTATTGACTGGTAACGTAAGAAAAATCGCGAATTAAAGGTGCAACGCTACTGGATGCATTTAGAACCCAGAGCCATGTGGCATTTTATCTTTCAAGAATAATAGTGCTAAACAACTAACTAGTGTGTGCGTGTGTGTGTGTGTGTGTGTGTGTGTGTGTGTGTGTGTGTGTGTGTGTTGTGCGTGTGTGTGTGTGTGTGTGCGTGTGTGTAGATTTAGGGCGCTCAACAGTGAGTTAAAATCATCCAAGACGAGCGTGGTTAAAACAGTAAAACCTAAAAATGAATGAAATAAAATTTACCCTAAAATTAAAATCACCTTCCCCATTTTCACTCACATTAATCTATCATGTCACACAGCATGGAGAATGTTAAATCCTGTTAATGTTAGAATGCGCTATTAAAATCTTAATGGAATTACAGAATAAAGGTAAAAAAATAAGACATAAAATTGTGGTTCATCACTTTAAAAAAGCGAAGAGAATGAACGATCCATCCTAGTAATATACTAAAACCTTCTCGCTAATAGTTTAGGGAGCAAGTCAGACATCTTAAAAAATCTTAAAGATCAAACCACATTCGACTCATTGTCAACTAAAGCAAAGGACAGGTTAGTGTCTAATTAAAGTCTGTCATCTTGTCTGAATATGAAACAAATCCGTTTAAAACGTGGCGCGCTAAAATCTGTACTCCACAAGCCCCAAATATTGGAGGGTCATCCTGACGAAGCAAGAAGCCGTGCCCATTGGTCTGTGAACTCTCCGAAGGCGAGTGAGAAGATCTCGCCTCAGTGGCAGCGAAGTGCGCCACAGCCGAATAGTTGGTCACGTTGGAGCATTGTAGATGATTTAGAACTGGTATCAGTTCAGTCATGTGATCGTCCACCGCTGTCATCAATAAACGCCCTCAAGTTTTGGGTCTCTAACCATCCTTCCGAATGACATCTCAGAGAGTCAAAGAAAGTAACCTTACAAATAGCTTGAAAACGTATAGGGGCTGGAGACTATGGAAACACCGTGAGAAATGTATGTTTGAACATAAATGCAGGTGCTTGCCAAGCATGCAGGTTGCGCTGCTGTGGTTGAACACAAACAGCACCTGTCAAATGTCCTCGATACATTGCAAGTTTCAGGAGTGGTCACAACAGTGCTCTGTGTAGTTGTGAGTCCATCATGTCAGAGATAAGTAAATTCGAACGCGTGCAAATTGTTGGTTGTCGAATGGTGGGTGCTTCCGTAACCCCATAACCGAGGTGGGCGAAGGTTTTCGTGTTTCAAGAGCCACCACATCGAAGATCTACACTACACGGGGACGGAAGTGTGTGTTGAGTGATAATGACGTACGGTCGCTGAAGAGGACTGTGACGAAAAATGAGAGGACAACAGTTCAAAAAGTCACTGCAGAACTGAACGTCTCCCTCGCGAACCCTATCAGCACTGAAATGCGGTAGGGAACTGGGGTTGAGTGGAAACGTACGGAGCCATAATGAATCTATTAACGTTTCTAAAAACACGAATGAATTTATTTTTAAAAGCAAACATCCAAGAATAAGATTAACTGAAAGGACAATACTTCGATAAGCAACTGATGGCGAACACCTCAAAAGGGCAACAGTATAAAATCACTTTATTTTTGTGCAACATATTAAATGAAGTAAAAAAATACATTTACATTACAAACAGCAAAACATATTAACAAATGATTGTCACAAATGTGATACAGGCGGTGGCAGAGGCGACGCCAGTAGCAATAATTGTTCATTCTCTACTAACATAGGCCACCGGTTCAAAAATGGTTCAAATGGCTCTGAGCATTACGCGACTTAACTTCTGAAGTCATCAGTCGCCTAGAACTTAGAACTACTTAAACCTAAGGACATCACACACGTCCATGCCCGAGGCAGGATTCGAACCTGCGACCGTAGCGGCGCTCGGTTCCAGACTGAGCGCCTAGAACCGTACGGTCATTCCGGCCGGCTAGGCCACCGGTTGCCGCTACCACAGTACTAAAAATCCTCATTAAAAATTTCAAACATGGTACTGTGGCACCTTTAACAAGGGCACAGTTAACAAGAGATACAATCACCTATGCGTGAAAGGCACTCGTTACAAAACAGCCACCTTTCAAACATTTCCAAAATTTGATTACGTCATCCAGTCAGCAATGAGTGGCTTTAGCTAGATACGGCATACCTGACGGAACTTGCGGGTTCCCCACCTCGTCGAATTGAGACTGTTGTCATGACTAGGAGAGTTACCGCACGGTATTAGCGCGAATTCTCCTGTAGACGACTGACTTCTTGTTCGGTGTGCTTAGATTCATGACGAGAAAAATACCCGAGACGCTCTCTTCGCAGGATTTCTGCAGAGGATCGATGTGTGCTAGTACAGTCCCGAGGCCCACGAGAAAGACAGACCGCAGCGCGTGGCACTGCACGTTTTACGAGTGCCAGCAGCGGTCTCCGGCGCGAAGCGAGCAACTGTTTCAGACGAAGTTAATGATTCTTGACTGCGTGTTTAAATGCACGCAAGTTCACGATAGCACACGATAAAATTAAAACTTTTAGTGCGTACCATTTCAATTAAATATTGAATTCCCGTGAACCCTGCACGAAGCCGAGCGTCCGCGGAGTGTGGCGGACAGGCTGACTAGTGTGACGTCACAAGTTTGTATATCTCGTTGGCCCCGGTAGAGTCCCATGTGGCGTCAATGAGTAGACGCGGCGTGCCCCCCCCCCCCCCCCCCCCCGCCCTCACCACTGACGACGCACGGCGGCTCTCTGCCAGCCGCCCGCTTCTGTTTGTGAGCCGTGGTGTCGCCGCGCCAGGTGAGGGCAACAAATCCCCTCCCCCACTACCCCCGCCCACCCAGTGACAGCAGCTTGGCCGCCGCTCACATAAACACAGCAGGTTCTCCTCCGCCTCAGGCGCCGACTTCCCGAAGTGCAACGCGCAGAGCGGCGCACCAGCAAGCGGTTTACATTTACAGCCACTCTCAAAATGTCGCCATATAGTGCGCGACAGAGGGTGCATTTTATCGTGATACTGAAACTCTCCTTTCGCGGACTCGCGCAAAGTCACATTCTCGATCGTGGCCTGAATCCACGTTCTCTTGACGGCGCGGCGCTGGAGATAAACTGCACGACATACTGATCGGAAACGTTTATTGGCGAGCCCGGATTAACTTGTTACACTGCTACACGTGGAAAATTGTTTAAATAAGGGTCGTCAGCCTCACTTTGACCCGCGAAACTGGGTTAAACTTCCCACAACTACAAAGTTTATCATTAACAACCCTGCAACCACGTAACAACATTCAGGTAAAATTCTGAAATATGATCACTGGAGTGGAATATGTTCACCGCTAACATTGCAGTGCAACGTATCCAAACGGTCACTAACGACTCCAACCGATATTCACCACAACATAACCGGCATACAGTTAAGAGTCAGTAGGAAAAAAGGCATAGAAAACAGCACACTCAAATTTGCACACAAACAATTTAAGTTTACTGGTACCATTTAATCCAAGCCAAATTCGTCACTTTTATGTAGTGCCACCTGCAGCTAGCTAACGTGTACACTCTGTCGTGAGGTACCTTTGTTGCCAGACAAGTTCACCCGCACCAGTCCACTACAGTCACTGAGAAAATTAGGAAAGTGCCAAAACAGTGTTCTACGTCCATGCGCGAAGTCGCACTTTCGAATACTTTGTGGGCTTTCCGTACCGGAAAAGTAACCTCACTGATCGAGGAGGATCACTCACTCCAAAATTGCGGAAAGATAACTACAAACTCCGGCCCAGAGGGCCCACGATTTGCCACCTCAAACCTACGGGGCCTGATGGTCTACTTCTCAGTTTCGTGAGCTCCTTACAGCTCTACGAAATGATTCAACATTTAGGTCTTTCAGCCAATCGGGAGCGGAAATGTAGGCATTCTCACTGACCATTCCCTGCTCCTGCTAACAAAGCTTTTGTACGCTGCAACTTCCTGGCAGGACATTAATAACTTTTACTGCAACGGAAAACACCAACAGTCACAGGGAAAATGAGCTCTTGTGAGCCCACCATGCAGACTACGGCTACAACCCATTTACGAGGATTAGGGAGGGCCGACCAGCTCTAGGTTGAAGAAATATCTCGTTCCTCCTATAGTTCGCTACCAGCACAGCTGACTACAATACCGAATGATACTAGCACACATGAGCAGCAAGAAAATGATATGTTATATGCTACGATTCCTTCCTGCTCCATTCACGAATTGAGCCTGGCAAGTATAAATATTTACAAGTCCCTACATGACCTGTGCTTGGGCTAATGTTATCTCTGTGTCCGTTCAGCAGTGGTATACAGGGTGTATCAGCTGCCCGTGCATATGGGTTTTATGCTACCTGCATTGCCTTCAAAAATCACGCGAGAGTTTTTCGTATTGTCTCGCTTTCTGATTAATGAACAGGACCTTTTTAAGTTGGTTAAATTTTGGATCGGGGTACATTTTCACTGGAGGCTAAGGTTTTCGAGTTATTCAAGGAAAACTCGTTTCAAGGTCACTTTTGTACGTTTTTCTTGAATAAATCGAAAACTACGCATTTAGCGAAAACGTATCCCAGTACAAAATTTAACTACATTTAAATTCCTACAAAGAGGTCATGTTCATTTTTTCTGTAGGACCAACAGTTCGAGCATAGCGAGCAAGGAAATATGAAAATCTTTTGTGTAGTATTTGAAGCCGTTGCGGGTTGCATAAAACCCATAGATTAGGCATAGATAAATCACCCTGCAGATCAAAAATCTCCGTCCGAACAGGCCTTGAAGGATCAGCGTTTGTAACCGACCGCCAAGTCATCCTCAGCCCATAGACGTCATTGGATGGTCATGTGCTCAGCACACCGCTCTCTCGGCCGTTGTCAGCTTTTGCGACTGTAACCGCTGCATCTTAGTCAAGCAGCTCCTCAGTTTGTCTCACAAGGGCTTACTGTACCCCGCTTGCAGTCAGCGTTTTTCAGAACGGATGGTCACCCATCCAGGTGCTAGACAAGCCCGACAGCGCTTAACTTCGGTGATCTGACGGAATCGGTATTACCACTGCAGCAAGGCCGTTGTCATCCTGTATAATCTCGTGTAGCGAAAATTATCCCGGGTGAAAGTATACGACGGATTAATAGAAGCAAAAACGTTTCAGTAAACATGCCGTTTGCGATATAATTTCCAATGTACGATTACGAGCCGCCACTGACTTCAGTGTGAAATATTATCGAAATATTATCATAGTTACTACAAATGTATTATAAATTTAAAGTTTTCGGTTAATCCCTTATGTAACTAGGATCAAACTTCATGGCCCACCTTAGCAAAAAAATACAATGTTAATTCAGCACATCCCATGTTGCAATTTACTGTACCCTCGTTCCTCGCGCAGAAGGTGTTTAACGTGTCGACATCGAATCTGGATGCAATACTACACTCATCCCTGCTTTGATTTACGAATTCTCTCGAACACCTCTAGATCGTCTCGTAAATCTTGAAAAAAATGTACAGTCCCCTGCTCCAGCTCTTCATTCGCATCAGTGGGGCTGCTGTACACTTTTGCGATGACTCGAAGCGGAAAAATCCAAGGGATTAAAGTGAGGTGATTTTGGAGGCCAAGATACAGGCCCTGCAAGACCTGTCCATTTTGGACCATATACCGCTTTAGATATCTTACGTCAGCAGCAAAACGTGCCGCTGTCCCATCATGCATCTGTCACATCCCCCATGGTCATTAGGTGAAATTTGAGCCCTAGGGGACGGAAAATCAATCGATAACTTACATTTCAAGTATAGGGACAATCAGAAAATTTCCGTTCGAAGGCCACATAATACCTTCCCTACAAGTCGGTGTTCATAAACCAGCATCGAAATCGCTCTGGATTGTACTTATGTATACGTTGTAGCAATGCTCTCAAACGGAAAGTTTTTGATCCTCCCTTATATAATTGTGCTAACAATACTTAATTGATTGGTCCCGTCGAATACAGATCCTACACGGTCTTGCACTGCTCCAGTAGTACATGCGAAGTCTTGTGTCTTATGCATAAAAACGGTTACCCCGCACTCTTCCGATGAATCCAAGTGCCTAACTCTTGATTGAATACACTTTGTCGTTCTACTTCACATCCTCACGTGTTCTTGCTCCCAGCCATTTGTATTAATGATTGAAGCCAGCGTTTACTCATCTATCTCGTAATCAAAAGATTATACTAATTCTACATTCACATTTCTTTTTGTTTAGCACAACCTCCCAATCCAACCACCAGGCTGATATTTAGTCAAACTCTGGTCGCTTACCGCAACATTTAGAAGCGTATATCAGTCAGGCACACTCACAGCAAACGACGCCACTCACAAAACATATGATACAGCAACCAACATCTTAAATGAATCCTACCGGGAAAAAAAGTAAGCGAAAAATATATTAAACACGGCATGAGAGTCGAGACCTCCGGCATAGCCCAATTTATAGAGTAGACGTTGGATGACGGGAAGTAATCTGCTCACATTTTCGATCTTTTTTGTGATAGTTTCATCACAACTTTTATCAAACATCATTACACTGTCGTCCTTACAGGAGGTTATTAATGACGTTAAAAGGTCGATGTTTCCAATTTTAGAAAACGCTCTCGTTTCAGTATCCCGCCGATTTCAAAAAATGATTGTGATCATTAACGGCACAAAAAAGCATACTCATAATCCGCATCGTATTATTTATTTATTTATTTATTGCTTTATTTAACCTGGCAAGATTAGGGCCATCAGACCCTCTCTTACATCTAACCAGGCATTCTACTTATTTTACATTCATATGTTTTAGTAAAATGGCTCTGAGCACTATGGGACTCAACTGCTGTGGTCATAAGTCCCCGAGAACTTAGAACTACTTAAACCTAACTAACCTAAGGACAGCACACAACACCCAGCCATCACGAGGCAGAGAAAATCCCTGACCCCGCCGGGAATCGAACCCGGGAACCCGGGCGTGGGAAGCGAGAACGCTACCGCACGACCACGAGATGCGGGCTATGTTTTAGTAGGCATGTTAAACAACATCTAGTACAAAAAGTGAAATAAACGATTACAAAGGCACACCTGGAAAGATACATAAAAATAGAGTTTATATTCGTAGATCATAAGTACTGTTATAATTAGACATTATGAAGAGACAGAGTTTAGATAGGAGTGCTAGCAGCAGGGAGTATGAGGGAGACTGTTGGTGAAGGGAGGAGAAGAACAGAGACATGATGAAAGATAATTAAGGAAATATAAAGGAAAAGAAGATTGAGGGGCTAATAGAGATAGATGAAGAGGAAGGCATCTCAGGAGCAAGATAGGAGACGCTAGCTTTGCTATTTGACAGATGAGAGGATTGGCCTTGTACATTAATTTTGTGGAGAACGTCATGAGGATGATAGTAGAAAATGCTTCAACTTCTTCTTAAAAGCAGCAGGGGATTGAATTTTGCGCAAGGTAAGGGGCAGTTTGTTCCAGAGGCGGACAGCGGCAACTGAGAAGGAATTTGCAAAAGTTTTTGTTTTGTGAGTGAACACATTTAGGATACCAAATAAGAGTCACCTCGTGTTTCGATTATGATGGCATGACAGGTTTTTAATCTCTGAAGCAAGGTACTGGGGTGCTTGCGCGACGAGGAGTCGGTGAAGAAGACATAGAGTGTGGTAGTCACGCAATTTGTCCGGCCGCAGCCACCCTAGCTCGGAGTATGAAGCACTAACATGATCATATCGGCGAATGTTGCAGGTGTAACGCACACAGGCATTCATGGTTAGTTCTAGCCGTCTTTTGTTTTCACTACTCATGCCTTGTTGAATTACATCACAATAGTGGAGGTTCGGTAAAACGAGTGCTTGCACGAGCTGACGTTTCAAGTGCTGTGGAAATATGTTCCGAAACTTTTTGAGAGCATAGAGACAAGCAGACGTCTTCCGGCACACTGCGACTGTATTCTCCGCCCAGTTGAGATGCTCATCCGAAGTTACACCCAAGTTCTTAACTGTTTTCTGATATGGTATTGGAGTACCGTCGAGCAGAATAGGAGGTAGCCGTTCGCGGAAATCTGAACTTATTAATTTCTGTTGGGCTATTAAGATTTCTTGCGTCTTTTTTGCATTTAGTTTAAGCCCCAGGTTTTTCGCCCATGTCACTACTGAAGACAGATCATCATTCATCTGAGCGACTGCAGTGTTAACATCTTCAGGTCTGACGCTTAGGTAGAGCTGGAGGTAGTCGGCATAGAAATGATATTTACAGGAGGACAGAACCGACGAAATATCGATGACATATAAAGAAAACAAAAGTGGTACTAAAACTGATCCTTGTGGCACTCCCGGAGAAACATGTTTCCAGGAAGATTTTTCGTTTACGCAGACAACACATTGCTGTCTGTCTTTTAAGTAGCTTTCAAACCATCTCATTGCACTATCTGAGAAATTAAGCTGTTGCATTTTTCTGAACAATATGTCAAAGTTAACCGTGTCAAAAGCTTTGCTGAAGTCCAGTAGCGTCAATATTGTTGGCTTTCGGTTGTCGATGGCATATTTCAGGTCATCAGTTACTTTAATTAGTTGTACATTTGAACCCCATAAGCTGACACGTCTACTGCTCGATATGTACGTATGTTTCCCACACTTCTCGAAGGTAAGCTTTCGAAAACCGACTTTCGATGTCTCTAAAGGGTCAGAAAATATGCGAGGTTAGAGCGCGTTGTATACTGAAAACAAGAGTGGTTATACCACAGAGCCTTGGAGAACTACACATGTTACCAATATTTCTGATGAACACGCCTGGTGCATAAAAATGTCTTACTCTGGGTTTTGCGAGTCCCAGTTTAGCAAAATCAGGGAAAGGATAGTTCGTGTATAAGCACGTCACTGTTACGAGCGGCGCGTCTTTCATCAGGAGGACTTTTCCCGCAGCGGCTATCACGAGCAGAGGTAGCAACAACAGTGGGCCCCGCTTCTGCGCTGCCTCGTGGTCGAAAGCTACGCCACACAGAAGACGACGGCCGGCTGGCTCGGAGTAACAGACTGTGCTTACAAGAGGCGACCAGCGGGGAGCCTGCTTCCAATCTCCTCCGCCTCCGCAGCCTCGCCTGCCGGCTGCTCCGAATCTGCATCCGCGGCTGATGACGTCTCGAGGCGCCCCCGGCGGCAGAACAAACAATTACCCGCCACGGCCGGCTGGCTGCGTCACTCCCAGCCCACCGGAGCTCGCGGCTCTTCCAGTCTGACGTTTCTGGGACAGCCTCTGCCGCAACACAGGCAGCGGCTCGGGTCTCCCCTTCTGGAGCTGAGGATTCCCAGAGAAGAAACTCTTCACAGTGAATGCGGTGTATTACATTGTACCGTCCGCTGGGAGGTGCACTGGTGCTCTAACACGCAGTATTATGCACCCCACAACATGTATTTATAGTTGCCCTCCAAATTAAAATCCACATGCCATGTGTACTGCTAAAAATCACTCGAGGCAAGGATGCAAATTACCACAGGTTATGCACTGCCCTGCAACATTAATGCGACCACCTGTCGAAAGCCTGAATAACCGCCTTTTTAATCGGTAACCGCTGCGAGACGTACAGGAAGAGTGTTGTATGCTGTATGTTGTATGTTCACTGGGGACCTAGAAACGACAGAGAGGCTCCGTCCCCGCCGCAGCCGCAGTGGTCCACAACCCCACAACGACTACTGCAGTCCATTTCACCCTTCCTCCGCCCCACACCGAACCCAGCCAGGGTTATTGTGCGGTTCAGCCCCCGGTGGAACCCCCCCCCCCCCCCGCAGGGAACGTCCCTCACCAGACGAGTGTAACCCCTATGTTTGCCTGGTAGAATAATGGTGGTGTACGCGTACGCAGAGAACTTGTTTGCGCAGCAATCGACGGCGTAGTGTAGCTGAAGCGGAATAAGGGGAACCAGCCCGCATTCGCCGAGGCAGATGGAAAACCGCCTAAAAACCATCCACAGACTGGCCGGCTCCCCGGACCTCGACACAAGTCCGCCGGGCGGATTCGTGCCGGGGACCAGGCGCTCCTTCCCGCTCCGGAAAGCCATAGGAAGAGTGTTAGTGAGCTTTAGGTAGGTACCGCCGAGGTTGTGGAGCCATGTCCACTCCAGTGCCATGAAAAGCTGCGCTGAGCTTCTCGGTTGAGGAGTCCGGAGCGCGTGGTCTCGAGGGTCGCGTTCTGGCTTCCCGAGCACGGGGTCCTGGGTTGGATTCCCGGCGGGGTCAGGGATTTCCACCTGCCTCGAGATGACTGGGTGTCTGTGTTTCCTCATCATTTCATCGTCATTCATGAAAGTGGCGAGTTTGGACTGAGCAAAGGTTGGGAATTTGTACGGGCGCTGATAAACGCACAGTTGAGCGCCCCACAAACCAAACATCATCATCATCATCGGTTGAGGATCCACGGCCCGATCGAGACGGACTCACAGATCCTCAATTGGGTTTAAAACCGAGGAGTTTTGCGGCCAAGACAGAACGATAAACTCATCCTAGTACTCTTCGAACCATTTTCATAGATTGCGACCTGTGTGACAAGTTGCATTGTCCTGCTGGTAGATACTATCGTACTAAGGGAAACCAAAGTGCATGCAGTGTGTCTTCCAGAATGACGAGATCACCCAGGGTGAAATCCAGGTAACAGGTTCAGGATAGAAAAGCATCAAACATCGACACTTGGAGGGGTGAGCCATCAGATAGTTGGTCATTTTCACCAAATTAACATTTATTTAAGAAAAACATACTGATCAATTAAATTCCAGATTAATAACAACATGAAAATCATTAGAATTATAGTGACGAACTAGTTAAATGTACCAATATAAGGAAAAGGAAACAATATTCAATAAAGAAAAATATCTGAGTTCATAAACAGTAAGAATGAGATTTGATCGTTCAGTGAAGGGAAACTACATTTACCAAATACAGAGCACATCCGATTTTATGAAGAACAGTGACCAGAGAGTTTGAACACTCTTTTATGAACAGTAAGAGGATAATTTACAAAAGTTCATGAGTTAATCCCGCTAAACTCCACTGCGTACAACCCTGGCGGCAGTCGCCCAACTCAGGGATAGCTCCAAGTAACAACTTGCTAGGTATGACAGACGACGCGGCAAAGCGCTCCAGCGGCAATAACTTGGTCAGGATGCAGGATGCCGCCAAGGCACAGGCCCTGAAGTCACAGCTGCAAACACCAAGGTGGAAATGCGTGTTTCGCGATCAACTGTGAAAATAAATCACACGCGAGGCAGCGCCCTCAAACAATAAATATACACTAACAAATGGTTCAAGTGGCTTTGAGCACTATGGGACTTAACATCTGAGGTCATCAGTCCCCTAGACTTAGAACTACTTAAACTTAACTAACCCAAGGACATCACAATCATCCATGCCCGAGGCAGGATACGAACCTGCGACCGTAGCAGCAACGGGTTCCGGACTCAAGCACCTAGAGCCCCTCGGCCACAGCGGCATACACTAACAAATGATGAGACTCGCTTCTTTAGCAGGATAAATACAACTCGTAACGTTAGATAAAACAAATAGTTAAATCCTAACTTAAATAAATAAACTTACATATATACGCTTTCACAAGGCTTTTAATCAGATCAGGGGAAACTCACACAGATTGACGGAGATAGAATGGATTTTCTCGTACACAATAAATACATACCCCTATATCTAAGTAAGTTCATAAGCGAGTACATGTAACAGACAAAACAGAGTCGTTGCAGTTAAACCCCCTGAGGCATGAATAAGTATTGCTACAAAACCTTAAAAAACACTGCTTAAGGTGAGCTTAAAGATCGCAGAAAATTTCACTCAGTAGCAGCCCTACGTAGTTCGGTTATGACTAAAACACATCAACGTATGTTAGAGCAAATACACTTACTAAATCACAGTTAGGTTTCAAATTCACACCCAGCATATGATACAATATCATGACATTGCCACTGGGTAAAGTGCCACTCACCGGTGTTACCACTTCAGTTCATAACATCGCACCCCAAGGGGGTGCACACAAGCGGTTTACCAATTAACAGAATCACGTGGCTTCAAAGAAGACACACTAACAACCATTGGCCACTCTCAAGCCAAGGCACACTGCAGAACAAACAAATACATATTATTCACTGAACAAGACACTATAACATTGCACCAATTTTCCTTTACAAAAAATGGTTCAAATGGCTCTGAGCACTATGGGACTTATCATCTGAGGTCATCAGTCTCCTAGAACTTAGAACTACTGGAACCTAACCTAAGGACATCACTCACAACCATGCCCGAGGCAGGATTCGAACCTGCGACCGTAGCGGTGGCGCGGTTCCAGACTGAAGCGCCTAGAACCGCTCGGCCACTCAGACCGGCTTTCCTTTACACAATGAAACCACAGGGCCAGAATGTCAATAGGCAGTATGCTACGGTGCACCCTCCCCACAGTCAATTATCCTTTTTAACTCTTTTTTTTTCAAATAAGAGAAGGAGGCCCAGCGTCAGCAGAGCTCCAGAGCTTCCCAACATTCGACAAGTCGCTCGGCGATCCGGCTGGGGGTACATGCGCTGTCCAACTCAGATCTGCCCAACCAAACCCCACCGCCAGGCAGTGCTGTTCCAGCCCTCCCCCTTCCATCACGAGTCGTTCACAACTCACTGCCGCCATGCCGAACCTCACACCTCAACCAGGAAAACCAAAGATAAGTCACTTGCCGTCTGTGAGTTGTTATTGCAAGCTGAAGTCGAACATGGGCGGTGGTCACTTTAATGTGACTGGACCCGCCTTCGAAGTACAGTACATCTCACAACCAATTAATGCCATCACCATTGCTATCGAGTTTCAGGAAGTGGATACTGCAGCTAGAAGACTAATGTAAAAATATGTACGTGTACTAGGCACATTGAAACTAATCTATCTTAGTAACGAACTGATCTCCGAAACAAAAACCTTCGAGCGCTACCCACACGTTACCACGAATCTATGCAGATTTCCATTAGCAGTTTGATCACTGCGTGCAACGGTGACAGCATCACGTTGAAAGAACACTTTAGGTCATCCCTGATTATATTTGCCAATCAAGGATCGCCCAATTTCGGTAGGGATTTTACGAAGTATGGTTCATAAATGGAAGTCGATATCATAATTCGAGACATTTATTTAAATATAAAACCAACATCGAATACTACTGCGTTTGAAAAACCAAAAAGAGAAAACTAACGTGAAATACAGAAGTTAATAATGTGGGTCTTTGACATCGTGCGGAAGACTGAAATAAGAACAAAATCATGTGTCCATCTCGTATTTTTAAATTAACGAGAAAAATAATCCAATGAACGCGGCACCGAATATGTATAAACAATAAGATAAATGCAAGCTGCTCAGAGTATGAACTCTGAAATATAAAGCTAACACTTCATGCTACATCAGAAAGCGAACTTGCACCTTCGAACTGCGTCGTCAGCAGAGAACAACTGCCAGACAGTGAATGATAGCACTGGACAACTCCCAGGAACGAAAGATCCCAACAATTCAAACTTCTCTGCTCTCAGTCAAAATTCTGCTGGAAGGGAGACAATATGCGATAGTCAATAAGACGAGTGATGTTGTCTCGAAGCATGAAAATGGAGGAGTACGGTGCCAAATATTTCCGTGATATGGAGCACAAATGCGCATAAACAATTTCTAAAGTTCGTACTAAGTTTGAACAGTCTTTAAGTGTTTGTTGACGAGGCGTATATAGAGTCTAGAACTGTGGCAATACACAGTGCTGGTCGGACAGAAATACTGTTAACATGGTGCGAAATTTCTCACGTTTCATGGGAGGGAAAGGTAGGATTCCTGATGACTTCCATATTAATGGCTACACCTCATGTGGACATTTGGGGGCTAAGCCACCGTTGCGATTTCGCTTCAGGTAACTTTAAGAGTGGCAATTATTTATTTACAAATTATAAATAGGTAAATGTGTCAAAGTTTTACTGTCCTTCAAAGTAGTCGCCAGCATTGTGTATAACCCGCTGAGCGCGGTGTTGAGTGCAAAATGATGGGTGGGTCCTGCAGAAAGTGTCGCCGCTTTTTTCCTTAACCTGATCGCAGGATGTGTGAACAGATTAGAATAAGAAGGGGCGACAGTTTCTGTAGGATTCGCTTATCACTTTCCAGTACAATGCTCGGGTGTATATGGCGTTACATGTGATTGACATGTTCGATCGATGGGCCTAGGAAGAGATGTATCACCTACCACACTCTCTTGACTTACGTCCTTATCTTCAGCTTGGCTTCTAAGACGAAGAATTCATTTCATGGCATTCGCTTCAGAACTGTAACAGAAATTAGTCAAGGCAATAGGTCGCTCCACTCGAACTGTCTACATAACTAGCACTGCGAAGGGTATCCTACGACTTCCACATCGCTGGCAACGGATTATACACATTGCTGGTGACTACTCTGAATGTTAATAAGACTTTGAAATACGTATCTATTTTGCATAATTTGTAAATAAAGAGTGGCCACTATTAAATTCCCAACCCTCGAACATTATTACTATTTTAACAGTTAAATGTTTGACTTCCGACACGATATAAGCTTAGAACATGAATCTTTGCAATAATATACTTCTACAGCTGTGTGTTTATCACATCTGTAGAAGTATTCCATTACGATACCATCTTCTTCTTTGGTACAGCCAGTCAAAACACAAGCCGATGCAAAGTACTGATGTGACGTCAGATGCAAACACATGTGTCCATCTCGTCATTACTCTAGCACTAGCTCGTGTATAGGATGTAACGTATCAGTGATGCACACACCTATGCTCAAAGTTAGAAAACAAAGCCTTTTCTCAATTAAGTATAATGTAGAAGCTTTCGTAAACAAGAAAATCGTGAGCAGTCTGTAATAAACCATGTTTACAAATTAGTTATACTGTACAAAAATAATCTTTCACTGTGAACAGGGTAAATAACTATAAATGTTTGATACAGCACTGAATCCAGTATGTCTTCCACTTTTTATTGCCGCTTAATACTGTTCGACGTTCCAGCAAGATGGCATGCGCAAATTAGTTATTCCAACAGTCATCATGGAAGTCAAATAACGGTGCAGAGCTTGCGCAGTGTTGTTTATGGTTTCACGGATAAAAATCCGCTACTAAAATTCAGAGACAATTCAGGACTAAATGTCGCAAGACACCACCTCAAAAACAAACTGCTGTTAACTGGTACAATCATTTCACCGAAACTGGTTGTGTATCACATAGAACGCCGGGTCAGGGTCGGCGAACAGTCTCTGACGCAGTGATCAAACAAGTTCCGTAGCTTTACATTGACATCCCCGGTAAATCAACGAGACGTACGCAAATTTATTTCCCAGAAAGACACCGCACCACCACATTATCATCGTGAAATTGTTGTGTGTCATCGTAAGAATGAGTCGAGTTGGACTCGACGCGGTGGAATATCCTGGCCAACACAATCGCCTGATTTAACCGCAATGTACATCATTGTATGGCGTTACAATAAGTAGGGCGTTTGTTCCTTCTGCTCGATCACCTCCAGGAAACGTGGACGAGCTGCGACGACACGAGCAGTTGCCGCCATACATCATGATTTGCTTCATACGATTTTGCAAGAAATTGATTACAGATGGGACATTTGTCGTGTTATAAAAGGCAGCCACATTGAATATACGTGTAAAATTTAAAGATACGAGTATACTGCGTTCAGTGCTGAACCAACATTTCTGTAAGTTATTTAGCTTCTTCACAACTAAATGCTATTTTTGTATAACTAATTTATAAACACGCCGTATGAAAGGACAAAGCGTGAAATTTGCTTCCTTCTGACGATACTACTGTCAAATGAATCACTGATTCAAAAAGTGCGGCTGGCTGCACTTTGGCTTTAGTGACATTTACGAAAACAGCCGCTATCTTCTCAAACCATAGCAATTAAACTACACTCAAGAGCCAAAGAAATTGATACACCGGCTTAATACCGTGTATGGCCCCCGCGAGCACGCAGAGGTGCCGCAACACTACGTGACATAGATTCGACTAATCTTTGAAATAGTGCCGGAGGGAACTGACATCATTAATGATGCACGGCTGTCCATAAATCCGTGAGAGTTCAAGGGGCTACAGATCACGTTGCAAGGCATCCCAAATATGCTCAATAATATTCATGCCTGGGGAGTTAGGTGGCCAGTGGAAGTGTTTACACTCATAAGAGTGTTTCTGGAGCCACTCTGTAGCAATTCTGGACGTGTGGGGTGTCGCATTGTCCTGGTGGAATTGCCAAAGTCCGTCGAAATCCACAATGGACATGAATGGATGCAGGTGATCAGGCAGGATGCTTACGAACGTGTCACCTGTCAGAGTCGTATCTAGACGTATCAGAGGTCCCATATAACTCCAACTACACACGCCCCACACCATTACAGAGCCTCCACCAGCCAGAACAGTCCCGTGCCGACATGCAAGGCCCACTGTTCCATGAGGTTGCCTCCGTACCCGTACACGTCCACTCGCTCGATACAATTTCAGACGAGATTCGTCCGACCAGGCAACATGTTCCAATCATCAACAGTCCAGTGTCGGTGTCAACGGGCCCAGGCGAAGCGTAAAGCTTTCTGTTGTGCAGTCATCAAGAGTGCACGAGGCGGCCGGCTCCGAAAGCCCATATCGATTACGTTGTGTTGAATGGTTCGCACGCGGACACTTGTTGACTGCAGCAATTCGGGGAAGGGTTGCAATTCTGTCACGCTGAATGATTCTCTTCAGTCGTCTTCCGTCCCGTTCTTGCAAGATCTTTTTGCGGCCGCAGTGATGTTGGAGATTTGATGTTTTTAAACTTCCTGGCAGATTAAAACTGTGTGCCGGACCGAGACTGAAACTTGGGACCTTTGCCTTTCGCGGACAAGTGCTCTACCAACTGAGCTACACAAGCGCGACTCACACCCCGTCCTCACAACTTCACTTCCGCCAGTATCTCGTCTCCTACCTTCCAATCTTTACAGAAGCTCTCCTGCGAACCCTGCAGAACTAGCACTCCTGAAAGAACAGATATTACGGAGACATGGCTTAGCCACAGCCTGGGGGATGTTTCTAGAATGAGATTTTCACCCTGCAGCAGAGTGTGCGCTGATATGAAACTTCCTGGCAAACTGTGTGCCGGACCGAGACTCGAACTCGGGACCTTTGCCTTTCGCGGGCAAGTGCTCTACCAACTGAGCTACCCAAGCACGACTCACGCTCCGTCCTCACAGCTTTTAATCTGCCAGGAAGTTTCATATCAGCGCACACTCCACTGTAGAGTGAAAATCTCCTTCTGGATTTGATGTTTTATCAGATTCCTAATATTCACGGTATACTCGTGAGATGGTAGTACGGGAAAATCCCCACTTCATCGCTACCTCGGAGGTGCTGTGTCCCATCGCTCCTGCGCCGACCATAATACCACGTGCAAACTCACTTAAATCTTGATAACCTGCCAGTGTAGCAGCAGTCAGTGACCGATCTAACAACTGCACCAGACACTTGTTGTTTTCTATAGGCGTTGCCGACCGTAACTCCGTATTCTGCCTGCTCACATATATCTACATTTGAATACACATGCCTAGACCAGTTTATTTGGCGCTTCAGTGTAATTATAAAGTCCAGTTTCCTAACTGGTGCTCTTCCAGGGTGAATCGGTATCCTTTCTCGCTGGTACCTTCGCAGATAGAAAGCTGAATTGTTTATGGACTCAGCTTTAGGTCGTAAAGGTCGGTGAAAATTTCCACGTCGATAGCATGAGCTGCCATGTCACTTACGTATAGATCGGCCCCCAGCACAGTCCCCTGAGGTAGGCGTTACGTTGTGTTTCGAAGACGGCTGTCGGTGCTCTCGGCAAGGCGGTGCCTACTGAACGTCCGCGTGCCGAAGCTCACAATGGAGGCGCAACCTTCCGTGAAGCCGGCAGGCGGCGCGGCCACGCGCTGGGTGGGGGAGGGTGGGGGAGAGGTCCGCGGCCATCAGATCGGCTGTCAGGCGGTAAGCGAGCCTCTCAATTACCAGCGGCTGCAGCCGCCGAACCGCCCGGACTGGACTGGACTGGACTGGGGCGGCCGGGCGCCAGCCGTGCCTCCCTCCGGGCGCCGAGCCGGCCTCACAGAAGACACGCCCCACCCCGCCTAGCCGCCGGATAAGCATCGCGGCTGCCGCACCGCCCACCACCAGCTCCGAGGCCCGCTCCTCTGTGCCGTCGTCACTCGCGCAGAGGACTGCAAACTGCAAGCGCCATTATCTCTGCTGTTTACTTCGAGACTTAGGAAGGAGAAGAGAAAACGAAATTCACAAAGGAAAACAGTGCAATAAGTTCTATTTTGCGTAACCAATAATCGCAGTATGGCTCAATTGCGTAGCTTGTAACTCACCACGGCTAGTCGTGCAGTGGCCTCGTCACCCTGTCTGTTGGGGACATCAGAGCCAGTTTTTGGCTACTGGTACCAGGAGGCTCTCCCAGCCTACAGCTGACAGGTCAGTCTCTCTATAACTTGTCTGCAGCGATTTGTAATCAGTACCTACTACATTGCATTTGAGGACTAACGACTTTCCCATGAAGGTGGTGCCCAGCACCTGTTCGAAATCCACCCCTGTGTCTATCTCCTCTTCCTTCCTCTCTCTGAACTTGAGGCATGATTATTGTTACCGTATATTCAGATTCCGTAGTAGTATTCCAAGCATTAGCCGATGAACCATAAGTTCAACTTCCCTATTTCCTAATAACATTTATTAGAAAATTATGGAAAAAGTTAAAGTAAATTGGTCAAGAAGTTTTCGAAACTTTTTGTAATACCTTTTCCCCTTCACATAGTACGTGTGTATTTTAATGCAAATCTGTCAAAATTTCGAAGCAGTTGGTGCAGAACTTCCAGTGATTTAAGATTTGTTCACACGAACATTTAAGTTTCTATTTACATAGATGTAATGTTCGTTTGTACAAACTGGGACATCTCCGGAGGTTCTTCACCGATTGCTTTGACATTTTGACACAACGTCGCATTCGAATACCAACGTGTTTTTATAGATCTACTGGAGTGCCATGTAGTATATATATATATATATATATATATACTACATGGCACTCCAGTAGATCTATATATATATATATATATATGCGACGTTGTGTCAAAATTTCACAGCAATCGGTGAAGCACTTTCGGACATTTGCGATTTTGTACTAATGAAAGTTAACATTTTTTATATACACACATCAAATGGTTCAAATGGCTCTGAGCACTATGGGACTTAACTTCTAAGGTCATCAGTCCCCTAGAACTTAGAACTACTTAAACCTAACTAACCTAAGCACATCACACACATCCATGCCCGAGGCAGGATTCGAACCTGCGACCGTAGCGGCCGCGCGGTTCCAGACTGTAGCGCCTTTAACCGCTTGGCCACCACGGCCGGCTTATACACACATCAAAAAAAATTTTGTATCACCTCGGTTCCGAGAGTTCCGGAACCTGTACAGAAAATTGGAATAGAGATTAACATAGACATCATTTCCGCCCTTTTTTTTTTTTTTTTTTTTTTTTTGCTCATGAAAACCACACATTGCATGTTGTACCACCATACAACGAGATCTTCAGTGGTGGTGGTCCATCCATATTGCTGTACACACCGGTACCTCTAATACCCAGCCGGCCGAAGTGGCCGTGCGGTTAAAGGCGCTGCAGTCTGGAACCGCAAGACCGCTACGGTCGCAGGTTCGAATCCTGCCTCGGGCATGGATGTTTGTGATGTCCTTAGGTTAGTTAGGTTTAACTAGTTCTAAGTTCTAGGGGACTAATGACCTCAGCAGTTGAGCCCCATAGTGCTCAGAGCCATTTGAACCATTTTTTCTAATACCCAGTAGCACGTCCTCCTGCATTGATGCATGCCTGTATTCCTCGTGGCTTACCGTCCACAAGTTCATCAAGGCACTCTTGGTCCAGATTGTCTCACTTCTCAAAGGTGATTTGGTGTAGATCCCTTAGAGTGGTTGGTGCTCACGTCGTCCATAAATAATACTTTTCAATCTATCCCAGGCATGTTCGATAGGTTTCATGTCTGGAGAACATTCTGGCCACTCTAATCGAGAGTTGTCGTTATCCTGAAGGAAGTCATTCACAATATATGCAAGATGGGGGTGCGAATTGTCGTCCATGAAGACGAATGCCTCGCCAATATGTTGATGGTATACTCAGTGATAAAGCAGTAGGCTTTTACCAGAAATATTGACCCTTAGACAATGTGTCTAATAGTGTATTTTAAATACGACAGTATGCCATCATAGGCACTGTATAACATTAAAACACTTGATAATGGCACTTTAAAGCCGTAATCATGATCTTGTAAGTGTAACACTGCAAATAAAAAACAGTCTAATGGCGGTACTGACTTTAAAGAAACGACATCATGTGGCTGCACGAAATGCATTATTCAACATGGTGGCGTTGCTGTCATGGTTCCGCCGAGCCATAATCCGTAGGAAGCAGTCATCCACTGCAGTAGTAGCCCTTGGCCGGCCTGAGCGAGGCATGTCATTGACAGTTCCTGTCTTCTTCTATCTCCTCCATGTCCGAAGAACAACGCTTTGGTTCACTCTGAGACGCTTGGACACTTCCCTTGTTGAGAGCCCTTCCTGGCACAAAGTAACAATGTGGACGCGATTGAACCGCCTTACTAAAGGAATCGGCTTACTAAGGGAATAAAAATAGCTTGTAACCACAAAAGGGAACTGTATCTAACAACAAGAAAGAGTAATGACCCAGAAACAGCCAAATATTATAAAAACTACTGTGCTACATTAAGAAAGGTTATTAAAAAGTCCAGAAACATGTGCATCATGTCTGAGATTAATACCTCTGACAACAAAATCAAAACAATTTGGAATATTATTACAAGGGAGACAGGGCAACCAAGAGTACAGGATGACGGCATCACCATCAAAGCGAATGGAAACTTGATAAACAACAAGCCGGAAGTCGAAAACATTTTAAATAATCATTTTTTTAATGTTGTAGAGAAAATAGGATCTAAACTTTCGTTAGAGGAAGCAAGGCAGTTAATGGAAGAGACGTTATCCACACCATTTGATACAATTGAAATTCCACCCAGCTCTCCTTCTGAAATTAGGAAGATAATAAACTCTCTCAAGAATAAAAGCTCACATGGAATTGATGGCATTTCCAGCAGGATAATAAAAGCTTGTTCCCAAGAACTAAGTGGGAATCTTAGCCACATATGTAATAGCTCTCTGAAGAAGGGTATTTTCTCAGATAGACTGAAGTATGCCATTGTTAAACCACTGCATAAAAAAGGGGATACGTCTGATGTCAACAACTACAGCCCAATCTCTCTTCTGACTGCCTTATCCAAAATTCTTGAAAAAGTAATGTACTGTAGAGTAGCTTCACACCTTTGTAAAAATAAAATTTTAACAAAATGTCAGTTTGGTTTCCAGAAGGGTTTTTCAACGTTAAATGCTATATATACTTTCACTAATGAAATATTAAATGCTCTGAGTAACCGGAAGTCACCCGTTGGGATTTTTTGTGATCTATCAAAGGCTTTTGATTGTGTAAATCATGGAATACTTCTAGTTAAGCTCAAGTACTGTGGTAGGGATGGGACAGTGCTCAAATGGTTTAAATCATACCTAACTGGAAGAGTGCAGAAAGTTGAAATAAGCAATTCACATAATATGAAAAAAACTGGTGGTTTCTCAAACTGGGGAACAATCAAGAATGGGGTGCTGCAAGGTTCGGTATTGGGTCCTCTGCTGTTCATAATATATATTAATGACTTGCCGTTCTATATTCACGAAGATGCATAGCTGGTACTTTTTGCCGATGACACAATTATAGGTATCACACCCAACAGACAAGAATTGACTGGTGAAATTGTAAACGATGTTTTTCAGAAAATCATTAAGTGGTTCTCTGCTAACGGGCTCTCATTAAACTTTGAGAAAACACAGTGTATACAGTTCCACACAGTAAATGGAATGACACCATTAATAAATATAGACTTCGATCAGAAATCGGTAGCTAAGGCAGAATATTCAGAATTTCTAGGTGTATGCATTGATGAGGGGTCGAACTGGAAAAAACACACTGAAGATCTGCTGAAACCTTTGAGTTCAGCTACTTACGCTGTTAGGGTCATTGCAAATTTTGACGATATACATCTGAGTAAATTAGCTTACCACGCCTATTTTCATTCTCTGCTTTCGTATGGCATCATATACTGGGGTAACTCATCAGTGAGTAAAAGAGTGTTCATTGCACAAAAGCGTGTAATCAGCATAGTTGCTGGAGCTCATCCAAGATCATCCTGCAGACACTTATTTAAAGAGCTAGAGATCTTCACTGTAGCCTCACAATATATATATTCACTTATGAAATTTGTTATTAACAATCCGAATGAATTCAAAAGCAATAGCAGTGTACATGGCTACAACACTAGGAGAAAGGATGATCTTCACTACCCAAGGTTAAAGCCAACTTTGCCTCAGAAGAGGGTAAATTATGCTGCCACAAAAGTCTTTGGTCACTTACCTAATAGCATCAAAAGTCTGACAGAGAGCCATATAGCATTTAAAAGGAAATTAAAAGAATTTCTTAATGGCAACTCCTTCTACTCATTAGATGAATTTTTGGATATAGTAAGTGGGTAATTTCCCCAATGCCCACAAAAAAATTGTGTCATGTAATATTTTGTGTAATGTAATATCTTGTATAGATACCTTTTATTAACCTGTCACGTTCTGCATCATTACGAAGTGTCGTATTCATGATCTATGGAACAAGTACTAACCTAATCTAAATCTAATCTAATCTATTGACCGTCTAGGCATGGTTGAACTGCATACAACACGAGCCGTGTACCTCCTTCCCGGTGGAATAACAGGAAGTGATCGGCTGTCGGACCCCCTCCGTCCAATAGGTGTTGTTCATGCATGATTGTTTACACCTTTGGGCGGGTTTAGTTACATCCCTGAACAGCCAAAGGGACTGTGTTTTGTGATAGAACATCCACAGTCAACGTCTATCTTCATGAGTTCTGGGAACCAGGGTGATGCAAACCTTTTTTATAGCAAATTATTGTCTATTTTAGACACTAGGCAATGGCTGCCACCGCGGCAGTAATAAGTATATAAAGACTTGGTGCACCTGTATCCAGCTGAGCTACTAGTCACACTCCATTTGCTTCGATGTCGAAGAGAAAACTGTTCCGTCCTTCCTCTTGTAGCGTTGAGTGAAGAAAATTCTGATCCTCCATTACGAAAGCCCTTCCTGCATTGTATGGCCACAGAAGGCAGTTGCTTTATAGGTGCCCGGACAGCGCATTCCGCTGCGCTACAATGTCGCACTGAGAAGCCCTCCAGAGTTAAACCCTTTTCCAAGAGGACCCAGTCATTTTACAAGGACCCGCTTCCATAAATTTCCTGCATCATGCTCTCGCCACAGTGCTCAAAGCATTCGACGCTAGAAGGGGCAGGAGTCTTCGTTTCCCCATTCAGACCAGGTCACGCACGCCCGATTTTCGACCGGTGGGGGGACATTTTAGAGTCGCGCCTTCGGAACGGCCAATTACACAGGCGCGCCACAAATCAACCGCTGCAGTTACGGCGTCCGGAATAGACGCGCAGTCCTCCGGGACAGTCTGTCGACAATGTGGCAGCGGCGGCGGCGCAGTGCTGGCGCGACGTAGCGCGGTGGGCAGACGCTTCTACGAACTGGTGCGCCCATAAACGTAATGGCGCTCATTTCGTGTTATTCGAGCGGCGCGGCATGGAGCTGCTATATTTCCCGAACGCATTACGGCCGGCAGGCGTTCCTCGACCGTGCCGGTGGCGCGCAGGCCGTTACACCAATCGATCTGTCGCCCGCTCGTAATTCGAGATATCGTGCGGGCGCGCCGACGTTAAGTAAATATACTCGCGCCCGTTCCGAGAGCGTTCTCCAGTCTCAGACTCCCCACGTCACTTTTACTAGGCGCAGTAATGACAGCTGGGCGTAATAACCAGAGGCTTTTCACGGCAGGCGAATAAACGAACGAGACGTACTGGTACGTAGGTGTCGGAAGTGAAACGAACTCGTAGAATCGGTTGCACAGAGAGTGTATCGATTTATGAGGAGAACGCTGGGAAGGAGTAAGCAGTTACTGCTCAGTTGTTAGGGCGTCATTAACTGGTTTTGTACTTTTTTATCTTCTTATTGATCACCTTGGATTTCCGAATTTTCCAGTACTTTTTCATCTTCTCCCGATGTTTTCTTTTCCTTTCTTCCACCCATGTTGTTCCTAATGCCTTGTTTCTTCTGCCTTGAAGGAGTTCTTAATTTAGTATTTTATTCTCAAAAATGTTTCTTCTTGTTATTTCCGATTCTTTGATGTTTCTTTCTAGTTCCTTTCTTATTTCTGTAATCCATAACACTGTTGATTTATTTTCCCATAAATACGAGTATAAGAAATTTGTTTCGTTAGCTTCTTATCATGAATTCGGTAAAGGTGCGAAAGAAGTTCGTTTTTCCATTATTTTTGATATTGTCTGTATAAGCTAGTAGATGTTCTCATCTCATTTTCCAGCCACCTGTAGCTTCTAATGCACCTGTTATTTTTCTGAAAATTCACTTACCATTGTGGTTTATTTTTTTTTTAGTTTTGTATTTGTGTTGCCGGTTTTTTTAATTCTATTTAGTTGACATTTGTTGCTCAGAGCCTGCAACCAATACCATTAGTGGTGTACCGCACTCTGTCTTGTGGTAAGCTTGCGAAGGACACGACCAGTCAACGTTTATCAGATACGCACCAGGTATCTGATAAAGAGTGACACAGTGTGTGCTAGAAAGCACAGCTCACGTATCACACAAATGGTACGAAAAGCAGATTCGACAAAAAATGGCATACAGGAGCAAAATCTCGGCTGGAGTGCAAACGTCAGACAGCCATATAAATATCAGCATATCATACTAAGAAAATAATTGAACCCATTGATGATCGTGAAACACATTGAAACATTTTTGTGCGTTAAACAAGGGGCAAAAATGTTTACTCGAGGCAGAATCACGTTACCAACGTTACATACTTGTAAATAATAAATAAATGTCGTGTGACTAGGGCCTCCCGTCGGGTAGACCGTTCGCCGGGTGCAAGTCATTCGATTTGACGCCACTTCGGAGACTTGCGCGTCGATGGGGATGAAATGATGATGATCATTAGGACAACACAACACCCAGTCCATGAGCGGAGAAAATCTCCGACCCAGCCGGAAATCGAACCCGGGCCCTTAGGATTGACATTCTGCCACGCTGACCTTTTTTTTTCTAAAAAAAATGGTTCAAATGGCTCTGAGCACTATGGGACTCAACTGCTGAGGTCATTAGTCCCCTAGAACTTAGAACTAGTTAAACCTAACTAACCTAAGGACACTCTGAGCACTATGGGACTCAACTGCTGAGGTCATTAGTCCCCTAGAACTTAGAACTAGTTAAACCTAACTAACCTAAGGACATCACAAACATCCATGCCCGAGGAAGGGTTCGAACCTGCGACCGTAGCGGTCTTGCGGTTCCAGACTGCAGCGCCTTTAACCGCACGGCCACTTCGGCCGGCTTTTTTTTCTCATTTTGTTCGGTATTGTTCGTTGCGTTTGGTCTGGGCGGACGTCACAAGTCATCCGTTCAAGTTGATAGTTGATTCCTTTATTTATTTTTTTATTACAGATAGCGAGCAGCCCTCTGACCGAACACGCTGAGCTACCGTGCCGGCATCACTCAGCTACCGGGGCGGAGATACTTGTAAATAGTGTTACGCGAAATGAATGTCATCTATGCGCCAGGGTTCCCCATTTCACTTCACGGAGAATTTCGGTAGCACTCGGATGTAACTCGAACGTATCACCTAAAAAATCTAGCAGCACGTCTCTGAATTGCTTCGATGTCTCCCTTGAAACCGACCTGGTGGGGAAACCAAACACCGAGCAGCGCTCAAAAATGCATCCCACTTTCTTCTATACACGGTCTCATTTATGGAGTTTACTAAAATTGTCCCTATAAACCGAGGTCGACCATTCGCCCTCTCCGCTACCATCCTCCCGTGATCGTTCCATTTCATATCGGTTTTTAGCATTACGCCTACATATTTAATCGCGGTGACTGTATCAAACAGCACACCATAAATACCGTAACCTAACGACAAAAGACCGTTTCACCTACTAATCTTCATCAATTTGCATTTGGCCACATTTATAGAAAACCTTCACTCGTCACATCAAATAGCAGCAGGGAAGAGGAGATTAGTGTTTAACGCCCGTTGACGACGAGATTATTAGAGATGGAGCACAAGCTCGGACACGAAAACTAGTCTGCTTTGCTTATTTTCAGTCGCTTATGTCGTATGGTATTATATTTTGGGGTAACTCTTCCCATTCTACAAGGATATTTTTGGCTCAGAAACGGGCGGTTCGGGCAATAAGTGGTGTGAGTTCAGGAACCTCTTGTCGACCTCTGTTCACGAGTTTGTGTATTTTGACATTGGCCTCTCAATATGTGTATTCCTTATTGTCGTTTCTTGTTGCCAATATTAGTTTATTCCCAAGAATAAGCAGCTTTCACTCGGTTAGTACTCGTCAGAAATCAAACCTGCGTTTGGATTGGACTTCCTTAACTCTTGTGCAAAAAGGCGTGCAGTATACTGCTACATCCATTTTCAATAAGCTGCCACTCGAACTCAAAAATCTTAGCAGTAATCCACGCACTTTCAAATCGAAACTGAAGAGTTTCCTCATGGGTCACTCCTTCTATTCTGTCGAGGAGTTCGTTGAAAAATTAATCTGATTCTTATTGTAGTGCGGATAGCGTTTACTTAACTTATGGACTGACTTTTTTCAAGTTCATGAGCATTTATTTTTATCTGTAATTACTTTTATGTTGCAATTCCCTGTACTGACACGTTCCATGACCGTGGAGATTTCCTCCTCAAGTTGGTCCTTCGGAACTTGACGTGTAAATAAAAATAAAAGTGTATATAAATTAGGGAAGGTTGGAGAAGAAAAGCGGCCGTGCCCATTCGAAGGAACCATCTCGGCATTTGCCTTAAGTGATTTAGGGAAATCACGGAAAATCTAAATATGGATGGCCGGACGCGAGTTTGAACCGTCGTCCTCCCGAATGCGAGTCCACTGCGCTTACCACTGCGCCACCTTGCTCTGTCGCATCAAATAGAAATTGTGTCCAAGTGATCCTGTATCAGCGTAGTCACTCAAAGACTCACTTTCCCATGCACTACAGCGTCATCAGCAAACAGTCGCAGGCTGTTGTTGGCTCTGTCCGGCATATCATTTATGTATACAGATAACAAGAGCTGGCCTACAACGGTTCCCTGCTGCATTAGTGATGCCGCGTTTATCGCCTATGGACACTCGCCATCCAGAGATACGCACTGGGTTCTATTACTTAAAAAACTCTTCGAACCCAAAAAATGGCTCAAATGGCTCTGAGTACTACGGGACTTAACATCTGAGGTCATAAGTCCCCTAGAATTTAGAACTACTTAAACCTAACTAACCTAAGGACATCACACACATCCATTCCCCAAGGCAGGATTCGAACCTGCGGCCGTAGCATTCTCTTCGAACCATTGATATATCTAAGAATCTATTCCGTATGATCGAACCTCGAACCTTTGTTGACAGTCTCCACCGCGGCATTCTCTCAAACGCTTTCCGGAAATATAGGTCTGCTGAATCCGGCTACTACCCCTCATGCATGGTCCACAGGATAACGTGCGAGAAAATGGCCAACGGAGTTTCGCACGACCGACGCTTTCTAAATTCGTGCTGATTTATGGTCAGAAGCTTTTCTCTCTCAATTTATCATGTACGTTCCTTGGATTTAAAAAAATCCTTTACTGGTCAGTATCGCAATTTATTGTTTTTATTAACTGATAGTTTCGGCTAAAGTTGTTAGCCAGTCTTAGATCTGTAACTGGGCTTAAAATTGAATATAAAAGAATTGTGTGGAACAAACTGCCAAAACAATAGTTCCACGACATAAATGCATACTGGACAACAAAACTTTTTTTCTAAGTACGATCACCAACAGGTAGGACACATCGTCATAAGTTTTGTGCGTGCTCTGTAGCTCAATCATATTATATAGGTCGATGAAACATTAATGTAAAATCACCTAAAATATATATACATCATTAACAAGTATGGTGACATAGTGTGTCATCATATCAAAAGAAAGTATGGGACTACATTATTCTTACCCAAGACTAAAAGAGCGTCGCATCACTACTTTATAGTATTACACTAAATAAACTCCACGTGTGCAGAGTGAAAGCACAATAAAACACATTACGATCTTGTAGTCTTGGGTAAAAATTATGTTCGTTCTCGACTTTTCTTTCGATATGATGGAGCCCTGAATCGTAATACTTGTTCATAAGGTAAATATATATTTTTAAGTGATTTCACATCAATACTTCATCGACCTATTTCACACTGAGCTATGCAGACGGCATAAAATTTTTAACGATATGTCCTACCGTTTGGTGGTTATACGCAGAAAATAATTTGTCTAGTAGTATGTATTTACGCCACGGAACTATCGTTTTGGCAGTTTCTTCCAAACCATTTTCTCTTGTATGCAGTTTTTTGTGTAAATCCAGACCTGAAGATGGCTAAAAGCTTTAGCCGAAACTAGTAATCAACAAAATAATAAATTGCGATCTTGGCCAATAAAGGACTTCTCCTGAATCCAATGAATGTAAGCAATTACAGGTCGCGCATCTCCAGTTTGAACATTTTAATATATCCGAACGTAAAAGATGTAATGTAATGTTACTCGTAGGTAGCAGACATACACTGAGGTGGCAAAAGTCACGGAAAAGCGATAACCACACAGACAGAGGCGGTAGTATCGCGTGCACAAGGTATAAAAGGGCCCAGTGCATTGTCGGAACTGCCTTTGACACCGTGTGGCACCAGGAACTGCTGCACAGCATGTGTAAATATGGCAACCCGACAGCATACATCCAGCTGCTACAGAGTTATCTCACAGGGAGGACATTCAAGTTCGGACTGGGTAGTGCCTTGTCTACGGAACGACCTGTTGAAGGAGGAGTACCGCAGGGTTCTCCAATGGGGCCCACCCATTACAGTGTCTACACAGCAGATATTCCAGAAACGCCACGCATACGCCGAACGATCTATGCTGATGATACGGCACTCATCACGCAGAGTCGAAGACCAGACAGCCTCCCTAGAAGACTGCAAGAGGCCTGTTTCGACCTCGAACGCTGGGCAGCGAAAAAGAGGATTGGTTTCAACGCAACCAAAAGCCAAGCTCTGGCGCTCACTAAAAAGCGCAGTTTGGCGATACCGAATGTACAGCTCTTCGGAACCAACATACAGTGGACTACCTCTGCGATGTATCTGGGAGTCACCTTCGACAGAGGGCTCGCCTGGAAGAGACATGTTGACGAAGCCTGGCGGAAATCGTCTCAACGACTGGGTCACTGTACCCACACATTAACGAGAAATCGTCGCTCCCTGTAACAGACTGACTACATCTCTACAGAGCGTGCGTGCGTCCGGTAATGGACTACGCATGCACGGTCTTGGGAAATGCAGCTAAATAACATATGGACCAACTGCAGAAGCTGCAAAATAAAGCGCTCCAACGGATTTACCATGTACCACGAGATTTCCCTGCCAAGTAGCTCCACGAAGCAGCAGAGGAACCACTCGTGATCGACAGATTTCGCAAAACTGCAGCGAAATGCTATAACAAGACTTTGATATCTGATAACCCACTTGGAGAAACCAAAGAAGACCGGGAGAGCCACAAAAGGCCGGTGGCACTCCTCCACCTCTAAAGGGGAGGAGACCAAGAGACCACATGAAGAGGACACTGTCTCTGCAATCGCCAACCGTGAAGACACATAAAAAAGCGAAGCATTTGAAGAATACGACCGAGAATCAGTAGGCGAAAGCAACAACTGGTTAATACTACACTCACCACGGGACAACGACACCCACAGAAGAGGCTTGCGCCCGGAGCTGCCACTGAACTGGGGTGATCCATGTGGAAAGGTTTCCGACGTGATTGTTGTAGCACGACGGGAATTAACAGACTTTCAACGCGGAATGATAGTCGGAGCTAGACGCGTGGGACATTCTGCTTTGGAAGTTGTTAGGTAATTCAACATTCCGAGAGCCACAGTGTCAAAATTCTGCCGAGAATACCAAATTTCCCCTCACCACAGACAACACATTGCTGACGGCCTCCGCTAATGACCGACAGTAGCGGCGTTTGCCGGAGCTGTAAGTGCTAACTGGCAAGTGACACCGTCAAAATAACCAAGAAAATGAACGTGGGACGTATCCGTCAGGACAGTGCGGTGAAACCTGGGGTTAATGGGTTACGGCAGCAGACGACCTACCAAAGTTCATTTGCTAACAGCACGACATCGCCTGAGCTCCTCTCCTTGGGCTCTTGACCACATCAAATGGATCCTAGACGACTGGAAAACCGTGTCCTGGTCAGATGAGTCTCGATTTCAGTTGGTAAGATCTGATGGTAGGGTTCTAGTGTGGTGCAGGACCAACGCAGCCATGAACGCAAGTTGTCAACAAGGCACTGCGCAAGCTGGTAACAGCTCCATAATTGTGTCGACTGTGTTTACACGGAATAGAATAAGTCCTCTGGTCCAACTGAACCGATCATTGACTGAAAATGGTTGTCTTCGGCTTCTTGGATACTATTTGCAACCATTCCTGGAGTTCATATTCCCGAAAAACGATGCAAATTTTTGGATGGCAGTGCGCCACACGCGTTCTGGACAATTCGAGCGAATCATTTCGCCACCCAGGCGGGCCGAGATGAATGCCATCAAACATGTATGGGACATAATAGAGGGGTCACTTCTTGCACAAAATCCTGCACCGGCAATACTTTAGCAGTTATGGACAGATCAGTATTTCTGCAGGGACTCCTTCCCACGTCGAGTAGCTGCACTACGCTGGGTACATATGTTAATCTGTACCTGAATACCATTGATTTAACTGTTTTAACGAACGATAAAAAGCACCTGTGAAAGGCTACATTGTTTCAAATGAAAAACCAATATTTTTTTTAAAAAACTATTAACATAACGGGACTGCTGTTTCTGAATAGTGCCGAGAAATTTTCTGCCTGGGCTAATGTGTGGCACTCGATCGCAAGTGAACAGGTACCTCCTCTGCTCCGAAGATTGAAAGACGACCCACGCCGCCTGACAGGAATGCGAGCGCCTGGTCTTGAGCTCGCGTTCTCGGGCAGACCGAAAACGCACGGGCGAAAGTCGGCTGCGCAGCTGGGCGCATCCCCTTTAAGAAGAGGAATCCAGGGCACGGGGAGGCGGCTGGCAGGCATAATCCACGTCACGAGAGCGCCTCCGCCTCCGTCTCCCTCTCCGCCTCTCTCTGGTCCCCTGGGGGCGCTCAGCCGGCCGCGGACAGCGCATTCAATTAAAGCCGCCCAGCGTGGTCACCTTCCGGGGCTACCGGCCGCGCCGATGCCAGCGCTCAAGGCGGCCGCCCCCGGAACTCACGAAAAAAGGAACGGGACACGGTTTTAATCTCAGAGACCGTAGCCACTCACGCCCAGGGCTAACATCCACGCGTTACTCTCCGATTCGACCTCTCATGCACATACTCACTCGCTCACTCACTCTTTCTGTCCCTCTTTATCTCTGCCTCTCTCTTTTCTCTCTGTCGCACACACACACACACACACACACACACTTTCCAAAATTTTTCTGTCCATTTATATCTCTCTCCCTCCGCCCCCTCTCTCTCTCTCACTCTCTCTCTCTCTCTCTCTCTCTCTCTCTCTCACACACACACACACACACACACACACACACACACTAACAGACTGATCTCTCACTTCAGAAATCTTCGCTCTACCTCCACTCATTGACGCTGTACTGTAAACAGCACCGATTAGAAATTCGGGCGCCCAGTGAAATTTGCGACCAGAAAAAGTCGAGTTAAGGTCCAGTAGTCCCCCAGTCCGAAATCATCAGCTCGCCCGGCAGGCAGAACAAAAAAATGGTTCAGATGGCTCTGAGCACTATGGGACTTAACTTATAAGGTCATCAGTGGCCTAGAACTTAGAACTAATTAAACCTAACTAACCTAATGACATCACACACATCCATGTCCGAGGCAGGATTCGAACCTGCGACCGTAGCGGTCGCGCGGTGCCAGACCGTAGCGCCTAGAGCCGCTCGGCGCAGGCAGAACAGGCGAAGGCTATCACGAGGTTGTCTGCTTTATAAAGAACACTGATGACGAAGACTGGAGGTGTCTGAACAACAACTGTAATGCCAAACTTTTTACAATCAGAACTGATCGAAATTTACAATTGAAAGAAAAACAGCCCTCGGTCACTATTTTTAACAAAGTAACCTGGTTTCAACACTGCTACGAGTGTCTTCTTTAGAATTTAAAACAAAGAATGGTCTATATTCTATAACATGGTCACAGAATAATGACTAAAAACGTATGATAGGGTATAAGTACGGAATCGTCGTAAAAGACTGACAGTACTGATATGTCATTTATAAAATGATAAATATGCCAAAAGGGCATTAGTCGCAAAGATATTTAAGATAAAGGAAACTGTGATGGCGAGCTGCTCGTTACTTGCGTGGTGCAGCTTGCAAAACGAGTTTTCCTTATCTTAAATATCTTTGTGACTATTGCCCTTTTGGCATATTTATTATTTTATAAATGACATATTAGTACTGTCAGTCTTTTACGATGATTCCGTACTTATACCCTATCATACGTTTTTAATCATTATTCTTTGACCATGTTATAGAATATAGACCATTCTTTGTTTTAAATTCTGAACAAGACACTCGTAGCAGTGTTGAAACCAGGTTAATTTGTTAAAAATAGTGACCGAGGGCTGTTTTTCTTACAATTGTAACTATTCACGGTGTCTGAACGTGCAGCCACGTACAAAATTTTTGATCGGAATTTGTTTTATACTCTGTCAGACACAGTCACAAAAATTTTAATTACTACCAGATCTTCAGAAACAACATTGGAAACTTACTGAAGATACTTTAATTCCGTCTTTGCATCTACAAAAACAAATGGGCGTTTTTGTCACCAAACATGTTTCGTTTCACTGAAATGAAGCATCATCAGGCGTGTGTAATTTGTTGTGGTTTCAGTCCGAAGACTGGTTGGTACAGATCTCCATGCCACTCTATCCTCTTCGTCCCTGAACTGCAACCTACATCTTTCTGAATCTGCTTACTGTATTCATCTCTTGGTCTCCCCACACTTCTTTCCAGTACTAAACTGGTCATAGCTTGACGTCTCAGAATCCCATCAAACGAACCTTTCTTTTTGTCGGGTTGATCCAGGAATTTCTTGTCTCCCCAATTCTATTCAGTACTTCCCCATTAGTTACTTGATCGACCCACTTAATCAGCATTCTTCCGTAGCACCGCATTTCGAAAGCTTCTGTTCTCTTTTCATCTAAACTGTTTATCGTCCATGTTTCATTTCAATACATGGCTACACTCCAGAAAAACAAAAAGACTTCTAACGCCTGAATTTATATTCCATGTTAACAAATTTCTCTTTTTCAGAAATTCTTTTCTTGCGATTGCCAGTCTACTTTTGCCATCATTACTTATTTATCTGCCCAAATAGCAAAACTCAACTACCATTTTAAGTGTCTCATTTCCTGATCTAATTCCCTTAGCATCACCTGATTTAATTCGACTACATTCCATTATCCGTGTTTTCCTTTTGTTGATGTTCACATTATACCATCCTTTCAATATACTGTCCATTCTGGCCAACTGATCTTCCAAGTCCTTTTCTGCCTGTGACAAGATTACAATGTCATGGGCGTTCCTCAAAGTTTTTATTTCTTCTCTCTCAACTTTAGTTCCTACTCCAAAATTTGTCTTTGGTTTCCTTTTCTGCTTGGGCAATGTACAGGCTGAAGAACACTGGGCATAGGCTACAGTCCTGTCTCATTCCCTTTCAACCACTGCCTCCCTTTCATGCCCGTCGACTTCTATAGCTGCCGTTTGGTTTCTGTAGCAGTTATAAATAACCTTTTCCTCCCTGTGTTTTACCCCTGCTACCTTCAGAATTTCAAAGAGAGATTTCTAGTGAACATTTTCAAAAGCTGCTCGAGTAGTTACGTTTCTCTATGGTATTTTTCACTCTCGTGAAACTTTGAACTTCGACTTCTCGAAAGCAATACATTGTTATGTCCCTTCTAAAAATGGTTCAAATGGCTCTGAGCACTATGGGACTTAACTGCTCAGGTCATCAGTCCCCTAGAACTTAGAGCTACTTGAACCTAACTAACCTAAGGACATCACACACATCCATGCCCGAGGCAGGATTCGAACATGCGACCGTAGCTGTCGCGCGGTTCCAGACTGTAGCGCCTAGAACCGCTAGGCCACTCCGGCCGGCCTTCTAAAAATATTACGGAGTTGCTCTCGAAGGAAAATTATGGAGCTGTCATCAGTCACATCGGATTTGCTGATAATTATCTCTTTCTTGCAACCAGGATGGAACATGTGCAAGAAATACTGAACTCTGTTACTGAAGACATCAACAGTTTAAGCGCCAAGACGACAAAATGGAAACCGAGTTGAAATTCAGGAAACTCTTACACTTGGTACTGATAAGATTCAACAGATTTCTTCACCTAAACATTTGGTGTGTCAGACTGGCGATACCTGGGACTTTTCTCAAGAAATTCTCTTCAGAATTATCACGCCACAAAGTCTTTCCAGAGAATGAAGAGACTTATGACTAGGCGTGACATAGGTATCAAACTTAGCAGTCTACTACTTCGATGCTGCGTGTTCAGTATCATACTCTATGATCGTGCAACAGTGCGCAGCGGCTAGCACAGTGGACTCGTATTCTGGAGGACGACGGTTCAAATCCGCCTTCGGCTTCTTGATCTAAATCTTCCGTGATTTCCCTAATTAGCTCCAGCCAAATGCCTGGATGGTCCTTTTGAAAGGGCACGACCGATTTCCTTCCCCATCCTTGAAACATTTGGAGCTTGTGCTCCACCTCTAATGGCGTCCATATCGACAAGACGTTAAATCCTGACCTTGCTTCCTTCCTTTCTTTTTGTTACTCTGTGTAGCTGAGTCATGGACTCCTCAGTATTAGGTAAGAAGTGAAGGCGTTTGTAATGTGGGTGCACTGAAGGATATTAAGGATACTATGGACAGATGAAGTCACAAATGTGGCAGCACTATGGAATATGAATATAGATTCAGAAATTCTCAGTACCGTCAAGGAAAGGAAATCTGGATACTTTGCCCATGTAATGCGCAACAATAAGAACAACCAGCTGTAACTAATGGCAACGGCCTTGTCGCAGTGGATACACCGGTTCCTGTCAGATCACCGAAGTTAAGCGCCATCTGGCTGGGCTAGCACTTGGATAGGTGACCATCCTAGTCGCCATGCGCTGTTGCCGTTTTTCGGGATTCACTCTGCCTCGTAATCCCAATTGAGGAGCTACTCGCTCATATAATAGCAGCTCCGCTTACAGAAACACATCATAACGACCGGGAGAGAGGTGTGCTGACCACACGCCCCTCCTATCCGCATCCTTAGCTGAGGATGACATGATGGTCGGATGGTCCCGATGGGCCACTTACGGCCTGAAGGCGGAGTGTTTTGCTGTAATTAATATTTCAAAGAAAGATTGGTAGCAGACGTGATACAAGACGTAAATTATTAAACTACTTGCTGAACTTAAGCCGGAGGTTTGGATTGGGCAGAAAATTGCTGTCCATAAAAGCCATGGACAAACGCAGATCACGTTACTACTGATCGCCAACGTCCTTGAAGAAAAACGCACTTGAAATAGAAGATACAGCCTACTAGCGGGTGGTTATAATTAAAGCGCAGCTACTGACATAGGACGATACTGGGTTGTAATCATCGCATGGCAGCGAAACTTGATTAATACGCTGATGTGGAACCGGTTTACCCCGGAAAAAAAGTTAGTTCCAATTTTGCGTACTAGGTGCTAATACGGCACTGTGCAGCATCTCTTCAACAATTCCGGTGGTCATATCGAACAAGCTGTGTAAACGACAGTTTCCGCCCAGGTTTCCATTACATATGGAAACGTTTCTATATGTCTTCCTTGCATTCAGGGAACCAGTTTTGCAACTGGTGGCCAGAATTGGAACTAATTTATTTTTTCCCCCCCAGAATAAATCGGTTAGAATATATACTATGTTCGCTTGAATACGAGAACTACACTACTGGCCATTAAAAGTGCTACACCACGAAGATGACGTGCTACAGACGCGAAATTTAACCGACAGGAAGAAGATGCTGTGATATGCTGGTGATTAGCTTTTCAGAGCATTCACACGAGGTTGGCGCCGGTGGCGACACTTACAACGTGCTGACATGAGGAAAGTTTCCAATCGATTTCTCACACACAAACAGCAATTGACCGGCGTTGCCTGGTGAAACGTTGTTGTGATGCCTCGTGTAAGGAGGAGAAATGCGTACCATCACTTTTCCGACTTTGATAAAGGTCGGATTGTAGCCTATCGCGATTGCGGTTTATAGTATCGAGACACTGCTGCTCGCGTTGGTTGAGATCCAATGACTGTTAGCAGAATATGGAATCGATGGATTCAGGAGAGTAATACGGAACGCCGTGCTGGATCCCAATGGCCTCGTATCACTAGCAGTCGAGATGACAGGCATCTTATCCGCATGGCTGTAACGGATCGTGCAGCCACGTCTCGATCCCTGAGTCAACAGAGGGGGACGTTTGCAAGACAACAACCATCTGCACGAACAGTTCGACGGCGTTTGTAGCAGCATGAACTATCAGCTCGAAGACCACGGCTGCGGTTACCCTTGACGCTGCATCACAGACAGGAGCGTCTGCGATGGTGTACTCAACGACGAACCTGGGTACACGAATGGCGAAACGTCATTTTTTCGAATGAATCCAGGTTCTGTTTACAGCATCATGATGGTCGCATCCGTGTTTGGCGATATCGCGGGGAACGCACATTGGAAGCGTGTATTCGTCATCGCCATACTGGCGTATCATGATGGTATGGGGTGCCATTGGTTACACGTCTCGGTCACCTCTTGTTCGCATTGACGGCACTTTGAACAGTGGACGTTACATTTCAGATGTGTTACGGCCCGTGGCTCTACCCTTCATTCGATCCCTGCGAAACGCTACATTTCAGCAGGATAATGCACGACCTCATGTTGCAGGTCCTGTACGGGTCTTTCTGGATACAGAAAATGTTCGACTGCTGTCCTGGCCAGCACATTCTCCAAATTTCTAACCAATTGAAAACGTCTGGTCAATGGTGGCCGAGCAACTGGCTCGTGACAATACGCCAGTCACTACTTGTGATGAACTGTGGTATCGTGTTGAAGCTGCATGGGCAGCTGTACCTGTACACGCCATCCAAGCTCTGTTTGACTCAATGCCCAGGCGTATCAAGGCCATTATTACGGCCAGAGGTGGTTATTCTGTGTACTGATTTCTCAGGATCCATGCATCCAAATTGCGTGAAAATGTAATCACATGTCAGTTTGTAATGTTGCTGCATTAATTTGAGGTGTAAGCGGTGCTGATATTCAAGACCATAAAAGTGGGTTAAAAGCTGTGAGCTGTCTGGGGAAGTTAACCTTGCATTACTGAGCAACTGTTTCACCAGGTATCCAGTCTAGCTTACCAAATTCCCAACCAGACTAACATTAATTATAGTCTTTTAATAGTCATACGACAACCGGTGATATATATATAATTTAAATAAAAAGAAATAAATCAGGTCATATTTGGAAATTTATTTTAACATTGATCATTGAAATGTCAGCATATTAAACTTGATTCATAACTAAACTGGTGCCTTATTTAGGATTGTGAAAATGTGAGTTTGTAATTTTACGGAACACATCAAATATGGAGGCAAGATTTGGAGACTGCATACAACACTGCATTCATAAAATAACACACGAAGAACGTTGAAAGATATGCAAGGGGGAATTAACAACAATCAAACGATTCAATTTTCACCCAAAGAAGTTACGTTCGTAGCGCAATCCTGCCCGTCGTGTAATTACCACACACTGGTATATTAAATTCATACTAACTCTCTGTGAAATCTTCCCGAAAAGAATAGCTGAGGGCTACTTTGATGATTACACCACATGCTTCACGTGGTCAACTTGGTTTACACAAAGAGTGTAACTCCACAATAATTTTGATAATTAAAATAAATTTGATCGAAAAGCAATTTACAAAAGAAAAACCTCGAACTGGTTACTATCGTCTTATTATTAACCTGATGGGTCAAACAATTGTACAAGCACGTGGTACTGGTCTCACAAAGTACACCCCACGTGGGTTGAACATAAAGAAAAGTTGCTATATTGAAAAATATTGTCAAGACGAAACGTTATAATCTCACGCACATTCGCATTAAAGATTGATGATCTTAGCTAGAGTTACTGATCAACACGTGGTTCCACTTTATTCACAAAGTAGTGACAAAGCAACTACAGGAAGATATTCTGAACTTCACACTCGAATTACACTGCGTTGCAATTTAAGATAACATTAGATATTTTAGAGTTAAACCTGAAATAAAGGTGATTAAATTTTCAGTTAGGCTGAACTTAAGAAATCCATTGTCCTACGGACTTAGCAGACACGCGCTTAGCCGGAGATCTTGCCACTTCAGATGCTCGCAGCGGACAGACTGCCCTGGCTCCTACCGAGCGCGCTTAACAAATGGTTCAAATGGCTCTGAGCACTATGGGACTCAACTGCTGAGGTCATTAGTCCCCTAGAACTTAGAACGAGTTAAACCTAACTAACCTAAGGACATCACAAACATCCATGCCCGAGGCAGGATTCGAACCTGCGACCGTAGCGGTCTTGCGGTTCCAGACTGCAGCGCCTTTAACCGCACGGCCACTTCGGCCGGCGCGCTTAACAGATACAAACGGAAGTGACCAGAGAGGCAGCTTCCTATACCAACATGACAAGGGATGGACAGGACCATACTAAGAATAGAAACCTCTCTGCTTTTAGAAAGCGTAGCTACCTGTTCCAAAGTTGGTCCTACCGTTCTCTAGCAGACAGGCTTGTCTGCTACCATCAAGCATGCAACTAGAAATACATTTGCTCTTTCATCCTTTCACACAGAAGGGAAGGGAGATGACAGTATCTTATCGTATACAGTATATAAAAGAAAGCGGATGTAGGTTCTGTATGAGACTGTGTGGCATGAATTACATATAAACTGTGTTTTAAAGTGTAGTAGTGTGACAGATAGTTCTTGTTTATGTGTAAAAGTAACACGTTTCACTGCTCAGTCTCCTCCCAGATAGTCAGAAACACCACAGTAAATTTAGAAGAGGAATTTATGCCGTAAATGACAACAGATTTAAGAAATTAACATGAAAGGAATGCAACAGAGACCTTTCAAGTTGTAGTATAATATATTTGTCCAATGATTATCCGTTTATCATCTGCATTTCTTCTTGGTGTAGCAACTTGAATGGCTGGTAGTGTACAACCCACAATGGACCTCAGTGAGCAACTGCACTTTTGATTGTAACCACCCGGTGCAATCCCGCGAAAGGTTAAGTATACACCTGTTGGCTGAGGGTTTCGTAGCTGGTTCCTTTTGTCTGCGCAACAGATGTTCAAGCGTTCACGCCATCTTCTATGAGTCTGTATGTCCCGTGACCCACAGAGAGCTCTTCCTTTACCAGGCACTCCCCAGATCGTCCCTGCCTTCGCGTGCGGATCCATCCCTGTGGACTCATTCGGCACCACCGCGACCTACGGCTCCGGTCGCTCCCAGCGAACCACTGCTCGGCGTTATTTACCGTCCGCCTGTCGTCGCGTTCTCTTGCCCCGGCTCGTTAAACACCGCCGCACAAAGCCGTTCGCTAAGAGAGAGAGAGAAAGGTAGAGAGACGGACGGACCGGTTAACTGAAACGAGTGACATAAATATCGCTATGTTTGCTTTTTTGCTTACTCCCTCGGCATCTTGTCGGCTCTCTTAATTTGTTATTCAAATCCGTCCGGCCAGACGTCGCGGCTGGCGCATGTGTGCCGCTATGAGCTATTGGGCATGCGCACACGGTTCCAGAGACGGTCGCCGCCGCAGTGACTGTCCCAGCGTACGCGGCGGCGCCGTTAATAATGAAATACTCTCCCGTGCTGACCAGCAGTTAGTAACTGGCGTCATTATTTCCATATCGGTGGGCCGAGCAAATACACGGCCACAAACAGTTAGGCGGCCCTTCTCGTATTACTCACCGCACGAAGGGTGCGCTGCTTAGGCTCCTCCGACAGACACCGGCTCTCATTTCGCGTACAAAAAAAATGTGTTCCATATTCTATTCACTCAATCACCTTCTCCACGAGAACTGGAACGTACAAATTATTCACCTTCATACACCTACCGAACAATAGTTTACTGTTTCAACGAGGAAAAATCTGCAGGCGGTTATGGCCGAAACATCTGGTTTTTGAAATAACCGATTTTCGGTTCCTTTATTCCTATTATTTCATGCAATAAACGTAGAAATCGAACAAAGACTGAAAAATTTTAACTCTCTCAATTTCAAGAGACGTAGAATCAAAATATTAAATCATGTAGCCCAATAAAAGAAAACTTATTCCGTAAAGCATTCACTGCTTTTCTCGAAAAATGATAAGTGGTTGACTTTTACAACATATCACGAGTGTTCTCCTACTGATTCTCACATTTTGAAACTGTTCTCAAAAATCTTGTTGTCATCGAGGATCATACCACTGTTTGGCATTATGACTAGTCAGCGCTATAGGGTCTACATCTACATCTACATTCATATTCCGCAAGCCACCCAACGGTGTGTGGCGGAGGGCACTTTACACGCCACTGTCATTACCTCCCTTTCCGGTTCCAGTCGCGCATGGTTCGCGGGAAGAACGACTGCCGGAAACCCTCCGTGCGCGCTCGAATCTCTCTAATTTTACGTTCGTGATCTCCTCGGGAGGTATAAGTAGGGAGAAGTAATATATTCGATACCTCATCCAGAAACGCACTCTCTCGAAACCTGGACAGCAAGCTACACCACGATGCAGAGCGCCTCTCTTGCAGAGTCTGCCACTTGAGTTTGATTAACATCTCCGTAACGCTATCACGCTTACCACATAACTCTGTAACGAAACGCGGCGCTCTTCTTTGGATCTTCTCTGTCTCCTCTGTCAACCCGACCTGGTACAGATTCCACACTGATGAGCAATACTCAAGTATAGGTCGAATGAGTGTTTTGTAAGACACCTCCCTTGTTGATGGACTACATTTTCTAAGGATTCTCCCAATGAATCTCCACCTGGCACCCGCCTTACCAACGATTAATTTTATATGATGGCTCTGAGCACTATGCGATTTAACTTCTTAGGTCATCAGTCGCCTAGAACTTAGAACTAATTAAACCTAACTAACCTAAGGTCATCACACACATCCATGCCCGAGGCAGGATTCGAACCTGCAACCGTAGCGGTCGCTCGGCTCCAGACTTTAGCGCCTAGAACCGCACGGCCTCTCCGGCCGGCAATTTTATATGATCATTCCATTTCAAATCGTTAAAACTATCAATCAAAACGTGAAAACTAAGGCTGAAGAACTCCGTTTTTCGTTATCATTTGTTCGTTTTCAAGGGCTAAAAGCAGATAAAGGCTTGTATAAAGCTACACTGTATTGCCGTGTGTAAACTACGAATGAACTTCTTGAGGGTATTTTTGTTCTGCCGATGCAGCTACAAAATACGTTATTTTTTTCACCAGACACGTTACGCTTTACGGAGGTAAATCGTCATCAGTGATCTGTAATTAAGTTATTTACATTTTGATTTGCTTTTAGATCGAAAACAGTTCGATAAGAATAAGTTGATTTGTACTTACGGTAATTTTCGGTTGATTTTTCCCTTACATCGGGAAATGCCGTCTGCTAGCACATCGTTGTGTCTATGCGTTTGAGACTGATAATTTTGGTCTAATTTTTAGTGACGAATGAACTGTTCAGTTTTAAGTTTTCTACTTACATTACATCGAAAATTTGTTGTATCTCCTCTCCTTTTTAATCTTTTAAAGGAAATGAATCGCTGTACTTCTCTGATAGCGCACTTTGTACAATACATTCAGAAGAGCAATGGTGCCATTCTGCAATACAACTCATGTCCGACGACGACAATGAGAAACTACCATGTAGATCAGAGTGGACAAGTCTTGCACAACGCATGTACCCGCGTACCATCTGATAGGCCACACCACATTGTAACAGGTTCATTATCGTCTCAGCAATGAATTATCAATTCTTATGCTATGTATTTGTTGCTCGTTTCTATCCGCATTCTCATTAAAATAGCACTGGTCGCTTTTCCCCATTTTCTATAATAACACAAAATTCAAAGTAGTGAAAACTTTGCGAATAAAATTACTCGATCTTTAAAAAAGTTTATTTGAAAACAAATATTTTAGTACTACTGCTATTTTTTTTTTTGCCCGGTTATTAGTAAAGAAAAAAAAAGACCTGTTATAACCAAGAAAAAACAAACATCGAAAAACTGTCGGTTATTCAGAATTAAAATACTGATATCGATTTTAACCGGTAGTTTCTTGCCGTCCCTAATGCTGGTACCATTGCGTACCTCAAAATTAAAGGAGTATCAGTCCAATTTCCACAATTTCGACCTGAGAAGTTTTTGTAATATCCACACACTGCCCCGTTTCTGAAGTGTAGTCACAGCTTATCACTTGCAGGCATTTTTAACTGTCACTATTATATAATGTCTGCAGCTCGTTGTTTCGTGGCTAGCGTTGCTGCCTCTGGATCACAGGGTCCAGGGTTTGATTTCCAGCCGGTTTGGGGATTTTCTGTGCCCGGGGACTCGAACGATCAAGGTGGGGCAGAGGCGAACACCCTGGACTGGCATTCGAGAGGACAAAGGTTCACATCACAGACCGGC